>NC_091700.1:70181833-70787166 GCF_041296265.1 Equus caballus
CATTTGTTATTATTTCAAAATAATAAAAATTTTGTGAAATATTTCCAGGGAACCTTTGGCATCTAGACTACGACCAAGAGGAGGTGCCTCAATGAACAATCACACACAAAAAATGAATTGAGCCCCTTCTACACATAAATCCGTTTTAGCAGCTTTCATATATGTTATTTTATTTAGTGCTCAAAACAAAACTGTGAAGTAATTCCATTTTACAGTAATAAAACTGAAGCATAAATGGATTCTCTCACAATCCAGAGGCCAGATGTCCAAAATCAGCATCGCTGGGCTGAAATCAAGGCATTGACAGGGCCGCACTCCCTCCCGCAGCTCTAGGGGAAAATCCTTTCCTTGCCTCTTCCAGCCTCTAGTGGCTACAGCAGTCCTTGACTCATGGCCCCACCATTCCAATCCCTGCTTCTGTGGTGGTATGACCTCCTCCTCTTCTCTCTGTGCCCCAATCTCCCTCTGCCTCCCTAAGGACATTTGGGATGGCATTTAGGGTCCTCCCAGACAACTGAAGATAGTCTCACTTCAAAATCCTTAACTCATCAATATCTGCAAAGACACTTTTTTCACAATTACAGGTTGCAGGAATTAGGATGCAGATATCTTTTGCCAGGGTAGGGTAGGGGCATTTTTTAAGTCTACCACACGGACCAAGACCACAGTTCAAGAATTTAAACATAAGGAAAGAAAATGGTGAAAAGAAACCTGAGTTTTCCACAAGACTCACACAACGTCCTCATGTCATGATTGTAATGTCAGCTGGGGTCTCAGTCACAATGATGTTTATGGATTAATGGATTATCTGCCTTCAGGCAACCATTGACCAATTAACAAGATGATTTCTCTACCATTTGTCTAATAATAAAGATATTTGTAATGAGAGGGGGCAATGTCTTACCTGACACTGAAGTAGGACAGAACGTGTTTTCTCTGATTATTCTTCAAGGCTTTTTACCAAGGCATTTCAGCTTCAAAGTTGCCTGGAGACCAACGGTTTTCTTAAATCGTTCACAGGATATTGTCACTGACACAGGTACAAATAAGGAGGCAGAGTTTATTTCAAAAAATGTCAGGTGAGGCTCTGAGAAAATACCAGGCCAGCCTCTGGGTCGCGAGTGCTTAGCTTTCAGCTGCTAATGTATGTAAATAAGCCCATCCTGGGGCCCAGCTGTTTTATGTTGAAATGTGCTGATGAAACCAAATTGGGATTTTAGAGAATGCAAATCAAATTGTAAGCAAAATTACTGAAATACACCAGCCCTCCTTTGAGGCATTATAGGCCAACCCAAGAAAAATGACTAATGGGCAATAATACACAGTCCTGACAGGAATCATAAGCTAGGAAGGAAGTTGCATGTAAAAGAATAATAAAGAATATTAAATTGCCACCAGGCCCTGCCAGAGACAAATGAAAACAGAACAGATTCTCACCACCAGTCACTTACTCAATCCCTTTGAAAATGTCCCAGGAATCTGCAGACAAAGAATGCTTTCACTCCAATTCCCTTTCTACTGGAAAGGAATGTTTTCTCAGGAATGTTTCCAAACTGAAAAAGGCAGATAAGGGATGCCCCTCTGAAATGGAGGCCGGGAGAGGCACCGTCCTGGCCGGTTAACCATCCTTCCTTGGGCACCAAGAGGTGAGAAAACTGGCTGCCTTTATCACCCACTTATAGAGAAAATATGCACTTTCTCCAAAATATCTGTAGTTTGGTGGCTTTTCTTCTCTTATAATGTCATTCTTTCTTATATATATAAAATATGAAATAATTTTTAATAGTCCATGTAACTCAATATTATTTTTACTCCTAAGTGATTCCTTTTCATCAGAAGGTAATTTGGGGTCTCTCTGAAAGTTTAAATTGAAAGTTCAGCCATGGGTCATTAGTAAGAAGGGAGCCCCTGCCTGCCTGGCTCTGCCTCCCTAGCATCAAATTGTAAGCAAAACTCAGTCTCCAGCTCCTAGCACATAGACCAGCACGCAGCAACCCACACACATCCCTGCGAAAGACGGGGAGCAAAACTCCAGGACAGAGGACAGCAGCCCCTAATCTCAGACGGCAGCCCATTTCAGAGTATTGTTCTAGTTGCCCTGTTTATTCCTCCTTGATTTTATTGACCTATTAGGACAGCAGTTCTCAATCATAGCTGCATTTTAGAAACACTTGGGGAATGTCTATAAACATACTAGAAGTCTAGAACCCACTCCCAAACACTTGGACTGAACTGGTCTCAGTGGGACCCAGGCATCAATATTTTTCTTAATTCCCTAAGTGATTCTAATGTGCAAACAGATTTGAGAACCATTGTTCTGCCTGCTAGCTTCTATTATTTTTTGCTTTCCATGCCTTGCCAGACTTTCTTCCACATTCACCTACCCATATTTATGGGGTGTCTTCCTAGGGTCTCTTAACTTTCATTTTGCTCCCTGAAGCTATGGTACCATCTCGCTGTTCTCCAGACTTGATACATTGCATGGCAAGATTCTGTTCAATTCTTTTCCAGGTTCTGGCTTCCCCTGACTTGCCCCAACGGGACACCCACCAAGGTTACAAAAATACCTTAGCAAGGGTCCTCCTACCCACCAGCCATTTCCCTCCTTCACTTTAACCCATATCAAATCTGACAAGTCACATAACCCTTTCCTCTTGGAATTCAATAGCATGCAACACTTTGGGCCACATTTGGACTAAATGCCTCACCATGGCTATTCGCCTGCCCGCCTATGCATTCTCCTTTCTATCACAGGGCTTCTCAAGTTCAGGACTATCACCACGTAGGGCCAAATAATTCTTTGTTGTAGGAGGCTGTCTTGTATATTAATAAGATGCTTAGCAACATCCCTGGTCTCTGCTCACCAGATACCAGTAGCACCCTTCCCCCAACTTATGACAACCAAAGGTGTCTCCAGACATTGGCCAACGATCCCTTGGCAGAGGGAAGAATTGCTCCCCCCACCCCGACCCCATTGAGAACCACCGCTCTCTCTGTATGTCCAGTCTCTCAAACTACTTCAATCAAGTTGGTTCCTCTGCCATCTGGCATATGTATTCTTCCCAGTTTTGATTTTCACCCATGCTTACAATCCATTACTCTGAAGCATCTTCTTCCTCCTGAGTTGGCAACCTTCAGCTTTGATTCAACTTTCCAAATGATAAAAGAAGCTCAGACAGATTCTCACATCTGCTGGTCATCCTTAACCCTCCCATTGCAGATGAATGCTAGGAGGATTCTGTGGAAGGTCTCCCAGTATAGAGTTCCAATCCATGCAGAGTCTGTTTATTCTGATATCTCCTTAACATCACAACTATAATTTTTCATTACAAACTTTTGTTCCAGAAATACTGGCCTTATGCCATAAGCCCGACAAACACTAAATGAATTTATATAACAATGAGAGTGTTAATAGAACATAGACCAAGACCTTTCTTAACTTTAGAAATGCTAAGTTGGTTCCTGACTCTAAACGCTGTCACCCTCCTGAACAATTTTTCATTCCTTCCTCTAACAGTGGAATGGGAATTATAATGTCTTTGCAAAGTCCTTTAAAATTCCAAACTGGGTGGAGTTTCATTTGAATTCACGTACCAACTCTTAATTAGTTGAGCTAATGGAGAGGGACGAAGCACCAAAAATAGAATATTTACATAATACAAATTTAAGCTCATACTGACACAAACACACATTCTCAGATTTTCAGAAATTAAAAGGTTGCAAAAAGTTGTTAGACTGATTTTATTGCATGATTCATAACGCTTCCAAATCAAGAATCACTAATATGTTTGAGCATTATCTTACTGGCATAACAGAAGCAGAGGAGTGACTTTCCATATTTCTTCATTATAATTGGAGGTGATTTCAATGTCAACATTTTTTTGGTAGGTTTATATAAGAACCTTTATTCTCTTTATAATTTTTATATTTTTCACATTATCTTCATTAAACTCCTATTATTTTTGATTGTAACAAAATACACAACATACAATTTACCATTTTAACAATTTTTAAGTGTACAGCTCTGTGGCATAAGTGCATTCACATTGTTGTGCAGCCATCACCACCAACTATATCCAGAACTTTCTCATCTTCTCCAATATCATCAATTTTTAACAGATAGCCCCTCCACTTTGTCTACTAATAATCTAATATCTTTTTTTTTTTAAAGCTTGGTACCTGAGCTAACATGTTGCCAAACTTCTTTCTTTTTTTCTTCTTCTCCCCAAAGCCCCCCAGTACATAGTTGTATATTCTAGTTGTAGATCCTTCTGGTTGTGCTTTGTGGGATGCCACCTCAGCATGGTCTGACAAGTGGTGCCATGTCCGTGCCCAGGATCCAAACTGGTGAAACCCTGGGCCGCCAAAGCAGAGTACGCGAACTTAACCACCCAGCCACGGGGCTGGCCCCCGCTAATATCATTTTAAGTTAATTTCCTGTAGGTCTTATTGAAATAAATGTAAAGTCTACCAAAATGATTGTTTTGAAGAACAGCATTTATATAGGTTTATTAATTAGCCTTTCTTATATAAAAAGGGAATGCTCATCTTTTTATAGCTACGCTTCATACATTCCCACTATTCAATGCCTGACTAAGCCTGTCCTTCCACCATTTCCCCTTCAACAATCTAGGGAACTTAACATGTGCAAAGTGCTTTTGGTTGCCTCAAACAGTACAGAGACAGAGCACAGGATTGTTGACTAGAGAAGTATGTTTCTGTATCTGCAAAATTGAAACTTTTTTTAACAAATGTACTCTATTTTGCTTAAAAAGATATCATGGACATTGGTTAAAGGATATCAAGACAAAGACATGCTCATCTGTTTTGTTCTGTTTTTGTTTTTTTTCAGCCTTTAGCTTTTAGACTACATCATTTTTGGTTTAACAGATGCAAAGTATTAACTATTAAGGAAGACAGAAGCTCCGTAAAGCTTTATTAATAAAGTTTGTTTCAGCTTCCCATAGCCCTAGCTTTATTAATAAAATTTATTTTAGTTGTACATCTCTCATAAAGACTATGGAAACTTTAAAATACTATCCAACTATCACAAAACTCCAAACTTTTGGATTTTTTGAGGATTGAGGAAAACATTTCTACATTGTTTTTTGTACTAGAACTGAAGACACTCTCATTTTCTGAAGAAGACTTTCATGTCTGAAGACTGAAGTGGATGGCAGTGGTGATCTTCACAGAGCTGCTAACAAGAATCGCCACAGAACTCCAGCCCTTGTGTAAAAGTTCCCTATAAGGAAATGTCATGCCACAATTAAAGGAGTGAGTACAGAGCGTGACAATGTTAAGGTCAACCTTTTTTAAGAGAAGGTGACTCCCTTCTCTCTGCTCTTTCTTGGCTAATGATTATTTCTGGTTTATTTCCTATAGATAAATAAGAGCTAATATGGTCCTCTTAACTGGGAAGTTGCTGGTAGATTTATCAATTATGTCTAAGTCCATAAAGTAACTGGATCAAAGACAAATGGCAAAGGATTCAAGCCCCATGGATTCTCTTCACCTGTTAGATCCAGATACAAAAAGTATTGACCTGCCTTACTTATCCCCAAATTGACTCAAACCTGGAATTAAACCATAGGATAATAATAACATGAGACTTTTTAAAGAACTCTTCTAAGACACTGGGAGAAGGAGACTATAGACTACAGAGGAGAAACACGACAACAACATAATAAACTTTCACTGTTGTTTGTCAGAGTTAGTCTGGGCTGCTATAACAAAAATATCATAGACTGAGGGGCTTAACAAACATTTCTTTCTCACAGTTCTGGAGGCTGGGAAGTCCAAGATCAAGGAGCTGGCTGATTCGGTGTCTGCTGAGGGGCCACTTTTTTGGTCCATAGATGGCCAGCTTCTCATTGTGTCTTCACATGGTGGAAGGGACAAAGTTGCTCTCTGGGGTCTCTTTTATAACAGCACTAATCCCGCTCTTGAGGGCTCCACCCTCATGACCTAATCACCTCCCAAAGGCCCTGCTTCCAAATACCATCACACTAGAGGTTAGGATTTCAACATGTGAATTCGAGGGGGAAACATTCAGTCTATAGCATTGTTGTTGTTCCTTACTCACATTTTAAAAGTAACATTGCCAGATCTAGCTGGCAAAACTTTGACCTAACGGCTGTGTTTCTGATGTTAGCTCACGGAAAGAACTTATACTTTGAACACACGTGGCTCTGAGCACAGAAAAAAACAACACCTCCACTATTGTAAGGTCAGGGCATCATTGCACAGATCATTTATTTTTTAAAAGTCTTCGCAAATGTCATTTTTAAAACCCACAACTCACTTGAGGCCAGCCCGGTGGCACAGCAGTTAAGTTCGCACGCTCCACTTCAGTGGCCCAGGGTTCGCAGGTTTGGATCCCGGGTGTGGACTTATGCACCATTTGTCAAGCCATGCTATGGCAAGACATCCCACATACAAAGTAGAGGAAGATGGGCATGGATGTTAGCTCAGCAAAAGGAGGAGGCTTGGCAGCAGATGTTAGTTCAGGGCTAATCTTCCTCAAAAAAAAAAACAAAACAAAAAAACCCCACAACTCTCACCAGCAGAACACTGGGAACAGTAAACTCCACCGTTACAAGGAGGTCAAATTTCTTTCCTACAACTCTTCAGAGGCACCTCTTGAAACTTTCTAGTTAAGATTTTCAAAAGTTTGTAACAAATAACAGCCCCAGGGGAAAGTCTATAATATAGCTGTCAGTAAACTTGACTTCCATCATAAAATGGAAACATTGTTGAGAGTTTTGACTTCTAGAGCAGCTGCCACCTAATTACTATTCAGAAAATAATACCCAAATCAGTTTAGGTTTTCTTGTAATCTCTGTGACTTTCAAATCAGATAGAAAGATAGTAATTTTTATGTATTTAAACTTTTTTTACATTTAAACATTTTTATGTATATAAACAACAGTTATAATTTTTCTCCCTAATATACAAAAAAGAATGAATTAACATAAGCACTCATTCATTTATTCAACAAACTTTTATTGGTGATCTATTACATGCTAGGCACTGCATTAAGCCCTGAGGCAAATATAAAGAAATAAATGGGTTTTTTCCACCTCCTATAAATGGCCAAATAGATGTCAGGATGAGTGAAGATTAAGACTATACCATAAAGGAGAAGCAAGCAATCCAAGTCACCAAGGAGTCTAAATCCTGGTGTCATTTCCTTCCCATTCCTCTCACTCTAAACTGTGTGATTTTTATTCAATGCTTTTCAAAGAAGATAGATAAAGGCTGAACGAGAAGACACTTCTTCTACCCTTTTCTTTCTATAGGCAGAAATTAGGGTTGGCTCTAACCTTGGATTCCTCCCCTCGCCTACCTAGAAAGTAACAGAATGGAGAGAGATAATGAATTGAATAGGAATAATTTGTAAACAACTTAGGAAATGTTCCCAGTTACTGTGAGAAAAGACAAGTCCAAATAACTAATTTTAGAATCTGTCATTACTGTGCTCCATCTTTCCCACTTTGAAAAACAGGGAGAAAAAATCATTTTAGTAGCTATTATATGTATTTTAAAGAATTGTGGGGGAAAAGACAGTGTTCATAAAACTCCAAACATGCAAAGTGTATAAGGCCCAACACTGCTAAGTTTCCTGTGATGTCCAGTAGTTCCAGAAGGACAGGCCCTTTAAGTGGCCAGTTTACCATTTTGCTTTCTGTTTTTGAAGGTAAAGAAAACATACCTGAATGGAGAGGGCTGTGTCTCATATATACTAGGGGCTGAATTAACAATTGGAATCTGAAAAGAGGAGTTGGTATGTCAGAGTTCTTGGTGTATTATAATAGGTGCTCAATAAAATACCTACTACTTAGCACTGCACTTCCAAGTTATTTTATTGTTATTCGGCTCCCTTACTAATCCTCAGCATTTACTCATTTCGGTGTCCCTATCACATTGGCAAAATCTGGCACATAGTAGGTACTCAAGAGAATTTGAACGACAATAAATACTGAATGGCTGTACATGGGGGAAAACTGCAGCAGCCAAGTTAATAGTTGATGGCCTAAAGTTGCCCTGAACACCTCCTTTCTGCTGAGCCCCTTAGGCCACTCCTAGGAGATCTGTGAGTGGAAAGAGAGATGCACTCTGGCCCCAAATGGACACTCACCTTGAAATTTCTTATGTGAGCAGAGTAAAACAGAGAACTTAAGAGACTAACATTTCCCCTAAACCATCCATCAAAACGCAAGGCCAGTATATACCAGCAGAAGTTCTCAACCCCATCACCACCACCCCACCACCAAGTTCTTAATGGCAGAAGAGGGTGAACTCATCCCTCGGATCCTATAAATTCAGAATATCTTTAATGTTTAGCATTTTGTCGTTTAAATTCATGTATATTTATGTTTTCTATAAAATGAAATAGATCTTTGTAAATCACTTACCAGTGAAATGGTTTAATTCCCCAACTCTTATATACACATCTCAATCGGTCAAGCTAATATTCCAGGAAGGTGTTCCATATTTATTCTATAGCTTCCATCCTTTACCAGCTCCCCGAGAGGTGCCTCATTAAGAAGTATGGGACACATTATGGCTTCTCTTCATAGTCTATATCCCTTAAAACTAAGTGTCAGTCATGATTCATTAAAAAAAAAAACAAAAAAAGCCAAAAACCTAGAATAAAAATGGAAGGAGGAGGAACTTCAGAAATAGAAAGGAAAAAAAAGGCATGTGGGGGGTTTGTCCTCAAGATGAAAGCTACATAAGACTTCATACTTGTAATGTTTAATGATTCTGGAGTTATTTCATCCCACCATCATCCCCATTCCCTCAAGAGCTTCCAAGGAATCCTATTCTTTCCATAGCCCCTGAAGAAGAAAAAGTACCTCGAGGTCATTCCTCTCTTGGCATCACTTCATAAAAAAAGACTCAGATATATTTGCATATATGAAAAGAGATATTCAATATAGCATTCTTTGGAGTAGAAACAAAATATCTAGAAATTTAAATGCCCATCAAGAAAGGACTGGTAACATAAATGGCAGCACGTCCAGACAATAGCATGTCATGCAGACTATTGCGTAGCTTTCAAATAAAATGAAGTGGATCACTGCTCCACGTTCACGCATGCATCGCAAGAGCTCCAGGATATGTGGTTAAAGAAAAAAGTAAGGCACAGAACAGGTATAATTCCTATTGAATAAAAAAAAGGAAGGAATATCTCTATATTTATATATGTATAGAATGTCTCTGTAAAGAGACACCAACGGCTGTCCCAGTGAGAAATTAGAGGTTATAGGAGGAGTGAGATTTACTTTTTATTATCTACACTCTTGTACTGCTTACATTCTCCATGATAAACCTTTTAAAAACTAAGATTGTATATGTATGTGTATTTATACACACTTTTAAAACAAACACTATCTAGAGGAAGTACGGCAAAAGCAAAGAGGAAGGGCGAAGCCAGCCTCACTCTCCCCACCCGGCTCTTGGCTTCCTGTGCCACAATCCAGCAGACCCGGGCTGGGGTCCCTGGCTCCATCTTCTGTGATTTCTCAATCTGGGAGGCACTGTGCTTTCTTTCAAGAGGAAGGACATCAATGACTGGAGATGATTCAGGAAGGAGCCCCCATATTAAACATGCAGATCCTCTCCCAACATTCTTTAGAATTTTATCTTCATGAAGTGTACTTTTAATTAAGACATGTCCACAGCTTCTATTTCCTTTCCCCTACAAATTTTAAGAGGTCATCTCTACCTACATTCCTCATGTTCAAAAGAATCCACATAGGGTACAAATACAGGTCAAAGGAAACATTTGTGAAGGACCTTTCCTCCACACTGAGTACCAAACCACCTCGACAACAGGCCTTCTTGACCATAAACTCTGGGGAAAGAGCCTATTTGCTTCTGGCCCAGCTGGCCAATTACACAGTGAGGAGTTCTGATGGCATAATGCTCACCATTAGTCCCACAACAACTTTGGAAGCATTCCCAGAATTTAGAGAACCCCTAAAATGAAATCAGACCAGTGTTCCAGCCAATCCATACCCAGGAACCAAGAGAAATAACTAAAGGAGTGAATGTTTTATTCTTTAGTGTTTAATAGAATACATAACAAGTCACATAATCTATGATTCATTAGTTCACACACAGGGAGGAAAACAGTATCGAGTACTTCTGTTATACAACTGGTTGTGAACGGAGAGAACAAAAATCTTTAGAGCATTTAGATGATTGAAGAAATTTTCACTTAAAGTTTGGGCATGTCTGAAAAGACTTCATCAGTGTCTTTTTTAAAATAGAGAGGGATTTTTTTTTCTTGGCTTTCTGTTTCATTAGAAGTCTGATAATCATGATTTTTTTCCTTCTTTCTGCTATTTTGAGAAAATGGGTCAGTGATGTGTATCACTCAGCATATAACACTTTCAACAATTCATAATCCCAGATAGCTCTATGGGAATCTTAGAATGTTCAGCAGGTAACAGTTTTTCAGATGCCCAGAAAAATTTAAATAACATATAATTTACATCTTCAAAATTAACATCCATGATGGATGTTTTAACTTTTTGTCATTAAATGTCACTAATGCTGTTTGAGTTGTCACAAATGAATTGTCATCATCCGTATTTGATAGTAATAGCAAAACTCACCTGCCTATAAAGTCACAAAGACAGTTGCATAACAGCTTACACTACAATTAATGTTCACATACTTCAAAACACTTAAAATTAAAAGAAAACTTCACTTGGGGAAAAAAAATCACAAAATGTATAAGGTGACAAGAATTCTTGGTCAACTAGTCCATCTTCCTACCACACAAGATTATACTCTAAATTACATATTGTGGTTGAATTTCTTTTATCTAAGTTTCAAAGGCCCCAGTAGAGAACCTAAAGCTTCAAACAGTAATACTTTTAGATTTCAATTGTCCAAAATTGTGACAAAGCAAAGTTAACTTCAATATAACTTATTTCTAAGAAAACTTATTTCAGGTATTATAGCCACTGGAAACACAAGAGTATTGTATTTATTTCTCGAGAGACAGACTTCGGTCATCTAGGAAAACTAATTTCAGTTTTTAAATGAGTTATAGTAAGGGGAAAAAAGTCAAAGGATTTACTCTGGTAGGTTTATAATAAAAATATTCAGTTTACTATTTTAGAAATTTAAGTCAATTGAGTAAAGTATTTATGACGTAGACCATTAAAGAAATTCTTAAGGAATTCAACCCCTCAAGTCAATACTTATGCCTGCACTATAATTTAGCATTTTTCATGTGGAGTACAAAAGTCTTTTGAATACTAGAATTTACCATAATTTAAAAAGTAAAAAGTTATCAAAGCTTCACCTTAAATGGCTTCAATGTAATAATAACATTCCATGGAAAACTCCAATAAAAATTGAAATATGTTATTGAGCATTGCCAGTTGCCCATTTTGTCTGAGAATCCACAAATTATGCATTTCCTCAGAGACGTAAGAGGCCCCATATACATATGGATCTGGTTTGAAAGAGAAGACAATTTTGGCTAGTATTATAAATTACCACTTTGCTATCAATGCAAAAAAACAAATAAGAAATACAAGAATAAAAAATGGTATTGAAAGGGAAAAGAATTTTTGTTTCACACCTTCAAGGAATATTTTCCATAACATATAATTTGAAAAATTAGAATGAATATGGTTCATAGTCTACATGTACTAAAAAACAGACAACTTGTCAAACACTTGGTGCAAAAGCATTGAACATGGTACCTGTTTTTTAACCAACACTGTCGACAATTCTTCTTCTTTAAAAATTAAATTTATTAAAATCAAATGTCATTCAGTTGTACTTATGAACCAAATGGTAATTAGAGCCATTACATATGAAAATGCATGCTACACTGAGTCAGATTAATGCAGTCATAATTATGTGAATAATTTATGAATTCTCCCAGGTGATTTGAATGGTGTCTTTGGAGAGCTTACTCAAACAGACTCTCAATATCCCATCCAAGCTCATAGCTGACAATCAACACTCCAGCCCACTTTGTAGATGGTTAAGGGTCCTTCTGCGGCCCAGAGCACATGGAGGCGAAGTGTCCCAAAAGTACCCATGCCAAGTCATCTTACCTCAGTTAAATCATCTACCCAATGGAAAATGAGTTTCCTCCCCAGCCTTTACTTTGGGCTAAAAGTAGAATGTTTTCACAAGTTGACTTCCAACTTTAGAGAGGACATCATCCCTAGAAAAACAGGGGGGTTTACTGTCTCTAACCATTAATTCCCAGCCTTTCAGATCATGAAAGGGGTAAGCGGAGTACTGCAGGGCAGCAAGGGTATGTGAGAGAGAAAGATGTGCATGCCCAAAGCAGTGGAATAGTTCACCTCAAAGTTTTACAGGATAAAATTTATAAGACTTGAGTGGCAGAGACAAAACCTTAGTAGTTTCCCATGACTCCTGGAGTTGTGAAGATTTAACAAGGAAAATCAGAATCTCGGAGTCTTGCCAAGTCAATGGTTTTGATCTGTCCCAAGATGTTCTCAATTCTGTGCTTTTTGTTGAACAATCTAAAAGAATACCATTCATGGAGGAGAAACCTCTGTGACACTCACTTTTGGCCACTGAGCAACATTCCTAAATCACTTCAGGCTTGAAACAGAGATAAGTTCTGATGTATTATTACCGAGTCTGAGAACACACTCAACACATAAGCAAACACAACCTTCTGGATCTCTGCTTCCATTTCTCTTACAATTACAGTCTTTGCATATAAAGCTAACTTTACTTTTCTAACAATGTAACTCCAATAAAGACCTCAAATCTTTCTCTTTCCCAAGTTAAAAAAAAAAAAGGAGTGGATTAAAAATACAGGTACCTTGATTTAAGGAGACAGTTAATCGTATATTATTAGTATACAACTAATATCTAAGCAAAAAAGTATGGAGCAAACTCAGTTTTACGTATTTTTTTCTAACTCAACTTCCCCATAGACAAGGATATAAGAAACTCATCAAAACATGTTGCTTTAGTATATACACCATCTGATGCAAGTCACTAGGGGTAAATATAGGAAATTTTATAGCATTAGTAAATGAATTAAAAAACTAAATGATTCGTGTAAAATGTTTATATATGGTATATACAGACTGGATCGCATGAATCTAAGAATAAAACTGTTTCAATTCTTAACACCTGTTACAGACATAGTAAGATACAGTACAAGATTCATTTTTAAAAAGAAGGAAAAATAGCGCTAATTTAAACACTGAAAACGACTCTTACAAAATCTTTAAAAACGTACTTCGGATAAAGATGTTGAAACAAATAAAAAAAGAAAGGCTTCTCGGTCATCACAGAATATCCAAAGGAGCCTCACAGCATGAAAGACAAGGAGTCGTTTCCCTCCACTTATGGTGTAGACAGGATGTGCAGTGGGAGTTTATTCCGTGTTCGCGTAAAGGTATAAGGCAACCAGGTCTCCTTCTGTTTCTGTTGCATTTACCTCAAACACTATTTTATTGCTCAGCTCACTTTTAAGCACTTTTTTGCCTTCAATTAAAAATATTCCATTTTACAGCTATCTACAGATGGGCAGCCCATGGAGCTTCTATTTCTCTGCAGCTCTATCACTCGAAAAGATTCCATCTTAACTTCAAAGAATCTGCATGAAAGAAGTGGCATTTTCAGGTTTGCCCAGAAGTCAACATTGACTGGGCTTGGAGAAAGTAAGGACTTTTAATAAGAGATCTTAAGTCTAACTAACCGAAATCAAACATATTTTGCTCAAGTAAATAGATCTTAAAAATCAGGATTTATAATCAACAGGAAAATAAAGTTCACAAACTAAAACCCTACTGGATAGCTCTTTGGTTAGGTTATGTAAGTATCAGCAACTTCTAAGTTTAGGACTCAACACAGTTAGTTCAAACTGCCAGTTAAGAGTAGATCTCTTAATCTTTACAAAACGCTTTGCATGTTTTTGTGGACTATTTTTTTAACGTGCATGTACTCAAACGGATGGTACAAACTACCAACTTTCAAACAATAAATGAGTATGTCTGCTCCTCCCATCCCACCCCTCCTACCCTCCATCCTCCCTCCCCACCCGCCCCCCTCAAGTTTGTAGAGCTGAAGTCCTACTCCCATTCTCTGCAAGAAGACGGACTTTGCTAACACACCCACGACGTGCAATACTACCCAGCTCCGTCCATAGTCACTGCCAGCTGACTTCCCGCAGCGTTTGGTGACCCGGGCTGTCTTGCCCCTATCAGCGGCAGTGCTCTTTCTCGCTCTTGCAATAATGGCTGCCGTGTCAACCCGTCGAACCAAGGGCTGCTGGCGGTGAGCCGAGGAGAAAGGGAGCCTCCCCAGGCAGGAGGGTAACTTTCTACAAGTTTAAGCCCCAGGCGGAGACTCTTCATTCTGCATGGAAAAGTTACGATCCTTCATTGTGCCTGCACTAGATTCTTCCACTTCTACCTGTAACTTTTCAGAACTTTATTCATTTATAGTCACTGGGATCCTAACTCCAGGTCCACAGTCTTCCATCCAGCCTTCTAAAGCTCTACCTTGAAAGACGGTCAAAAAGACTAGGTAACGACCTTTTAAAACACTATTCCCAAACAGTGCTATCAATTCTGAACTCTTCTACCGCGAATGAGACACAAGGGCTTGAAAAGATTTCAAGGAATCTTCCACAATGGACAGGGTCCAATCAGGTTCTGAACAATTCAGTCACTCGCAGGTCCTCGGGGACTCCGTGGCCACGCTGCCCCACTAGATCCAGACTGAAGGGCAATCCGGGGAAAGGGGAGGTTTGAGGCACGGGGAAGAGGAAGCCTGGGGTAATGGGGAGGGGGGTGTGTCTGAGCTCTCTCGGTTAGTGGGGTCCAAAGAAGACGAAGAAGCCGAGAGGATTCGCGGCTGCAGCTTCTGGAGTGGGGGCCGAGTGAGTCCGGCCCAGCTACTCGAGCTGGGGGACAGGGGGAGGGGAGGCCGTGGCGCGGGAGAGGAGCTCTATAATCCTCTCCCGGGCAAGAAGGAGGGGGAATGGGCGCGCTGGAGTCGCGAGGGGGTCTGGGGAGCTCACTCCCTGCAGAAGACGTACTCGGTGTAGCTGGTCCAGATCTTGTCCTCGCTCTGGTCGGTGCTGCCAGCGAAGGCGCAGGTGCCCGTGGAACTGCACGCCACCATGTGGAAGCCCGACTCGGATAGCTTGTCGAAGGCTTGCTCCAGGAAGTTGAACTTGAGGTAATAGCGGGAGGTGTAGCGCTCCGGCGGCCGGTCGGGGTCCCGGCTCTCGTTCAGGGTGTCCCCGAACACCTCCTTGGCCAGCGACGTCTTGCCGCACACGGTGATGCGCGCCACTCGCCGGAACTTGGCGTCCGCCTGCGCGTCCCGCCCGATCGTGTAGGAGCCGCGGTAGCCGATGGTGATGTAGCCCGAGCGCCGGCTGCCGTCCAACGACTGGGACGGCGTGAGCAGCGGGCCCGCCGCGCCCCCGGACGGGCTGCGGCTAGCCAGCTCCAGCGTGGGCGACGGGGCCCCGGCCGAGGCGCCCTCCTGCTGCTCGGGCTCCGCGTAGCCGAGCGGCAGCAGCTCATCGCCCAGCGAGCCCTCCTTTTGTACCCCGCGCCGCGAGGGCGGCGGCGGCCCGGGGCCGGGCTGCTGGGGCGCCCCGAGGCGGCGCACGAGCTCGGGCAGCTCGAAGTACTCGGCCTCGCGCTGCAGCCGGCTGCGCTCGGGGAAGTAGTCGGGCAGCACGAGCTGCAAGTCCCGTAGGTAGTCCAGGATGTAGCGGAAGAGGAAGCCGTCTCGGTCCAGAAAGAAGCGGCCTTTGCTGTCCCGGGCCAGCTCCTGCGGCTGCTGCTGCGTGAACATGCGCCAGAGCAGGGAGTCGGGCACCGACACCACGGTACAGCGTCGGGTCACATACACCTGGCCCCCCACGTTCAGCTCCACGATATCGGGGAAGAGCGGCGGCTCTGCCGAGGACGACGAGGAGCCGCTGCCGCCCCCGCCGCCACCCCCGTTGGGTAATCCACGTGTGCTGTCCGCCAGAGCCATGGCAGAGAGGTGGCCGGGCTGGGGTAGTCGCAGGGAGCGGGACCGCGCGCGGGAGCCGCCGCTGCCTCTTCCGGACGCTCGCTCAGCCCTGCGCCCCGGCCGCCGCCGAGAGCCGCGCGGAGCCGCGCGGTGCGAGCGCGCCGCTGTGCGCCCCCGAGAGCCCCGCCGCGCTCCGCCCGCCCAGCCGCGCGCTCCAGGAGAGTGCCGGGTCGCGGCCGGCGCGCCGCTTAAGTAGAGCCGCCCGCTCGGGCGCAGCGGCGCGCAGGAGGCGTGGGCGGCTGCGGGCGGCGCTCCCCGCGCGGCGAGCGGGCGGGCGGGGGCGGGGAGGCGATTTGCATCTGAGCCGCGCCCGCCGCGGGCTCCACCCCGGCTCGCGCGCGCCCGGGGCGACCAGACGACGCGCTCCAGCCCCTTCCCGCTCCTGCCCAACTTTCCTCCGCTGCCACAGCGAGCCGAGCTCGGGACGGGCAGCGTCGGAAGACAAGCTGTCTTTGGCAGGGCAGAGACTGCGCCCCCTCGCCTGCTAACTCCACCCTGGCCCGGCGACTCTGGAAGGAGGACCGAAACTTTCCGGCTTCCCCCGCCCAGGAGTGGAAGTGCTTGGCCGCTTCTGGAACCGGCCGCTTTAAGCACTGGAGCTGTGGCGCGGTCCTAGTCAGTCGTTGTGTTGCTGAAAGTTCTCGAGAGAGACGAAAAAAAATCTGGAGAGACCATAGGGCCTCCCCAGCCCGGAGGCAGCCAGGATGGGTAGCCTCGAAAAAGCCCTAGAAACAAAAAGTTAACCGTGGTATCCTGCCGTAGAACTCTCTCCGATGGTTTATTTTCTGGGTAAAGAGACAAACTCGCTGGTTGGGAGACCTCAGAATTGGAAGAGATGAATTGAAATGGCAGTGGGGGGACTTGAGCGAGCGAAAGAGTGACTTGGAGGCGCGGTCCCGAGGGCCGACGCAGCCCCCTCCCGCGGCGCCTTCGAGGCCAGGCTGCAGCGGTACAGGGAGGCCGAAGGGTCCTCTCAGCCCTCGCCTTAAAACTCTAGGGTTTGTGGACCTCGCGTAACAGAAAGCCACCTTTCAGCGCCTGCGCGTCTATCCTCCCCAAGGTCCAGGCGTCCCTGCTCTGCCGCGCGCCGCGGTCCTTCTGTTCCATCCCGTCCAGGTCCCCTCTAGCCTCGGGGCTTTTGTACGTTTGACCCACTCTCCAGATTCCGTCTGGTCTTCCACCTCCTGCTCCCTCCACAGTCTCCTCGTTGCAGCCCAGGGGACTCCTCCCCCACCCCGGCCTGGCTTCGTAGGCGGGTGGGGCCTCCGGAATGCTCCCTCCACCCGCCCTGCCTGCATAACGCCCAGCGCATTCTGAAATTTCGTATTTGTGAGTGATTATCTGATCTCTGACTTTGATAAGTAAGGTGCTCCTGAGCCCTGCAGAAAGAGGACAGAAGAGAAGGGAGCGATGGACGTTAAGAATCGTGAGGTCTTTGGATGATCACATTGTAGTGTAGTGTATTTGTCGAATTATAACGCTGTACACTTGATACTTGTATAGTATTATATACCAATTTTATCTCGATTTAGAAAACAACCACCGGGACAATGAATATTTGTTGTGCAGCCGCTGTTCGCCCGCGCCAGGTGGTGAAGAATGAGAGGTCGAATTGGCGCCAAAGCGCTGTGAGCGCAACCCGGTGGGCGGAGGGTCAGAAGTCTGAGTGGTTCTGGGACCGTCAGTCGACAGACGTCAGTCAGGATAAACCAGGCGAGATCTTTGTTCTTGATGATAGTGTTTACCCTTTTATGAACTACCCCATGAGCTTTGCAGTCTCCTCACAGATAAGTGTCATCTTTACTTTGAAATGTTTATGTCTGCTGAACAATTATCTCATTCATGTCAGCGTGCTGAAATAAGATCAAGGCCCGAAGCAGCTCGCTTAATTGCAAGTACAGATTTTGATACTGAATATATTTGACCACTTTTGGGGGGGTTTATTCTTGGAATAAGTAATAGATGACACAAAACTTCCACATTCCCAGGAGGCTGAATTTCTAGTTGGTTGTGCTTCCGTTTGTTGTATCAGTGTCACAGGCCGGACAAAACCAGTCTATTTTCGATAAATCCAAGAAAAGCCTTCTTTGTATCAATTCTGCACATAGTTTTGTATCATTACTTTGTTCATTGTGTCAGCAACGAACTCTCCCAGAAGCTGCTGGCTTTAGTTACGTGAGCCCCCCTGCTGTTTCCTCGGGCCTTTGCACTTCCTGTTTCTTTGCTAAGACTCCTTTCCCCGTCTCCCTCATAGCTTTCTCGGCTTGTTCTGGCTTGTTCGGGTGCCTCCCTTCTCATCTCCTCCAGGTCTCGGCAGCAAGACCTTCCCTTGGTCACCCTGTTTAATAGATCCCGGACCCACTCCAGCAACATCTCTTTCCCGCTTTGTTTACTGTTTCCCTGGGTTAGAATATAAACTCCAAGAGCTCAGAGATTTTGGTCAGCGTGATTCATTACTATATCCCCAGTGCCTCGAACAGAGCTGGTGTATAATAGGAGTTCAATAAATACCTGTTGCCCATTCATTTATTCCACCAATATGTATTACATGCCTACTACTGTATTCCAGGCAGCATGTGAAAAAATACCCTCTGCCTTCTTGGAGCTTTCAGTCTCATGAGGGAGACAGATAATAAATATATAGAGAAGTCAGTCCACTTCGGGTAGAGATAAATACCTCGAAGAAATAAAGTTGTGAAATGAGATAGAGGGGATACTACTTTATATAGAGTGGCTGGGAAGGCCTCTCCCTGAAAGTAATGTTTAAGCTGGATAATAAGAAAGAGATAGCCATGGGAAGTTCTGGAGGAAGAGCATTCCAGGCAGAAGGCATAGCAAGTTAAAGGTGGCTGGGTCAGAAATGAGCTTGGCACATCTCACAGTAGAAGTTTGTCTGTTGTGGTATCTGCTTGTATCCTGTGACTCTCCAAAGTACCCTCTAGGAGATCCATTCAAGATCAAATATGAGAGGGATGGCGTGCCTAGACCCAAGCAGTGTGCTACCTTCGTTTCGTTCTCTACCAGCTGACATAACGTATTTGTTCATCATAAACTCATTGACTGCAGGAAGCCATTGGTATTTCCTTGTAGAAGCCTAGGTTGTGCATGAGAAGCATAATAATGAGTGAAACAAGTGATGTGAGACTGAAAGAATAATTTTCTGATAAATTTTGTGTCTTCTATTTCCTGCCTTACTGGTTGTTGTCAGGAAATTCAGGAGGAAATATAATTAGGGAACTTCAGTGCTGGGACTTAGTGTTTGTGGGGGAAGGGAGGATGGTAGCCCCTTAGCTTCTTCAGTCTGTTAAATATGCTTAATTGTCAGAGGGTACGGGAGGATTTGGGAAACCACTAGCCCTGTGTCTAGTCTCAGTCGAGTTTCTAGTGATGGATACATGGATGATCATTGTTCCTTTGCAAGTGACTGTTTGTTTCCTAGATAAGAGGCAGTGTCCCTTGGAAATGCTTTGTCCTTTTATCCTAAAGTGTAGGGCATTGGAAATATCTCTGGACCTCATTTTCCTCTGATTTGCATCTTCTCCCACCTGCTACCTTCTCTTCAGTCAGCTCCCCCTCCCCCACACACCAACTCCCAATGCACTTGGTAAATATTCTGCCCTTGAAAGATTTGAGAAGGAATGAGGAAGATTAAGAGAAATGTAAAGTTAAAAGGAGAGAAAGAACTGGGGGGAAATAAAGCGAGGATTGAATGAATTTAATATATGTGAAAACGATCTGTACGCTGTAAAACACCATTCAAGTGTCACAGTCATGATTTCCCACTGCCTATCGTGGTGCTTGACGAGTCTGTTCAATGAATACTGAATGAATACATGAATGGCAGAAACATTAAAATGAATGCTATAAGGAAAGGGGAGAAGAAATAGAATCAGGAATTATCCCAAACAAATGTTTATTTCATTTCTCATCCTCCCAGTGTGTGTGAATCGTTGCTGTATGCAGGCTTTAAAAATCAGTGACTTTTTGCATCAGAGGAAGAAAAGAATTGGATACAGTAAAGTTAAGTAAATCAGGGGATAAAATTATCTTAATAAAGATTTGGTAAAAGATATGCCAATATCTAGTCTTAAAAAAAAGAGAGAGAGAATGTTATATGAGGGACATTGCCAAAACATTAGGTCTAGAAAATAAAGTCCCAGTATTGCTATTATATGATTTTTATACTTAATAGAACTGGAGAAACAAAAGTTAATAATGTTGGAAATTTTTAAATTTTTATTTCCATTTCCTTATAAACAGTATTTTAAGCTTTTCCAGGAAACAAGTAGCAATATAATAGCAAGCATTTATATAGCACTTACCATGTGCCAGCCCTGTCACTAGAACTCTACCCATATTAACACATTTAATCCCCACAGTAACTCTAGGGGGTTGGTACTATTATTACCCAATTTTTAGAAGATCTTATGAGGAAATAAGTGGTGGAGCCGGGACTGGAACCCAGGCAGTCTGACTGTAGAATCTGTACCTTTAAACACTGTAATTTACAGCCTCTCACTTCTTTAAGTGCTTTACATGTATTAAGAAATAGGTTCTATTTTTTCCCCCCACTTTACAGATGGGGAACCCAAGGCAAAGAGAGGTTACGTAGCTTGACCAAAATAACAGCTATTTATCCCTGCTAGGGGCAGAAATGGTATTCTAACATCCATGTGCTTATGATATACAGGGCTGGTAACCAGAAACTCAGGGTAGCTGTGTAACTGTGAAAGAACTAGGATTAGGAAGGAGTCAAGTCCTTGGCTCTCGTTTCTGCCTCCTATTGATGGCACAATCCTGCCTCAGATGGGACTTGCCAAGGACATATTTGAGCCCACAGATACAATGGCACACCATTGTCCTACTCTTTGCCTAACTCAGTCCTACACACCATAAATATTTTATTTCTGGCTCTCTAAAATACCATTATGGTTTGCGGAGTACCAGGTTCTTAGTATGTTTATTTAGTTTTATTCTGATCTCATTAACTCTAGATAAGGACAGAGCACGTCCACGGAAACTGCTGAGATCCAGGTTCCAGTATATAAAAGCGAGAAGCATCCAGTGGGCTTCAGGCACTTGTAAAATTGAAGAAATACATTCTACTTGTGGCTTTACATCTCAAACTCAGCACAAAAATAACTGGACCTCACACACATGGGTGATTCTGGAATTTCTGACTAAGGCTAATTATTAACACCACTGATGTTTCAAAAGAATTTGAAGGCCTTGGTTTCAAATTGTGGTATTAAACTTAGAGGTTAGCTATGAGTGAGTTACCACATTCTATTCCAGTGCTTCACTGTTTTGAGGGCTTTCCTATTGTCAGGTTCTTGATTAACACAACAGTTTTGGGAGGTTCTATTCAACAGTGTCACAAATGAAGAAAGAAGCTCAGAAAGTTTAAGTGACTTATCCTGCCTCTCACGTAGCACCGGATTGCAAATGGTACCACGCGGGTAGCTGGGGTGCAGTACTGACCTGCAAATAGATGCTTCCTGACTCCAGGTTCAGTGCTCTTCGAACTCTTGAGCAGCCCTATCAGTCTTCTCAATATAATGCCCCAAATGAGGGTTATCATTCAAAATAATCACCTTGGAGACTGTGCGCTTCTTTGAGAGATGTCAGAATCACTCACCATTGTTTTGCACATCTGTTTACGAATTTTCTTCAGAGCCAGTTCACACAAGAACATCATTCCATTACTCTATACTTATCCCAAATTTGGGGTCAATCTCTTTGTACAAGGCTGTAAAACGGCACCGCACGGCAGGACAGACCCACGTGACTCAGAATAAATTAGGGCAAAGTCAGTTTTCATGAGTGTGAAAATAAGGTGAGGATGATCAAGTATTCACCTTTTGACATTGGGTTTTAAAGATCTCATCCCTGGAGTTCTCTAATATGCTGAATAGTATTGAGTTTAGGTTACTCACAAAGAAGAAGGGCTGATTCAACTGCAGAGATTTTAATATGTGGTTCCAGAAAGTCTGCATATTTCACTGTGAGGTTTGGACAGGAAGCCAAGCCACTGGCTAGACTATAATGGGTGACTTCTTATGTAATTGTAAGACCATTTTTTGATATAATTAAGGAGGGATAAAAAAACCTTTACCCAATTTGCTTTCCAGTTTCTACAGAAATGTGCATGATATTTCACAGTAGGAGAATGGCCTCAAACGTTGCTAAACTTTAAATTTATATTGCTTAATATGATTTGGTTTTAGAAAATGTTTCTTTTGCTAAAGTATAGATGAGAAAATCCTACACTTTGGAGTTGGATGAGCCTATATTCTTCTCCTGACTTTGTTGCTTAAAATCTAAGGTATTGGGCAAAGTTATTTAAATATTCTAAATTTTGGCTCTTTAGCTTAAAACAGAGCAAAAACACCAACCCCGTTGGATTCTTGTGAGATTAAATGAGATGATATAAAGCATTTCATTTCGCAGTGTCTAGCACATAATAGACACATCCGAAACATAAGTTTCTAGCTCCACCTCCCATGCCCGTCTCCATCACACGTCTGTCATCCAAACAGTTCCTCGCTGAGATGCTTACCTTGCTCTTCTCTTAGTGTTATTTCTCTTTCTCTGGGATGACATCTCCTCAGTAGCATCTGAAATGGACAAGGTAAATGGCATTTCATCTGCTGTTCCCCATTCTTCCCAGTAGTCGGTCATTTCTCACAAATTTTTTCTCTGGTTGGAAGATTTAGTCAAAATCTAGACAGTTTGGAACTCTCTGTTTCAGAGTTTATTTCTCATCCTAGATTTTGCAACTCAAATGACAATTAATAAAATTGCATAGTTTTATCTCTAACTAAAAGTTCAGCCATGGCAACATCTGGGAGGTAAGGTCTGGGAAGGGGTGTGCAGAGGTGTAGGAAGGGGGCCTAAAAAACTCCAGGTGTTCTTAGACTCTGAAGAGAGTGACTTCCTCTGTGTGCAGAACCCAGGGGCCTAGGCCAGAAAATGATGAAGAACCAAGCCTGAAGAGGGCGGAGCAGCAAGAGCACCAACCCAAATGGCAACTGTAGGGTTTCCCCATAGCTCCCAGGCTGCAATGGGTCCACAAGAGGAAGAGCACATGTGCATACTGTAAAGGAAGCAGAAGTTTGACATCACAGTAGCAGATATTACTGGAAGAAATATCAACAGCACAGGAGAAGTTTAGCTCCTCTTCACATTGCATTCAGCATCCCTTCAAGTAATTATGAAGTGCCTGCTGTGTGCCTGACCTTGCTACAAGTCGTGGATGGCTCCACAGACCCATGGTCCATGAGAATCTGCAATCTCAAAGTGAGTGGCCGGCAATGGCAGGTCATTGAGAGTTCCACATGTCACATGTAAAGATCATAAGGATGGAATTTACCTTCCTATGTGAGTCAGGGTTCTCTGGAGAAACAGAACCAATAGGATAGATCTTTATATCTATTAATTAATATACATACAGAAAGAGAGACAGATTGATTGATTTTAAGGAATTGGCTCATGTCATTGTGAGGGCTGGTAAGTCTGAAAGCTAACTGGAAATTGAGGTGACAGTTGAAGTGGAGTCTTGAGTCTAAAATCTGTAGGGCAGACAGGCAGGCTGGAAATTCAGGCAAGGTTTCTATGTTACAATCTTAAGACAAAATTCTTCATTTTCTGGGAAACCTCAGTTTTTTGTTCTTATAACCTTAATTGATTGCATGAGGCCCACCCACATTATCGAGAATTATCTCCTTTACTTAAAGCCAACTAATTGTAAATGTTAATCACATCTTCAAAATACCTTCACTGCGACATCTAACTAGTGTTTGACCAAACAACTGGGCACCATTGGTTAGCTAAGTTGACACATAAAATTAAACATGATATTTTCCAGAAAGTGTTTTATTAGTGGTGAAACTAAGCTTCTTTTGAGGAAAGATGCCTGTCCGTCAGCAAGAAGCCACAGTTTCGTAAGTTGTAAAGAACTGATACTATACTCATGTTTAGTGTAAGAGCATCTGGGATTACAAGTTTATTCCCCTTAGTCACTCTGTACTTATGATCAAGGAGATTTTCAGACAGACTTGTGGGATCCAAGCTGTGTGTTAACAGAGAAGCTAGAGTGGTCCCTCTCACAGCTGCGTGCTGTCGGGATGGAGGGGCTCTCTACTCCATTTATAGTGCCGTGAGCAGAGATAAAACAGGGGTTTGGGTACATCACATTACATATGTAAATGCTCACTTATTAATGAAGGTATTCTCTACTGTTAATCTATTATGTATCATTTATTAATGACTCTCTAAAAGAGGCGTAAAGAGATCATAGGGGAAGGAAGCATTTCATAACTAAATTGACGATGCCCAGTCCCCTCCAAAAATCACTTCTGCCATCCTCAAAGTACTTTCTAGTCTTCATTCTCTCGGGTCTGTATGAGCAGGGCGTTAAAGGATTGACCTTTTTACCCATGAATGGGAGACAAAGAAAGCTTGTTCTGCATTTCAAGGAGAGAGAAAAGATGTTCCCAGAAAATAGAAACTAGAAAACTTAACATTCCTTTCCCCCAAAAATCCTTAATGGATTATTAAGTAGATTGTTTACAAGCTTTTTAAAAAGAGAGAGAGCGCATTGACCTCTGGAGCTCACCTCAAGTAAATCAGGTCAAACAAAAGGGAAAATTTCATTTTGTTGATTTTTTTCCCTTGCCTTCCTGGACCTCACTGCTAATCTCACAAGTGTGGTAATATTCGAGGCACGGTATATTGTATTTTTGCAAGGCATTTGACAGCGCACTCATGATGTCTTTTTGAACAGTTTAGAGAAATGTAGGCTGGATAATATCAATTAGATGAACACATTTTTGGTAAGACAGGTCTATTCAAAGATTGATGATTAATGGAATAATGTTGAATGGAAGCGAAAGGGCTAGGAACAAGATTCTGCTTTAGACCTTTTCTACTGGACTTTTATCAACAAATTAAATGAATATGTAGGAATCATGCTAATAAAATTTATAGATGACACAGATCTTGGTGGGCTAACCAATCCAACAAATAGGAATTAACATTCAAAATTATCCACATCAGCTTCAGCATCAAAGAGAAACAAATAAGAGAGGATGTAGTAAGGATAAATGTAAAGTCATGCAGTTGCTTAAGATGCAGCTTAGCAGAAGTTCAGGTGAAAAATTATCTGTGACTCTGCATCAGCTGCAAGTTCAAGAAGCCAATCAGATGGCATGTCTGTAACACACGCACGTACACACACTCAGAATTCAATAGCTCTTAAAAGTTGGATAGGGAGCCAGCCCTGATGGCGTAGCAGTTAAGGTTCAGTGTTCTTATCGCTTCAGTGGCCCGGGTTCATTTGCCAGTCTTAGAACCACACCACCTGTCTGTCAGTTTCCATGCTGTAGCGGCTACTCATGTAGAAGAACCAGAATGACCTACAACTAGGATATACAGCCATGCACTAGGGCTTTGGGGAGAAAAAATTTAAAAAAGAGGAAGAATGGCAACAGATGTTAGCTCAGGGCGAATCCTTCCCTGCAAAAAAAAAAAAACAATCGGAAAGGACCTTAGAAATTATTGAAGTCAAACCCCTCATTTTACAGAGAAAAGATGAGCATCCAATAATAGAAACACAATATGTGTATGTTTTATTGTAAACATCACAATCTTAGTAGTTATTTTATTGTGGTCTTGATTTGCATTTGTCTGATGATTAGTGATGTTGAGTGCTTTTCGTATACCTGTTGGCCATTTGGATGCCTTCTCTGGAGAAATATCTATTCAATTCCTTTGCCCATTTCTTAGTGGGGTTTTTTTTTTTTTTTTTGCTGTTGAGGTATAGGAGTTCCTCATATGTTTTGGATAGTAACCCCTTATCAGATAGATGGTTTGCAAATATTTTCTCCTATTCTGTAGGTTGTCTTTTCATTTTGTTGATTTTTTTCCCTTGCTGTGCAGGAGCTTTTTAGTTTGATGTAGTCTCATTTGTCTATTTTTCTTTCATTGCCTAAATGTCCATCGATGGATAAATAGATAAAGAAAATGTGGTATATACCTACAATGAACTATTATTCAGCCTTTAAAAAAGAAGGAAACCTTGCCATTTGGGACAACATGGATGAGCCTGGAGGACATTATGCTAAGTGAAATAAGCCAGACACAGAAGGACAAATACTACAGGATATCACTTATATGAGGAATCTAAAATAGTCAAACTCATACAAGCAGAGAGAATAGTGGTTGCCAGGGCCTGGGAGGAGGGGAAAAAAGGGAGGTATTAGTCAAAGGGCACAATATTTCAGTTATACAAAGTGAATAAATCCTAGAGATCTACGGTACAGCATAGTTCCTATAGTTAGTAATGCTGTATTGTATACTTAAAATTTTGCTAAGAGGGTGGGTCTTATGTTGTGTTCTTATCACAAATAATAATAACAAGGATTAAATAAAGAGCTATTCTATAGGAAAGAGTGTATTTCAAGGAGTGTAAGCAAGGTTGTGAGGAATGCAAAAACAATATAATGGCAAGAGAGTTTCTATTTTAGCCTAGGATATAGTAGAATAGCTTAGAAGGGAGTACTGTTTGAGGCAGCATGGCAGCTGTATTCTTTCCAACACCAAAGGGCAAAACTAGGGCCTACAGGTAAAACTGATTAAAAGGAAAAGTTCTGGTTTAGCTTAAGAAAAACCTTTTGAACAACCAGAGCCACCCGTGGGTGGGAAAGGCCATTTCAACGTGAACTGGGTTCCCATTCCTGCTATAGATCTAAGCTGTAGACCCACTGAAGACAGGAGACATAGAAGGGATTCATGACTTGGGTTAAGAAGCTGCACTAGATGATCTCTACTTCTTTTCTATTTCTAAGATTCCATGATTTCAGAGAACAATTTTCCTCACCGAGTTCTAATGCAAAAATAAGCACCTTTTTTTCTAATCTTCTCTCCCATTTTTAGGGATCAAAGCTTGATTTAATACCTCTAATATTAGAGGTGTTATCATCATAATCAATAGCCAGTATATCTTATAGACTCCTTATGTGCAGGATATATGGCAAACAGTAGACCAGTCATGCCTTAGATGTCTGAATACCCAGTGATTCACAGATTTGAAAAAATGGAATAATTTTCTTGTTGTTGTTAAATCTTCAATTAAATGTAAGGGCAATATTCTCATTATTATCAAATGTTTCCAGAGTGTTTTATAATCAGTTTTATTCATTTATTTAAATAAATCCAACCATACACATATAACAAGTGAACGTTTACTCATAAATCTCCTTTTAGAAGTACATTACAGTGGAAGTAAAAACCTGTTAAATAATACAGCACCAATCCACATAATTTAAATCATTTTATTGCACAAATTGATTTTTTAATTATGTTGGTTTCTCACCTGTTCATTCTACTAAAATCTTACACGATTTAGCACTTATGCTGGATAAAAATTGAAGCAGTCATTAGGCATTTGGCAAAATCCATAGAATTGTACAACACAGAGTAAATCCTAATGTAAACTATGGACTTTAGTTAATAATAATGTATCTATATTGGTTCATCAATTGTAACAAATATATCACACCAATGCAAGACACTAATAATAGAAGAAACTGTAGGGGTGAGGGAAGTATACTGGAACTTTCTCTTCTTTCTGTTCAATTTTTCTGTAAACCTAAAACAGCTCTAAAAGATAAAGTCTAGGGGCCGGCCCTGTGTTGCAGCGGTTAAGTTCGTGCACTTCTCTTCAGCGCCAAGGGTTCCACAGTTCAGATCCCAGGCTTGGGTCAATGCACTGCTGTCAAGCCATGCTGTGGCACGTATCCCACATATGAAGTAGAGGAAGATGGGTATGGATGTTAGCTCAGGGCCAATCTTCCTCAGCAAAAAAAAAAAGGAGGATCGGTGGCGGATGTTAGCTCAGGGCTAATCTTCCTCCAAAAATAAATAAATAAATAAATAAAGTCTATTAATAAAAAAAAAAACTGAAGGAGCCAAACTTTCATCAGCCCTCTTATTATTTATCCTTGGGCCATGCCCCCAAAGGGTCTATCACCCTGCAATCATAATTGTTTACAAATATCCTGTTCGTAGAGACATAGAGATACTAAAGATAGAAAGAAACAGCTTTCATTTATCTCAGGAATTGTCCCAGTGTGTGACATCGTCACACAATGTGTGAAATCTGGACGTTTAAATTTACCTCGCTCAATTTAATATAGCACCAGGTGTCCTTAAGACCAGGTGTTCCCAAGGACAGGGGAATAGTTGCTCCATGGTTAAGAATTTTCTACATACGGAGTATCTGATCCCTTTTCCTGAAACAGTCTCCATCATCCTTTTAACTCTTCTAGTCATCTAACTAGAAGTTATATTAAGCTGTCCCGAACAGGCCTGAGGATTCATGCCTTCAGTCAGTGGAAGTAGCTGTCTCCACTCATTAAGTGCCTCTTACATGTAAGGCACTGTGTTGGGTTCTAGATACAGCTGTGTCTAAGGCAGACAGAGTTCCTATCCTCAACAGAGAATACAGACATTAAACAAACTTTATAATAAACAATTCAGTTTATCACAATCATAATGTACACTCAACAAATAGTGGTTGAATGAATGAATGAATGAACTCAACTCATTAGGAAGATAATCCGGACTCAGTTAAATTTTTCCTTCATACCACCTACAAAGAGTTTACTAGGGAAAAATAATGCCTGACAGAATCATGTATGCATATTCAACCTGTTTAAACTGAATATCTTTAAAATATGGGTGAAATCACTTATTTGACATTATAAGTTTCAAATAAGCGCTGCCTAGTTTTTTTAATTTAAGAATAATATTTTTCCCTAGTTACACAGCAACTTCCACTGACCAAAAGATCATCCCTGAGTGCTTGCTCAGAGCACCTTAGGAAGGCTAAATATATACTAACGTGTTAGGTATTTAAGCGTTCTGATCAAACCTTAGATGTTCAATCCAGAGAAGCAGCGAGTGAATGATCTCTCTTTGTCCTATGGGCAGGATAAGGCAGTAACAATGCGCCCTGTCCAGGAACATCAAGAGGCATATATTTTTTTTTTCCTCCAGCTATTTTCAGCTACTCAGGTGAAGCTGAGAGTTGGATTTGCCCAGGGAGGGAGTTGAAGGTGTAGGCAAGGGAGTGATTAAAATGATGGAATGAATCCAAGCTGTGCCAGGAGGGAAATGAGGCCATGAGTGGGGCCTTCTCAAAATAGCACTTAAAGACATAGGATTACTCTTCAGTATTCTTTTCTCCTCAAAGGAAGAGTTCAGGGATCCAGCAGTGCAGATAATGTGGTTTCTAACCAAGAAGGGATAATGGGAAGATCCTTTCCCACCTCCCGCCTTTGCTGTCTCTCAGTATCTCTCTAGCTTCCATTATTAACATCACATGTCTGAAGCCCACAGTTTAGAACAGAGCCTTTTCAGCTTCTCCTGGATTAATCAATATTTCTTTCACTTAAATTCCCTTTATACCTTCAAAAGTAACCTTTGTTGGTGACTTGCACTCTTGCTTGTGTAAAAGAGGTTGAATCTCTGGATTTGATCATTTTGTTATTTTTATCTATTTCTGTTTGGCTAAACGCTAATATCCTATTTCCAAAGTTAGAACAAAAAGCAGGGTTTTATTCCTACAATAGGCCCTTAAAAAGGAAACTAGATTCAATAGACATAAGTAAAATAAAAAGCAGTGTTGACTTTATTCCCAGCTTACACAGACCTAATTAGAATGAAAGGGAGTAGATGTCACCAGTTGTGACTGTGGCACATGGTGGTGGCAGAGAGGAAGGCAGACAGCACCTGACAACTCTTTTGTCTCAGAAGTCCCATCCAAGAATTTCACATCATCTCTTGGCCAAAACCTGGAAGTCCTGCCCAACACTTTCACATAGATCTCTTGGCCAAAACCTGAAAATTCCACCCAACCCTTTCACATTAATCTCCTTGGCAAAAACGTAGTCTGTGGCCACATCCAGTGCAGTGGCATAACAAGAGCAGGCAGGTGGAAGCAATCCACCTGGAGGGTAACAGGCAATAGGCAGCAAGGCCACCAGCGGTTCAGCAACACATCTATTCAGACAGTGAAACATTTGTGTGTGTGTGTGAGGAAGATTTGCCCTGAGCCAACATCCCTTGCCAATCCTCCTCTTTTTTTTTTGCTTTAGGAGGATTAGCCCTGAGCTAACATCTGTGCCAGTCTTCCTCTATTCTGTATGTGTGATGCCTCCACACCATGGCTTGGTGAGTGGAGTAAGTCCACACCTGGGATTCGAACCTGCAAACCTGGGCTGCCAAAGTTGAGCCCGTGGAAATTTAACCACACGGAACATTTTTGTTCACTTAGTCTCAAAGTGTGTTAAAGTCACCAAAAGATCTTTATATTCATATCTGCAGTCATGCCCAAGTGAAATCTGACCCCATGAGCTATCACTATGTAATTTTCTGTTTGCAAATCTGATTCTCCTCCTTAGCAGACCCACTTCGCCCTAAACTTTAAGCCTCCACAAAATAGAGGTCATTTCATTTCATTTTGGTATCTGAAATACATGAGCTTGTCCAATAACTTTTTTCGACAAATAAATGAAGGAATGAGTCAGTGAATGGACAACTAAAGTGGATGGATGAATCTGAGGGAAGAAGTGAATAAATATGTCCCAAGCATCTAATTTGCCCAGTTGCCTTGTTGTAATTTTTAAATCACAATTTATTTAGCTTTTAATTATTTCCTTCCTGATATATTTTTTTATCCATTGGAGGGAGAAAATTTTTAAAGTTTTAATATTTAGAATTGCTGAATTTAAAATCAGATGCCTTAGTAATATGCATAAATCTCCTCTCAAAAGGGTTCAGTGGACATAAATATGAAGATGGTTTATGTCCTCTTCATCTTCAAAAATGTTTACTGTGCATTCACAGCAGTGGGTGGCAGAAATGCTTCCAGGAAAGTTAAACACGTAGGGACCGCTATCTCTCAGCTGTACCATCAATCTCAAAACATTTGGCATGGGACTATAAAGAGATTCCATATATTTTCCTCCTTCGTAGATGTACAGGATATCAATAATAATACCTTTGAGTGATTAGTAACACGTAGCTAATAACTTAGAATTTTTGTATTTTTTATTATCTCACGTAAAATTGTTCAGACACCACAATATGTTAGCTTTTCAGGGAGAAATCATGGACACATCCACTGTCTCTTTAATGAGACTGTAACCCTGTAGCTTCCATAGATTAATAAGAATTAACAGCAACCAGACGTATTGATAGTCTAGTTTTCTGACACGTGGTGTGGGATAATACTACAGAAGGCAGATACGGATTTGACTTTCTACAAATTGTTGCGTGCTTAGCCCACCACTTTCAAAATACCGTATGGTTACAATGATGAGTAAATATGGGAGGTAAAATTGTATCTTATGTTTAAATAGTAGCCAGGAGATAAAGAACCAGGTCGGTTTTGTATCCAAAACATTGCTTTTGAGACACTAGATGCATATGTGATGGAGGAAGAGGAGCACCTAGTGGTGAGAAGTGTCAGCTGCACCCACCAGGGAGCTGCCTGGAAGGCTTCCAGGAAGTGTTTTGGCCACATTTTAAAAAACGCATTTCAGGCGTTTTAAGGGCTGGTATCTTCGATTCCTAAGATGGGTGTTTATCGTGTCAGTTACAGATTTGAGTCAACTTTATGTGTTTGAATATTTCCAAATAAAATGTAGAAATGATCAACATATACAAGATTTTACAAAAAAACCCTAACCTTTTCAAACATTCCACAGGTACCTAAAGTATATTTGGTAAAATGTGCAGGTTAAAATAGTATATTTGTTAGATGACCTGCGATATTACTTAACAATTCTCTATCTATGTCTACTAATACCTTTAAGCAAAAGAGTGTTGCTTTCTTAAACAAGAAGTTAGTATTTCACTGAAATTATTTCAAGAACTCAGAAGTACCTGTTCATAGCTATCCTGAAATTCTTGTTTCTTCTGGTGATGGATTCCATAAGCATAACACAGTATTTTACACACTTTGGACACCGAATAAATTAATAATTGAGCATTAAAAAAACTTTTAACGTGGAAAGTAGTTTCAGTTATATAGTTTATAGTTTGATTGGTGTTGATAGTGATAAGGAGAAATAATTGGAAAAATCATGAATAAATTGTGCCTACTTTGATTCCTAAATTAACTATAAATTCAACTAAACTTTTATTCCCTTAGTGGGGGGTGTAATCATATGAGTATGTCATCTGTCCTTGAGACCCTGATATGAAAAGACAGAATTGTGAAATTTGAATCGCACCTACAACCATTTTGTTTTTATTCCTCAGGCTCCTTTTTCTAGTAGCAGACATCACACACACACACCCCCAGGCCGATCACCATATCCCCTCCCTTGGCCTTTGAGGTTATTCCAAGGTTGTGCAACCAAAGTGCAGCTTCCAGCACTGCTATTCTGAACCAGAGCTGACAGGGAAGTCCCTTGTTTCCTCTTTGGTGGGCAGCTGTAACGGGCAAAGCTCTAGCCGTAAGAAACATCACAGCAGAGAACGAAGTGGGATAGGAGAGAGGAGGGCGAATGGGCCCTCAGGCTCTTGTGAGTCTCTTGGGCTGGTTGCCCAGGCCCCTGGCTCCTGTTTCCGGTTCCTGTTTTTCTTCCCCAATTTCTCTTCCCATAAGTCTCTTTGAGTCAAAATCTATTTCGAGATATGTTTCTGCAACCTAAAGAGAACTGACTCATACCGCCTTTTTAAAATAAGGTGTATCTTTGATCATGCTACCACCCTGGTCAGAAAATCTCCTTTGGGTCCGGCCCTGTCGCCAAGTGGTTAAGTTTGCGCACTCCACTTTGGTGGCCCAGGGTTTCGCCGGTTCAGATCCTGGGGACAGACATTGCACTGCTCATTAGGCCACACTGAGGCGGCATCCCACCTGCTACAACTAGAGGGACCCACAACTAAAAATATACAACTATGTACCAGGGGGCTTTGGAGAGAAAAAGGAAAAATAAAAATCTTTTAAAAAAACAAAAAAAGAAAAAGAAAATCTCCATTGCCTGAAAAATATCCCAAGATCTTTTGGATTTCAGATCTGTGATTTGGCTCTAATCTACCTTTCCAGGCTTATCTCACTCAATCTAGTGAAACCGAATTATTTTTTACTCCTTCAAAATACCTACTACTTTCCCTTATTCATTCTGCCCCAGAAAAATTATGTTCTACCTCCAGCCACCCTGGTTTCCACCTTCTGAAACTGTATCCACTTTTCAAGACCAACCACTAATGATTGATCTTCCATTAATCCTTCCTCATGACCCCATGAATTGGTTAAGGTTAGGTTCAGCTGCCTATAAATGAAAATCTAAAATCACAATGGCTTAAAGAAGTGAGAAATTTAATTCTTGCTCACATAAAAGAAGGCTGGAGGTAGGTATTCCCAGGCTGTTACAGCAACAACAGGACATCAATGTATTAGTATTCTGTGCTGCATAACAAATTAGCGCACACTTAACAGCTTTGAACAACTCATATTTATTATCTCACAGTTTCCATGCATCAGGAGTCTGACTGTGGCTTAGCTGGGTGGTTTCACAAGGCTGAAATCAAGGTGTTGGCTGGGCTGCCTTCTAGTCTAGAACCCACTTCCAAGCTGCCTCAGGTTGTTGGCAGAATTCATTTCCTTGTGGCTGTAACGTTTCTGGAACATGACTTCTTCAAAGCCAGCAACAGAGAAAAATCTCTGATGCTTGGAATCTCTGAATTCAGGGAAAGCATAGTCCCTCTTTGAAAGGTTCACTTCATTAGGTCAGGCCTACCCAGAATAATCTCCCTTTTGACGAACTCAAAGTCAACTAATTAAGGATCTTAATTACATCTGCAAACTTCCTTCACCATTGCCATATAATGTAACATAATCATGGAGTGATCTCCCATCTCCTTTGCCATATTCTTTTGATTAAAAGAAGCAAGTCACAGGTTTCATCCCAACTCAGTGAGAGGGGGTTATACAAGGGTGTGGCTCATTGGGGGTCACCTTAGTGTGTGTCCACACAATCAGGGATCTGGGTCCTCTCTTTTTTCTGCTCTACCCTATCACTAGCTTCCATCCTCAAATTTCCCTCATGGTCCAAAAAGGCTGCTAGAGCTCTAACCATCATGTCCGCCTGACATACTGCAGAGAGGAGCAGAGAAATAGAGCAAGAAAGAGTATTCCTCTCAATTCCTGGGTCAATTGCCCATACGCAGACTTTGCAGAAGTCCCACACAACATGTTCACTTAAATCTCTTTAGCCTCAGGTGCAGGCTGTAAGGGAATGCATCATCTGTAGAGAAGTTGTTAAGAAGCAATAAAACTAACTTCAAGTCAGTTTGCTTTTTATCATCACCATCCACCAACGATTCTAAACAATACATTGATAGACTACTCCTCCCTGAAAAACATCATGTTGGTGGTTTAAATTGTCAAGAATTGATGTGATTACTGCTGAGTTTTAATACTATATGTGGAAATTTCAAATCAGCACATTTTTATTATTTATCTTCTAATAACGTGGTACTCTCCTTGGAAATTAATTCAAAGAACTCCCACTTAGCTTCCAACACCTAAGATTTCTGAGCTCCCTTCAGGCCCAAATTGTGTCTCCAGCCGCAGTGGAACTACGTATTTCTGCATTTCAACAGCAGATCCCAAGTGAACAATGACAGTACAGGAAAGAAACAGAAATTGAATTACTTCAATCCTTTTATCCTGTGTAACTGCTTGGAGTAGGTTTTTTTGTGTTTAAACTTAAAACAGCAAAACAGTATGTAAACTGTGAGGTGTATTGTTTCTGTTTTGTGACTGAAAATTTTAATTTATACATGAAATATTTTACTTAATGTTGATAATAATTTTAAAATTAAAATATTTTCTTCTTTTTAAATTGTTAGTTGTATTAAAACTAAAGAACAAATTCAGAAAACAAAACGTCACATTAATGGTCAATTTAATACTTACCTAATTTGTACCTGTTGCAGATGTTTTCATTTTATTAAACTTTATTTAACTTTCATTGGGTTTATTCATTACTGTAATGTTATTCATTACTATGACAGACAATTAGGCAGATATAATTGGTTTTTTCTTCCTATTTCTTTAGTCCTGACATATCTACCAAGCTCAATGGCCTTGAAATATCTATTTATAAAATAAATAAGTATAGTAAATAACTACAGAACTATATTAGCATGCTTCCTGAATCCTGCTTTGAGATGGAGAGACCATAACTTCCTTCACTTCTGAGATGAAGAGAGGAACAACCTTACCCTGTCCTTCTGTCCTCAGGTACCCCAACCAGGTGCTAACGTCAGGCTGTGGTTCTGGTCTCAATGATCTGGCCGCAGGAAGACCATCTCCCCACACACAGGTGAGTTTTACAAGTTGTGAGTCAAAATAAGGCCATTTTTCATTCACTGATAAATTGGATAAGTTAGGAAGAGAAACTGAGAAAGTATCTTGAAATTGGGAAATAAACTGTCAGTTATTTTTAATGGACAGAAACATTGCTGAAGTTTAAAGAATTTAACACTGCTTTTTGGATTTTCTGTGCTCAACGTTAGTTTGGAGGCATTCGGGTTCAACCTTTTATCAGTGTTCAAGTGCTCCCTCTATTGTACTGAGATATTTAAACAACAAATTAATGAATTCTCACCTCTTTAGAATAAGCACACTACATCAACCAGGAATGGGGACAGACACAAAAACTCTATCCTGGGTATTCTTTTCTCAGAATTACACAAATTGGAACTGTATCCTGGAACCTCAGTCTCAACAGATAGTTGCCAGTGTTGCAAAACACACACTCTCTCCCAAATCCACTAACAAAATGTTTATTTAATGCATTATCATACCTCCCTAAATAACAAAGGGCATTCCATTACTGTCAGATCTGTCTGTCCAGGCAATACGCATTCCCTTCTACTTCTGGGTCACAGAAGTCTACCCATTTCAAAGTCAGCACCACTGGGAAACTTCCAAGAGAGGGCAGAGTGATGGATGTCATAGTATTGGTTTGTGATTTGATGTAATTCTGACATTTTGTTTCCCCAAATTCCTCCTCAGTTAAGCTGGGGAAGGGGCAGGAACAGAAATTGCTTATACCCACTAGACTGTGGTTGGACCATCTCTGTATCACTTCTTCCCTGCAGAGGAGGCACAGCCCTTCTTCAGATGTTCACAATAAAGAGAGATCCAGGGACACTGGCCATGACGAGGATGGGATCAACGTGTGGACATTCTCATATGCAATACTTGGTTATATCACTGTGCAAGAGAACATGGATCGGGGTGTCAAAATTAAGTCAGTTCCATATTTGGAACCCATATTAACAAAAATTGAATACTATTTATTGAATAACTTTTCATAAATGTTATTCTTAGTAATATTAATGCTATTTATTAAATAATATTGAATGAATATCATGCATTAAATAATGCTTATTTAATAATATGACAAATAATATACACTAAATAAATGTTATTTATTGAATAATAATAATACATTTGATTTTAAAATTAAGTATCAAACTTCCAATATGTAAAATGTAAATAGTTAAGTCAAATACAAATAGAAAAAAGCTAAGGGAGAATGCATTCTAGAGTTGACATTTACAATAGTGAGGATGAGATACATACGTTAACTTCAAATCTCATACCCTTGTCCCGCAGCAGGTCGGGGAGAGAGGGTGGACAAGTTGCCTGGAACATCTCTTGGATTTTTGCCCACCGCTCTGCCAATGACCCACCATGCCCATCTACATCAGCATTCACCACCTCATTCTGCAGACCTCGCAGTAGCCCACACCTCCTTCCATTTGCTAGGTTCTGGTTCTTTACGTCACTGACCCACCTCCAAGTTCTCTTGGCCAAGAAAGACAGTCCAGGTTGACTGCAGCAGAGAAAATGCAAGCCAGGCAAAATTACTGGAGAAGGAGCCTGGTGGCTCTGCCTCAGAACCTCCCCGTTCCTGCCAGGAGTTATCAAAATGGTTCTCAATGGCTCCTAAGAGATTCACCCTTCCTGATTCCCCCTAAAGAATAAATCAGTAAGTGATTCTGGGGCAGATGCTCCCAAGACTACAATCTGAGAAACTCCGATCTCTCTCTCTTTTTTTTTTTTTTAGTGAGGAAGATTAGCCCTGAGCTAACATCTGTGCCAATCCTCCTCTAGTTTATATGTGGGTCGCCACTACAGCATGGCTAGCGAGTGGTGTAGGTCCATGCCTGGGTCAGAACCCACAAACCCAGGCCATGAAAACAGAGCAAGCTGAATCCAATCACTATGCCATGGGGCTGGCACCAAAACTCTGATCACTTAAACAACCTAAGCCTGAGATCATTCCAATACTACAGAGTGAAGCAATGCTTTAATGATTAGGTTTAGGTTATCTAATATATAATGCCATTTTTTTTTTAACACAGAACTAAGTGGAAAAGGCTAGGATGAAAAGCATCAGAGGTGATGCAGTGAGCCTGAGTGGGGATGTTCATGGATAAAGCACAGCCAGTGAATCGCAGCCCTGGAAGGAAATACATGAGGAACAAACTAAATCAGAAGCTGCAGCCCCGAAACGAAAATTAAAATGGCTTGTTCCACAAGCAAAAGAAAGCCCAGAGGAAGAAAAAACAATTTTAGAAAATGGAGAAAATGACCCGATGAAACTAAATACAAGAGGGGATCAAAGAATAAATTATACATAAAAAAAATGTTTTGGAAGATTGGCCCTGAGCTAACATCTGTGCCAATCTTCCTCTTTTTTTTTTTCCTCCCCAAATCCCCCCAGTACATAGTTGCACATCCTATTCGTAGGTTCTTCTGGTTGCTCTAGGTGGGACACCGCCTCAGCACGGCTTGATGAGCAGTGCTAGGTCGGCGCCCAGGATCCAAACCAGCGAAACCCTGGGCCACCAAAGCAGAGCGCAAGAACTTAACCACTCGGCCATGGGGCCAGCCCCAAGAAAAAAACTTAAGCACAGAATTTTTTTAATGTGCTATTGAACACACCTACACACACACACACACACACACACACACACACACAAACAGGTGTTTTTTGACTTTGCCATGGTAAACATCGATGTGAGCAGAGATTTCTCCAAGCAGATGATCTTTCTCTTTTAGGGGCCAAATTGTAAAATTGACATCTGACTCTTTGCCCCAGGGTGGGATGCTGAATCTGCACCCAGGCCAGCTACTCCCTCCCACTTTTCTCCCCAGTTCCATCTTCTTCCTGCTTCCCAGCCAGTATTCCCTCCGCCTTGTGCCCCATTGCAATTCTCTATCTTCTGTAATCTCAGACGTTCCTTCTCTACTGACTTCTTCTTCAGCCATAAATATGGCTGTCTCCCTTAATAAAAAATACCCTCAAGTGACCCCGCATCCCCGTCTATTTTGCTTCACATAGAAGCTCCCCGCCTGAATAATCCTGTGCAAACTGTCATCTCCACCGTGACACTCCCACCCTTTTCATCACTGTGAGCTGGTTCCTGACCCCATTACCGCACTGAAAATACTTTAACAAACATCTCCAAAGGCCTCCTCATTGCCAAATCTAATTTCTTCTTTTCAATCCTCAGCGTCCCCCAAATTCTCTGTGACATGTGACTCTGTTGACCACTCCGTTCTTCGAAACTTTTCCTCCTTTGGGTTCTCAGAAAACGCTCTTAATTCTGCTACCTCACTTACATTCCTTCTCAGACATTTTGCTGATTGAATGTTGGTATTCCTCAGGGCTCTGCACTCACGGATGGTCTATACCTGTGGTTCAAACTGGTCTCCAGACCAGCAACATCCCCATCACCAGGGCCCTTGTTAGAAATGCAAATTCAGTTGCCAGGTAGAATACAGGACACTCAGTTAAACTGGAATTTCAGCTAAGCAATTAATAAATTTTATGATTTAAAAAACTTAGGGGGCCAGCCCAGTTGTGCAATGGTTAAGTTCACGTACTCTGCTTCGGTGGCCCAGGGTTCACAGGTTCAGATCCTGGCTGCAGACCTAGCACTGCTCATCAAGCCATGCTGTGGTGGTGTCCCACATAAAAAATGGAGGGAGATTGCCACAGATGTTAGCTCAGGGACAATCTTTCTCATAAAAAAAAACAAAATTTAGGATAATTATGTCCCATATCCCATTTGGGACATAATTATCCTTTAAAAAATTGTTGTTTACCTGAAATTCAAATTTACTTGGGCAGCTTGTATTTTTATTTGCTAAATTTTACAATCCTAAATGCAAATGACTGGTCCCTGTCACAGTCCTACTGAAACTCTGGGGACAGGGCCTATAATGTGTGTTCTAACAAGCTCTCCAGGGGATTCTGATGCTCTCTAAGGTTTGAGGTGCACCAATCTACATCACACCCTCGGATGACCTCATCTGCTCCCATGACAACCCTATCAGAGTGTGGGATGCTCCCACAGTGCTAACTGACGTGGCTTCTTCTGAATTTGATTTAACCATGTGACCCACCCCTGTGTGGAAAACCAGGAGGAATGTAAGAATAAAATCAAGTTCTTGGCTTTAGAAAAATTTGGACCTGTCTATGTATAAGATAGAAAGATTTGGGAGAAGACACAATGAGGGAGAATCTGTTTTTTCTGCTACTACTTGCATGGAATTATGAAAAATATAATTGGTCACTGGAAGCAGATTTTATGCACCCACTCCAACCTCCTCAGTCTCTGTAAGAAAAGATGATAGAGGCCCCCATGTAAGTTTGTGGATCTAAGAGTAGAGGAGCCAGTGCCTCTCTCTGGAGGTCTTGTAAGCCACGATGCCTTTTGATTCTGTGAAAAGACTTGGACAGTGAATTGGCTGCACAGTTGCCTGCTCTGCCCCCTAGAATAATCTTAAGGACTCAACTCTGAAATTTTGGAGGAAAGGTAGCCTTAAATAGAAATAGCACTATTCAAAAACTTCTAGATCACCAGATTTGATTGCAAGAAATGCTTTCCTAATACACTCTTATTCTTACTGAGCACCCAGTGGAAGCTCAGAACTGTGTCAGGTATGATACAGATTGTAACAGTTGTAACTGTGGGAATTACAGATAAAACAAGAAATATTGAAGGAGCTGGATTCCCATTAACTCTACCAATAATTGTGGTGTAATTCTTGCTATATCATTATTACATGGAAATAAAAATCCCAAGTGCAAATGCGGGTTATTAAAAGCAGCAGCAGCAGCAATTAAGCCTAGATACTTATATAACTTTAGGATGAAAAAGTCAAGAAAGATAAAGGGAAAATCGCTCAAGCAAGAGAGACACCTTCCATAAAGTAATAAAGGATAGGTCCCTTTTTAAATGCTTGATGGCAAGAAAATGTCACAGGTTAGAATGATGCTTATTGTCATCTGTCAAGTGTGTTCTACATATCACCACACGTGGATATTCTAATTCTATGAGAGATTTTAACTTAAAACTTCCATTGTGTTGACTAGATAATGAGGGACTTAGTATCTTCTTCACACTGAAGAAGCTGGAAGACCAGTTTGGCACAGTAGGTGGCACTGCCTCCCCTGGGTTTCTCGGTCAGCATCATTTGGCCACCACTACTTGGGGAGGCATTGTTGAGCTCCCCAGTCCTGCTGCCAGCTGCCTCCCATCTCATCTGCTGCCACCCCTCTCAGGTCCCCTTGTGTCCAGCCTTGCCAAAGTCCCCACCTCTCCCTGAAAGTCTCCTTGGCCAGCAATGCCCTCTTCCTCTTTGCTCTACCAGCAAATTTCTACTCATTCTTTTCTCTTAAAGCCTTAATGAAATGTCACCTCCCATGTGGCACCAACTGGGTCTTCCAAGCAGAATGTGCAACCCCAACTTCAGTGCTTCCTCAGCACTCTATCAATTCCCTCTGTTATGCTGCACTAACACTTCATATTCACTCATTTATTTCTTCAAAAAATATTTATTGATAATCTGCCATGGATCAGACATCATATCCAGCCCTGGCAACAGAAAGATGAATATCACCTGGGGTCTGCTTTCAAGAACCTGGCAAGCTAGAGGAGAGACAGGAACATGATTACAAGATGGTATGATAACGATGGACAAGGATGCGCAAGTGGGAAAGTTAGGGAGGAGGCACAAATTACTGAGCCTGGGAAGGGGAGGGGGTCAAGATGCTCAATAGGAAAAGAGGCCTAAACAGACAATGGAAGGAGAATCAACAATGCGAAGGCATTCTGGGCAGAGGGGACAGTGGAAAGGCGGGTAGATGAGTTACACATGTGTGGTGTTGGGTAGAACATATAAGCAGCTACGTGTTTGGGAGAACTGGGAGAGACTGGTAAGAGAGAAGGTTGGAGAGACAAATAGAGATCAGAACATTCACATTCTTTTAGGATGCTTAGATTTTACCCAAGCAGCAGATTAGGAATCCCCCTGGTAGCATCAGAAATGTCCACATTCATAGACCTAGGCTGCACCCCTAGGGGTGCTGATTTAGCAGGTCTGAGCAAGAGCCAGAAATCGTCCACTATAACACACACTTGGGTAGTTCTGATGCATCTTGTCCAAGAAGCACATTTTTAAGAAACACTTTTGTAAATGATAGGAAGCTTTTGAGGGATTTACAAAAACCAATAACAGACTTGTGTTTTAGAGAGAACACTCATGGTTTAGAGGAGGATGCCTTTAAGAGGACGAGACTGGAAGCAGAAAGACCACTCTGGAGGCCTTTTCAGTGGTCAAATTAAGAAGTGATAAGGGCCCCAGCCAGAGCATAGTCAAGGGGAAAATGAAATTCCCCAAACTTGGTTATTAGATAGACTGAAGAGTGAGAGAGAAGTCAAACATTACTCCTAGTTTTCCAGCATGGATGGGGCCCCAAGTGGGATATGGAGTACATAGGAGAAGTCAATTTAAGGGGAAAGATAATGCATTCAGTCATCTTCATATAGGGCATTAGATGCCTATACCTAAGAGGCAGCCGAATGCCTGAGCCTGAAGCCTGGGGAGGCAGAATGAGCTGAGAAGACAGATCTTGGAGTCGTCCGCCCCTGACTAGTGGTTGGGGACCATAAGACTGAAAAAGAGCCCCTGGTGAGAGGGTTCAGCATAAGAAGAAGAAAGCCTAGGCAGAGCTGTAGAGAGCAAGCACCAGGTGAAATGGGCTGGCTGAGGAAGAGGACATGGAGAGCATGGTTAGAGAGACTGGAGGAGAAGCAGGAATGCATGGTGTGAAGGGATCCAAAGGAAGGATGTTTCAGGAGGGAGAACAATGCTGGGGTTAAGGGCATAGGTCCTGAAGTTGACTGTCTCTGAGCTGGTCCCAGCTCCAGCACTTACTAGTTGGGTGAAATAGAGTTATTTTTACTACATGTCTCAGTTTCCTCATTTGTAAAATGGGCACACTGGAGGATATCCATCTCATAAGATTATTGTGATAGTACAATAAGTTAATATGAAAAGCATTTAGACTACTACCTGCTACATAGTATGTTCTTCTTTTAAAGTGCTTTGTAAAAGCACCTTTGTTGGAGGAGTGACATCAGCATCATGATGGAGTGAGCTCTTCCCTTAGACTCTCCCTCCTAAGATAACATGAAAAGGACACTCATAAACCAACAGAAGACATTCATACAACACAATAGACATCTGAGAGATCCATGCAGCCATATGTCTGAAGGTGGAGGTGCTGGACACCCTAAGAGGCAGTGGAAGGAGGTAAGAGGACCTCCTCTCCCTCCCTGAATGGCCACGACCTAGGGCACAGGACCATGCGCAGCTCTGAGGGGGTGGGGGGGGGGGAAGGGCAGCCATCCACAGGAACACCTTCACTCTCTGAGCTGCCTCCAAGCCCGTGGGAATGCTCCACACCAAGGAGGCTAAGCAATCACAGGGGCATCTTCACCAAGCTGAGCTGCCCAGGAGGGCAGACAGTGAGTACACTGTGGAACAACACACACAAAAGAAAGCACCCATCCCCCTGCCTGGCACACCAGTCAGAGCAGGGGATGCCCACCAGAGTGCCTGCACACCTATGTGTGTAAAGCAGCAGCAGCCAGCGGGAAACCACAGACAGGCCCTCTCAGCACAGCTTCCAAAGGACAGGCACACCTGCCAGGGATCACGGAGGGCTGAGAATACACAGCTCCCGTCCCCTACCCAGTGGCGGCAGGTGGAATCTGCGACCAGATACTACCATTATGCAATGGCACAAATCCACCACATCAGATACTATGAAGGGATATGTTAACACTCCAGACCAGAAGGAAAATGACAAACACCCAGAAATCAATCCTGAAGTCAAAGAAATTTACAATCTAAATGACAGAGAATTCAAAATAGCTATTATAAAAAACCTCAACAAGTTACAAGAAAACTCAGAAGGACAGTTCAATGAAATCAGGGATAGAATTAATGAACAGAGGGAATTATTCACAAAAGAGATTGAACTATTAAAAAAACACAATAGGAAATGTTGGAGATGAAAAACAATGAAGGACATAAAGAAAAATCTAGAGCCTTTAAATAGCAGAGCTGATATTATGGAGGACAGAATTATCAATTTAGAGGACAGAAATATAGAAATGCTTCAGATGGAGGAGAGAGAACTAAGACTAAAAAGAAATGAAGAAATTCTCCTAGAAATATCCAATTCAATTAGGAAATGCAACAAAAGTATTATAGGTATTCCAGAGGGAGAAGAGAGGGAAAAAGGAGCAAAGAGCTTATTCAGAGAAATAATAGCTGAAACTTCCCAAATCTGAGGAAGGAGCTGGAATTACATGTAAATTAAGCTAATAGAACTCCTAATTACATCACTGTAAAAAGACCTTCACCAAGGCATATAGTAGTAAAACTGGCAAAAGTCAATGAAAAGAATAAATATTAAGGGCAGCAAGGCAGACAAAAATAACCTACAAAGGATTCCCTGTCAGGCTTTCAGCAGATTTCTCAGCAGAAACTTTGCAGGTTAGGAGAGAGTGGAATAATATATTCAAAATTCACAAAGACAAAAACTTTGAGCCAAGAATACTCTATACAGTGAAACTATCCCTGAGATATGATGGAGAAATAAAAACTTTCCCAGATAAACAAAAGCTGAGGGAGTTCAGCACCACAAGATGCCCCCTACAAGAAATGATCAAGAAGGCCTTCATACCTGAAAAACAAAAAAAAGGGTTTACAAAGCCTTAAGCAAGTAGAAAAACAGACAGACAAAATCAGAAAATTGCAGCTATCAGAACAGGTTAGCAAACAATTATAACACTAAAGATAAAGGGAAGAAAAACATGAACAATAACTATAATCACTTCATTTTAACCACAAACTCACAACACAAAATGTGACAACAATAACTTAGACGGGGAAGAGGAAAGGGATGGAAACTGCTTAGACTAAGGAAATAAGAGGCTATCAGAAAATGGACTATCTCATCTATGAGATCTATTATACAAACCTCATGGTAACCACTAAACAAAAAATCAGAAGAGAGACGTAAATGATAAAGAGAAAACTGAGAAAGCCATCACAGAGAAACACCAAACTGAATTGGCAGTCAGAAATACATGAGATGAGAAACAAGGGAAATACAGAACAACTGGAAAACAAGGGATAAAATGGCAGTATGAAGCCCTCATATATCAATAATCACTCTAAATGTAAATGGATTGAATTCTCCAATCAAAAGACACAGAGTGGCTGGATGGATTTAAAAACAAGACCCAGCAATATACTGCCTCCAGGAAACATATTTCAGCTATAAAGACAAACAGAGGCTCAGAGTGAAGCGATGGAAGATGATACTCCAAGCTAATGGCAAACAAAAGAAAGCAGATGTTGCCATATTTATATCAGACAAACTAGAGTTCAAGATAAAAAAGGCAATAAGAGACAAAGAAGGGCAGTATATAATGATAAAAGGGACACACCGAGAGGACACAACACTTATAAATATATATGCACCAAACAGAGGAGCACCAAAGTATATAAAGCAACTATTAACAGACCTAAAATGAGAAATTAACAGCAACACAATAATGGTAGGGGATCTCAACACCCCACTTACATCAATGGATAGATCATCCAGACAGAAGGTCAACAAGGAAATAGTGGAATTAAATGAAAAACTAGACCAAATGGACTTAATAGATATATAGAGAACACTCCATCCAAAAACACCAGGATACACATTCTTCTCAAGTGCACATGGAACATTCTCAAAGATAGACCATATGTTGGGAAACAAGGCAAGCCTCAATAAATTTAAGAAGATTGAAATCATCTCAAGCAACTTTTCCGACCATACTGCTATGAAACTAGAAATAAACTACAAAAAAAGCTGGGAAAGTGACAAATATGTGGAGACTAAACAACATGCTACTGAACAACCAATGGATCAATGAAGAAATTAAAGGAGAAATCAAAAAATATCTTGAGACAAATGAAAATGAAAATTCACCATAGCAACTCATATGGGATGCAGCAAAAGCAGTCCTAAAGGGAAATTCATAGCAATACAGGCCCACCTTAACAAACAAGAAAATCTCAAGTAAGCAATCTTAAACTACATCTAACAGAACTAGAAAAAGAAGAACAAAGTTCAAAGTCAGCAGAAGGAGGGAAATAATAAAAAATTAGAGCAGAAATAAATTAAATTGAAGCCAAAAAAAAAAAAAAAAAACCCAGTAGAAAGGATCAATGATACTAAGAGCTGGTTCTTTGAGAAGACAAACAAAACTGACAAACCCTTAGCCAGACTCACTAAAGAAAAAAAGGGGAGGCTCAAATAAATAACATTAGGAATGAAAGACAAGAAATTACAATGGATACCACAGAAATACAAAGGATTATAACAGAATACTATGAAAAACTATATACCAACAAATTGGACAATCTAGAAGAAACAGATAAATTCTTAGACTCATACAATCTCACAAAACTGAATCAAGAAGGAAAAGAGAATCTGAATAGATCAATCACAAGTAAAGAGATTGAAACAATAAACTGAAAAATAAAAGTCCAGGACCAAATGAGTTTTCTGGAGAATTCTACCAAACATTCAAAGAAGATTTAATACCTATCCTTCTCAAACAATTACAAAAAATTGAAAAAAGAACACTTCCTAACACATTCTATGAGGCCAACATCACCCTGACTCCAAAGCTAGATAAGGACAACACAAAGAAGGAAAATTACAGGCCAACATGCTGAGAAATATGAGCACAAAAATCCTCAACAAAATATTGGCAACTCAAATACAGGAATATGTTAAAAGGATCATACACTATGATCAAGTTAGATTTATATCAGGGACACAGGGATAGTTAAACATCTGCAAATCAATCAATGTGATACACCACGTTAACAAAATGAGGAATAAAAACCACATGATCATTTCAATAGATGCAGAGAAAGCATTTGACAAGATTCAACATCTATTTAAGATAAAAACTCTCAATAAAATGGGTATAGAAGGAAAGTACCTCAACATAATAAAGGCCATATATGACAAACCCACATCAACATCATACTCAATGGGGAAAAAACTGAAAGCCATCCCTCTAAGAACAGGAATAAGACAAGGTTCCCACTCTCATTCAACATAGTACTAGAGGTTTTGGCCAGAGCAATTAGGCAAGAAAAAGAAATAAAAGGAATCCAAACTGTCAAAGAAGAAGTGAAAAGCTCTCTGTTTGCAGATGACACGATTTTATATAGAGAAAACCCTAAAGAATCCATTGGAAAAGTATTAGAAATAATCAACAACTACAGCAAAGTTTCAGGATACAAAATCAACTTACAAAAATCAGTTGCATTTCTATGCTCTAGTAATGAACTAACAGAAAGAGAACTCAAGAACACAATCCCATTTACTATAGCAACAAAAAGAATAAAATACCTAGGAATAAATTTAACCAAGGATGTGAAAGACCTATACAATGAAAACTATAAGACATTATTGAAAGAAATCAGTGATGACATAACGAAATTGAAAGATATTCCATGCACATAGATTGGAAGAATAAACATAATTAAAATGTCCCTACTACCTAAAGCAATCTACAGATTCAATGCAATCGCAATCAGAATCCCAATGACATTCTTCACGGAAATAGAACAAAGAATCCTAAAATTCATATAGGGCAATAAAAGACCCTGAATAGTGAAAGCAATTCTGAGAAAAAAGAACAAAGCTGGAGGCATCACAATCCCCAACTTCAAAATATACTGCAAAGTTATAGTAATCAAAAAAGCATGGTACTGGTAGAAAAACAGACACACAGATCAATGGAACAGAATTGAAAGCCCAGAAACAAAACCACACATCTATGGACAGCTAATCTTCAACAAAGGAGCTAAGAACATACAATAGAGAAAGGAAAGTCTCTTCAATAAATGGTGCTGGGAAAACTGGGCAGCCACATGCAAAAGAATGAAAGTAGACCATTATCTTGCACCATACACAAAAATTAACTCGAAATGGATAAAGACTTGAAAGTAAGACGTAAAACCATAAAACTCCTAGAAGAAAATAAAGGCAATACACCCTTTAACATCAGTCTTAGAAGGATCTTTTTGAATACCATGTCTGTTCAGACGAGGGAAACAAAAGAAAAAATAAACAAATGGGACGTCGTTGTACCAAAGAGCTTCTGCAAGACAAAGGAAACCAGAAACAAAACAAAAAGACAACCCACCAACTGGGAGAAAGTATTTGCAAATCATATATCTGAGAAGGGATTAATTTCCAAAATATATAAAGGACTCACACAACTCAACAACAACAAAAAAAACAAACTGATCAAAAAATGGGCAGAGGATATGAACAGACATTTTTCCAAAGATATACAATGGCCAACAGGCACACTAAAAGATGTTCAACATCACTAATCATTTGGGAAACGCAAATGAAAACTACAATGAGATATCACCTTATACCTCTTAGAATGGCTTTAATTACCAAGACAAAAAACAACAAATGTTGGAGAGGCTGTGGAGAAAAGGGAACCCTTATACACTGCTGGTAGGAATGCAAACTAGCGGAGCCACTATGGAAAACAGCATGAAGATTTGTCAAAAAATTAAAAATAGAAATACCATATGACCCAGCTATCCCACTTCTGGTATTTATCCAAAGAACTTGAAATCAACAGTACAAAGAGACTTATGTACCCCTAGGTTCATCGCAACATTATCCACAATAGGCAAGACATGGAAGTAACCCAAGTGCCCATCGACTGAGGAATGGATAAAGAAGACGTGGTATATATATACATATACAATGGAATACTACTCAGCCATTAAAAAAGACAAAATAGTCCCGTTTGCAACAACATGGATGGACCTCGAGGGTATTATATTAAGCAAAATAAGCTAGACTGAGAAAGAAAAACATCACATGATTTCACTCATAGGTGGAAGATAAATGAACACATGGACAAAGAAAACAGATTAGTGGTTACCAGAGGGAAAGGAGTTTGGGGAGTGGGCACAAAGGGTAAAGAGGCACTTATATACAGTGACTGACAAATAATAATGTGCATCTGAAATTTCACGTTATAAACTATTATAACCTCAATAAAATTAAAAAAATAAAAATAAATTAAAAATTTCTAAAAACACCTTCATTGAAGTATAGTTGATATACAAAAACCTCTATATATTTTATGTATATAATTTGAGGAGTTTGGACATATGCCTACACACATGAAACTATCACCACAATCAAGGTAATAGAAATATCCATCACCTCCAAAAGTTTCCTTGTATCCGTGTGCGAGCATGTGTGTGTGTATGTGTGTGTGTGTGTGTGGTAAGAACACTCAACATGAGATCTACTGTCTTAACTAATTTCCAAGTGCACAATACAGTTTTGTTAACTATAGGCACAGTATTGTACAGCAGATCTCCAGGCTAGGTGGACCAGAGACCAGATGCCAGAAAAAGCAAAGATGTCTCCACCAAAGCCAGCTTAGATTGACGATGACTACCCGAGACCCGATATCTGACGGTCCCTAGCCAGTGCCTTGAGACAACACTAGTGCCTTCCCCCTCTCCACAATGTACAGGAAGATGAAGGAGGCTGAGATCCTGGAACCAACTGGGATTTAGCTTCTGCAGAATGCAGATTCAACAAGAAAATACACTCAGGTTTAGAAATTTTACAAAAGAAACATTCTTAAATACCTGTGTTTATGGGTGGAGATGTGTGCCTGCTACATCTGACACACCGAAATTCTGACAAACGTCCCGCTAAAACCACACAGCACTGTGCTCATGCCTGTGGTGTCACCCTGGTTTACACAGCCTAATCAGCGTTCCAAGAAAGAAGTGAGATGACTTTGAAGGTGACAGACTTTTTCTCCTGTAACTAGCGCTGATCTAGACCAAGTGTTCACTATCCCTCCACTTAAGAAGCCAGGTATGGCCTGTCACGTTCTTGTTTGGCTGAAATAGTTCATTGTAAACAAAAGCCCTTAAAGTTTTCAGACCCAAATAATCTTTTATATGTTTGATGATGCAAACCACTGGTGTCTTAACTAACCCGTTGAAGTACTCGAGGGAAGGCAATGCTCCTTTTTGAGGACAACATGGATCCTTCCCACAGGACCCTGTGACTTGCATATGACAAAAGACAGAAATCAGGCTCTTGAACATAACTGACATGTTGGCAATTCTGCCTCCTTCTGGCCTCTAAAGTGAATGATGGATTCTTCTGCCAGCAACACAGAATATAATGTGAGGTCTGGGTTGAAAAAATCCAACCACAAGCCAATTTAAAACCAGCCCTTTCCAAAGATTCATATGAGACCTCTGATGTTAGTCTTATGGGTCATCTCATAGTGCGCTATTTCTTGCCCCTCTGCCAGCACTGCCCCACCAATGTTAGACAGCAGGAAGTAACCAATCCGGTTAATATTACCTGAGGTCCCTGCAGAAATGGCTTCCCTCAATTAAGATGTTTTCTCTTTCACTTTTGTACATGGTTTAGAGAAGGACTATCTACTTAAGCAATGTTCCTATGACTTCGCAAGGCCAAATTTAGAGAAATTGCCGGTTACATTGTGACATGTCCCTAACATGAAGACTTGGTTGAAAAATTGCTTCTTGTTTTAGGGCAAGAAAAATGTCAGTTCCTCAAAGAGCTCCCTGGAATCTTGCTGTCAAACAACAAGAACAGTATTACCCAACTATTTCCCTTTTTGCCTTAGCTCCAGAAAAGTAGGAATTATTGTGCCCCATTGCATTAACTGATTTATCTCAAGGGCCCTGTGACATTGATTCCTCTGAGATATTAATGTGTCTCTGGTCTAAATTGTTCATTGTGTTTGATTTTGTAAATAGCCTCAGGCTTTTCTGGAAATAGGTGGGGTAACATTTGAAAGAAATGCATTTTAATTTTACCAAGAATTCGTTTCCTTCACAACATTTATCTCCGTTTTATTTTTAGATTATTCTTATTTATTTTTTTGGTGAGAAAGATTGCCCGTGAGCTAACATCTGTGCCGATTTTCTACTATTTTGTGAGACACCACCGCAGCATGACTTGAGCAGTGTGCAGGTCCGCGCCTGGGATCCGAACCTGTGAACTCCAGGCCGCCAAAGCAAACTTCAGCACACGAACTTAACCACTATGCCACTGGGCCAGCCCCTGCATTAATTTTTTTACTTGATTAATTTCTGTCACCTCTATTAGAACCTAAGTTCCATGAGGGGGAGAGACTACATCTAATCTGCTCACTGTTGTATCCTCAGTGCGTCACATAATGTCTGAGGTTCATGGTTCCTGTGTCAATCAAGATCGACCAAGTTGGGGCCAGCCCAGTGGTGCAGCGGTTAAGTTTGCACATTCCGCTTTGGCCGCCCGGGATTCACCGGTTGGGATCCCAGCTGTGGACGTGGCACCACTTGGTAAAGCCATGCTGTGGTAGGCGTCCCACATATAAAAAAGTAGAGGAAGATGAGCACAGATGTTAGCTCAGGTCTAGTCTTCCTCAGCAAAAAAAAGGAGGATTGGCAGCAGTTAGCTCAGGGCTAATCTTCCTCCAAAAAGACCCCCCAAAAATCAGACCAAGTTGTGCTGCAGTAATTAGCAGACTGAAACCCCAGTGGCTTAAAAGAACAAAGGGATTTTTTGTGTTTACTCTACATATCCATCAGAGCAGTTAGCTATGGCTCTATTCTGCCTCATATCCACGGGAAGATCATCATGGCAAAAAGAAAGACATAGGGCAAACCACAAATTTCTTGCTAGTACTTCTGCTTTACTAGCCAAACCCCAGTCACACAGCCAGGAAGGAGATATGTAACCCTCTCAGGGAGGGAACAGAATATTTGGTGATTGATAACACTATCTATGACACTCCTCTAGGAATTAAGTCATCTGGACTTAAGATTACTTTTTCTTAAACTAGTTAAGTGCTCTTTAATTATTTCTTCCCTGATATCTTTAACCTTTGGTGCATTTGAAATTTGTTTGTTTTGTGATAACCCAATTTTGAAGTATCTCACTATACCATTGACTTGGTTATACTTAGGTCAAGTATACTTCATCACGCATAATATCTCCCTCCCGCAAACAGCTGAGAAAGTCTGGAGAGCAACATGTTAACTTTTCCCCAAATCAAGATAGTATCAGAGGCCTTAGTTGACTGTTACAGAGTGTGTGTCAGAGTTTCTGTCTACTGAGATAGGGTAGACCAGATAACCTAACCCTTTCACTTCAAACACCTGAAAATCCTGGACAAAATATAACAAACATTTTCTTAAAGATGTACCTGAGCCTGGAAGAAAATATGAGAACTCCAGGGGCCAAAAATGAAAGTGAAACTGAAAACTACAGCAGTAAGTCAGAGAACCAAGAGTGTAGCTGTTATGTGGGTGAGGGCTTTCCAGTTCAATGTTAGCATTACAACCCTAGGGCTGAGGTTTTAAAGGCTTCATGAAAGCAGAAGACCCCAAGTTGGGGAGTTATAACTCAAGTTGGGGAGTTAGGACCTCAGCCTAAATAAAAGGTCCACATAGGGTTGCCAGATTTAGCAAATAAAAATACGAAACATTCAGTTAAATTGGGATTGCAGATGAACGATGAATAAATTTTTAATATAAGTATGTTCAGTACAGTATTTGGGACTCAGTTATACTAGAATATTATTTGTTATCTGAAATTCAGATTTAACTGGGAGCCCTATACTTCATCTGGCAACACTAGGTACACCAGAAAACTTACCCACTACTATAGAGAGTCAACAAGAATGCATGCCTATTTCCACGTGGGCTCTGAGTAGGGGGAGAAAGCAGCCCCCCAAGAATTAACAATCATAGGCCTGCTCTTACATGGATGTATGACTCAACTTTACACTATCTGCATGATCTGCATCTACCCAACCAGAAATTAGCATAACAAATCTCCTCCCCCCAGACCCCCCACCATGATATCCCAGGACTCCTAGCAGAAGCAAATACAAACCTGCTCTAGATGGGGAGGAGGCGCACCCTCAACTGAGGCCACTGCAGAAGTCCACAGATAAAACCTCACCAAAGATGAACTCACAACCCAAAATTACAAAACACAGGTGGGAGTGAGGGGTGCTTGTGTACAGCAAGCAAGATGGACTCTTTCATTAGCCAGCTAAAAAAACCAAAGGGCACAAAGCCTTTGAGACATGTTCAGAGTGAGGGTCGTTCAAAGCTGATTTCTTCTCTGTGTTCCCATAGGTGGGGCAAATCACAGTATTCAATTCCGTGACTTCAGACTACGATTCTTACCTGGCCAACCATCGCGTACAAATCCATCACCACTGCTGAGAAAAACCAAACCAAACCAAAAAGTCAGTTCTAGGGATGCAGGTTCAGCATTCATGAATCCATTAAGGAGAGACCTAAGACTCTTCAGTGCTTTTAGCTCCGTTTTATCATAAGAACCACTTGTTAACTCAAACTAAAGAAACATGTGAGCCATCTGCTCTTAAAGGTTCAGTTGCAAAGCCTCACTTCCCTGAACTCCCTATAGACCCGTCAGCTGCCCCAGTTTGCCTGAGGCTTTCCCAGTTTTAGCAGTGAAACTTCTCAGTCCTGGGCAAAACAAGATAGTTGGTCACAGGAAACATTCTTCATTCTAATAAAAGGCAAATTAAGTAAATATGTGAAAGTTTTCCTCTTTATTCTCCTACCAGCAACGTTCAGGCAAAATAAACTAATAATTATTTCTTCAAGAGGTAGGTTATGCAGAGAGTGTCTGTAATTGCAGTATATGTGTATAAATATGTATATATACACACATGCATATAAGTATGCAAATATCACATTCACTCTAAAGCTTCCTTGAGCTTCGGTTTCCTGGTCTGCAAGATACAAACAACCATGAACCATAAGGTTTTGATGAGGATTAAGGAGATCATGTAGAACATAAAGAACTTAGCTTAGTTCCTGGCACATAGCAACCATGCAAGAAAGATAGCTATTTTGATTATTAAGTTTTAGACTTTTGTAGCACTTAGATTTTGTATTTCAGAAACATTTATTAAATGCTTCCGTTTTCCACATTTTGGGTTTGAAGTAGCAGCGTTGTTGACACTGTTTGATTGTTCTCACGCAACACGTCAGAATCGATTGACAGATGCAGATGATTTTCCCTTACTGAGTTTGGACACCTCTCTGATCATTCATTCACTGACTTTCAAAATTCAAAAATCTTTATTGAAATTTAGGGAAAATAACAATAATCTCAATAGTTACTTTTTTTACTTTTTAAAAAACAAAACTTGACGGACTTTGTCTTGTCTGCCTATGCTTTTTTTACAAAATGTAAAAGTAACAGTGAAAATAGCTTTTCCTTTTCCCACCTCTTACCATCAGTGACCTAGAATCAACAGTTTTCATTTCTAATTGACAGATTTTCACAGGATTCAAACTCTAAATAACCAGTGTATATTTTATGCCATCCATTGTTTTACTGATAGAGAAGGAGCTAAAAAGTCCATTTTCCCCCTGGCATTAGGCTACATTGAGCATGTGCATATTAACAGTCTTTTAAATGGCTATCAAGTTGAAGACATTACCCTCCCTCTGATAGAAGGACACAATACTGAGCCATTTGGAGTGAATTGTGCAAGATTTGCCCCAAATCACCCACATAATCATATTTGGTCTCCTTGTGGCCAGAACATAGTTTAATGTCATGACAAGTTTGGATAATTCTGTCAAATAAGATTTATCTTTGTTTGACATGAAAAGTCCTAGAAGGGATCACAACAGGTGATCTAAATCAGCGCTTCGCAGACTTTAATGTGCATACAAACCACATTTTGAGAAACTTGTTACACACAGATTCTGATTCTACAGGTCTGGGCTATGGCCCGGAATTCTGCTTTTCTAGCAAGCTCCCAGGTGGTGCTAATGCTGCTGGTCTGTAGACCACACTGCCGCAGCCCGGGTCTAAAGCAGTTGTTCTCAGAGTGTGGTCACAGGATCAGCAGCATGGGTGTCACCTGGGAAGTTGTCAGGAATGCAAATTCTCAGGGCACACCTAAATTTCTCATTTAGAAATTCTGGGGTTAGACCCAGTAATCCGTGTTTGAACAAGCCCTCCAGGTGACTCTGATACAGACAAAGTTTGAGAACCATGCTCCAAACAAGTAAATCTGCTTGCCTAGATGGACTAGGTATTGTGTTGTTTGCCACGAGGAAGGGAACCAAGGCTGTCTTGGGGCTGAGACAATCAGAACAGAGAAGTCAATGCTCAGTTAACTGCAGAAAAGAATCATTTAACAGATCCGCCCACACTGGGAAGTGGGCTTTGGGGACACCGGCCCTGCCAGGGTGCTGGCTGAAACCTCGTCAAGCAGGTGTGTTCTCTACATCCAAGTGTCCAGGTGGCATTGACACAGGCATTCAGCATCAGGGATATCTGACATCTGTTAACCAAGCAGCGCTGGATCGCCCAACAGAAAAGGATAAGCATGTACTTAAGCCATCTGCTATGCAAGGACACCAAAAGAATGAGAAAAAAATTTTTTTTAAGAATTTGACATTTCCAAAAAAGAAAATCAAAATAGACCCCATGGAGCAAATCGCATTATTTGACTTCTTTACACTCATTTCACTGTTTAGTGTGATTTACTATAGTCTCTGGAGCCAGCCTGCCTGTCTCTAAGTCCCGGCTGTAGCAGGGACCAGCTGTGTAATCTTGGGCCAGTTATTCATCTCCCATTACTCAGTTTCCTCAACTGTAAGATGGCGATAATGATGTTTTGTGAAAATTAAGCATTATGTTAATATTTGCAAAACTCTTAGAATAGTGCCCGGTATTCATTAAGTGCTAAGTAAATATTAACTTTTATTACAAGTGGGTAGAAATGGCAGAAGGGCCCCACAGTTTTTGTCAGTGCTTAGGGTCTTAAAAGAATGAATTTATTCCCCAATGGAGCCTGACATGGCTTGCCAGAAATCAGAGTCAGGTCAGAAACGCAAGGAGACAGCATCCAGAAGGTCTATGAGCCCTAGGGAAAGTCCCAGCGAGAGCAGGATAGAACTAGAGAAACTGTGGGGCTCTGCACAAAGTCAGGTGCATATCAGGAAAAGGAACAAGCCTTAAATCCTGGAGTATAAGCAAGGAGCCTTGTAAATGCTGGCTGCCCACAAGGGTGGTAACATAATGAGTAAATCTCAGAACTTTAGGCTGGATCAGTGGCTCTCACCTGGGTTGCTAAGCGGAAGAGCTTTGAAAAATACTAAGATATGGGTCCCACCCCCAAAGAGTCTGTTTTGTTGGTCTGGGACATTAACTGGGCAACAGACTTCTAAAATCTCCCCAAGAGAGTTTATTAGATAACCAGGGTTGAGCACTTACACTCCTTTAAGCTTGTCAGCATTGATCCTGGAAGTTGTGATGCACCCAACTGTAGGTAAATGGCTAGAAAAACATAGTCCCTGCTTACTCATCCCTACCTTCTCTCCTCTTCATATCTGTGCTCTGGACTTACTCCATCCCTGGCTGCTGCTACTCCACATAGTGCCTCTTCATGATTCAGAAAAATGCTCCCCTTCTTCAACACACTTTGTCAAGAATTGAGAAGGGCCTATGCTGTCACCCTACATGGAAGCTAACTAGCTAGCCTACCACAGTTTCAGGGCTGGTGGCAGAAGACATGAGCTTCCTGGGTCAGAGACAAAGGACTTTATTACTCATAGAAATAGCAGTAACCAGAGTACAGGCTTTTCTTGCATCATTTCTCCTAGCTCCCTTTCCCATAACAATGCAAAGGGGGCCAGATGACATCGGCACATGCAGTGGGCTTTGTTATAGGAGAGGAACTCTTAACTCAGGAAACTTAAATCTTTTATAACAGGCAATAAGCCTGCCTGCCATTTACTCCAGAGAGATTATAGTTCTACCTTCCAAGGCTGTTTGCTGTACACAACCTTGAAAAGATAATCAGGAATAAATGCAGTCAGTGCCTCTGCTGGCAAAATATGAATAAACATGTGAGACCCATGGAAACTTGTCTCCCAGACACTTTATTGTCAGAAAAATTGTTAGAACATACTAACATTATCAGAGCGAAAAATTTTATGTCCTCTGCTATGCAGCTATCATAATAAATATGCAAAACTACAATGTCTGTGATGTGAATGGATCCCTCTTACATATGGCATCATTGAGCAGTTCATGACCTGCACAATTGTACCCTGTGGCATTGTGTCTCAGCTTTTATACTTTTATCTTGCTTTCCTCCTCTATCCTTGTTGGTCCCTATTCTCCCTTGCCTTCAAACTTCTTTTATTTTTTCAATTATCTTCTTTATAATCCTTTTCCTACTTCTACCTCAATTTTCCACTAGTTATTTACCTTAAGATTTTTTTTTATTAAGGTTATAAAAGTTAACATCCTTGTGAAATTACAGTTTACATTATTATTAGTCATGTTGTAGGTACACCACTTCACCCCTAGTGCCCTCCCCCCACCCCCTTTCCCCTGGCAACCACCGATCAGTTCTCTTTGTCCATATGTTAACTACCGCCTATGAGTGGAGTCATATAGAGTTCGTCTTTCTCTGTCTGGCTTATTTCACTCAACATAATACTCTCAAGGTCTATCCATGTTGTTGTGAATGGGACAACTTTGTCCTTTTTTATGGCTGAGTAGTATTCCATTGTATATATATATCACAACTTCTTTATCCAATCATCAGTTGCTGGGCACTTAGGTTGGTTCCATGACTTGGCTATTGTGAATAATGCTGCAATGAAGATAGGGGTGCATGGAACTTCTGGAATTGCTGATTTTAGGTTCTTAGATATATACCCAGTAGTGGGATGGCTGGGTCATAAGGTATTTCTATTCTTAACTTTTTGAGGAATCTCCATACTGTTTTCCATAGTGGCTGCACCAGTTTGCATTCCCACCAACAGTGTATGAGGGTTCCCTCTTCTCCACAGCCTCTCCAACATTTGTCACTCTTGGTTTTGGATATTTTTGCCATTCTAACAGGTGTAAGGTGATATCTTAGTGTAGTTTTGATTTGCATTTCCCTGATGATTAGTGATGATGAGCATCTTTTCATGTGTCTATTGGCCATCCGTATATCTTCTTTGGAGAAATGTCTGTTCATGTCCCCTGCCCATTTTGTAATTGGGTTATTTGATTTTTTATTGTGGAGTTGTGTGAGTTCTTTGTATATTATGGAGATTAATCCTTTGTCGGATAAATAACTTGTGAATATTTTTTCCCAATTAGTGGCCTGTTTTTTTGTTTCAATCCTGTTTTCCCTTGCCTTGAAGACGCTCTTTAGCCTGATGAAGTCCCATTTCTTTATTCTTTCTACTGTTTCCCTCATGTGTGGGGTTATGGTGTCCGAAAAGATTCTTTTGAAGCTGATGTCAAAGAGTGTGCTGCCGATATTCTCTTCTAGAAGACTTATTGTTTCAGGCCTAATCTTTAGGTCTTTGATCCATTTTGAGTTTATTTTAGTAAATGGTGAAAAAGAATGGTTGATTTTCATTCTTTTACATGTGGCTGTCCAGTTTTCCCAGCATCATTTGTTGAAGAGACTTTCTTTCCTCCATTGTAGGCCCTCAGCTCCTTTGTCAAAGATTATCTGTCCATAGATGTGTGGTTTTATTTCTGGGCTTTCAATTCTGTTCCATTGATCTGTGCATCTGTTTTTGTACCAGTACCATGCTGTTTTGATTACTGTGGCTTTGTAGTATGTTTTGAAGTCAGGGATTGTGATGCCTCCAGCTTTGTTCTTCTTTCTCAGGATTGCTTTAGCAATTCGGGGTCTTTTGCTGCCCCATATGAATTTTTGGATTCTTTGTTCAATTTCTGTAAAGAATGACATTGGAATTCTGATTGGGATAGCATTGAATCTGTAGATTGCTTTAGGTAGTATGGACATTTTAACTATGTTTATTCTTCCAATCCATGTGCATGGAATGTCTTTCCATCTCTTTATGTCGTCGTCGATTTCTTTCAAGAAGGTCTTGTAGTTTTCGTTGTATAGATCTTTCACTTCCTTGGTTAAATTTATCCCAAGGTATTTTATTCTTTTTGTTGTAATTGTGAATGGGATTAAGTTCTTGAGATCTTTTTCTGTTAGTTCGTTGTTAGCATATAGAAATGCTACTGATTTATGTATGTTGATTTTATACCCTGCAACTTTGCTGTAGTTGTTGATTGCTTCTAATAGTTTTTGTATGGATTCTTTGGGGTTTTCTATATATAAGATCATGTTGTCTGCAAACAGCGAGAGTTTTATTTCTTCGTTGCCTATTTGGATTCCTTGTATTTCTTTTTCCTGCCGAATAGCTCTGGCCAACACCTGCAGTACTATGTTGAATAAGAGTGGTGAAAGGGGGCACCCTTGTCTTGTTCCTGTTCTGAGAGGGATGGGTTTCAGTTTTCGTCCGTTGAGTATGATGTTGGCTGTGGGTTCGTCATATATGGCCTTTATTATGTTGAGGTACTTTCCTTCTATACCTATTTTATTGAGGGTTTTTATCATAAATGGATGTTGGATCTTGTCAAATGCTTTCTCTGCATCTATTGAGATGATCATGTGGTTTTTGTTTCTCATTTTGTTAATGTAGTGAATCACGTTGATTGAATTGCAGATGTTGAACCATCCCTGGTATAAATCCCACTTGATCATGGTGTATAATCTTTTTGATATATTGCTGTATTCGGTTCGCCAAAATTTTGTTGTGGATTTTTGCATCTATGTTCATCAGTGATATTGGCCTGTAGTTTTCCTTCTTTGTGTTGTCCTTGTCAGGTTTGGGGATCAGGGTGACGTTGGCTTCATAGAATGTATTAGGGAGTGTTCCATCTTCCTCTATTTTCTGGAACAGTTTGAGAAGGATAGGTATTAAATCTTCTTTGAATGTTTGGTAGAATTCTCCAGAGAAGCCGTCTGGTCCTGGACTCTTATTTTTGGGGAGGTTTTTTATTACTGTTTCTATTTCTTTACTTGTGATTGGTCTATTGAGATTCTCTATTTCTTCCTGATTCAGTTTGGGTAGGTTGTATGAGTCTAGGAATTTATCCATTTCTTCTAGGTTGTTCAATTTGTTGGCATATAGTTTTTCATTGTATTCTCTTATGATCCTCTGTATTTCTTCGGTATCTGTTGTGATTTCTCCTCTCTTGTTTCTAATTTTATTTATTTGAGACTTCTCTCTTTTTTTTTAGTGAGTCTGGCTAAGGGTTTGTCGATTTTGTTAATTTTTTTGAAGAACCAACTCTTTGTTTCATTGATCCTTTCTACTGTCTTTTTTGTTTCAATATCATTTATTTCTGCTCTAATTCTTATTATTTCCCTCCTTCTACTGACTTTGGGCTTTGTTTGTTCTTCTTTTTCTAATTTCGTTAGGTGCCGTTTGAGGTTGTTTATGTAAGATTTTTCTTGCTTATTGAGGTGAGCCTGTATTACAATGAATTTTCCTCTTAGGACTGCCTTTGCTGTGTCCCACATAATTTGGTATGGTGTGTTTTCATTTTCATTTGTCTCCCAATAATATTTGATTTCTTCTTTAATTTCTTCAATAATCCATTGTTTGCTCAGTAGCATGTTGTTTAGTCTCCACATTTTTGGCCCTTTCCCAGCTTTATTCTTGTAGTTGATTTCTAGTTTCATCGCATTGTGATCAGAAAAGATGCTTGATATTATTTCAACCCTCTTGAACTTATTGATTCTTGCTTTGTTTCCCAAGATATTATTTACCTTAAGATTCTGATAGTTTTAGACATGACCAGCCCCATACTTTCCTGAGCCTAATCCTTATTCTTAGCACAGTGGAGCAACATAAGGTGCCATCAGGACCAGGACACACAGATTAGCTCTTGAAGTTAAACTAGCAAAATCTACATATAATGACTGAGTTCTGAACAAACAACCCATGATCTATGCTAAGGAAGAGGTGAAATGATTGATTTCTAAGTATTTTGACATGGTCTCAGGGGCATGAGGACACTTCAGGAAGACGTGGTGTGCCACAAGTAAGCTGCCATCTTACCAGTTACAAGAACTCAAATTTAACTTTCATAAGAACTACACCACAAAGGTGGCCAAACAAAAATGTGATGTCATGTGTCTGGATGTTGCAACAACAGGAAGATGATCAATACGTAATTTTTAAAGGGGAATAAAGAAAAAGAAGTAAACAGAGACTGCTTAGCACATCCTAGGAAGACTGCCTCTGGTGAAGACCAACAGAGAAATACCCATTGCGTGGGAGCTGGGACTTCACCCAGCTTTCCCAAAGACCTGGTAAGTGTTCTTTAAATCCCTGCCACTGCTTTATTTCAGTTCCACATTCAGCAAGCGACATCCCATTACTCATCCGACATCCCACCCACACTATCACAAGGAAGGACCCTACACGGGGAAAGCACCTAGCTTTGCAATGTAAAGGAACAGCCAAAGTGTAAAATGATACACTGGCATTCTGATCTACACCTCAGCCTCTCATGAGGAGTGACGGTCCCTCCCAAGAGGCAGGTCACCCCCAGAGCTCAGCACTCAGAGCTGCATCCAACACAGTCACTCAGGTGTCCTCATGAAGGCATTTCCCAGGGAGGTCCTCCTGGAGTAGGACCAGCTCCCCCTCATCACTTCCTGATGGGAACTGCTCCCACTGTCAGCTTTCATCCCTCCCCCAGATGAATTCCTGAGCTGAAACGGGTCCCCAACATTCCAGAAGTCCATGGAGGCAGAGCAATTACAGAGCCTTTCAGGAAGGCTCCAGCTGTCCATTTTAGGACAGGCAGGCAGAATGCCACTCCCAGGACTGAAATGCAACTTCTCAACTGTTAAAAAACCAGAGTAAGATAGGGACTTGGAACCATCACACTCACCTGGGTCCACAGTTTTTCACTCTCATACATTCATTCACACAGCACCCAGAATGGGGCAGAGACAGTTAATAGGTACTGGAGACACAAAGACAAATGATATGGGATCTGCCTGCCCTGAGAGGGTCTCTCAGGGCTCCCCAGAGAAAGAGAAACAGCAGGATGATAAATATGTATCATTAGCATCAAATCAAAAGAGAGAGAGAGATTTTAGGGAACCGGTTCATGCAATTGTGAGGGTTGGCAAGTGCAAAACCTGCAGAGCAGCTGGCGGACTGGAGACCCAGGGAAGGGTTGATGTCGCAGTTTTGAGTCCAAAGGCAGTCTGGAATTCCTCCTTGAGGGACTCCAATTTCTTTCTTAAGGCCTTCAACTGATTGGATGAGGCCCGTTATGGAGGGTAATCCACTTTACTCAAAGTCTACTGATTTAAATGTTAATCATATCTAAAAAAGTACCTTCACAGCAATATCTAGACAAGTGTTTGACCAAACAACTGGGTACCATAGCCTAGCCAAGTTGACAGATAAAATTAACCATCACAGGTTTATAGTACAAAGTGTTCCACAGACTCAGAGAGGGCCATTCCCAGCCTCCCCTCCACCCTCATCACTTCACTCCCAGACACCTCCACCATCACACACACACAAACACACACACACACATGTTCTCTATCATTGAAAGAAGTGCAGGATGTTTTTTAAAATAACCTGTATCCTGTGAATCCCTCCCTATAATTCTTTACCACCAAGCTTGCTAAACCAAGAAGCTTCCAGAGGAGGGAGATGCAAATATAAATTTTGAAGCCTTTTGGATTCCCTCAGAAAACTCATGCCAGAACACACCCCTGTTTAGAGGCATTCATGGCTCCATGGCTAGACAGGGAAGGAAGGGAGGGAAATTCACCAACCGCTTCCGCCTGCAAATTCCCCTGCCTCTACTCCTCCCAAGCTTTGCCCAAAGGAAGCCCCCATTCTCACCGCAGAGCAAGCAAATGAGCACTGAGGTGCAACACTTGCCCCTTTCCTTGGAAATAGGGAGAATTAGAGGAGGAGAAGCTGGCTTGCATGGTCCCCTGAGCCAGACCCCCCACCCTCTTCATCTGAATCGCCCCACAGCAGCCCAAGGCCTCCACGCTCTGCAGAGCTTCTGAAGCACTTCCACCGCAGCACCCACTCTCGCCTCCGTGGAAGTCTGCACCTCCGACTGCTCAAACCCCTCATCCCATAGTTACTGCTCTCTAGGGTTATCTTTAACATCCACGTCTCCGGGTCCCTCCTGGAGCGTTGGGCTATTTTGTCTTTGTAAAGACAAATAAAACTTAAAATAAGAGGCAATAAGAATAACAATAACAACAATAATGAAAGAAGCTTCATTCTCCCTGTTGCAAATAGGGGAAGAGATTCTCCTCCCCTCCTGTTTCGAATTTTCTTTAGAAAACTTAAAATTTAGGTACTTTCTCCCCCCTTTAAAATGTATATAAATCCTTTTGAAGACTAGATAGGCCTTTTGTCAGCTTTTTGACTCAGGAACATTTCTCAGGGACCTGGGAGCCATCTCTTCGAAATGTAAACATCAAGGGAGATGGCGCCCGTCTCCCAGTTTGCCTGGGAAGGTAGGAGCCTAACTTGAATGGGCCAGCCTGTGTTGCAAAACCACTTCCTGTCATAAAGTTAGAAGGAATTTGCTTTTCCTTTATATAAAGTCAATTAGCCAACACAGTCACCTCAATTACCAGGTAAATTTAGGATGAACTGTCTGTGATAAATGACACCGCTAAGACCCCTGACTTGGGGACTAGTTCTTGTTTATCTCAAGAACATGTATGTAATGGGTTGTGTCATGTAAGTAATGGGTTGACTATACTCAACCCATTATGCAAGGGGGTTTAAGGAGGTACGATTCTTTGCAGTCTTTGCAGTCTCTTAGGGGATTGCCTATGATGTGCATCGTCTTCTGGTTTAACGCTTACTCAATAATTTAAGTGTTTTCTTTCTCTATTACCTCTGTAGAGAGGATTTCTGGGTTGAAATATTTTGTTTTTAGTTATATTTCCCCAACATCTTATTCTTCCACATCCACAGACTTTAGCACAGTGTTTGCTCACACATAGAAGATTCTTTGCTGATTTTGATCATTCCTTTTCCTAATTTTCATACATCTGAGATCAAGACACATTTTTTTTAATTGGTGGAAAAAAGAATAGTAATACTGATTCAAGGAATGAAACCACAGTCAGAGAGTTTGAAAAATCTTTGAAAACTAGCTTTTTTAATGAATGTTAAACAGCAGAATAAGGATAATGTTCTTTGTGGATACCAGGAAGTATAGAGGGAAGAGGGGAAGGAAAAGGGCTAAGGAGAACTCCAGAAGGCAGAGCACAAGTAGTCGTAAGAAAAATACCAAGTCTTAGAAACATCACAAGACACCGTGTTAATTCTAAATATTTTTCTAAAAATTTGAGGAACTACTATGGTGTTGAAATGCACAGCTAATTCGTATAGTTTGAATGAGTCACGCCAGACATTTCAGCAGACAGGAATTTTTCTCTCATTGAAATGTAACAATAGTGAGTTTTGCCTATTAGCTGTAATCTCGTTGATAACCAGAGTCCATCTTTTATTGTGTAGTGAACTTGCAGGGTACAGATCTCACCCACCCCACTGACAGACAAGGCTGACATGTTTTGGGTGTGAAATTTAAAATCCAGGAATGTCTGATTGTTTTGTGCTATAAGTTAGCATCATGTTTTCATAGAGCAAAGACTAAAAGGTTAATAAAATAAAGGTAATTTCTGTAGAGCAAAATAAGGATTTGTCAAGTGCGTCTAGCAGAGAATCTGGTGGACCCACATTTTCTGGGTACCAGGGAGGTGGATGATTTCATGGGGCAAGGATGGCATCTGGCTTTTCCATGGTCTGTGTAAGATAGCTCTCTACCCATTCCTCTGCTACTAACCAAGTGAGCATTGCTAACTCACCTTCTCGGGCACCTTGATACAGAAAAAGGCCTAAATAGCAGACTCCTATGGATACTAGAAATTATAAAATTCTGATCAACGTAAATTAATAAATTGGAATTCTGATTGACTTCTCATTCTCATATAACTTGGGTTGGTGAATGTCAGTCCCCAAGACTCTAGTCAACTTTGGGTGCACTGATAAACTCAAGACCTGAAAAACTGATAATCAGTCCCACAGATGTGGTCATCTACCAAGGTGAACCCATAGGTGATGTTTCTGTGGGGCCCAGCCTCAGCAATCTGTTAGAACCAGTTCATGTCTCTTTATGATTCACTCTCTCTCTCTCTTTTCTCATTTCATGAAACAAGTTTTAGAACTCTTGTTTATCACCTTGAGGAAAATATGCAAATAGAGAAGGGGATAAAATCACTGAGACATCAGCAAAACACCCTGCTTAATGGTTTATGTTCAACTGAATGGGGCAGGCAAAGCACCATGAAAAATAAGCACAAAATATGAAAAGTAAATCATGACAATTCTTGAGGGAATATCATCATGCCTGAGAAACCAAGCCAAACACTGTACACCACGTCATGGTCCACCTCTGAACACTAAGTAACCCCACAGGACCCGCAAGACCCCAGCAGCTCTGGCCATGACTGGATCAGCAGTGGACACAGATCTAAGGAGAGCAATCTAGAGACTACTAGTGGTGTGGTGACAGTTTGATCCAAAAGTTCTAGCAAAGTGAGGTGACAGTGAATAAACCTGAAGTTCTCTCTGTAGCTTCTGGGGTCTGTAGATAGTTTTTTGAATGTTAAAACTGTAATATGCAAGCACGGCTGACCATGTTAGCCCTCCTATTTTTGTATCCTGACCAGTACTTCTCAGCCCAGCTGAGTTTGAGAGCTCCCTTGAGATCTGACCAGGGAGGCCAGATGGTCTCCAAGCCTAGGGATGGTCATTCCAGATGGGGCGATGGAGGGTGGAAGATCCAAGATAGCGCCATGAGTAGTCCTCTTTGTCTTTCCCCCTTCGAGTCTACAATTATTTGGACACTCATCGCTTAACAAAGGATATCCAGATAGCATCTCAGGACGTCTGAGAGACCCACACGACTATACATCAGAAGGCGGACGGACTTCCCTCCGGGAGGAGGTGGAGATAGGTGAAAACTCTCCAACCCCGACCGAACAGCCTAGTACCTGCAAGCGGCTTTCTTCCAACGGACGCCCCCAGAAGATCAACACACACCTAGGGCAGGAGCGAACACACACCAGAGGAGCGACGTTGGAAACAGGTGACCAGAACCCTACCTAAACCCCCCGCAATTACTCCTAAATGCAGAGGGAAACTCTAGAGTTACACACTTGAGCCCGTGGGGAGAGTCTCGCCCCGCCATTGGTGGGGAGATCCTGCCTGGTGTCCACGGTGCCTGGAGGGTCCCAGAGAGAATCACAGAGGGAGTGGTGGCCCCCCGGCTGCCTGCATGGCCGGGCAAGGGATTACCAGAGATCTCGGAGAGGACTGGGGCTGGGTGGAGCTCCAGAGGCCGGCTCTGCACCCCAGAGGAGAAGCTCCAGAGTTGCGCCTGGGCAGCAGACAAAACTCTCTGTCTGCCATTAGCAGAGGGGCCACACCCAGTATCCACAACTCCGGGAAAGTCCCGGAGAGAATCCCAGAGGGTGAGGTGACCCCCAGCTGCCATTGCCAATCCCATGGGGCAAGGGATTGCCGGAGATCTCGGAGAGGACTGGGGCTGGGTGGAGCTCCAGAGGCCATCTCCGTGGCCCGGGGGGGAAGCTCCAGAGTTCCGCCCGGGCAGCAGACAAAACTCTCTGTCTGCCATTAGCAGAGGGGCTACGCCCAGCATCCACAACACCGGGAGGGTCCCGGAGAGGAGAATATCAGGCAGGGCAGCAGCTGACCAGCTACCACTGAAATCAGGATCTCTGACTATCCCACAGTCAGAGCAAAGGGCTCCCCGAGTTCCTGGGGAACAGGACTGGGGCTGGGTGGAGTTCCAGCAGCCCAGCTCCATAGCCTAGGGGGAAACCCTACAGGCTCACAGCAGCCTCAGGGAAAGCCTCTGCACAGCACTAGTAGAAAGCACCCATCCGGCAGCCACAAGGCTGGAAGACCCTGGGACAAAAGTAGCATAGCTAGGTGAGCTAACCACAGACTGTAGAAGATGCCAATAGCTCTCCTGCGACCCATAGTGGACAAGTGAGATTTTGTGGGTGCCGACAGTGACGGAGCGACAAATATAAGTGATCCTACCCCTGGCCACTGGAAAAGCCCACAACACCGTTGCAGACCCCAAGGAGGGAGCACGTCTAGGTGGGCTGCAACAGTAGGCACCAGCAGCCTGAAGCCCCCCCGTGACGGCCCCCACGGCAGAAGAGGGAATCCAAAGGACCACTGTGACTACGAGGAGGGGCCCAGGCCCAGTTAGCAACTGTGGATAGGGTTCCTGGTTGGTGCAGTATAAACAGCTGCTCCCCCACCACACCAGCAGAAACAAGTGGAAGGAGCAACTAATCTCTATCTCTATGCAGAGGCACAAATCTACAACATCAAGCAATATGAAAAAATACATTAAATCTCCAGAACAGAAGGAAAACAACAAATACACAGACAACAATCCCAAAGAAAATGAAATATATAACCTAAATGATGATGACTTCAAAACAGCCATCATTAAAATACTCAATGAGTTAAGAGAGAATTCTGACCAACAACTCAACGAGTTCAGGAGCTATGTCACAAAAGAGTTTGATACGCTAAAGAAGAACCAAACAGAAATACTGGAAATGAAGAACACAATAGAGGAGATTAAGAAAAATCTAGATGCACTGAACAGTAGGGCCGATAATATGGAGGAAAGAATTAGCAATTTGGAAGATGGGAATATAGAAATGCTGCAGGCAGAGGAGGAGAGAGAAGTAAGACTAAAAAGAAATGAAGAAACTCTCCGAGAATTATCAGACGCCATTAGGAGATGCAACGTAAGGATTATAGGTATACCAGAGGGAGAAGAGAGGGAGAAGGGGGCAGAAAGCCTATTCAAAGAAATAATGGCTGAGAACTTCCCAAATCTGGTGAGAGAGATGGATCTTCAGGTGACAGAAGCCAATAGATCTCCAAACTTTATCAATGCAAGAAGACCAACCCCACGGCATATAGTAGTGAAGCTAGCAAAAGTCAACGACAAGGAGAAAATACTAAGGACAGCCAGGCAAAAGAAACTAACCTACAAAGGAACCCCCATCAGGCTATCAGCAGATTTCTCAGCAGAAACTTTACAGGCTAGAAGAGAGTGGAATGATATATTCAAAAATCTGAAGGACAAAAACCTACAGCTGAGAATTCTCTACCCAGTGAAAATATCCTTCAAATATGATGGAGAAATAAAAACTTTCCCAGATAAACAAAAATTAAGGGAGTTCATTGCCACAAAACCTCCTCTTCAGGAAATCCTCAGGAAAACCCTCATTCCTGAAAAATCCAAAAAAGGAAAGGGGCTACAAAACCAAGAGCAGAGGAGATAAGTAGAAGGACAACAACAGAGAGTAGCAGCTCTACATCAGAACAGATTAAACCATGGGACGAGAAACAAAGGAAATTGAAGAAAACCAGAAACCAAGACATAAAATGGTAGTGGTAGGCCCCCACATCTCAATAATCACTCTAAATGTAAATGGATTGAACTCCCCAATCAAAAGACACAGAGTGGCAGGATGGATCAAAGAACAAGACCCAACAATATGCTGCCTCCAGGAAACACACCTCAGCCCCAAAGACAAACACAGACTCAGAGTGAAGGGATGGAGAACAATACTCCAAGCTAATAATGAACGAAAGAAAGCAGGTGTCGCTATACTAATATCAGACAAGGTAGACTTCAAAGCAAAACAGATAAAGAAAGACAAAGAGGGACAATACATAATGATAAAAGGGACTCTCCAGATGGGGCGATGGAGGGGATGGGGGAGCATCCACCACAGACAGAGGGATCCTGCAGTCAAGGGTATGTCCCAACAGCAGCGACCAGTCCTAATTTCATGTGGAACTTTTCACAGGTAAACAAGAGGAAAACCAACAGCATGAAAGAGAGGTACCAGATGAAAAAGCATTGTGAATGATCCCCGAAGAAACAGAAAAAAACTTCTTTAATCTTTGAAGTAATTTTCTCAAAGAGATTAAGTTACAGTATTCATAAAGCAAGAAAAAGCTGCTATATAAAATGCTAATTAGAGAACAAGAAAGAGTTCTTATAAAATGAAAACATTCTTGCCAAAATAAGAAACTCGCTAAAAAAGCTGACTAGCAGAATGTGTACAACTGAAGACTGAATTAGTGATTGGAAGACCGGGTCATGCAATCCTATCAGAGCATTGAACAGACATGTAAAAATATGGAAATTATAAGAATCAAGTAGAAACAAAGAGGATAAATGCAAGATAAAAGAGAATAGATAGGAAACTGAATCAAGAAAATAATAAAAGAGAATTTCCCTGAGCCAAATAAAGATTTCGTCATCCGAAAAAGAGCTTCTGGTGTGAAATGGGATACCAGAAGACAGTAACTAGAACTTTGCTTCTAAAGTGCTTCACTACATTTCTTTTGAGGTCCATGACAATTCTATATTTAAATATAGCTTCAAAAGAACAAGAACTACGTAGAATCTGTCTGCTAAATGTGCATACACAATTTCTGCAAGGAATATTTTTTATATACTTGCCAGACTTATTCAAATAAGGCATTCATTCATTTTATTCTGCTTTTAGCAAACATCTGGTGTAGGGCAATATAGCCCATGGATTATCGCTCAGTATTTGCTAGTTAACTTAAAAACACTAACAGGCTGTTTTATGTTTATGAGAACTACAAAAAAATACTTTTCTTTGAGGTAGTGTGATTTAGAGGATAAATTATAACCACCTGAGCTTCCACAAATGGAAAGATTTCTTCACAATAAAATATGTTGAATCAACTGTATTTAGCAATGATTCTATGGCCGCATATTCATTCGTAATCTCTGGAACCTAATCCTTTCCTGTGCACTTACAAAGTTTCATTTAAAGTTTAATAAGTTAGTAAAGAAAAGTTCACACACACACACACACACACACACACACAGAACATACAAAATAAACATTGACCGTTAACTGTGAGGCATTCTCTTAAATATCTGTTTTAAAATGTTCTCTTTTAATGTCTTACTGAAGTTAACATCTTCCCTGTTAAAAATTAATTTTGTCTTATTGCCCAGGGGCTAAGGAAAATGGAGCCAGAACAATGGCTGATAGATAACAGCCTAAGTAGTAGAGAAGATTTTGAATGTGTTATTGCTGTGGTTACTGTTGTTTTAAGGAAATTAAACATACTTTGCCCCCAAAGTTTCCTCTTCTACAAAGACATTCTCATGGTAAGCATGTTTCAAAATCCCAAAAGAGTTCACAAAGAGTTAATCAGGAAAAGAAACCCCAGTTGCTGCCGAGCTCTCTCATAAAACAGGCTTCCAAGAAAGTGAAACTTAACTCCTCAGGTGTTACTTAATAGCAGCACAGGAAGGGCAGGGCAGGAAAAGGGAAACAAAATCAAACACCCCAATCTTCCTGCTTTGCTGTTTCAAAAACTTCTGATTTCCTCTCATAGCTCACATTCACGAGCAATCCCTTACACCTAAAACTGCTGTTGCCAAGAGAAAAATCTGCTCATTGCACACTACTTGCTGTCACACCAGCATTCCTCCTTGAATAAAAGCCACAGCCATTAAAACAGTACCTTCCCGACACATTTCCATTTGGGATGAAGAGGGGTGAAATGTCATTCATGTGTTAGTATGATTGACTTATTGAAATCATCAGGCTTGCATTAATTCATTCAACAAAAACTTACTGAGCGGCTACTACTTGTGGAGTCCTTTGTGAGACCCTGGGACAGAGTGATAAACAGGGTAGATGCTTAGCAGCATCCCTGGGCTCTACCCACTAGATGCCGCAATATGGTGAGTGTCTCCACACATTGCCAAATGTCCATTGAGGGACAAACTTATTCCTGGCTGAGAAACACTGACTTAGATGGAAGATGAGAAGAGGAAAGTTATGGGGTAAGGAGAGAAGAGGGGAAGACATGAAAAGTGAGAAGAAATCACTGGTACAAATTTCCCTAAGACGATAAAGAACTGGGCCCCTTACGTTGGGGGAGATGTTAATCCCAATATGAGAATGATGAGATGATTAAGTCCTAAACACTCATATAAGTCACATTAACAGCTTGGAGTTTGTATTAATTATTTTTTATTAATTAATTTTTATTAATTAATTATCTATTACTATTGAGGTAACAAATTACCCTCAAGACTTTTCCACTTAAAACAATAAACCTTTATTATCCCAACAGTTTCTGAGAGTCAGGAATCCTGGAGCAGTTCCGCCGGGTGGCTCTGGCTTAGGGTCTCTCACAAGGTTGCAAGTCAAGCTATGGGCCTGGGCTTGCAGCGGCTGAAGACTTGCTATGGAAAGATGAGCATCCAACTGGCTATTAGCAGGAGGCATAGGGCTGCTCACCACATGGCTTCCCCACAGAGATTGATGGAAGAGAAGATTTGCATTTCAAAACAATTGCTCTGGCTTCTACTTAGGGCTAGGTGCAAAAGGCCACAGGAAGTGAGCAACTGTTTTTGACTGGAGAGGTGACATTCAATATCCAACTTATCATTCAAGCCCCTGGATAGTTAGGAAGTGACTCTAATTACAGAGGGCCTTGGTCTTTAAATTGGTCACAGCTCCGTAAAAGCGCAAAGTAATTAAATGAGCAAATAATTGAACTTTTCTTCTGAATTTAATAGTGGCAAAACCTGAGGCCCAGAGAAGCTAAATGAGGGAGCTGCTGTTAAAGCTCATCAGCCTTGATAAAGCTCATCATCCCTTTATAAAGTTTTGCTCGGTGAGCTGGTTGGGCTCATGAGAGCCCCTTCTTCACTTTCATGTAAAAGTGGTCTTCAGAGTCTCTAAATGTCCAACTATAGACATTTAAGTTGAAAACTCCAGAACTCCCAATTGGGATAATGCTTAGGATAGCTCTATTTTAAGTGTTTGTCAAACTAGACGTCTATTTCCTTTCAACTTGATAAGATTACTCTTAACACTAATTTATGTAGACTAACCACCAATAAATCACAAAATCCTATAATGAGAGTGTTCTTATTTGCTGGAGTCTATCCAAATGGCCCCAAAATACCCATCTTGCCCCCTATCCCCAAACACCCATCTTATTCTTTGGATACAGAAATCCACCCTTCCACTGGAAGCTGGCTTTGGAGTCCACTAAGGCAAAATAAAGACCATCTGAAATGGACCCCGACGCACACAACCACCATGTGTGCCAGTGCTGAACCCAGCTCTGCGTTTCCCCGATCTCGACCATGGCTGGGAAGCCCACTTTAGGCAGCAGTTGGCTTAAGAGTAGAATCCAAACATCCCAAGTCCTCATCCTTCCGAGTCCCTCTTCCCTATACCATCCAGTAGATATAATCACACCCACTTCCTTTGCCTCTTCCTTATCTATGGAGGATAACCAGAGACTACCTACCTTCCCCAGGTTGCTGCTGGTCACTTCTCCCTCCGATTGGTACCTTGAGCTTCTCTCTCTAGCTCTCTATTCACAAACAACCACCCCTGCCTTTGTCACCAGTGCATTCCCTAAGCAGCTCGAAGGAAGTTTAAAGGTTCTTAACACTCCCTCAAGGTTGTTTTTCAGAGCGATGTTAGGAAGAGATACCAGTATCAACCGGCCTGAACCAGATCGAGCCCCACTGCAAGGGCAGTGCCTGAGCAGACGACCTGAAGATGACCAGAAAATGCCCTTTTCCTCACCTTAATACTATAGTCTCTGCCGTAGGAGGAGTCTAGGCCTTATTAGCGTAACACACGATGCTAATAACATAACACACGAGAGCATGTTTTCAGACTGTTCCTATGCCAGCTAATACCCAACTATATATGTGATGACAAAACTTCCCTTTTAGATATTCATTCCCAACCTGAAGAAATAAAAGGACCTGCCTCCCTCTGTTTGGGGACCACCACGACTTAGGAAATGATTCCATGTGGTCTCCTATTTACTGCAAATATACTTTACTTTGTGTGATAACTACTTCTGGCAGAGAGTTTGATTTTAACTCACCAGGGAGCAAACTCATTTTGGTTCGATAGCACCTTCATTCCCCAAAGCATGGCTGACGCTAGGTTGTGATATGTAGCAAACTTTTCGGAGGATGACAGAAGGGAATTAGGGTGTTGTAAAGAACACTTCAAATTAGATACCCGATCTTGCTGCTCCTTTAAGTGTGTCCTTCCCCATGGGGTTCCCTGCTGACCACCTCCCCCCACCCTCACCACCCCATGTAGTTCTGGCTTATAACCAGGGTATCACCCCCAACAATCCATGAAGGTTCCCACTAATCCTGCCCTTGGCCCTGTGTCCAGACTCTCAGCACTCTTTCTCCACAGGCTTCAACCAAGAGAAGCCAAACCACTCAACTCCTTCTCCCAGAGACATCACCTGCTCACACAAAAGATAGCCTTTTGCACTTTCATGCAGGGCAATTTAGTTCCTCTTTGTCACAAAGCCTTCTGTAATAGGATTGGAGAAGAACCATAGGCTCATGGAGATTCCCTCCAAAACTGAAATGCAATCTTCCCCCAAGACATTTTCTGCCACAACATCTGGAACAACAGGTTCAGAATAATCTCAACCTACCAGAAAATTCTGGATGGCACATTTGTCCCTAGACAATGGTGAACAGCAGGGGTGAGGTAGAAGGGGAAAATGAGAGTGTGCCTTAAATACTGTCCATGCCATGTTTTACTTAACCAATCCCCTACTGGGGGGCATTTGATTGTCTCCAATGTTTAATCTTATAAGCAAGACCATGAATTTTATTTTCTTTTTTGGCTAAATTTTTCCACACACCTATGCTTATTTCCTTAGCATACATTTTTGGAAGTGTGATACCTAGATAAAAGAGTGTTACTATTTTTCTAAGTTTGACACACGGTATCTAGGCACAAGATGCGATCTTAGTTTTGCCATCAATGTACTTTTCTGAGGCCTGGGAGAAAACACTTGATTATTGTTGCTGTACTTCCTGGTCATATCTAATTCTTTATCTGCAGATGAGTTAACTTGTTACAGAGGAAGTGGAAGTAAGTTTAGCTGGCAGATGTTGAAATGGTGGAAAGTTTTAGAATTAGACCAAAGTGAAAGAGAATGGGCTCAAGAGGAGCAGAGGGTACAAAAGCAGCCACCCAGCACACGCATTACTCCTTGGACTCACTCGTGAGACAACCTCTCTTTAGAACATGGCACTCAAGGTATTGTTACATCTTATGTGGCTTATTTAAATTAGTTTTCTACCTTGTCTCTCGCTTTCTCAATTTTCTCAGTTGCCCTCTCCTTCTAGTACCTGCTTCTACTTCAAAAACGGCATTTTAACGTTTCTCATAGCCTCTGGGCTCTCTAACTGCATCCTGGGTTTTTTTAATTGGTGTTTTAACAGTAATAGGCATGATTCTATTCTATAACACTAGGAGGAAAATGAATCATTATAAGTTCATTGAATTTTAACCTCCTAGTTTTGTATATGTCCATTATGGCATTGCCAGGTTGCATTTCTTTCTTTTTTTTTTCTTGAGGAAGATTAGCCCTGAGCTAACATCCGTGCCCATCTTCCTGTAGTTTATGTGTGGGACGCCTGCCACAGCGTGGCTTGATAAGCTATGCGTAGGTCCGTGCCTGGGACCCAAACCAGTGAACCCTGGGCCACCAAAATGGAGTGTGCGAACTTAACCACTGTGCCACTGGACCAGCCCCCCAAGTTGCGTTTCTAATTATCCCATGGAGAAGATAAGCTTTTTGCAGCAGGAAGCATAACATCTTGGTTTGGTATTCTAGAGAGCTTAGCATAGTGCCAGACACAGCAAGAACTTGTGAAATATTTATTAAATGACAGCATATTTTGCCTTAATTTATACATTAATCACAGTATTTTACTAAAAAGAGATGTAAATGCCAAGAGAAAGTCAAGAGGACCAAAAAGATGTTTTAGAAATGGATGGGTATAAGGGCACAGACACCTGAGCAGCCGCTTGTTTACTTCCTCATGTACCCTTTCTCAGGGGCCAGAAAGAGGCCATTTGTTCTTCGGGACATGGAGCGGTGTGCAGGACTTGTCAGGGGATGCCCGTAGGGTTCTGCTTTCATGAGTCCCTAACCCTATGGGATTGTGTGGATGGACACCACAATCAGGTTCCAGGTTCCATGTTGGTGCCGAACTAACACATGCTCCCTAGGCATACATGCTCCCCCACCAGGCAGTCCCAGGTCAGATCTAATCCTAAAGAGATGAGCAATCAATCATTAAATGCCCTCAACTCTGGGAATTGTGAGGGGTGGGAAGAGAGGTTGAAAAGAGGCAGTTTTGTTTGGAACAGGGGATCCAACCAGTACTTGAAATTTTAAGTTTAATTGGCAGATCACCAAGCCAGTGCTTTCTCTCCTTCCCTCCCTCTGCCGCTAAATATGTTTACCTAAACTTCTAGCAGCATGACAATCAAAACTATTGTTATTCTCCATCCTAATCAGAAAGTTTTGTGCCAGTACCCTTTCTCTCTCCAACCAGCTTAGCTTCTGCTTTCTCCCACTCCAGACTCCCTTGCCTTTCTACCAAAGCTTCAGAGACATAAAAAGCAGGGTATTCTTTTGAAAATGGCAGTATTTCCCGGAACTTAATAATCTGGAGACTGAAAATATGGGACTAGTCAGTGGCCAGGTTGAAGGACCTTCAGTGGAGCACTGCTTCCATCTCTGCACCTCTGCCCCAGCGCTGAGCTTAGTGTCAGAGAGCCCCAAACACCCCACCTCCTTTCACAAGACAACTCGTCACCCTACAGCTAACATTTCACTTGATGTATCTGATGCTCAGAGATGCAGGAAGTTGTACAATGATGCAATAATCAGAGGAGAGAAAAGAAGTGACCCGGCATTTACTAAGTGGTACTAAGTGTTTGGCATATAGCGAAATATGACTTAAGAGTGGATGTTTTTAACCACACATAATAGACATTCTCTTTTGAAGACGTATAGAAAACAAAATAATTGCCTATGCATTGAAGAACTTGATATTTAAAGGAACTGCAAAGTACTCTGCTGTTTATGAAATGCAAATAATCCTGCAGGCTGTTTTATCTGGTCTGTGGGAAGAAAGAGAATGAGCTTCTCCCCTGCTGTGAAGCAGTGCTTCTCCATGGAAGTGGAATGGTTTCCACAGGGTGACCACAGGCACTTCATATGCAACAAGTTCACAATGAGCCCATCGTCGTTGCCCAAAAGTCTGCTCCTCTTCCTATGTTCCCTTTCTTGGCAAATGGCACTGCCATTTCCCCATCCAGAGCCAGGGCTACAGTATCAGTCTCTTACCTGCCCTTATCTACCCAACTCTGATCCCTTCTCTGTACAAGTGCCCTCAGAGATCTATGGAAAACACAGTTCCAATCATCTCTCTCTGTTTCTTAAGACAGCATTATGGCTCCCTGCTGATGTCACAGTCTTTAGCATAATGTAACTTTCACCACTCTGTCCTAGCCTGCAATTCATTCTCCCTCTCACCTCTGCCCCTGGCATGCAGCTCTGCAGCTGGAATTTGCTGAATTCACTGCACCTCCCTCACCACCCAAGCCTTGGCCCATGCTGCTACCTCTGCCTCTAACCTCCATCCTCATCCCCTGCAACTTCACCCAGCTGACTCCCAGAAATTTTATAACCAGCTCAGGTATCAGTGCCTCCAGGTATCCTCCACCAACAGCGAAAGCAAGCAGTGGTTCTCAAGTATAATTTAAAATTTTCTAGTAGCCATAGTTTAAAAAGTAAGAAGAAACCGATGAAACTTTAATAATATCTAAATATTACCCATTCAGTTTGTAATCAATATTTTACAATTAATAATGAGATGCTTTATATTCTTTTTTGCCTACTAGACTTCAAAATCCAATGTTGATTTTACTCCTACAATATATCTCAGTTCGGACTAGCCACGTTTCAAATGCTCAGCAGCCACACGTGAAGAGTAGCTACCACATTGGACGTGACAGCACTGGAGCAATTAAGAATCACCTAGAGATCTTATTGAAAACATAGAACCCTGTGCGATGCTTCCAAAGCTTCTAATTCCCTGGAGGTTCTAGTTCTAGGTCTGGAGTGGAGACCAGAAATGTTCAACAAGAATCCCAGGTGTTTCTGATGTACATGGTTCTCAGACCACATTTTAGGAAATGAGGGCTTCATAGCCAGATGCTATGATGCACTGATTTTGGAGTTAGACTTATAGGAGTTTGCGTCCAGACTTGCGTATAGCTGTGTAACTTAGTGACGTCATCTTTCTAGGTCTTAGTCTTCTTACCTGCAAAGTAAGACTCATCATACCTACCTGGAGATGTGTGGGTATTAAATGGATACTGTATTTTAAAAGGTCAGCACATAACTAAGAATGGCAGCTCCTAGCTGTCTGGATGCACCCCAGCCCAGGCGTGCCCACTTGATGGGCGAGATGTCCTTCCTGTCCTCCTGTGCTGATTCTCTGTGCTTCCTTCCCCATGGCCCACCACAACCTGTGGTCATCAGCTGCTTGCTAGTCTGTGTCCTCAACTCATCTGAAGACAGAAACTTGCTCTTGTGCATTTCCATATCCCTCTGCCTCACACATAGTTGGTGCTCAGTACTCATCAATTTTAGGAATTGAACTTAATTTGACCAACCGGGTTTCCTCTAGTGGAGTAAACTCTTTACAGAAAAGTACCTCAAATTCTTGTATAGAAAGGAATTATGCAAATGCAAAGTGGGTGTAGCACTGTTCTAACACTCTTCCCTTTAAAGTCTGTCACAGAAAGCTTTGCCAAAGTGATTCATGGCTTGAGCGTGGGACACCTGACAGATCAAGTTATTCAGAGGAGCAAGAGGATGATTCTGGATACGCTGGGCGTTGGGTTCCTGGGAACCAGTACAGAAGTGTTTCACAAAGTCAGCGAATATAGTAAAGTAAGAAGCTCAATCTCTCCTTTAGAGATAAAACCTAGTGTGCGCACATGGCTGCTTGTGAGGTGGACCCATGAGTGTACACAGAGTTGTGTGTTTGTCTTCAATCACTCTACTCTTCATTCTAGAGATAGTACTTCGTGTATATAGCATTGCTGTATATAGTTTATGCTTTTCTATGCTCTATTTATCTGAGTTTTAATGTCTATCCGTATCCCTTATTAAGTCACTGTCTGAAGACTAGTCTTAACTCTAGTCATATCTCATAGTTTATTACTATTATAATTGAAAACGCTTTTTACCCAAGAGTCTTAGAAGCAATAGTACCTACCCCAGACCATTCATTCATACAAAAACTTTGAGAATCTCTGGAGAAAAGGCTGGGCCAGTACTCCGAGCAGAGAGCGGGCGTGTATGTAGGAGATGTAACACTCCCCCTCCAAAGGATGTGCTTTGGTGCTAGATAGTCCACCTTCCTCAGAATTTACTCCAATGAGTAAATACGAGTAAATTCAGACTCCATTTCCTGGAGCACTTCTGGATTACTCTCTGGGATGGCGCAACAGCATCTCCTCTCCCTTCCAAGGAGAAAGTGTATTCTTCTACAAGGAAGAGAGGAATCCAATGATCAAGGCTTCAAGTTAGCACAAAGGGTTCAAACAAGGACTATTAATGTAATGACTCAAAATATGAAGAAGAACTCCTGAAATGGTGACTTGGCATGTCATGTTCACACTCTGTATCACTGATTGATATTCTTTTGTTCCAGATCTACAGTTCCAATATGTCCAGCACTGTTTGGGGCCGGCCAGACCTCAGGCTCCCACCAACATATGCTGCTTTTGTCAACGGTGTGGCTGTAAGGAGGTTTCCGTGTCTTTTCCATGTCAATCATAATAATTTCATAGCCAGGAAATATCTCAGAAATGGGCCAATTTCCATATTTCATTGATGAGATCATTGAGGTTCAGAGAAATGAAGTGGCCCACCCCCTCTTCTATGTAGTAATTTCAGTTTGCATGTTTTACAGTGAACTGAGGCTTTTCAAACAAATTATGAAGTAGAGGAAATAAGGTGGAAGGACTTAGATAAAAACACCCTTAAGGTATCTCAACTTTAAACTTTGAATGTACGTAGCAAAAAATATAAAACCCAATATCCAGACTCAATTCCTTTTGTTGTGGCTAGTACCAGTTTCTATCCAGTAACCAGCTCTTCATTCATTCATTCATTCACTCATTCACTCATTCATTAATAGATGTTTATTGAGAAAGAAACAATGGCCATATGATGTCTATACTTTCTGAACCAAAAATCAGCACTTCTCATCCGACAATTTTTATGCTTTTTTTATGTGTCAGGAGCAGTCTACAAGATATACCCTGGACATAATGTGTTGGGATTTCTGAGATATTTTTATGGTTTGGGGAACAGTGGTCCAGAATATTGAAAGCCAAATCCAAAGTGTATCCAGGAGTAAACGTCCAGTAAACAATAGGAAATGCACCAGCCACATCCAATAATCATAAAATCTACTTTTAAACGAACTTCTACTTATTACTAACTATTTCTTATAAGGGAAAAGCAAATGGCTGAGAGAAAGAGGAATAAAACCTTATAGCAGAAAATAATGATTTTAAAATATAGCTTAATAGTTAATCTAGGTTCATGAGTTCTTGCAACTTCTCCATAAGTTTTAAATTATTTTATAATTAAAGGTACAGAAATATATGGCCTGATATGGAACAAATGAGATTAAACTTTTAGTGCGATCGTTTGAAGGGTAGGTGAGAAAGGAGCAGCCACCTAATTCCAGAGCTGTGTTTTTGGGGGTATCTAGATTTTTCCAGGGGCCATGGCAGAGAGTTCTGGCCACCTAGCTAAGATCCAAGCTCCTTGGGGCTCACTAGCTGCTCCCCACAGTCCCACCTGCTCTGGGCAGAGGACAGCATGTCCAGGGTCCAGCCATGTAATTTGGAATTACAGCCAGTTCATAAGTTTTATTTTCAGAGAATCAGACCTAAAAGTCTCACATCAAACTAAACGCTTACTGGTCCAAAAGCTGTTGCATTCACGGAAATACATTTTGGGTTTTGGTGGTTGTTTGTGTTTCTGTTTACATAGATTCACTCAATGGATTTCGATGACACCTGGCACCCTGCCACCCACCCTTCCGGAGCTGTCCTTCCTGTCCTCATGGCTTTATCAGAAGCCCTGCCTCCAAGTCCAAAGTTTTCTGGCCTTGACCTGCTACTGGCTTTCAATGTTGGGATTGAAGTACAAGGTCGATTAATGCATTTCTCCAAGGAAGCCAATGACATACCAAAGAGGTATGGAGAGAATTTGCCCGATTGAGAGGCAATCACGTTCCCCTTCAGCTGTCAGTGGTTGCCTCAGTAGAACCTTCTGCCACAGAGGTTAGGTCAGTTGAAGATGTTAACATTAGTGCTGGCAGATGAGTCAATGTACCTGTCACATATCAAACCATATGTCCATACACAAATTGTGATTTCAGAAGTTGCTAATGAAAAATCTCCTTTGGGTTTAGAGAGCCAATCCAGCAACCAAGACCATGAAATAAGTTGGGGTCTCTCATCCCAGAGTAACTCATGTCTGCCATCCATGGGTACCCTGAACATTCCCTACTCCATCTCAAAACGGAATCGACTTTGATATTTGCTAGGGTCCTTCAGACTTAGAACATTCAGAATGTCCTGCATCTGACTGTTCAACCAACAGATCAAAAATGGTCAAATGTTGGCTGTATCATATGGTTCACTCTAATATTTATTTTGCCACTTGGTCCAGCCTGCTGGGAGAGGAGTAAATTAGAATATTGAGTGAACTTTCACATTTTTACAGGGCCTTCAATTTTTACAGTTACTTACATGGGATTTCAGCATTCTGGCAATAATTGTGACAGTACCATTTATATAGAATTTACTGTATCAGGCACTGTTGTAAGCACATGAACTCATTTAAAACTCACAAAACCCTATGAGGTAGATACTATTATTATCACCGTTTTATGTAAGAGAAAACAGGTACAAAGAAGTTAAATAACTTTCCCCAGGTCACACAGATAATAAGTGGTAGCTGAGATTTGAACCCAGGCAGTGTGGCTCCATTATCTACGCTCCTGACCGCTACTCTATACTGCCTCCTGGTGACTGAGGTTTGTAAATCTCCAACTCTTTGCTTTTTTTGCTTTCCAGATTCCATCCCCCCTCAGTGGTAGGAACTTTGGGGAGTGCTGCTGCTGCATCCAAGATTTTAGGGCTCAGCATGACAAAGTGCCAAGAGGCCCTGGCTATTGCTGTGTCTCATGCTGGAGCACCCATGGCAAATGCTGCCACTCAGACCAAGCCTCTTCATATTGGCAATGCCGCCAGGCATGGGCTTGAGGCTGTTTTTCTGGCAATGCTGGGTCTCCAAGGAAACAAGCGAGTCTTGGATCTGGAGACAGGGTTTGGGGCCTTCTACACCAACTATTCCCCTAAAGTCCTTCCAAACCTGGATTCCCACACTTGGCTGCTGGACCAGCAGGATGTGGCCTTCAAGCGTTTCCCTGCACATTTGGCCACCCACTGGGTGGCAGACGCAGCTGTATCTGTGAGAAAGCACCTTGTAACAGACAGAGCCCTGCTTCCTGTTGACCACATTGAGAGAATTGTGCTCAGAATTCCAGAGGTCCAGTATGTAAATAGGCCCTTTCCAGACTCGGAGCATGAAGCCCGTCACTCCTTCCAGTATGTGGCCTGTACCACACTGCTGGATGGTGGCATCACTGTGCCATCATTCTATGAACGCCAGATCCACAGGCCCCAGGTGAGGGAGCTGCTTGGTAAGGTGGAGCTGGAGCACCCTCAGGACAACCTGCCAAGCTTCAACACACTGTACTGTGAGATAAGTGTCACTCTCAAAGATGGAGCCACCTTCACAGAGTGCGCGGATACCTTCTACGGTCACTGGAGGAAGCCACTGAGTCAGGAGGACCTGCAGGAGAAGTTCAGAGCCAATGCCTCCAGGATGCTGTCCTGTGACACAGTTGAAAGACTTATAGAGAGAGTGGAAAGCCTGGAAGACCTAGAAGACTGTTCTGTATTAATCGCACTTCTGAAAGGCCCTTCCCCACCAAAGATGATGTCAAAATCCATCTAGCATTTAACAGCGCCATCGCACAATCTCTCCTGGGGCTTACCGACATCTAATGACTTTGTACTTGGGGAAATTCAATGACTTGCTTTATAAAGCCAGAGTCTGCTGTTGGTCTGCCCAGGAATAAATGAAGCAAGGTGGAAAGAGTCCAGGAGTAAAACTGGATTTTTATGGAAGGAGCCTTCTAAATTTTGCAAGACAGTTCCAATTACTTAAAGCAAAATAATAAATATGCAAGAAACGCAGAGAAATTGACTTTATAAGCATTCATAAGGCTAAAATTCAAGTCACCTGTAATTTGCTTGTAAAGTTCATCTTTTCAGAGGAGTTATTTATGAACTTCACGAACCTCAACGTGTGAGAGAAATTTGAACCTATATATTTATTTGCTGACAGCAGAGAAGAGCTCTCGTCTGTCGTGCCACCAACAGATTTCTTAGACCATGGATTATTAGAAGCCCTCCTCAGTGGAGGGGATGCTATTGGGTTTAAATATGACAGCGTAGTGGGTTCAGATCCTGCCTCCATCACTTACTTGATGTGACCCTGGGCATGTCACTGGGTGTCGCTCTGCCTCACTTTCTCTATTTGTAAAGGAGAAATTAAAAAATAAAGCAGTTCGGCTCTGGAAGCCATGCTGTTAACCACTACAATATATCACCTTTCATTACAAAGAAAATTTTTGAGAAAAAGATCATGGATGAAGAGTCTAAGATGTAATAAAGAATGACAGCAAAAATAAAAGTATATATGGGGTAATTAAATAAATATTGACGATAAACAATAATAACAATGTCTTATGAGGTTAAAAATTATAACATTAGCAATAGATAAAAGCAGGGAACTATCATAGTTAGTGTTCTAAATTCCTTGTGTCATTTGAGAAAAGGGCAAAGCTATTAACTCTAGACTTTGATTTGTAAGTATGCATGTTGACATTTCCAGGGTAGCCATTACAAGACAGCAGAAGAATGTATTACTTCCAGGTTAATAGAGGAAGAAATACAGAATTAGAAAAAAAAAAATCCAAAGGAAGGCAAGAAAAGAGGGGGGAAAGAAATATAGAAAAGGCAGAACAGACAGAAAGCACAATATGAAATGATAGAAAAAAATCCAAATATATCTATAATTACAAAAAGAGTAAATGGACTAAATGCTGCAGTTAAAAAAGACAAAGACTATGAATACATTTTTAAAAATGTTTAGAGGCAGCCCTGAGGGCCTAGTGGTTAAAATTCTGCTCAATCTGCTTCAGCAGCCTGGGCCTGGTTCCTGGGCACAGAACCACACCACTCCTCTGTCAGTAGCCATGGTGTGGCTGCAGGTCACATAGAAGAATAGAAGAACCTATATCAAGGATATACAACTATGTACTGGGGCTTTGGGGAGGGGGAGAAAAAAGGGAAAGATTGGCAACAGATGTTAGCTCAGGGTGAATCTTTCCCAGCAAAAAAAAAAAAGGGATCAAAAAAAAATTTGTTTTTAATGTTTAATAGCTTTATTAACATCTAATTTACATACTATTAATTCATCCACTTTATATGTACAGTTCAATGAGTTTTAGTAAATTTATAGAGTTGTGCAAACAACTCACAATCCAGATTTGGAATATTTCTATCACTCCAAAAACTCCCTTATGCAGCTTGTAATCAATCCTTACTCCCACCCCAGCCTTCAGCAACCTGTGATCCATTTTCTGTCTCTATAGTCTTATCTTTTCCAGACATTTCATATAAATGGAATCATACGACATGCAGTCTTATGTGTCTGGCTCTTTCACTTAGCATAATGGTTTTAAGATTTTTCCACATATGTATCAGTACTTTATTCCCTTTCATTGCTGAGTAGCATTCCATTGTATGGATGTATCACATTTGTTCACCATTCAGTAGTTAATGGACAGTTGGCTTGTTCCCAGTTCCGGGCTATAACGCACAATGCTTCTATGAACACTCACATAACATGTCTCGGTGTGGACATATATTGGGTAGATACCTAGGAGTTTCCTGGAATGCTGGGATATTTGTTAAGTACATGTTTAACTTTATAAAAAGCTGTTTTCTAAAGTAGCTCTATCACGTTACATCCACCAGCAATGTAGGAAGGTTCTGGTTTTTCCTTATCCTCACTAACCCTTGGAATTGTCACTCTTTTTTATTTTAGCCAGTCTAGTGAGTGTGCAATAGTATCTCATTGTGGTTTTAATTTGCATTTCCCGAATGACTAATTCTTGCCCATTCTTGACAATTAATTTAATTAGGTTGTCTTATTATTGGGTTGTAAGAGTTATTTATATATTCTGGGTGTAAGTTCTTTATCAGATATATGTTTTGCAAATATTTTCTCCTAGTGTGTAGCATGCTTTTTCATCTTTTTAATGGTCTCTTTTGAAGAGCAAAAGTTTTCAATTTTGATCAAGTCCATTTTACCATATTTTAAAAAAAATTTTATTGCTCCTGTTTTTGGTGTCATCAGCAGGAATCTTTTCAAATCCAGTTATATATTTCATTCAAGACACATAAGGGTACAGAAAAGTTGAAATTAAAAAGATGGGGAGGGGCTGGCCCAGTGGTGCAGTGGTTAAGTTCGCACGTTCCACTTTGGCAGCCCTGGGTTCTCCAGTTTGGATCCCAGGTTCAGACCTACACTCCACTTGTCAGGCCATGCCGTGGTAGGTGTCCCACTTAAAACAGAGGAAGAAGGGCATTGATGTTAGCTCAGGGCCAGTCTTCCTTAGCAAAAAGAGGAGGATTTGTGGCAGATGTTAGCTCAGGGCTAATCTTCCTCAAAATAAAAAAATTAAATAAATAATAAATTTTTTTAAAAAGATGAGGAAAATATGGATGGAATGTTAACAAAAGAAAGCTGGAATAAATAAATGTTAACAGACAAAACAGAATTCAAGCAAAGAGCATTACTAGAAATAAAGAGGGTCACTACACAATGCCAAAAAATTCAAATCACTAGCTACCTAAAGTAACTCTAATCCTATATGCATCTAAATAATATTGAACTGCAAGGAGAAATGGACAAATCCAACATTGTACTGAGAGGATTTTAACATTTCTTTCTGAATAATTGATATTTCAAGGAAAACAAAAATAAATAGACTATATAAGTTGTAAACACAATCAACATATTTTATCCAATGGATATATAGAGAACTCTGCATCCAATGTCTAGACAACTTACAATTTTTTAAAAATCTCACAGAACATTTATAAAAATGGACTATATACTGAGCCATAAAGCAAGTCTCAACAACTTTTCAAAGGACTGGATCATACAGATCATTTTCTCTAATCACAATGCAATTAAGTTAAAAATCAATATAAAAAAAGATAATTAGAAAAGCTTGAAATGTTTGGAAATAAACATTCCTCTAAATAACTCTTGGGTCACAGAAGAAATTATAATGAAAATTATAAAACATTTAGAACTTACCAATAACAAAAATATCACATACCAAAATTTGTAGGATATAGCAAAAGCAGTACTTAGAAATGTGTAGAATTTTATATTACTGGCTCCAATTACCTGGATTATGCTGTTCTATGGGACACATCATGTTAACTCCAATGAATTTGTTTGAACACAGTTGATAAAAGAGAATATAGAAGAAGTGGTTTCTATTGTCACCTTGAGATAAAATTTATTATCCTCTCTTTACACATTTTGGAAGTTTCTAGGGGCAAGAACTCAGGGTCTTTAATAATATCTTCAGATAACCCCTGTTAAAAACAAGACAACCAGGTCCAAAATGGTGTTGCTTATGCTAAGCCCCACATCACCAGACTAAGACTTAATTACAGTTTCAGCCCTCCCAGAAATAGAATCTTAAACCAGTCAATCAGGAATCTCCTGGTCAGCAATAGTTAGGTAATCTACCTGACAGATCCTTGCCATCCCCTAAAGGAAGTAACCTTGCAATAACCTACCTGCCTTTTTGCCTAGTATAGCTTCCTAGTTCCCGCTCCCCTTCACTGGGAAAGTCTTTCATTTTGTACAGCTCCTTGAAGCTCCTTTCTATTTGTTAGATTGGATGCTGCCAAATTTGAATCAATTTTTGCTCAAATAAACTCAAATTTTTTTAATATGCCTATTTATCTTTAACTCCCCTGATGGATGCTTCGGACCAACCACAGATGTTTGGGAAGGTCATGTCTCGTGAGGGGGACTACAGCACTCAAGGTGACCTTGACATTGGTTATAATGCCCACTGAGTTAACTAAAAGCAGGAGAAAATATGGAGGAATACAGGTCTGTAGAGAGAGTTTATGGGTCCTCTCACCAGCAGCCCTGAACACCATCCACACCTACAGAACCACATACAAAAAAATAGAAAAGAGACAGCAAGAGAGATTGGCTCCCCACATTTGTTTCTAGATGATTCCTTTCTATGAGGGTCAAAAGCTAGGGCATTTTTGAGCCAGCATACTAGGGAGATCATTTGATGGAATGGGAGAGTTAAAGCTGAGCCCCTTGTCTCTTCCTTCCATGAGGCCAGAGAACAAGGACTGCTGTGAGCTACTTTACCCTGAGAAAGCCCAAGATGGCAGCTTAGACAGCTCTGATCTGATGTCTAGGCATGGTGACAAATGCTTGCTTTTTCCCTTGCCTTCCCTTCCCTTGGGGATAGCAACAAAGGATGCTGTTCAGCCTACTTTTAGTGTTATAAGCCCTATGTGTAGGCAAATGAATCCTCCACATGCATCGGGCCAGACCACCAGCGAGAAAACCCACCATGAGACTAAGACAGAGGCTCAGCTCCCAGAGGGAGGTTCATTCCAGCCCCTCTCTGTATTTCTGCCTCCTCAGCTCACAGCCAGAGCCCTGAGTCAAACTGCCTTAGCCACCAGACACATACTTGCCAGCTCTGAGGAGCCCTAGTGCTGGTTGTTGTCTATGTCTTGGGGTCCCCAAGACAGCGTACACTTTCAGAGATTCCCTAGAAGAACTCATGGCACTTAGCATATAGTTGTCCTCATGGCTAAGGTTTATCACAGTGAAAAGAGACATGACAGGATCAATAAGAGAAAAAGACACAGGCAGAGTGTGGAGAAATCCACACATAGGCTTTCGATGCTCTCTCCCTCCAGGGAGGGGATACACCAATGTGCTCCTTTCTCCAGCAGCGAAAAATTCAGTAAAGTGTATACAACGTTTCTGCCCTGGGAAGAGACTTAGCACCCATGGTTTTTATTAGTGGCTGGTCATGTAGGCACCCTCTGTCCAGCAACAACCATAATTCAAATCTCAAAGAAGGAAAGCAGGAGTTCGACATAATTCACATTGTTTGCACAGTCCAGGCAATGTGAACCAATTTTATCGGTTAGAGAGTGAGTCAAGTGCCCAGTTCCCAGACGTCAGCCCAGGACCAACCTTATAAATAGGACCTGCTAAAGATAGCAGCCTCCGGCCAGCTGTGTTATCTCTTTCCTAAACAGCTTTTCCCATCCTGAAACATCTTCCTTTCCTCTTTGCGTGGCTTCGTAGGGTAGAAAAATATTACAGAAAAATTGGACTTTGCCCCCACTTTAGGAATTGTTTCTGCTCTGCAGCACTTGAGCTCCATAAGCTGTGTGTTTTATCATAGTATTAACTGAAACTGATGTCCCCAATAGGCTTAAAACTGACACAGACCAAAGAGCTATAGTGGTCTTAACCCAGGCACTAAAAATGAGAATATGTGAGTTTAAAGAAAATCTTTATAAATTATATTTTATAACTACTTTGCTTGGAAGCCTTTATCTAAAAAGGAGATCGCAGTCAGATAAGTCCCCCAAGAGATCTGGGACCACTTTAAGGTCTGTGATAGCTTGGTAGGGAACCTCTTTGGCAATGCTGGGTAAATGGAGGGCATCCACTCAGTTCAACAAACGTGTATTGAGGGCTTATGAGGTGCCAGAGAATGTCCTTGGTACAGTGATAGAGCAGTGAGGAAAACAGGCAAAAATCCCTCACAATTGTGAGCTTACAATCTAGCGTGAGGAGAGAGACAAGCAAAATAAGTAAATCAGGACAAGGAAAGTGCTCTGAACTTCTTCCAGGCCAGCTGTGTTTCCTTTGTTCCTCCTCTGGTGGCAATGTGAGCTTCTAGAGGCTGAGTTGGGTTCAGGCACCAGGGAGTCCAATGAATGTGAGCCTTCCTTAAGTGAAATTAATAGCTTCCAGTCCTTCCTGGGCCATAATATAGCCTGTGACAACAAAAGACTTGTGGAACTATAGAAATGTGGCTTCCTTGTCAATTCTGGCAGGACTTCCCTGCATGGAGCAAAGGTATAGGGAACCGAAGGAAGGGGGCGAATTTGCAAGAAGATATACTGCTTTTCCTTCAGCAGAAGTATGCACGTGTGTGCAGGTACATGCTATGTATGTATGCACGAATGTGTGGTCTCTTCCCACCAAGAGGAAATCTATCTGCAACACAGCAGTTTCTTTTTATTACTCATTAGTGAAATTGCTCTCTTCTACCCTACGTTAAAAAAAAAAATAGCATAGGGATAGTTCACAAAAAGTGATCATTCAAAAGACATCCAAAGCAGACGAGTGCTTCAGAAGCAGCTACTCTGGCTCCTGCTAAATCCTGGGGGCCCAGCAGTTGACAGCTATAAAGCACATCAAAAGAATTTATGATACATAGTAACTTAAGGTGTCATGGCTTTATTCGAATCATAACGTACAGAATAAATACCTCTCAGAAATCATGAAAATTAGCCTAGTCATCTAGTTCAGAAGTTAATGCAGAAATCAACATTCAGATATCATCATCTCACTTAAAAAATTCTCCCTGCTTTTTGTTGTAGTTATTATTAAAAATAAGTCAACCTGCCCAGTTACAGCTGGTGCCCATGTAGGAGCCAGCCTGGAGGTTCAGGAAAAAGCCTTTGGAACAGCCCAATGTCCATCTGTTTGAAACATGGCATGAGAGTATTGCTTCTGACTTAAAAAATGAAAAATAAAAATGACAATATGCTTGTGTAGAAACCATGTATATCTGAATACTTCAATGATGCTTACTTTATCTTTGAGTCAAGGTCACATTGAAAGTACCTATCAAGTAATAGAGTATGTAATTCATTGGTTAGAGCTAAAATATTTTGATTTGAACGATTTCTTCTAAATATTATAACTAAAGCATCACTTATTAAATACATTATAAACAATCCCCCACCATTTTTCCTATTTCGTAAAAAATGTCATGCAGAGGGGCCAGGCCATGAAAGCGCACATCTGCACCACTTAGTCGGTAGCATCCTGGCAGGATTCTCTCACATCCCTGCAGCCGTGTTTGCATCTAGGCTTCTATACGGCAGTGGCTCTCTCTGCATCAGCAAAACTACCAGAAGAGAAGATCTAACCAAGTGGGAGAAAATGTTTCTTAGGCACCTGACAGCATGACTGTGAGGAAAGTTAAAATTATCAGCTCACATGGGCTTCTCAAGCACTGCAATATTCAGAACAAAAGCTCACAGACATTGTGCACATAAGAAATCTGTTCCAACATGAGGCTCATTTAAATATCCAGTTAGAGAAATGAAGGCTATACATACTGGGATCAATAGAAAATAATTATAGTAACTACAATTTGATCGACACAGCTAAATGATACAAGAGAATTGCTATATCGAATTTTGTTCTTACAGAGTAAGCCCATGTATTTTGAAAGACTACATCTTCTCTATGATTTAAAGCTACCTGGTCTTATCACCTTAAACCACAGTCCCTTACCATGCCCACCCCCACCCTAATGCCAATCACCAAATACCGCAGCCCCATAATGAAAAGATAACTTGTTAAGCTATCAGAAAAGCAGTCACATTTCTATTTATCTGGAGGAAGGAAAATAGAAAAGCACTGTAGAACCTGCTTACCCGGCAGTAAGCGTTTCATCTTTTCCTTCCCCTCCATCCACATTACTACCCTGACCCACTGTGACTAGACAAGCTGGAAGGTTTTAGCTGCCAGCGCAGGGGAAATGCGGCACCAGCTGACGAGCTTCTTAGCACAGTGGAAGGCTTGAAGAGTCCTTTGCAGAACTGTTGACAGTGCAGTGCTGGGCCACCTCAAACCACCTGCACAGACGGGGGACCCAGGACTATCTGAGGCAGCTGACAAGAAGAACCTGGGAACAATTCATCCTTAAGCAAAGAATTAAGGCATAGAAGAGCAATAACACACATGATGAGAATGTAAAAATAGCATCTCTTTACAATCTTCTGGAGTTGATAATGACTTTGATTAATTCATTAGCTTTGTTTTAAAAAGTCAAGATAGCAACTTTTATTTGTCAGAGTGGCTCAGAGATTCTTTTGTAAAAAGTTGGTGCCAAGCGCTAAAACATACAGCCAAACATTAGGGGTTTTACAGGCTTCAGTGTAACCCTCGTAGCAAGTGGACTTTACAGACCTAAAGGGTTTATATTTACCTAACTATAATAAAAATAATAAACATTTTGCATCAACAGTATGACATTCTGAGGACACAAGCTGAGAAACCTTTCATGACGCTAATTTTCGCTAAATATTTCAAGTTTCGTACAAAGTAGAACTATATATTTTTTTCTTTTAAAGATTTTATTTTTTTCTTTTTCTCCCCAAAGCCCCCCGGTACATAGTTGTATATTCTTCGTTGTGGGTCCTTCTAGTTGTGGTATGTGGGACGCCGCCTCAGCGTGGTTTGATGAGCAGTGTCATGGCCGCGCCCAGGATTCAAACCAACGAAACACTGGGCCGCCTGCTGCGGAGCGCGCGAACTTAACCACTCAGCCACGGGGCCAGCCCCAAAGTAGAATATATTTTTTAACAAGCATTTGAGACATCTTCATTTCTCCCAAAAACAAATACCTATCTTTATGTGCTAGAATGAAAGATTTTTTAAAATAGCAGTAATGTTTTCAATTGATTTACAAGTAATGCTGTCTTAGATGTGAAAACACTAATTGTAGCGTCAAATGTCAGAGGCAACAATCTTTCCAAAGTTGTCTTAGGGCCAACCATTTGCAAAGGAAGAAAAGAGTCAATCCTCACACAGCAGCAGCTCAGATAAAATTTCTCTCCCTCACCCCTTCACCCTCTCTGGGGTTTTGTAAATAAGTATTTAAACTTATATTGTATACGTAACATGTAGCAAGTCTCCAAAGATGGTGCCCCAATATCCATGCCTCCCTGTGTTCATGCCCTTTTGAAGTCCCTTCTCCTTGAATCTGGTCTCGTTTTGATCAATAGATTGTGGCAGAAGTGACACTGAGGGACTGCTTTGGCTAGATCATAAGCAGAAAGCCTGGGTCTCTTGGAATGCTTGTTCTGGGGCGGTGCCAGCTTTCACGTAAGAAGCTCAACCACCTCGAGGTCTATGATCTGTGGTTATGAGGAAGCCCAAGATCATCACATGAAATGTGTCATATGGCTGCATGGCCATCCCTCAGCTGTTCCAGCCAATCCCAGCCCAGGCACCAGACATGGGAGTCAAGACACCCAAGTAGCATCTTCCAGCCCAGTAAAGCCTTCAGATTTCAGCAGCCCCAGCCGCTATCCAACTGCAACTGCATGCGAGACCTCGAGCAAAGCCCAGGGAAGCCCAGTCAATCTACACATAATAAGTTATTGTTTAAGCCACTCACTAAATTTTGGCTGTGTTTGTTACATAGCAATAGATATCTGAAATACTTCCTATTTAGATAGAGATATATAAGTATCCACAAGCAACACACTCCTGATCTAAAACAATGATTCCTGATTCTCACTGTGGGACATCTCCAAATTGCCTCCAAAAATTTCAAGAATATTGTGAACTTTTAAAATAATCTTAAAATGAAACATTTTAATTGTTTGGTTTGAAAAGAATAAATATATAACATACAGTTCCTTATGAAGGAACTTAAAAGAACTTAGAAATCAAAAATATCTAAGACAATTATCCTTACAAATCAATCTTTTATTTTAAAAGGTGGAGTCACTCATCTATAAATGATTCCTGCACTGAAAAGTTCCAGAAACAGGCAATCCTCCACTGTGATTTCCAGAGCCTTGAGGCCTCAGAATGGTGGCTGCACGCCGCATGCCGCCTAGGAGATGAATCAGAAACTGCATTGTAACAAGATAGCCAGGTGATTCATATGCCCATTAAAGTTAGAGACATATTGGTACAGATCAGTGGTTCCCAAACTTGTCTGCATATGAGAATCATCTGGGAATCTTAAAAATTCCAAAACCCATTCTATAGGGACACAGGCATTGGTGGTCTTGAAGCCCACCAGGTGATTCCAGGTGCAGCCATGTTTGGGAATCACTAGTCTCTCCCTCTAGAGCACTGGTTCTCAAACTTAGCTGCACAATGGAGTCACCTAAAACACAATAAACACTAATATCTGTTTCCACCCCCAGAGAGTCTGATGTAGCTGGTTTCAGGTATGACCCAGATACTGGGAGTTTTTAAAAGCTCCCCAAGAGAAGCTCATGTGCAGCAAAGTTTGAGAACCACAGAGCTAAAGCCTGGCACAGAAGGGTTCAAAATGGTAGCTGAGCCTGCACCACTCTTTCAGAAAGAGGGTTTTAAAGTCAGTGAGCATTAATTAAAATGAACAGTTGGTATCACAGCTTTCAGCTAACTCACCAGGTATAATGACAGCATCAAGCTCGCTAAAGTTCAAGTTTGCCAAATCTTGTATATCCCCACGAGTGCTCCTGGCAGTTTCCTCCAGCACATTTCTCTTCTCTTCTGTTGGGCTCCCTTTCAAGTGATTAACGATGTGCATCTGCTTGGCATTAGGAGCAAATATCTTCACCTTCAAAAATAGAAACAAAAACAAATGATGTCATTGCCTCTATGAAAACAATCAAGCAAATCAATCTCAGAGCCTAAACCAGAAAGGAAAGTCAGCAAACCACTAAGTAATTCTGCAAGTCCTCAGGGCCAACACCAACTACAAATATTACAGCTCAACCACAAGGAAGAAATTGCAGGAGACTTCTAGAGGAAAAAGAAAAGAGCTATAAATTAGCTTCTAGAAAGAAAGCAGAACAGAAAGAGGTTGGTTCCCAAATACACACATATATATATTTGTATATAAAAAATATATATATTTTTTAAGACTATAATTTTTTTTAAAGATTTTATTTTTTTCTTTTCCTCCCCAAAGCCCCCCAGTACATAGTTGTATATTCTTAGTTGTGGGTCCTTCTAGTTGTGGCATGTGGGATGCTGCCTCAGCGTGGTTTGATGAGTAGTGCCATGTCCGCGCCCAGGATTCGAACCAACGAAACACTGGGCCGCCTGCAGCGGAGTACGTGAACTTAGCCACTCGGCCACAGGGCCAGCCCCTATATATGTTTTTTAAAGAGATGGAAGAGAGGATTTGATTTTATAGATAGGAAAATATAGGGCTCAAAAACGTGGGAGGATTGGTTAAATCCGCACTTGAAATCTTTCCAAAGCAGTGATTCTCAACCCTGGCTGCATATTAGAATTATCTGGGGAGTTTGAGACCCAAACAGACCAGCTAGAGGGAAATCTCAGAGAGAGGCACTAGCCTGGGCATTGGTACGTCTTAAAATCTCCCCAGGTGATTCTATCCTTTGTCAGGGTTGGCAACCACTGATCTAAAGCAAATGGGAGGTAAAACTCACAACCTCAGGTTAAAATCCCAGGAGTTTTAATGCCAAGAACCCAAAAGCAGACCATCTGGAAGCTCTCATTTGACCTGCTTCCACGCATCCAGCCTCATCAAGCCCTGGATTAACACCCCCAGTCTGCCAACAGAAACACTTGAAGAAGGAAGGGATCGCTCTAGTTCCCCTGCCCCCAACCCTTGGATCCTGCAAAGGCACTGATGGAGACACAAGGATTCGGAGGCAAGGGAGGAAGCTCAGGGTAGGCACCTCTATACTAGGGGGACTTTGAGTCATACCTTCTTCCCTGCCTTCGACTCCATCCCAAAACACAGAGGTCCACTTCCAGGGAAAGTGGACAAGGCTGGTCTGAGTCAAATGTCTCTTGACTTTCTGAGAAGGTATCATTAGGGGAGAAAGCACAAGATCATGAGTCTTAGCTCATGAGTCCTGTTACGAAACTTTGTACTTGATTAAAATATATATTAATATTCTGAACATTCTCTCTTCTTATTTTTGGTTTTGCAAAATTGAGTCATATCTCCTATTTGTGAAATATATGAGAGAGATTCTAAGCATATATATATATCCCATTATTAGTGAAAAATACTTAGAACATTCTGAAGGGCAAGAAAGACAGATGCAAAGAAACATAGATTGGTTTTTAAACCAATAATTCTGGAAGCAGGTTGGCCTGCAGTTGCTTCATGGAATTAATGCACCTGCCAGAGGAGGAGGTGAAGGTGAAACACACTTTCAACACTTGCGTGTTCCTTGGAGCCGGTAACAAAGTGATGCATTGTAATCGAGAGTACAAGTCCCCCTACCTCCGCCCGACTTCACCTCAAGGACAGAGACCTGGGCTCATCAAACAACAACAAGAACAGAGCAGGCAGGACACGACGCTTCACCTGTTAGGAAGTCCACAACTACTCGTGGAACAAAGGAATGAAGAACAGCCACATTAATTTTAATACCCCTCAAGTTAAACAGGGGTCAGTTTAAACAGTTTCCTAAGTTTTAGACAAAAGACCTGGCCTCTAAGAGGATGAGCTTTGTCGCTAACTAGTAATGACCTTGAACAAGTTATTTTTCCTCCCAGGGAAACTCAGTGAGTTCCTCAGGAACAGGAATGTCCTCTGACTTCAAACTTCAAGTCCTTCAGTCAAAGAAATTAACGAGTAGCTTATCCTAAATAATAATGAAAAGAATGGTGCAGCCGCTGTGGAAATCAGTATGGCAGTGCCTCAAAAGCTAAACACAGAATTACCATATCATTCAACAATTCCACTTCTAGGTATGTACCCAAAAGAATTAAAAGTAGGAACTCAACAGACACTTCTCCATCAATGTTCACAGCAGCATTATTCACTACAGCCAAAAATGGAAACCACCCAAATATCCATCAAAAGATGAATGGATCAAAAAAATGTGAGATACGCATACAATGGAATATTAGCCTTAAAAAGGAATGAAATTCAGATATGTGCTAAAATGTGGATGAACCTTGAAGACACTACACTAAGTGAAAGAAGCCAGCCACAAAAGAGCAAATATTGTATGATCCCACTTATATGAGGTACCTAGAGTAGTCAAATTCATAAAGACGGAAAGTGGAATAGAGGTTATCAGGGGCGGAGGAGAGGGGGGAATGAGGAGTTATTGTTTAATGGTAAGATTCTGCACCCACCTCCAATATGTGGCTTTTTTCTCTGCACCAATAAGCAGTTCTCAGGCACCAGCTGGGTTTCCTACCCTTCAACTCAATTCTGATACTATCTACCTGGAGATAGCATCTGATGCCACAGGTTAAGGGCTCATTCCTACAAGACTGCTCTCCCCATTCAGATGCCAGTCCAGGTTGTCACCTGCATTTCTGACCAACTGGTCATAGATGGGAGGTTCCCAGGACCCCCTCCTTGGGTTCAATTAATTTCCTAGCAGCTGCTCACAGAACTCAAGGAAACCTTCTATTTACTAGATCACCAGTTTATTTTAAAAGGATATAACTCAGGAATGGCCAGATGGAAGAGATGCATAGGGCAAAGTATGGGGAAAGGGCGTGGAGCTTCCACGACCTCTTCCAGCTCACCACTCTCCCCAAAACTCTAGTTCACCAACTCTAGTTCACTCAGTCTTCACCACCCTGGAAGCTCTCCAAACTATTCCTTGTAAGTTTTTACGGAGGTTTCATTACATAGGCACAGGCACGATTGATTAAATCCCCTGTCATTGGCGATTGATTCAACCTCCCTGCCCTTCTCCCCTCCCCAGAGGTGAGCCGGGAGGGATTGCAAGTTCCAACCCTCTAATCACATGGTTGGTTCTCCTAGCAATCAGCCCCCATCTTTAGCTGATTCTAAAAGTCACTCATTGATTTAACAAAAGACACCTTTAATTCTCTCATCACTTAGGAAATTCCAGGGGTTTTAGGAACTCTGTGCCAGAGTATAAAGCCAGGGGATGAAGACCAAATATACATTTATTATAAATCACAATATCACAAATGGGCATCAAACTTCAATTTGGGATGATGAAAGAGTTATGAAAATGAAGAGTGGTGTGGTTGCACAACATTGTGAATGTACTCAATGCTACTGAAATGTACGCTTAAAAATAGTAAAGATGGTAAAATTTCTTGCGCATATTTCACTACAAAAAAAGAAGACGACGACAAACCAAAGACCCACTGTTGACTAAAGGACAGCGACGTGTGGGGTTAAGGGTGCTGGGGGTGAAGTGTGGGCGTGTACGTCTGGCCTCAGCCTTGCTTTCTCGCTTGGATGGCGGGCATCCCCACTGCCCGCTTTTTGTCTAAAGCGCAGTAACTGGCGACTGATTGGAGGGGCCTGAGGGAGAAGCGTTGGATACAGTTTAAAATTAGACAGAAGTAAACCCCAAGAAAGGAAAAAGTCTTTGAAGCCTAGGCTCCCCGCAACTGCGCATGCTCCAGAGGGAAGAGGGCGCGTGCCCCTCCTGCCCGCAGGCCCAGGGCTGCCCTGTCCTAGTCTCTCCGCCTCAGATGCGCCAGCCCTGCCCAGGCTACGTGCATTTGGCTGCCATTGAGGCTGCTCCGGCCAGGATGGGCAGCTGAGCCTAGCTGCAGTTCGGCGGCAGTAGCGCTGCGCTCGTCTCCCGGCTGTCCCCGCGCGCCCCCTGGGGGCTGATCCGGCGTTGGCGCAGAGTCCAGCCGGCCGCCGGTGGCGGTGGGACAGACACGTGCCTGCTGAAACTGCTCATTAGGGACCTGCGGAGAATGCAACTATTCTGTCTTGGTGTTAGGAAGGAAGGGAGAGCTCCCATTTTATTAACTAGCGTCAATCTACGAAAACAGAAACAGTTTAGGAAGCAAAGTGTTTATTTGGGATCAAAGAGTAGCAATTCCGGGAGCACAGATTCAGAGACCCAAACAATGTCCCGATTATAAGAGAGGGGCTCAGAGTTTTCATGGGTAAAAGGCAGGAAGATGAGTTGAGTTGTATTAAGGAAGAGTTCACTGGTGCTAGATGAGGTAAGGCTAGGTTTGTACTTCACAGATTGGCCTGAGATTCCATCATCAGGTAAAAGGCTAGACTTGTACTTCGTTGATTGGTTAGCGATTTGGTCATCAGCAAAGTCCAGTTTCATCAGTCCTTACAAACAGGATATTCTTGTCCTTACTGACTTGTTGGAATGTTGGCGGTTTGGTCCAATAAAGAAATTTTTTTTTTGGACAATAAAAATAAAGAATACAAGACGTTTGCAAAATAAAGAAAACAAGACATGCAAGGCAATTCCTTTGAAATGGTTGCTCCAGCTCTGCTTTAATATGGCTCCACTCATGTCATCTTTCACACTAGAGACTTTCATTTGAAAATTATCTTTAAATGAAAGAGCAAGAAAGAAATATGGATTTTATCCTTAGCTGGACTAAAGTAACTTCCACGGAACTTACTTCAAGAGAGAATGGCAATATTAATATACAATAATTTTTAAATTTAAAAATAATTTTTAATCGTATATAATAGATTTTTAAACTGCTCAATTCCCAAGCTGAAAGTTGAAGTGGTGTTTTGACAGTGAAGACTGAATGGGAAATGCCATTGCACACTTTCTACATCAGAGCTGAAAGACAAACAATTTCTTATGACACTTAAAACTGAGAGGTTGAGGTCCAGATACAGATTATAGTGAGGTGTTGAGTATAGCTTTGTAGTTGTTTATTTTAAAGTATCACATATTAAGTAGATACCTCCCCAACTCCCTCCTTAAGCGAATTTTACAATTTTTTTTTTTTTGAGGAACATTAGCCCTGAGCTAACATTTGCCACCAATCTTCCTCTTTTTGCTGAGGAAGACTGGCCCTGAGCTACCATCTGTGCCCATCCTCCTCTACTTTATATGTGGGACACCTACCACAGCATGGTTTGCCAAGCGGTACCATGTCCACACCCAGGATCTGAACTGCAAACCCTGGGCTGCCGCAGCAGAACGTGCACACTTAACGGCTGCGCCACCCAGCCAGCCCCACGAATTTTACAATTTTAACTTTATTAAATTCACACAAACTATACTTTTAAAATTATCTTTGACCTAAAATAAATTATGCTGTAGGTAATGAAACTGCCAATAAAAATCTGATAATAGGACCTACATATAATTGATGTATTTAAGTGAGTTAAGCTCCTATACAGCAGGTAAGTGTACCCAAGTCTCATAAGATTTTTGAGCGAGACTGTTAATGTTTTGGTTAACATCAAGAGGTTGTTAACCTCTTGCACTAAAATTAGTGCAGAAAATTATTGTCCGGGGCAGGGACTCTTAACCTTTCTTTGTGTTCCATGGACCTCTTTGGCAGCCTGGGAAAACCTCTTCTCAGAATGTTTTTTTAATGTCTAAAATAATAATTAAAAACCATCGGATTATAAGTGAGAAAGTGAAAATCAGCTTGGACAGTAAAAAATCTACCCTGCCATTCATGAGCCTGGAATAAAAGGCAGATAAAACCAGTTGCAAAATTAACAGAAAACAATATTTCTTCCCAAACACAGTAGAGTTGTGAAGTGTCATAACCTTCTGCTTTCTGACTCATTGAGAAAATGCATTCTCTAAAATTAACGACTTAAAGAGACTTTGTATTTGAAATTATATCAGTAAGAACGAACTACCCCACCTTTGCCTGAGGAATCCCAGTCATGACACACAGAACCAGCCTCAATTTATAACCTTTACAACCCAGGTGCAGAGCTTCCAATAAGGGGTTTCTAAACACAAAATTCCACCTCTATTTTAACATCGGGGCTTCCAAGGAAATAGGACCCTAGGTCCACTTTGTAGTCTACACTGCACATTGACCCTGTGTGTTGACACACAGCCTTGCTTGGTTTTGGGCCTCCTGAAATATTGCTCATGTAAATTTCACCTAAATTCCACCATACTCCAGAATCCTATAACTCCATCTTTTCCACTGGGGAGATGCCAAGCTGTTCCTCTGGTGTGCAAATCGCCCACGTTGCAATGGTTGACAAACCCGATTTTATCAGGCTACAGCAATGCTTCTTGTGGTCTTAAGCTAATTGGGCAAGGACCAATTGAATTAAAATTCAGTCTACTGACGGGCCCTCAAGGTTTAAAAACCACGGACCAGAGAGAAAGAACAAGTACAATGAGGGATCAGGCAACAACAATCTACAAACATCTTTAGCCTAGGGTGCTGGATCATAGCTCAGAGAAACAGAAGGTGGTAGAACCAGACCAGAGCAGATGGGAGCTACCAAGAGGCTGTGTTAGGGTTAATATGAGGACATGCTTTCTCACCATTAGAGCTCTCTGCACACAAGCGAAGAAACTGCAGACCCAAGAGGGGAGATCCCCACCACTGCCCAAGGTCAACCTGAAGCTTGTTTTGGTAGCTCTGGGAGGTCCTGAGCTGGATGGGAAGTTCCCTTGTGGCCCTCTAGTATTTGGTCCCATTGTTTGTAAAGTTATAATGTTGCTTAGGGGAACTGTTTCTTTTAATTAGTTTTGAGCCATGCTCCAGCATGGGACCGCTTGCGAGCCCACAGGTGCCCTTCAAATCAGACATTACGTACATTTCAGCTTTCGTGGCTAGGATGTGTTCCCCTCTCATCTTGGAGGGTCTGTGGTTAGGCCGGTTTAGCCTTGGTGATTTGAAATTGGTGAGTGGTAAATGGAGGAGAGCTAGACTTGGAGCCACCTAAACACTTAGGCAAGTGGGTGTCAAATTGGGGCCTGCCTGAACCTCCACAGAACTCCCCACCCCAGTGCAGCAAATGGGCAAAGGTGTGTGTGCGTGTATAGGAGAGGTGGCCTGGCAGGCCTGGGGAAGCCAGCGACACTCCCACCCCTCTCCGCCATGGGTCATGATGGTCACCTCTGGCCATGGTGCTACTAGCTCAACACAAGGTTGAACCATATTGTAACTTTAAATGACCTCTGACTAACTAGCCCAGAGATACTCTGTAGATTTTGTGGCCCCCTCCCAGCTGCTTTAATATGATAACTTTATTCTTTTGAGTTCCTTAGGAATGTGATGAGCCCGGGGCAGAGAGCCTATGCCGATAGCCATCATCAATGACGACTGAAAGATCAGGGTAGAGGGCATTGCTCCATTCTCTGACGCATAGCCAGTAAAACAAAGGACTATGAGGAACTGGGACCAGATGTCTGCCCCACCCAGAGACCAGCCACCTCCCCCACCTGGAGAATAGCCCCACATATTACTGGCCTGTAGTCTTTGTTCGGTGAGTGGGTTCTTTCAGACATTAGTCAACCACCTTCCCTCTTGCTAGCAAGCTGTAATACAGTCCTTTCTCTCCTACCTTGCCTCCTGTCTATTGGCATGTCTTGTGGTGAGCAGAGGATCCCCCTTGGGCAGTAATAATTGTAGCCACCTCCCTTATTCCAATAAGCTTACAACTATCAGGATGGCTCACTTGTGAGGGAAGTCAAGGCACTGGAAAGCCCTGGCTTTCTCTGCTGGTTGCTCTCTTGTAAAACAAGTGATTGTAAGTGACAAGGCCATGACTGTGCTAGTTACAGACTTAAGTCAACATCTGTCTAACAGCAGGTCAGGCCATGAGTGTCTCATCAGAAGCAGGACAGTTGCTCCCATTGTTTTCTTGGGGTGGTCGAGGGGTCAAAGAAGAGAGGATAATGTAGAATCTTCTTCCCCACTGAAGCGGCAGATCCAAACAAGGAAGAACATCTTGGGGAAGCTGGGAGGCTGGATTCAATAGGGTTTAGAGCAGCAGCGTGGGCTATATGTTGTTAGTGTTGGCCACTGCTGACACTACTCAGGTTGGGAGAGGACAAATCACTTGCCCATTACTGTCTTCCTCACTGCACCCGCCACCCCAAAGATTCTCCTTCACTCAAATTTTGTTGCCACCTAGTCTGGGCCCTGTGAGATAAGAAGAGCTCAGTGATAGAGAATCCAAGGGAGGAGCCCAGAAGCTGGCTTGTTTGGTTTGGTTCGGTTTGGTTTGGTTTTGGTGTTTAGTGGGGGAAAGTCAGAGGAAGCGCCAAGGAAGCGGTGAGCCTTAACCTGAGACATGAGGCCAGAAGAACTGGGCATCACCACCTGTCAGTCGGAGACTGCGACCCCAAGGCTCAGAGGGAGCGCTCCTGAGAGCGGCCCGGAGTGCCTTGCCGGCCAGCAAAGTTTGGAAGCCGCCGCCGTGCAGGGAGGGCGCTGGGGAGGAGAGGCCACGGCCGCGCGGGGGCCGTGGTCCTGCACGCTGGAGCTCGGGTAGGCGCCCGGCACCTGGGGCACCGAGTCTTGGGCCGGGGCGCGCCGGGCAGAGGGCGGGGCCACAGCGGCGCGAGCCCGGGATGCGCGCGGGCGCGGAGGAGCGGCTCCGCGCATGCTCGGCTCGCGGGCCCTCCGCCGCGTCCGGGCTCGGGAGGCGTCGGAAGCACCGGGAGCCGCCGCATGGCGCAGGCGGGGAGCGCAGGCCCGGGGAGCCGGGGGCTGCGGGGCGCGGGCGCGGCCCCCGAGCGCGCGCCTTGGAGCTGGACGCTGGCGCTGCTCTGGCTGGCGGCGGCCGCCGGCACCCCCTCCCGGCGCCAGTGGCCAGTGCCCTACAGGTGAGTGCGCGCGGCGCGGGGGCGCGCGGGGCGGGCGCGCGCACGGCCGGGGGCGGCGGGGCGGGGCGCGGGCGTCTCTGTACTGGTCACGCGTCCTGGAGGCGGAGCCCAGTGACGCTCCGGGCTCAGGGTGAACGAAGTTGGGGCTCGCTAGGCGAGCTGCTGGGTGCGCGCCGCCCGGGGCTTTTCTTTCTTTCGGGACCCTTGAGCCAGTTGCGAGGTGACGTAGGCTCAGGGCTGTCCCGAATCATGGAGGAAAAGGGAGTACTGTTATCTTATCGTGTGCCTTTTAGATGCGATTGACTCTGAATGTTTTGGGGGGACTTTTAATGTCGCATTTATCACTTCTGGCATGCCCTGTCATTAGTTATGGGTGCGGAACCTTTGGCCCAATTTACAGCCTGACCAACTCGCCCCGCTTCGCTGAGACTTCCCGTTTTTCGCACTGAAAGTCCTGCCTCCAGGGAATCCCCCGCCCCCTCGGTCCCGGGCAGACTGGGGAGGTTGGTGACCTCGTTTGTCCACTGTCTTCAGCCTGGAGTGGGGACCCTGGTCATAAGTCGAGGCCAGAGACTCAAACCTGTGAAGCTGATTTGAGCCTTTGACCTGGAAAAGTATTGACAGGCCTAGGACCGTCAGAGATGGCTAAACAGAAAGATAACACCGTGTCAACATCAGGCAGAGGAAAGGCCAGCAGCTTTTGAAAACGCACAAGTATTTTGAATGTCAAAATCGCGGTTCGGGAGCGAGTTCTAGCTTCCGACTGCTGCAGATCAAAGCAAGCTCCACCATTAGGAGCTGTGTGATCTTGGGAAAGTGACTCCAAATCTCTGTGCCCACGTGTCCTGAGTCAGAAAGTAGGAATAGTAGTAGCACTCACCTCAGGTTTGTTGGGACGATTAAATCTAGTAAATGCCAGGTATTGTCAACCGTGGATATTAGTGTATTCTGCTCACTGAATGGTTTGCATCACTTCCTTGTTTTGCTTGATATACAAGAAAAGGGAAGTTTGAGGTTGAAGCTAGTTTTCTGGAAAATGTTAATAAAATGTTTATAAGAAGTAAAAATTAAATATTCTGTAAAACAAGAAAGAGATTGTAGATCCAGAACTACTAGATTTAAGGGCAAGGTATTGACTCTGACTTCTTACATTTCTTTAAAAGTTTCAGGTATTAAGTTCATCCTGCCATCTCATCCTTTCAACTGAGTATAATAAAATTTAACTTTATTAAGCTCATACTTAAATTATGCTTTTGGAATTACCTTTGACTTAAAGTGGGTTTTGCTGTGGGCAAGTAAAACCTGTGTATAGTTATGTATTTGTTTAAACCAGGTAAATACCTATAAAATAGATAAGTATACCTAAGTCTCATAAATTCTGGGGAAGGTCATTAATATTTTTGGCTAACATCAACATTTTGTTAACTTCTTAAAGAAAATTTTTGGGGGCCAGTCCCATGGATGAGTGGTTCAAGTTCCACACACTCCGTCTTGGTGGCCTGGGGTTCATGGGTTTGGATCCTGGGCTCAGACCTGCACCACTTGTCAAGCCATGCAGTGGCGATGTCCCACATACAAAATAGAGGAAGATTGGTGCAGATGTTACCTCGGGCTAATCTTCCTCAAGCAAAGAAGAGGAAGATTGGTAATGGATGTTAGCTCAGCACAAATTTTCCTCAGCAAAAAATAAAAATAAAAAAGTTAAATTTTTTTGTTGATGTGTTAGGATGATAAAACAATAGATCTGGCTAGAATCTTAGGGATCTAGGATTTGTAGAGGATAGATAGAGGCAGCTTCTGGCTCTTTCATCTTTCCCTCCCAGTGCCAAACATGGAATGTGGCCAGTGTGTGTCTGTTGAGCTGAATTCAGCCGTAGTCCCCTCTCGGGTCCTATTGCCATGGCCTCCTCAGGCCACCTTCTTTTCTGGTTGCATTATTGCGGTAACCTCCTAGCTGACCTGTCAGCCTGAATTTGGCCTCTCTCACCACCTTCTCCTAATTCATAAAGTGGATTTTATAGCAAACTCAGTTATATCAGATGTGCTACTTAAAATCCTTTAGGCTCCCTCCCGGGCTCGGGGCTCAGTCCTCCCTGGTGGTGGGACCCCCCAGGGGGGTGTGGTTCACACTGTGTTAGTGCAGACTGACAGCTCTGCCTCCCGAATGCCACTCCCACGACCCTTGCCTGAAGCCTGAATTCCAGCCTTATTTACCCATGTGAGACTCCCAGCACATCATACTTGTCTTGTAATACTTCATGTTTTCCCTCATTTTCTGTTCTGACCTTGGAAAGTATTTTAAAAACCTAGGCCAAGTCTTCGTGTCTTTCTTTGCCCTCATCACCCCCAGCCATCCCACACCAGGTAAAAATGATTTCTCCCTTCTTCGTGCCCATAGGACTGTCTGTATTCCTTTAGCACTTAGCACACTGTCCTGCGTTGCTTCTGTAATCTCCTCCCAGCCTCGCCCTCCTCCACCACAGCTCCTTACGGAAGAGAACCGTGTATGAATTTTTGTTTCTCTCTTTCTACTACAGTGTCCCACACATAGTAGATCCTCAATGAATATTGGTTCAAGGAATGTTGGTTAATTCTTAGGAAAATAGAAAACAGATTCTGTTTAATCCTAATTATTTTTAGATAATCTTAATGTATGGGTTGTTTGGAAAATTAAGTATCATTTGAAAAATATTCATGTATTCAGTAAATATTTGTCTACTATAATAAAATCTGGAGCTATAAACATTTTAAGATAGGATCCCTGTCTTCAAAATTCTCAGAATGGGAGCAGGAAACAAGGAAGCATACATTTATCAAAGTGTTTTTAAAGTGTCATTTGCTATTAACGACAGTGGAGTTTGTTTATAACAAATAAAACGTATGTTTATACACTATGGACTGAGTTTTGAATGTTTTCTCTAAAAATGTTATTGACAGTGAAATTTATGCGTTCTAAAATATGCGAGAGGAACCCAATTCCTGTCAGAATCTAAGTTGATGGCTTCTTTTTCTTTATTAGACGCTTTTCCTTCCGTCCGGAGCCGGATCCTTATTGTCAAGCTAAATATACTTTCTGTCCAGCTAGCTCCCCTATGCCAGTTATGAAGGGCGATGACGTCATTGAAGTCTTTCGGTTACAAGCCCCGGTATGGGAGTTCAAATACGGGGACCTCCTGGGACACTTGGTAAGGATGCATCTTGATCTTACAACTTTCGTCAGTTAAATGATGCCATTATTAAGTGGATTTGAGGGAATAATCACTATTCAAAAGGCTGATTTCAGATCAGGTTTATTGGTGTTCCTCTTAGCATATTTAAAATGAGTTGTCAAAGAATATTATCAGGTTCTGTGATCTTGACAATAGCAAACGCAATCACTTGAATCCCTTTTAATATTCTGAATCCAAACCCAACTCCTGTACTCAGCTCCTGGAAAGTGGGAAAGGAGGAGGCCCAGAGGAAGAGCAGGCAGGCAGGAAGCTTCTTTTCCAGGCCCTGGTTACATGCTTTTCCTAGGTTAGCTCCCCATTTGAGCCTCTCATCACCCTGCGAGGTACACAGATGCCCTTCCTGAGACTGGCATGGAGGCTTCTGGCATTCACTCTGAGCTGTAAGGCAATTACAAGTGTGTCCACATAGCATACGTCTTCCTATCTGAGCTGAGCTGCAGTGGCCAAAACAGAGTGGAAGAGGGCCTGGAGCTTGAGGACCCATGGAGTGGCCATGAGAGTAGCAGCTTGGAAGAGGAACAGCTGAGCAGTTGTTCTCCTTGATGTGCCGTTGTGGTAGATCACATTTTCTCCCACCTGGTTCCTCGATCAATGGCCACTTCACAAATGTTTTTTATACATGTATGATCCTTACGCAGAAAATTATGCATGATGCCATTGGATTCCGGAGTACCTTAACGGGCAAGAATTACACGATGGAATGGTATGAACTTTTCCAACTTGGAAACTGCACATTTCCCCATCTCCGACCTGAAATGAATGCCCCTTTCTGGTGTAATCAAGGTGCTGCCTGCTTTTTTGAAGGAATTGATGATATTCACTGGAAGGAAAATGGGACGTTAGTTCTAGTAGCGACCATATCAGGTAAGTTTAAAAAATATGGCAGTATGTGATGATTGTATCGATAGCAAAATGAAAGAAATTAGTGGCATTCAGGCATGTCTCTAATGTTCTGCTTTTTAGAGGTGAATTTATAAAATGTACTTCTGGAACCGCTAACTTTTGACCCAAACTATTACTCATGCAAAACTTCCCCTACAGGTCATGAGTAGTTTTCCTCCTGCTGTGTTCCCATAGGAAAAATGAATGCCATGATAAAACATTTTGTAATTGATTTGCACTTTCTAAATAAAATAGTGGAGGAAAATCCATAAAATACCAGAAAAAATAATTGGTTAAAGGACCTATTAACTATATCTGAAAAAAGATTTTAGTGATGGTAAATTAAAATGTTTTTATGTCAAGAAATAATAATAGCTCCCATTCATGCGGACTTTCTCTGGTCCTGGCGGTGTTCTGAGTGTTTACATATATCACATCATTTTTCATCACAACCACCTCCTGAGAGAGTAGTTGTTATTTTCCCCATTTTATAGATGGGGAAACTGAGGCACAAAGCGCTTAAAGTCACAGAACTAAGTAAGTGGGACTCCAACCCTGGCAGTGAAGTCCCATTGACCATTTTCTTAACCGCTTTGCTACATTGCCTCTCAAAACAGATATGATCTTATGCATTTGAGGACCCCTGAGAAATTTAAATATTTTATCCCCGAGATTGTCTATCCTTTTGGATGTGTGGGAAAGTTGCTGAAACACTTGAAATGTTGCTGCGTGTGCAGCATTGTTGGTTAGTGATGAAGGGAGTTCAGGAGAACTTTTATCAGCAACTGGTTAGGTGACCTTGGGTCATATTTTACCATATCGACTCATTGCCTCGTATATCGAATACAGATGTGCCCCAAACCATCCCAACAATATAAAAGTCTTTCTCTTTTAACAGTGCTCCATATAATAAATAGCTGCTCTTTCTTTCATTCCAGGCCAGTTTGCATCTCTCCTTTCTTCACTTCCATTATCTGAAAATTCTTCCTACTGCATCAGTGTATGATCATATGTTCGAACAAGTGATCACTATTTTCTCTAATACGACAGCACTTAAATCTTTTGTTATCCATTTGCCTTGTGATTAATCCTGTTCATTGATCTTTGTTTCACATTACAAAATAGTGTTTTGAAGCATTCTTAACTCTTAATTAGAGCAGTGGCTTTTCAAAGTTGAAGAACACTAGGAACAGTATCCCCAGTTCTAAGAAAACAGGCTTTATATTATTCCACAATTTTAATTCCCTAAAATTGATACAGGCAGCCACTCTGTTCATTTTCTAGGACATGAGGTATTGATTTTATGGACTCGTGTTGGAGTAACCTGGGAAAGGTTCCCACGGTGACAAAGTGAAATGTTGGAGCCGAGCTCTATTGGGCATTATAAATGCCCAGATGAGGTTGTAACCATGTGGAGTGTGGTGTTTTGTTAACATTGGACCACATTCCTCTGGTCTGGTACAAGGTGGCAGGAGAGAGTGTTAGCCATCCTAGAGTCTGTATAGTTCATGAACTTGGGCAAAAACATTTCCAGTTTAGTTGATTCATTGGAAGAATTTGCGTGGTGGTTGGCAAGGTTGTAAGCAGATTCCCAATAGCTGTGAGTACTGGGAGAAAAGGGAAATACCAGATATTCAAAGTGGAGGGGCTATGGTGTTTTGTCTTGTAACTAACATAAGTAGGCCAGCCTTCTAGAGTAGCTGTGCCTCAGACAGCCATTCCTACAGTATGCGTACTACACTTTGGGACTGAAAACCTCATATTTCACCCTCCTCAATTCTTACTGTCTTTGCCCCATTCACCTTTTCCTCTTCCACAATCTTTTCCTTCCTTTCTTTCTCCCTTTTGCTTCTAAATCCAAGATTTGTTGAGTAGGGTAGAGAAAGAGGGCTTCTGTATATGCATAATTTTGCTTTTGACTGTAGCTTAAATGATTATAGAATTAGTGTGTAAGACTTCTTTATACAAGTATTATATTCAGTGTTCACAATTCAGAAACACCTTGAGCCTTGAAGAATGGAATACAAATTGGCTGAGCTTGGATTCCTATTGTGAGATGCAGGTTTGGAAATTCAAAACCTGTTGTTTATTCACATACATCCCTAGCCTTAATCAGGTTGGAACATCTTGCTTAAAACTAATGTGATTAGCTTTGATGTTTACATAGGTGATTTTTTTCTTTTAACTAGGAAACGCATTTAACAAAATGGCAAAGTGGGTAAAACGGGACAATGAAACAGGCATTTATTACGAGACGTGGACTGTTCAAGCCAGCCCAGAAAAAGGGGCGGAGACATGGTTCGAATCCTACGACTGTTCCAAATTTGTGTTAAGGACGTATGAGAAGTTGGCTGAATTTGGAGCAGAGTTCAAGAAGATAGAAACCAACTATACAAGAATATTTCTTTACAGTGGAGAACCTACTTATTTGGGAAATGAAACATCTATTTTTGGGCCAACAGGAAACAAGACTCTTGCTTTAGCCATAAAAAGATTTTATTACCCCTTCAAACCGCATTTGCCAACTAAAGAATTTCTGTTGAGTCTCTTGCAAATTTTTGATGCAGTGATTATACACAGACAGTTCTATTTGTTTTATAATTTTGAATATTGGTTTTTACCTATGAAATTCCCTTTTATTAAAATAACATATGAAGAAATCCCTTTACCTAACAAAAACAAAACGTTCTCCAGTTTATAAAACCTTAATTCTACTGCTCTTTTTTCTCCTGCCACCAGCATATCAGTTTTTCAGGGCCTGCCTGGTTTTACTTTTGTGGATTTCTTAGTCCTTTCTTCCTTGGGGCAGAAAGGTAAAATGCACATGGGCAGAATTGCTGCATCATAATATCTCAGGACCTTTTTTGTAAAGAAGCTGAAACTCTTAATGTATTGGCCAAAGTGAGCATGTTAGGAGATTTTGATTTCAGTTACCAAGCTTTTTGAGTTATATAGTTCATAGCAGATATAGAGGATCTTTGAACCCAGTATTTTTAAATTGTGGATATGGTGTACCAAGATTTTAAAAATACCCCCAGTGACATTTTCATGGTGGGAGCTACTTTTTTCCGGTATGGTGGTTATGCTTTTTCATTTAAGTACTTTTTGGTCATTTTGAGTGACTTTACAGCTTTTGTAACTTTTGGAACCAGGTCTGATAGTTGATTTTGTTCCGTTTACATAACCTTAAAGACCGATTGGGACACCATAGCTGGAGTGGTTGTGCTTCCAGATGTGGTAAATACAGTGTTAAAGAGCACAAGTTTCTGGTTAGCATTTTGTGATTTAAGCAGCTTAACAGCTCCAAACCTTAGTTTCCTTATTTCTAAAACGATTCATCTGTCAGGATGGTTGTAAAGAGTGAAGTCGTGTGTGTTTGGCATAGTAAGGTCACAATAAATGGTATTTACTGGTATTAAATGGTAATAAATGGTATTTAATCACAATATAATGATTAATCAAGGAACAAACTGCCATCCTTCATCTTGCCTAATGTCGTTTACGTGCCAGCCTTTCCTGAGTTTTGTAATAACCACCTAGACTTTGAGCTGACAGCAGAGTGCTTCTGCAGTTCTTCAGATGCGTGGGGCCTGGAAGTATCTGAACGCAGACACGTCTGCGTGGACATGCACCCTCTGACTCTTTCTCTGCTTCGTGTAGTCCTCGCTCTGCCCACCAAAGCTGCCGGCTCAGTGGAAGAGGGTCCACTTCCCAGAGAGAGGACAGGTATTGTCAAGGGTCTCCAAGTAGCTGTGTTTCCATCAGGACCATCAAACAAAATTTCAAGGTCCTCTAAGTGTTTGATGATCAACTGAACACATTCTTTCTATTCATGGAAAAAACACCAGTCAGTAAGATGATGAAACAGAAATCAGAGAAAACGATCCCTGTTTACTATGTAAAGGTACCAATTATATTATTCAGTTTCTGCTTACATTTGAGTGCTTCCTGAGAGTTTAGCACATTATCACAGAGTTCTCATAAAAAGCCTAAGCATAGATATTGTTTACCTGATCCAAATGAGTAAACTGGGGCTTAGAAACGTTGAGTGACCTTTCCACAGCTACCCAGCTGGTGGTTATGGAGCCACATTTTGAACCAGGCTCTGCTGACTGAATGGGATGCACTATCAAGCCAGTTTTTCAGCACTACTCAAAGTGTGGTCCTCAAACCAGTGCCTGCACTGTATGTCACTAACACCGTGTGGTACTGGTCTGTGAGGAGGTAAGTACAGATGCTGATAGGAAGCATTTAGAAACTTGTAAAGCAACTTGTTGGAGTAATTTTGTTTCTGTTGAACCTAATTAAAAAATTGGGATTTATATTTTCTTTGTTTCTATTTGTCTAGGAATTCGTTTTTACTCTTTTTCAAAACTATAGGCACTACAACAGTCTGAAAATAAAAACCCAGCCCTTTACCACCAATAGCTTGAGAAGTACTGCACTATTCTGCTTATTACACAGAAGTAAAGTCTTACTCAAATACCTAGGGAGAACTTTCTTTCACTGCCCATCATTTAGTCTGTCTGCTCATGTTAATAGTGCCTAAACATTCCGAATTAATTTTGCCTCTTTAACCTACTAGTTGTCTTCAGGGTATGTCACCAGAAAACTTGGATCTTTGCATTATCACCATCTAGTGGCTAAAATTGGGCAATACCAACTTCTACTAGATTCTTAGGAAAATTGCTCTGGGAAAACTGTATTTTGGATTTCCAGAACTGCACTGGGGTAACAGGCAAAAACTCTTGTGCCAAGTTTGTGTTAACTGTAAATCACAGAACTTGGTTCCATAGGCAGAGACAAATGAGGACCTGTGTGCATGAATTTTAAAGCAAGATTCTAATAGTTACATTAAAAAAGCATTCAAGATTTTTCATTGTTCCTAAGAATATTAATAAATGAAGAAATTCTGTGAAAGTAACATAGACTCAGATGACTATAGCACCAGAGCACAGCATTCATACAAGTAAGTACTTCTTAAGAATTTATCAGACCTGTCAACTGTACTTAGATGACGACGTAGGGCTTTGGAGTAGAAATGATTCAGGAACATGCTTTCAAAATGGTAGTTGGGAAACCAAATCATGGCCAGGCAGGAATTTGCCAATTAAATTTTGCTGCCATTAACTACTGTATAACTTAAATATGATTTGTTTTTCTGTCAATTTAAGTTGTAAATGTATAAAATTTCCTAAGAAAAACCATTGTGTTGAAGTTTGAATTATTTTATTAGGGCTTTAGAATATATATATTCTCACTCAAATCTGGGTATTAGGTAAGTATACTCACAAAGTGTCGTCAAATATATTTCTGTAGGTACAGTTAAATGGTCAAAAGGTGAAAATAACTACTAAACTTTAGATTATTTGGAACCCTCAATCAATATTGGCTCCTTCTTAGAAATCAATCAGAAAAAAAAAAGTCTTGGGAAATTTCATCCAGTTTTATAATCTGCTCTGGTGGCATTTAATGAATTCTCTGGGACTACAGTTCCTTTAAGAAGATGACTTTATTTTTTTTTTCAAGAAATTACTGGCATGTTATACAAAGGGCAATGCTTCATAAACCACACAGATGCTTTACCCTATTCACAGCCAAAGGCAAATGGGCTGGCCAGTTTGTTTCCAGCGTCTTTCTCATATTTACCCTTTGTTTTCCAAGCAGCTTCCTGCTCCTCAAACGTTCCTTTCCATTATTTTCTCTCCCCTATTTAAAACAAGATAGGCTATTAAACATATATTCTTTTACTGGACTGATTATTCTAAGAATAAGCTCTTAATTCACTTTTGGAGTACCAGGCTTTGTGTCCTTTTATGATGTTATCTCATGATATGCCCCTTTTGAAAGGAAAGTTGGGTGTCAGTGAGCAGGGAAAACTCTTCCGGCTGCTTGGTAACGTTACAGCCAGCCCCACAGATAAAGGGGGCTGGAGCCTGTGCAAAGACTGTCCAGCCGTGTACAGGGTAGACATTGCTTACAGCGTCTTAAAGGACTTAGTTCAGCCTGAGCCTTCTTCACACCAACCCTCCCTTCTGGCCTAAGCTTTTCTGTAAATAGAAAAAATTCTGTGAATGCAGTAAATTGATTTAATCTTCAATCATGCCTGTTTTTTCTGATAATATTGTTAAAATAGTCCAGAATATCAAGGTAAATTAAAGTTCTTTTCTGGAAGCTAAGACAGACAGGAGATGAAAATAATTTCAGTAGTTTAAAAACTATTCTTATTGCATGGATTTATATAGACATTCTCTCTAAAAAGGCTGGCTGAGTTCAAGGACCCTAAGAATTCTTTTTTAAATAATCTGTTTTATAAATTCTTATTCTAAATGCAGGAAGACCCTATTCCTTATTTTTAATTTAACCATTTTATTTATAAAATTTGAAAAATAAATTTACATTTCATGGTCCATTTTTAATTTACTATCACTTCAGACATCAGAGCATATTTCAAGAATAGAGTCCATTTGCTTAATCTTGTATCTTCAAAAAAGTTACTCTACCAAAAACATTATTTAATGTTAAGCATTATATCCATCAAATATGTATTTGAAACTAAAACTATAAATGTGTAAATTTAACTTGTTTTAAAATCAAGTAAGTATATATGTTAGTGTAGTTCTGAAGAATTGTAATAACAACAGCATTAGTAACTATCTTTATTCTGAAACTGATAAAAGCATTTAACATACTTTACAGTATAAACAAATCAAGTGCTATGCATTTTGCTTATAAAGTAACTTAAAGTATTTCAAGCATTATATAATTCAATTTGTACAAAAAGTAAATTTCCAAATAAAGCTTTGGTTAGTAGAACTGATTATGTACTGCCAAATCCATTTTCCAAAGTTATTCAAGGAAAAATAACTTTATCCACTAACACAGTATTTCTTGTACAATCAAAGCTTTTTACTATTTAGTAAGAGGGGAAAAGATTACAATAATTGCTTTTCATTTCTAAGTCTGGATCAGCCTTTCCTCATCTCATTTTTATGTGGCCAGAATACCATCACTTTTGAAAAGCATAAATTATGTAGAAAATCACCTTTTACTTTATTCTTAGGAAGGTAATCTATTTTAAAAATAGATTCAATCTGTAAAACTATTAGCTTCCATAACTACGGAAATGCTTTCTCCAAGTCTCAAGTATTAATATATTCCATTGGGGGCAAATCACTTCTAATTCCCCTTGGGGGGTGATATCTACTAGCACTAGTGCTCAGAATCAAAGTTTATATAATATCTAAAACTCAGTGTAGCCCAAAACTTAATATTTTTACAGATTCTACAATATATGAATTACCTTTATTCATATGAAAGTAATAAAAATGCTACCTAACTTAAATAATATAAAATAGCACTTTAACCAAATTAACAATCACAAAATTGCAGACATTTTTCTATTAAAACTTTCCAGTTCACTGAGCAATACTTACTCAAAAATATGATTATGAATTTAAATATATCTTTTAAATTTACTCTTTATGCTGAACTGTACATTGGTGCTTTTATGATTTTTGAAAATTCTACTTACATTACTATATAATTCCAAAATGGAAAAATGAGCCACCACTAAAATTCAGTGGAGACTAATATTCTTTCATGGAAACAATTTATCAACATTTTAAAATTCTACCTTTAATTATTTCAATTTGGCTTTTTAAAATAGATAAGCTTATCATTTCAATTGTTATATAACACTTCAAAACTAGTTTAAACAAAGATAAACAAAACCAAGGAGAACTGGTAAAGCATTCCTTACTTTACACATGATGCCTCAAGTGCCATATAGTAACATATCACAGAAAAGAATTATATGGTTTGGCAGATTATAGAGGAAACAGAAATTTATACAAAGCTAAACACTGCCTCCCTTCTATTCCACTTATTTTCTTTTAATTTGATCTTGGTTCTGTTTATTATCCTTCTGTGCTAACAACTGTGTGACATCAGTTTTCTAAGTATTCCAATTATCTATATATACCTCTTTAAATAGCTCTGTAACATTTGAGAACATTCAACCAATCTCTTTCATTAGATACAATATATCCTACATTTTTCTCACAAAATGCTCACTTTCCTGAGCTATATTAAACACCTTATAACAGGTGTAAGTATAACTGAAGACCCTAAAATGTCAAGTTTCATTTTTAAAAAAATGCATAGAGAACATAACATTTTGGAAAATCTATTAGTACTCACTTCTTGGATATTATATGTTTTGCTTCCTTCAGACTGTAACATTTTAATCTTTATAACTGGTTATTACTTTCAGATCTGAACCACATTTTTAAAAAACTTTTCTAACATTTGACTGCTGTTAGGCTAAAGAGACAGATGTTTTCTGGCCAAAACTGGTCCGTGGGTCCTCCAATAAACCGTCCTTATATACTCAATGCAGATATCAAATTTCCATGCCACAAAATAGTAAAACTACAAGAAATAAAACTTTTATTATAATACAATATGCTTAAAGTTAAGGTGCTATTCATCATGCCCTACATCATTCAGTCTTTACCAAGTGGGCATCATGTCTGGAAACCACACCCTACCAAGATGCTTGGACACTTCCCAATGAATCTGCTCCAGACTATACTTTTGGTCAGGAATTAATACTTCTTCCATAATGGATAATTGAGACAGGCGGCCACCACACATCTTCACAAACTCAACAAAGGCACTACATGAGACTTCGCATTCCCCCAGTCCAATAGCTGACAGATTTTTGCAACGTTCTGCAATGCGAATTAGCTCTTCATCAAGTGGCCGTAATCCATTTGCACACACTACTAGTTCAACTAGTCTAGGGCATGTCATTCCCACTCGGCCAAGCACATCTTTGCTTACTGATCTCCCAAAGTAAAGATGGGTAGCAGGTATTTCATACCGAAAAAATGGATCAAATTCCTCTTCATATAAAAAAAAATACATCACTAAGTTCACTTTGGGTGAATGTCTGATGAAAGCATCCCAGCTGCTCTTCTGAATAGTATGAAAGTGTGTCTGTCCAGGATTCTCACTGACTACATCAATACGCAAATGTTCTAATCGAACGTGTTTTTCAGAAGATAAAGCAAGCAGCAATTCATCACTTAACAAGTGGTAATTCAAGGCCAATTCACGTAAGCCATGACATTGATCAGCCACACAAAGGATACCTTGGAAGAAAAAATAGGTAGTTATTTACAAATTTTTGTACAAGTTCATCATCTGTTCAAAAATTTAATCAAATACATATCCCACAATAAAATTTTACCATATTTCCCTTACCACAAAGCTATACAATTTAAAATTCAGTTGTATGGTTGAACAGAGCAGAAAGTCACACTTAAAAATCTATTACTAATTTTGTCTACAAGAAAATGAGACCAATTCTAAATCCGATACCTTAAGAAGAAATGAAGCTCACTTAACTCAGAATAATTATAAATTATTAATAAATAACTGTCATTTTAAAATATATCATGACTCTAAGTAAGGTTTATCCCAGTAATGCACGGACAGTGTCTATTTTTAAAAAAACTGATTACTAACAGTAAACTTATAGGTTAAGGAAGAAAAATTAAATGATCATTGCAACAGAGGTCAGAGGACATTTTCTGAAATTCAAAACCTACTCCTAATAAAAAAAAACAGATGAGGTAAAACCATATCAAATATGACTGATGTAACTAAATAAAACATTTGAAAAATTAAAAAGATTTTCATCAAATGAGCAACAAAGAGTTTAACTGCTAATAGTATATAATAACCTTGTCAAATTTCTTAAAAAATACCAAGATACCACCTGATAAAGGAGTCAAAAGATAACTACCCAATTCACATTAATGGAAATAGACACTATGACTTTTAAAGCTCTAACACATACACAGAAAGCAGTTCCTTAAATGGTTCCCTATATACTTAGGCTTACTAGGCTTCAAAACTGCCCCAAACCCCTAGCAGCAGATGATTTCACCAAAGGTCAATATCTGATCTCTGAAGTGGCCTAGTATAAGAACTCTGCCCCAAGGAGACACCCCAAACTACTTGGTAAATGGCCCACTCAAACCATTTCATTGTGTTTGGAAACAAGGATAGGAACAACCAAACACATCATATCTACTATTTATTGTACAAGTATGTTAGGTACCAGACATGTTACACCACAAATACTCCAATAAATCTAGAAAATAAGTATTTCTATTTTGAAGTTGAGGCAGCTAGCTAAAGTTAGCAAAGCTAGCATTCAAACAGACTGTGTGACTCTCAAGTTCATGTGCTTAACTACTGCTCAAGAAGTGACAAGACAGAGGCCACCAATAAGCCAAAAGCTGTAGAGCAGTGGCAGAATACAGGCAACAGAATCAGTGAAGAGATAAATGGAATCACTAGTAATAAGAGAGTCAGCAGAAGAGAGAGTAAAAGACATCTGTGGTTCACTCTTCAGCCAATGCAAAGTTTTCATTCTCCACGAGGTATGTATATACTTTGAAATGAACCCCGATCACCCAAGGTAACCTGAGCACATCAATGTTCTCTGCAATCTCATAAAGCCAGATATAAAAAGAAAACAAACAGATGGGAAATGGTAACCAAAGATGCAAACAAAGGAAACTTTGAGATATCACTAATACTACTAAAGTAGTTGTGGTGGGCATAATTCTAAAAGTGGTCCCCAAGATTCCATGCCCTAATTCCTGGGATCTGTGAATGTGATATCACTCCCATGATTATGTTATGTTATACAGCACAGCTGGCTTTAAAATAACATTATTCAGGTGGTTCTAATCGAATCACATGAACCCTTTAAAAGCCAAGAGTTTTTCTGGCTGGTTGCAGAAGAGGAATTCAGAGAGAATCAGTTTCTCTAGCCTCAGAGAAGCCAGCTGAATCACACCTATAGCTCTGGCCAACAGAACTGTGGTGCTAATAAATGAGTTTTGGTTTAAGCTACTAAATTTGTAGTTCTTAGTTATGCAACAATAGAAAACTAATACAGAGTTAAAGTGTTTAAGTACTGAACACAAAATAGTTTCCAAGATAAAACTGGTAAACTATTACAACTCAATAATAAAAAGACAAATAACCTAATTAAAACATAAGTGAATGATCTGAATAGACAACTCTTCGAAGAAGATATACAAATGGCCAAAAGCACATGAAAAGACATTTGAGTCATCAAGAAAATACAAATCAAAACCACAGTGAGATGCCACTTCACACCCACTAGGATGGCTATTATCAAAAAGATAAGTGTTGGTGAGGATGTGGAAAAGATGGAACCCTGACACACTGCAAGTGGAAATGTAAAATGGTGCAGCTGCTTTGGAAAACAGTCTGGCGATTCCTCAAATGGTTAAACAGAGTTAATAGATAATTCAACAATTCCACTCCCACATATATCCTCAAGAGAAATTAAACTATATGTCCACACAAAGCTTCTATATGAATTTTCATAGCAGCAATATTCCGAACAGTCAAAAGGTGGAAACAACCCAAATACTCATCAACTGATCAATGGATAAATGTGGTATATCCATACAGCAGAATATTATTTGGCAATAAAAAGAAATGAAATAATGATCCATGCTACAACATGGATGAACCTTGAAAACATCACATTAAGTGAAAGAAGCCAGTCACAAAGGACCACATATAGTATGATTCCATTTATACGAAATGTCCAAAATAGGCACATCTACAGAGACAGAATGTACATTAGTGGTTGCCCAGGGCTGGTTGCAATGAAGGTCTAGGGGGCAGGGGTGACAGTTAAGAGGTACGTGGTTTCTTTTTGAGATAATTAACAAAAATATTCTAAAATTGATTGTAGTGATGGATGCACTCCGTCAATATACTAAAAGCCAATAAATTGTGAACTGTATGGTATATGAATTATATCTCAATTAAAGCTGTTACAAAACTGGTATAGAAATCCATTGTTGGTATTATAAATTCAAAAAACTCATTTGGAAAAAAGGCAGCAAAAAGCATTAAAAAGATCTGGACCCTCTGATCTAGCTCTTCCACTTCTTAATTTGTCCTAAGGAAGAAATTAATAGAAGCAAACTGTTATGTGCCAAAATAGTTTGTTTTTTTAAGGCCAGCAAAAATGTGGAACCAAGTTAAGTGTCCAACCTTAAAAGAACTATAAGACAAATGTTGGCTTGTCAACAAGGTAGAATACTAAGTAAATGACCATTAGGTCATCTGGTAATTAATGGGTGTCTTATACGTCAAGCATTGGTGCTACAAAGGTAAAGATACAACAGGAATGACATCCTTATCCCTAATAGAAGGCAGCAGGTAATTAAACAAGAATGCTCTGGGAGTCATAACAAGGGAATCAGGGAAGATTTCCGAGAACTAATACAGTGAGACCTAAAGAATTAGAAGGATTAAGCTAGCGCAAAAGGCGAGTGGAGAAGGAAAGTGAGTATTACTTCCTGTGTGAATACCCAGACTTGGAAGAAAACACAAGCATTCTAAGCTGAAGGGAGCTCAACACACAGTATGCAAGTAAGAGAGTATCTTAAAGGATGAAGCCCAATAGATAGGCAAGGACCAGATTATATAGGACTTTGTCAGCCTTGGAAAGGAATTCGGATCTTATGTAAAGCACAGTGAGAAGTTCCAAGGGAGGCTGGAGAAAAAAATCAGATTTATATTTTAGAAAGATTACTCTGGCTGTAGCATGGAAATGAGATTAACAAAGAGCAAGGATGCGAGTTGGGAAATCAGTTAAGAGGGTGCTGCACAAAGAGTATGGGGGCCTGGACTAGAGTAGCAACAGTGGAGATGAAGAAAGGTAGGTGGTCTTAGTCAGTCTGGGCTGCCTAACAGAATATATAGACTGGGTGGCTTAAATAATAAACATTTATTTCTCATAGTTCAGAGGGTTGGAAGTCCAAGATCACTGTACTAGCATGGTTGGTTTCTGGTGAGGACCACAATTCTTCTCAATTTGTAGATGGCCACCTTCTCACTGTGTCTTCATATGGCTGAAAGACAGATCATCTCTCTTCTTTCTCTTCTTATAAGAGCACTAATCTCATTTATGAGGGCTCCACCCTTATGACCTAATTAGCTCCAACCCACGTCTAAACACCATCACACTGGGGATTAGGGCTTCAACATATGAATTGGGAGGGAAGTGAGGAGAACCACACATTCAGTCCATAGCATAGAGATTCAAGGTATGTTTCAATGATGGAGTCACCACACCTCAGTGACTGAAGGGATGGAGAAAGTAAGGGTAGGAGAAATCAACGACCTGTCTGCTAGATCCCTGACAACTAGATGGATAGTGCCATTCACTGAAACAGTAAAAAGGGACAAGCAAGAGATCTGGATGGGGAAAAAAGAAGTTCATTAATCTGAAGTAGCGGCAAGACATTCTAGAGGCACTGGGCCATCGGCAGCTCAACACATAGCTCTGGAGTTCCAGAGACACCAAAAGGAGGAGGTATCAACACACAGAACGTAACTGAAGCCATCGATGATGAAGAGACAGCCCAAAGTTTACGGAGTACAACAGAAAAGGACTCAGTAAAGAACACAGTGAAACACCAAAACATAAGGAATGAAAAGAAAAACAAGCAAAGGAAACAGAGTAGGAACAATCAGAGAGGAAGGAGGAAAGGCATGAGTATGATATCAAAGAGGCAACAGTCACTAATGTCAAATGGTGCCTAGAGGTCCCGTAATAGACAATTATAAGGACTATATGAAATGGGAAAAAAGTTTGATAAAATGTTAGTGAAGAAAGAATAGAAAATAGTCCTTAATTTCAACTTAGAGAAAAAAATCTGTCCAAATATGGACAGAAAGAAAATATACAACTATGTTAAATTTTAAACTGAAATCTTTTATAGTTATACTCTTAAATTAAAAAGTATTACAAGTGCTCTTCCTCTTCCCTCCTCTTCCTGAACATCTAGTCCAAAAGCCATTAGGTAAGACCAAGCAAGCTTATACTGCATTATCAGAACTGATGTGTGTATTTAATAAATACAAGTGAACATGGGGTGTACCAGGATAAAGAGAACAATGAGCTCACGGTCTTACAGAGAAAGCAGAGACACAAAGGCTCTCATACAGTGTGGTAAGTGCTACAAGTTATGTTCAGAGAGCTATGGAAACAACCGGTGGGGGATCTAAACCAGAGAGGAAGAGAAACAGGAACAAAACCGCAACACTTGAGCTGAACTGTGAAGGCTGGGTTGGAGTTAGCTAGATGAAGAAGTGGAAAAATAAAAAGGTATCCCACAACGTACAGTGTACTAACTACACAGGTACAAAGAACTGTAGTTGTGTAGGGCTCAAGTACAAGCTGCATGTGAGTAAGTAGCAAAAAAGATTAAAGAGATAGGTAAAGGTCAGGATACAAGGGACATTGTACACTATGAAGCTACGAAGTATGGACCTTACTCTCATAGCAAACCTATACAGTACACAGGAAAATGTGACCACGGTCACATAAGTAGTAACTCCCAAAGCCCATTCTTCTTAACTTCTAATTTATTTAGATTACCACCTTCAGTGATAATCTAGAAGTGGCAGAAGTGGTTAGGAAAATACTGCAATAGATCTAGCCATTCCCATCACCAAGACCCTTTGTGTAGGAGACATGGGAGAAGGAGCAAGTAATCTCCATCCAAGAGGGAATCATTTTCTTGGGGGAAGGCCAGGCTTTAGTTCTGGCAAGAAGGTGGGAAGTGTTCTCCATAAAGAGATCAAGGATTTAACATTGTCCCTTAAAAACAGGTTTCCCAAATAACACAGTCACAGGATAGGGAGGGATGTCAATAGTGGGAGGATGAGTCAGGAGTGAAGCTCAGAGAGTAATATGAAGTGCAGGTTTATACTTACTTTACAATACAAACCACTTGGAATTTAAATTGTCTCAAACTGATAATGCAATAATGCACAGAAATTCTATATGTGAAAAGTTGGAAAGAGATTTTATAATGTTATTCTCCCATTTGATGGGCTCTAAAATTCAACTTAGGAAAGTATTATCATGCAAAAGGTCAAGGCAACAACTTCAACACAACTCTTCTCTCTCTAAGTAGTCAGAAGGAAAGTAATTATGAGACTGCTCTGACTCAAAACCTACCCAGTTAGCTCAACTACAATTAGAGAAAATTCTGTTTTACCTAAAGGGGCACCTCAAGTAGACTTCATATTGTCTTTTTGTTTTATTTTTTTAATTTATCCATTTTCTAGCATAAGTTGGACACAAATTACCAAATAAGATTAGACAGTAAGTTGAAACTAAGTGTCTAGGGTAGGAATGCTACAAAATTTATGCTATTATGACATTAAAAATATCTTTATGCAAAAGAGACAAAATAATTATATTAACTCACCTTCAAGGTTAATAATCAACATTTTTCTTATTTGATACATATCAATACACTTTACTAAAATGTTATCTGGCAAAAAACACAATGTACCTGCTGGAGAGACGTGAGGACAACTGCTCATTTTTAGCAGCTTGAGCGTATCACTGTTGTTGGCCACTAGTACTTTGAGGGATGGATCATCTACTGGGGTATCATCTATCTTAAGTGAGGACAAGGATTTGGAGTTTACAAACACAACCGTCAGTGCAGAGATAAAGTGAGACTGAAAAGCAAAAAAATTAAAACATTGTTTAAATTTTTACAAATGCGAAATGAGGGGTTTTCATATAATACATGTATGGTTCATCTGAATGATAATGATCTATTTCCTAACTATTTTAGGGGTAGCATCCCCTCACTCTTGTTGGGAGTATGGTAAAAAAGAGAGGTGACTATCTGCCATCTTTAAGAAGAGCCTTTTTACCTGTAGGAGAAAAAAGAAGATTTCAAGCCTTAGGATGAGTGTCTCTAAATCACAACAATCATTGGTAAGTAAAAAGGAATTCTGGAATCCAGGATGAGAATACCTTTCAGATACTTCACATCCCCTTATCTGGAAACCCTACTCTAGTGGTTTATAAAACTGAAATGCATTCTTTTTTGGTCTGATGGTAATGGCCATTAAAATAGAAATAACTATTGGCATAATCATTAAAAATTAAAATAACAATCAACTCAGAAGCTATGAAAGACTTGTTTGGAATATGGAAACACAAAGTTTGATTCAAAAATATTCAATATCATACCTAGATAAAATTCTAAATTTAAAACTCCTTTAAATATGTTACGTTATCCACAATATTTTCAAGCCTATTTTAATGTATTTTTCCCACAAATGTACCAATTAGTATCATACCATTTATTATATACATATAACTATCTGTTGGACACAGAATCTGACCTAAAGGAACCACTGTAGGGAAACAGGAATTAAAGCATGGTTAAAGTGTGTAACTTTGAATCCAAGGTAAGAAGGCATATCAAGGGACAGAGAATCCGGGAGAGAAAGGAAAGAGAGGCCAATACATGTGCCAACTCGCTCCTCCACATAACCAATCTCACCCTCCACTTAGCTTTATAAATTCACTACAGCAGTGATAAGGGATAAGGGCAGGCTAACAGCCAAGAAACTACAATGAAACATTATCTTTCTGGTCACATTCTCTAACTTAAAACTTTTCCCTACTGTGATTAAATAATGGGTTAACTACTTAAATTTTGATTAAGTAACTGTTGAACTACTTAAATGTTAACATCTGTCTCCTAATATTTTCATATCAAACTCAATTATATTTGCACAATCATATTTCTTCATTAGTATACTCATGACTGCATCACTGCCTTCTTTTCCCATTTCCCTCAGGTTTAGCTCTGGTCAAATATACTTCTTTCATGTTCTCTTCAGTTCTCCCAGGATTTCCAAGACATAGCCACACCCTATTTCAACCTCCTACAACAGCCATAATAGGAAAGAAAAAAAGGAAAAAAGTATAAGTATCCTAGGCCCATTTAATAAGAAGGAAGTAGTCCTAGATGCATCAATAGTTCCCAAAGACAAAACTACTGCATATAAGCATAGTATTTGTCCTAGATATGCATAAGAATAATCCTGAGTAATAAGAAAAAGAAGGAAACTAAATTATGTTCAACATATCTTTTAATATGCAATGTTTTATAGATGCCATATGTATATTTCTTTTTTAACTATGGTATGAACATAGAAAATCAATTCAGAATGTTTCGTTTCCCATATGAACCTTGAACAAGGTGCTACTATACCATGTAACTCAGTGCTTCTTAGAGGTCCTTGAACCATCTTAATCAGAATCACCTGGACTGCTCTTAGGAAGGGGAGATTTGGAATAGGAATAATAATCCAGAACTTAGAAGTTCCTCAGATGATTTTTATGCACATTAAGTTTGAGAATCACTGTGATCTAACACATGTACTTAGAATCTTATATTGAAATGGACAGAGATTCTCTTGCCTACCTCCCTTATTTTACACGAGGAAAACATTTTATCTCAAATATACATACTTAATGAGCCTTTTTAAAAATCAATTAAGACTGAAATCAACTGGTGATACTGATATTCCATTGAACCACCTGGGTTATAATATACACTCCATTTTCTAATATTTCTTCCTGAATCATCCTAGTAAAGGTGTTTAAAGGGGTGTCTATATTTTAGATCATGGTGTACTTTGGAAAAAACTTTCAAATTATTGTTGGGTGCTAACCTACTGAACATCAGCTGACATACTCAGGGGCCTTTATCAGTTGCCTTTCTAAAAATGCACATTTATTTTTCTTTTTTAAGACAACAGTTATTAAAGAGAGAGACGATCTCGAATTACCTGCAGGATCATGTGAGAACATATATATGAATATAAATAGTTAACTCTTCACCAAAAAAAACATGTTTTCCTTAAATGAAATCTGTAAATTAATCCAAGCTATACTGATACTAACTTTGCTCAAGAATAAATCTTTATACACTTACCAAAAGATTTTATAAGTAAGCTATACCTACTCTCAATACTGGCACATTGTCTACTTTTCTTTGATTATAATTTCACCAATCTGCTCTGAGAGTCCAAAAAGGAGCATCTTTATATTTTTTCCTAATAAGCTCGTTTCTCAGTTTTACTTAGTCTCTTTTAGTACTTCCTATAGAATCCTCTGCAAATTCATTCACTCTTTAACCTTACCCATGAAGAAGCACAAGGTGATGAAAAAAAGGAAAAGCTTTTAAAAAAATCCTATTGCTTAACATTCTAAACAGTAAGTGGTTTTCCATTATATATACTACTTTTCTTACACTCTCACTGTCAAAGAAATGGGTAGGGTTTCACTGGATTTCTCACTAACAGCTAATAAAACAAAACCAGCAGATACCTTTGGTAAATCCATAAAGCTTGGCCGAGCAGTTGAAATAAGTCCAAGTGTTTTTAAAGAGCAATTCACAAGTTGTGATAATATATCACAAGCTGCTTCAGCTGACTCTTTGCTGCTGTCCACCTTAGAAAAGAAAACATCATTTACCCATACATATATTTACATTTCTCTGTGCATATCTTAATTTTACAAAAGCAAGAAAGTTACTGGTTTACTGCATTATAATTTAAAGAATTAATATTTATTCTTTCAAACATCCACCCTCACATACAACGTTAGCCTTTTCTGAGTCCCCTTGAAGAAGCATTAAGGGCAATTGTCAAGACTTTTGTTATGATAAGACATATATTTAATGTTGAAAGGACTTAGCTTTTAAGCTGATTTATTCCAAACTGACTATATAACTGAATGGAAAACATGAATTCATAATCTGTGAAAAATACTATATATTTGGCAGTAGAGCCCATCATACACGTAAATACAGTGTCTATGGTACACATTTCAAGACACCAGAAAATAAATGAGTATTTACTCAGAAGATTCAAGTGAATTACAACCTGGGATCTATTATTAAAAGAAAGCTGAATGTGAAGTAAAATGAGAGCCTCCAACCAGTTAAGCATGAAAATCTGAACCAATCGAGAAGTAGCTGCTCCTACATGCTCTTCTGCATAGACATTTCCTGGGGTAAGGATAATATGGCCAAAAAACTCAAGGATATAAGACAAAGTCTTCTATCAAAAACCAAGTTGTGCCCTGGGTTAAAAAGCATCTTAAACAGGACACTTAAAAGTAGTATCATTAATTTAATTTCTATATTGATGTACATTACCATAACCCAAGAACGTTCTGAAGAGCTGGTTGTAAAACTGATGTACTGATTTATATTACAGTTTCAGAGCTCTTATATTATTATCTTTTGGCTACGTTTCTCTACAACAGTGGTTCTCAAAATGTGGCCCCTGGACCAACAGCATCAACATCACCTGGGCATTTGTTTGAAATGCAAATTCTCACGCCCAACCCAGACTATCTGAATCAGAAACTCTAGGGGTGGGACCCAGGAATCTTTGGCTCAACAAGCATTCTAGGTATTTCTGATACACATAAAGTTTGAAAATCACTGTTCTACACTAATAGCTTTGAGTACAAGCCTCTTTGGCATACAGTCAGAGATGAATTAAACACAAATATTATCAGGAGAGCCCAGAAGAATCCTGTGATGTGGCTTTTTTTGCAAATCAGAAATTATTTCCTCAGGAAAATAATTCCTAATAAAAATGTTAAAGCTTACAGGACAAATGGTTTTATGAGGGCTATACAAGTTGGATACAGCTGAATGATGTCACAGGGCTGTAAAAGAATAACATCGACCAAGCCAATCCACTGGATGGAACTGGTCTTTAGACCTATGAGATTAACATATTATACTCATCTTTTTATAGGATTTACCATTAAAACACTCTCAGACAACTCAAAGAACTGAAAACAAAGGGAAGGCTCTTCAGGCTTCTTCACAGGGAGGTGAGGTAGGGGCAACATATGAGGAGTTTCTGGATTTTTGTTTGATCCTCCCATTATTCCCCAACCCTTGCCCCTAAGTTAGCATTGCCAGATAACATAGAGGACATCCAGTTAAATAAGAATTAAGTATGTCTGAAATAATGCATGGGGCATATTTATAATAAAAATTATTCATTGATTATGTGAAATTCAAATTTAACTAGACATCCTCTATTTTTATTTGCTAAACCTAGCAATCCTAGCCCCAGTGGCCTAAGTGACTTTGTGCATTTTTCTGGGAGGAAAGCCATAATACACCCAACCATTCCCCCCACCAGGTCTCCGCTCCTCCTCAGACATATATTAGAGAACAAGCAAGTGATCTCCAGCTAAGAAGGAATGATACTCTGGGAAGCAGACAAGACTAGTTTGGGCAAGGAACTCTGGATTAAGAACCATAACTTAAGTTTAACTTGACCTGTTTAACAACTGCTACACATAGGAAAATCCGGTACTCATGCATTACTTTTCTTTTTTTTTTTTTTTTTGGCTTTTTCTCCCCAAATTCCTCTGGTACATAGCTGTATATTTTAGTTGTGGCATGTGGGACGCTGCCTCAGCATGGCCTGACGAGCGATGCCATGTCCGCGTCCAGGATCCAAACTAGCGCCTGGGCCGCCAAAGCGGAGCACACGAACTTAACCACTCGGCCACAGGGCCGGCCCCTCATGCATTATTTTTCAACAATAAGTATCAGGTGTGTTAAGGATTTAGTAAACATGCCCACATTCCATTATTCATCCCCAAAACAAAACATTACAAGCCTCAGTGCTTATACAAACCGCTGTGGTTCCTTAAACTATTCTGGAACCTCAAAAAGCCACCCTACTTCATTTATCTCATTGCTGCATGATTTCCAATACGTCCTTTCTGGCAATGGAAAGAAACAAACTGCTCTTTTTGGCATTCTCCATGTAGCTTCTATTTCTCTCTAAAATATATTCATCTAAACCTTTTACATAAAGTGTCTATATCTTTTTCTTTGAAGACTCTGATAAAGCCATCAATAAGCAAAACTCAGTCCCTATTAGAGACAGTAATTAAGTTTTAGTCAATCAAAAGCTCCACATTTTTTATTATATATTTCTCTTTCCTCAGATTTGTGTTCACAATAATTCAATGTGACTGACAGCTTTGGTTTATGATTTATGCTTATTTAGTGGTTACTTCTACTCTTTTAAGAAATTACTAATAATTATAATGGAGTAATTTAGCTCAAATTAATTATTTTTGACAGCTTCTAAGATATATGATAATTCTAAGTTTTTAAGCACTTCCCCTAAAAAGACATTATTTTAAAGACATGGAAAGATGTACTGGTTTAGTATACAAAAGCCACTAAATATGCTTGAGTTTTTAAAAGAAGGATTTAAAGAATTACCTTGAAGCTGACATACTGTAGATGATTTGAATGTCTTTTAATAATCTGTTTGATCAGCTCTGGATGTGTAGCTTTCAAATAAGACGTAGCTGGCTGATTCAGTTCAAATTCAAAACATCTCCACAAGTCAGGCATGTGAAATACCTGGTTCCAGCTGCGGCAAACTTGTGAAGCATGAGCCCGGTCAAGAAGAGGCAAATACTTAAATACTTGAAGAACAATGTCCTGAAGGAGGTTACCCCAATCACAAGTTGGAGAATGCTCATTTGTAGTCCTCAGTTTCTTGGATTTCTCTGTAGTACCTTCTTCTGATGAATTATCGTCATGATCTCTTCCTCCTCGTTTCATCCTATTCAGAAAAATGCATCATTTTTTTTCATACTTAACTTTTGAATAGAAATAAATTCAAAATTCATTTTTCTGTCACTGAGATGTGTATACATGTGTTTATAAATACAAACGGAAACAAGCAGGAAGAATTAGACCAGTTATTCAAGAAGAATATCAAAACAAAATATAATGAAAAATGCCAGTGGAGACCAATTGTTGTTTTAGAGATTCTATACAGGTGTTTTTAAATATTTGTATTTATGTTGTACTACCTGGGGGAAAAGTTTTTCATGATTTTTGAAACAAAATCAAGAATCTACATTTCAAAAGTTGTAGGCAACTAACTAAAAGGAATATAAAAGAGAACCTACAGTGACACTTTTTAAAGGTTTCTTACAAGTCATCTAAGGATACCTGCTATATGTATTTGAGTTCCTGAATTCAGGGCAGACCAGAGTCCCAGGAACCTCCAGAGAGGATGTGAATTAAGTAGCCAACAGATGTTTCCACATTCAACAGTCTGTGATTTGTGTTACTGCCAAACCCAATCTCTGCTTAAAAAATAAGCATTGGGTTTGTCTGAAATGTGGTTTCTTCTTCCAACACATCACTTACTAATGAAATGTTTTCCCCAAGTTCTATTTCTGAATGATAGGTATGTTTCTATTCTGTGTATTTGTACTACCTTCATTCCATTTGTTTCTTTGAAAATAATCTTTTTATTGCAAAACAGCAGTATGGTCAAGGAGAATGGGCTCTGGAATCAAGCTCCCTGAGTTTGAAGCCTGGCTCTACTTCTCACTGGTTATGTGGCCTTGAACAAATCACTTGACGTTCCCTGTGCTTCAGTTTGTAAAATGGAGATAATAACACATAGGATTCTTGTGAGGAATTAAATATATCAGGGCTTTTGAAAGGAGACAGATGATTGTTGAATTCAGGTATAGGAAAGCAGTCCAGTGTCAAAGACATTGAAGTGCTCGACACAGTAAAAACAGAGGTTACCAACCAGAAGGCAAAGAGGGACCCTATTTTTGTTTTAAAATGAAGTGTGTGAGAAAGAGAGAGAGTGCAAGAACACACGCTTATGTATAAGAAACACACATTGGTAATATAATTACCATATTAATATAGTAACTATAATAGTGAATGGGATTATAATAGTGGTGGGCTTGCAGGCGAATTTTTGTTTTTGCCAATATGTCTCTCTATATTTTACAGGTTTCTTTTAATGTCAATGAATTACATTGTAATCAGATTAAAAAAAGTGCTGTTTTGATTTGTTGTTTGGAAAAATAGGTATTGCAGTCTCTACACTAAGTGGGGTAACTGCAGAGCATTTTGCACCCCCACCTAGTTTAGAGCCTGCAATGCTTTTCTTTTGTCTCAAGAGAGCAGTTCTGGCAGAGCAGGTTTGGATTTGGAGTCACAGCTTTTGAAAAAGATGGCTTGTGGCTCAAACTCCCTTCTTCTGGCACATTAGCATATTTGAATTTCTGGTTTCTGCGTGAGTCAAAGGATGTGCACATGCATGACTCAACCAAATATGTCTCTGCAGACTCTCTCTCTATCCGGTAGCTAGCAAACCTTGTAAGAGGATTGGAGGCTGGAGGGAAACACAATGGCAGAGGCCCTTGGCCTTCATGCCATTAAACTCAGCCCAGGAGGTCTTAGCACACGTGCAATAAACTGCCTATTCCTCATTGCTCCTACTTCCAACTGCGTGAGTTAAGTGAAGTAAATAATGTATATATCCTACCAGGAGAAGAAGGGAGAAAAGAGAATGACAGAGGTGACAGGAAGAGGGTAGTTTCATGGAAACCTAAAACTTACGTGTGAATCTAAGAATACATGTTTAAAAATGTGTTTAGAGAAAAAGTAGTATAACCTGCAACATAGTCTTTAATTTAAAAAAATCTCTCCTAGTAATAATGTCCCACTAGACGCTGAGATAACACTGTCATTATGACCCATTTTTCTGCTTTAACTCATTCTGAAGGCTTTCTTTAATTTTAGCATATAAAATTTGGGTCAAACAACAAAGAGTTTGCTACCCAGGGTTTATCATTTCTCTTCTGACTACCTAAAACTACTCAGAATTTTGAGATAAAAAGATTCAAAAAAGAATGAAGCTGTCTTTATAATTTCTACTCCTTATTATAGAATACTGATTGCCTGTTTCTGGAGAAAAGTCTTCTAAAACCAGAACTATTCAACTTAAAGATGGAATGATTCATTTTACTTTGTAAGATATGGACATATAAACAAAATAAAATGACAGCCTTATTCACAAAATTATCTTTGCTAATACTTTGCTGATCTTCTAACAATAGACACTTTCATTGTCTATCAAAGTATATTTCAATACCTTTCCAAGTTGAGAGGAGAAAAAAGCTGACATATCAAAAAGAAAGATGCAACACGGAGGAATAGTATTTCTTCGTCTGGATATAAGACTGTATGACCACCAAAGTATATTTTAAGCACTTACTGGTTTATGAATAGCTGAACAGAAGTCTGTAAATTGTCCCATGTAATATGACTATAACATGTCAGAATTATAGTATATTATGCAACGGAAAAAAAATGTAAGGCCAAATGCCAATAAAAATGATCTCTGTATTATCCTCACATATGCATGAAAATAACACAACACAGTGGGCACCTGATTACATTTTTAAATGTCAGTTTTCCCCAAGATGATCTCATTTACTCACGCAAAAAGTTACACTGCTTTCAGAAGTACCTTATTAAATCTTTTACACATGAAACTCTGCTGTATGGAAAGTTAAATAATTCAGAGCACCCACCAATCTGCAAAGAATGGACTATTTATCTCCTACTTTTAATCAAAGCGAAAACAGCTCTTACATTTGAACAGGAGTGCAGAGGACGAAGCTGGACAATAAACACTGAGACTGCAGAGCACCAAAACCAGGCCCCTTCGGGGCTCTGACAGTTCAATTTCAAATTCCAACTGTTCCAGGCCCCAAATAAGTAACTGATGCAACTTAGGCCACCAAGAGCACGTAGTGAGGGACTGGTATTTCTACAAAGCACCCAAAAGCAAACTAGTGAGGAAAGACTACAGACTAGTCGAGCAGCACAGGGAGTTACTGAACACGCTCAGCATCTCCATACACTCTGAAATGAGCAGTCAACATGCCCATCCGACGAAGGGCGGAAGAGAACACTTAGTTTGGTGTCCCCCATTGTGTTAGACACTTTTAGTACACTATAGTATGTAGTAATTTTAAAAGCCCATTTGCACTTAGCTCTAAAACGCCTGTTTGGGCATCACATTTCCTTTCCATTCATGTTTCGCTTTGACTAATATCAAAATTAAAATGGATTCTTTGGCTGGAATACAAGAATAAAACAGTGGAAAGAGATTAACTCTCAGAACAAGACGGTAGGGAGAGCGTGATGGGGAAAATCCATCTAGTGGTCATTTGCAGATAACTGGGAGTCGACGGTCTTTTTAGAAATATTTCAAGAACAGCAGAAAAAAGCCTAATGAAAAGATCTGGGCCATTCGATTGGACACCATCCGCAGCAAAACAATAGTAATCTCACCTCTCAGCTTGGAGATGCAAGCCAATCATTTAACAGGCTGCTTCCCGATCCCTGTCTGCAACCCGAACTGAGACGGCTGCTCACGCCACAAGCAGGCGCGGAGCTGCTCAGCACAAGTTAACCAAGTTTTCCACTTGGCGACGCGGCGGGGGCGTGCCCGCCTCCCTGCGCCACCTCCCCGGATTGGCTCGCCCTGACGTCTCCCCTGCGCCTCCCCGGGCAGTCTGTTTTGACATCTTAACGCCCCTCACTTCTCCAGCTACAAGCACGCGCACAGTCGACGCCGGGCAGAGCCCGGAGAGCGCGAGCCCTGCAGCGCCTGTCACCAGCCCCCGCCGAGGGTACCGAGGCCGTGCGCGGGGCCGCGGGGTCGCTGACACAGCGCCACGCCTTGGTGACATGTTTTGAAGCAGGCACGGCGGAGAAACGCCCCCAGTAACTCCCAGGTCTGGGCGCCGCGCCCCGCCCCGTCCCGTCCCGCCCCGCACGCGCCCGGCCCCCGAGCCCCCGGCCCGCCCTGCTCCCGCGAAGGCCGCTGGCCCTCCGCCGTTACCTGCGGCCGGAGGCGGCTTCCCGCACACAGCACCCCGGGCTCCGGGGTCGCCGGCTGCTCCCGCGGCTCTCACATGAGGCCCCCGGGGCCCCGCGCGTCGCGCTCCCGCCGCTGCGGACCCCCGCGCTCCGCCCGCATCCGAGGCGCCGGTCCCGGGTGGGGCGCCAACGCGGCTCCACCTCGGCGGCTCCGGCTGCCCAGGAAGAAGCTTCCTTCGCAGTCCCGCGCCGTCTGCGGCCTTCTCCCGGGATCCCTCGTCGTCGCAAGGGACTCCTTCGGCGAGCGGCGGCCAGCGCGTAGTTCCCCGTGCCTCGGCCCAGACACCGAGTCCAAAATGGCGCCCGGAGCTCGCGGCCGCGCGCCTCTCCCCGCGCGTCTCCGCCCGAGGGGGCGGGCGCGTGTCCGCCGCGGCGCGCACGAGGAGGGCGGGGGCGGGGCCCGCCCACGCGGGAGCGCGCGCCGCCGGCGCAACTGGGGGCCTCCGCCTCCCTGTTCCAGAAGGAGAGTCTGTCGCCTTTCTCCTGAGACGTGGCTACTGCTTTTAGGAGCTTTTTCGTTTTGCAGCCGAAGGTAGGAGGGCTGGAGCTAGGTAGATGCCTAAGAGACGATCTGCGGCTGGAACTGGCCAGTTTAGGGAGGTGGAGCAGAAAGAAGAAAGGAGGGCGTGTCTGGCGCCTGCTGTAGCCCAGCAGCTGGGTCCAGGCAGAAGGATCCACAGCAGCTGCTGACAGCGGACACACCTCCTCGCGGCCAGCTGCGGCCGCGGATGGTCACGCCCGCGCCAGGTGACCCAGGGGGTTAAAACACAGCCTGTAAAAATACAGTACACACATCATATATGCGTAAGGTGTGTTTTTAAAAGTGCGAGGAATTATAGCAGAATGACAGTGTTAACAGGAGGTTAACAGAAGTGACAGCAGGTGACAGTGTTAACGCTGGGGTTACAGATGATTTTTATATGTACAATAATTGTATTTTCCTATTTTTCTAAAAACGACTTTTGTCATCAGAGTTATTACTTTTTAAACACCACCTTTATAAAGTAGATAGACCCCTGAAATTTGTAAATAGCTTTGTGAAACACATGAGGAAAGTATAAAGGAGAAGATGGCTATTTGAAAGAAAGCCTCTGATGAAGCTTTTTGTACGTTCAGGCATCTTTGTGGGTAACTGCTACCTAGTTAACTTTGTTTTAAAAGTTTCGACTTTTGGATCCTGGGTTTTCTTAAAGTCAGAAATGTCCTTTGGCGCCAAATCATAACTTGACTCATGCACCATCCCTCCTGCCTCCCTCAAAAATAAAACAAAAGAAAGTCATTTTCTATCGAAAGATGTCAACCTTCTGACCCATGTGTAAGAGACTGGAAGGCATTGATGCTTAGGGAGCCTCTCCCCTTCTACTGCCCCCCCAAAATTGAGGTAGGAAGCCATGTGTAAAATTATATTAAGATTCAGTGTGGGAAATTGTCTGTACTTTCTGTTAGGGCCTGGCTCTCTGATCAAGTCAAACTGAACAAGTCTCGACCAACATAATAATGTGGGTGTTCCTGAACTGCAACATTTTTTTAGGTCCCTCAGTGACTGATGATGAAGGACAATAGGAAGTTCTAAGACAGGCAATGATAATTATTAGAGGAAGAAGAACAAGTCAGTCAAATACAGCCCCGTTTATTTAAAGGTAGATTAACAGTATAAAGCGTCAGCAAAACACATTAAACGAAATCAGCAAACATAACTACTATATATTATATTACATTAAAATGTTCACACTCCAGTTGTAGACTCTTTTTAATTCCTTATTATAGTCTATTCTCTCCCTAAAGAAGATAAGGATCTTGGCACACTTTACTGAGTGTTTCCTCTTCTTCCCTGTTATTGGTATTTAAAGATTTTATTTCACCTTTTAGAAAAAAGAAACATGCTTACGTTTAAATCAGTCAATACTTGTTTACGTTTATAAGTTGTCTTAGTCAGGGTCAGTGGCTTGGGGGGTGAGAGGCAGGGGTAGGCTGGCTGTGGAGTAGTTTCATCCAGCAGGAAAGGCTATTTTATTACCAGCCTTGCTTAGAATTGTCAATGCATGAAATGTCATGAAAAGCAAGCCAACATTTAATCAGCTTTATTATTGTTTTTAAATTCTCCACAGACAGTGTACCCTCTCCACTGGGGATGAGCCCCTCCCACCCCCACCCCACCTTGGCACTCCACTGATAAGGATACCTTAGGTTATGTTGAGTAGTTCCTTAAACACCATCTTATAATTCCTTGTTTTGATAATCTTCACAGTTTTTAAGAGTACTGCTCCAGTATATTGTAGAATGTTCCTCATTTTGGGTTTGTCTCTTGTTTTTCTCATGATTAGCCTGAGTTTATGAGTGTTTGGGAGGAAGATCACAAATGAATAAGGTACCATTCTCATCACTTCACATCAACAGCACATGCTGTCAAAAGGACTTATTCCTTTTGGTGTTAATATTAATCAGAGATTGAGGTCAAGTTGCTCTGCTGTGAAGTTACTTTTTTTCTCCCTTTCCATACTGTCCTCTTTGGAAGAAGTCACTAAGTATGGCTCACACTAAAGAGATGTGGAGTTATGCTCTACCTCCATGCATAATGTCTACATAATGCATGGGAGGATTGCCTCTATGTCTCTTAATTTCATATTTTTGTGTCTTTATTTTTCCCTACTAAAATCTTCATAATTTCCTCAGATCTGTCTTCCAAGTCACTAATTCTTTCTTTAGCTGTGTTTAGTCTCTTAAGCCAATCTCTGCCTATATTTTTTATTTCTAAAACTTGGACTTGATTCTTTTTCACATCTTCCTGATCTCTCTTGATGTTCTCTTGTTTTTAATTCTTTTTTTCTCTAATCACTTTAATTATATGAAATAATTGAGTTTTAGCATCATACAGACTATGTTTGTGAGCCATAATATGATAAGGTTAGGAATAAACAACAAAGGGAGAGCTAAAAATGCCATTGTTTGGATACTAAATAACATAACTAAAATAAGTTAGAAAATAAATCAAAACAAAGATTAAGAAAATGTTTTCTTGTGTAATAATGAAAATGCCATATTTTTCAATATTTGTGAAAAACATTTCTACTGCCACCAAGTAAAATTCATAGTTTTAAATATAGTAATCCAGAAACAAATACAATTTAACAAAAGCCAAGTATTTAACTCAAGTCACAAAAAGAAAGAAAGGAAAAGCAACAGAAAAAATCCAAAACAACAAAAAAGTACAGTGACGGTTTACAAGATGGCCATCATCTATGCCTCCCTTCCCCGTAAGCAAGTGCTGCTCTTCACATTGAGATGTAAAGCCCTGTTCCCTTGCCCTTAAACCTGGGCTTGCCTTAGTGCTTTGTTTCACCAATAGCATGAGGCAGAAGTGATGTTCTAAAACTTGAGGCTACATCACAAGATACCTCATAGCTTTCACCTGAGTCTCTTGGAATGCTTGCTTAATCCTTGGACAGTGTGTCCAAAGAACCAGTTGTCATGTTGTGAGAAGACAAAACCTCAGGGAGCGATGCTCAGTGAACCCGTGGAACCGAGAGACAATGATAAACTACTGTTCTAACCCAGTAGGTGTTGAGTGGTTTGTCCTATGGTAGTGGACAGTTATCTTCCAGCGAACTGGAAGAGATTTAGTAACAAACGTGAGGGCAGGAATCAATAAAATAGGAAAAAAATAAAAAGAGAAGATTGTCAAAAACAAAACCTGGTTTAAATAAAAGTGAATAAGGTAGATACAACTTTGGTCTGGTTGATTAAGGGGAAAAAAGTTGCAAATTAACAAAATATGGAATTTTTAAAAGGGGGAACAAATATAGCCACTACAGATACTTAAAATAATAAAAGTATGTTATAATTATCAACTATAAAATGGAAAGCCTAGATAAAATGAATAAAGTCCTAGAAAAATATAAAATGCCAGAATTTGAATGGATCAATAAGCACTGAAATAATTATCAAAGCCCTGTTCTCCAAGTAACCGTAGGCCCTGAGGGAATTGCAAGTGAGCCCCACCAGACTTGCAAGGAAGAGTTAATCCTTTCTTGTACAAGTTGTTGGAGAAAAAAGATGGAAAGTCACCAGGTCATTTTATGAGGCTACTATAATTGTGATTACCAAACCAAATGTGGAAAAGAAAAAAAAACCACTGTAGCCACATCTTCCTTTTGAAAATAGGTGCAAAAATTTAAAAAGAAATATTAATCAAATCCCACAAGGTACCACTAAAACCAAAAAATAAAACCATGGCAATAACACTCCAGAAACCCCTTTTTTCCTTCACAGCATGTCTCACCTCGTAGCATGTTATATATTGTATGTCTGTGTTTAATGTCTGTCTCCCGTTATATTTCTAGTTGAATTTAAGCACCATGAAAATGTGAATCTTAGTCTGTTTTATTCATGGATACTAGGCTCCTAGAATAGTTCCTGGCTCAGTAAATGTTTCTTTTTTTTTCTTTAAAGAGTGGCACCTGAGCTAACATCTGTTGCCAGTGTTCTTTTTTCTTTCTTCTTCTCCCCAAAGCTTCCCAGTACATAGTTGTATATTCTAGTTGTAGGTCCTTCTGGCTTTGCTATGTGGGATGCTGCCTCAGCATGGCTTGATGAGTGGTGCCAGGTCCACACCCAGGTTCCCAACCAGTGAAACCCTGGGCCGCTGAAGTGGAGCCCACGAACTTAACCACTCGGCCGTGGGGCTGGCCCCAGTAAATGTTTCTTTGAAGAATGAAAGAACGTGACAGGGCAGGGCTTATGGTGTAGTGTCTTGGACTTGAGCCATGCTGTGACAAAGATAAATCTGTCATGGGGAGTACATGGGCAGTTAGATATTACAGGGGAGGGAAGAATCTTAAGAGGTGAATGGGATGGTGATGAGAGGACAGTCATAAGTGAGTTTGATTATGGACCAGAAGACTCAGATTATACAAGGAATCCTTGTGCTTTTATGATTCACCAATTTCTCAAGTCCCTTGAAGAATGGGGAACCTCTTCATGGAAAACAGGAAATCTGTTAATAAAACACAGGAGAAAGAAACTGCAGCTACCAAGTTCCTCCTTCTCCTCCTTTTCCTTCGCTTCCCCCTCTTCTTCCTCTTCTTCTCTTCATCCTACTCCACCTCCGCTTTCTGATCTTCCCCCTGCTCTCCTTCCTCTTCCTCCTCCTCCTCTTCCTCTTCTTCTTCCTTCTCCACCTTCTCCTCTTTCTCCTCCACTGTCTACAAGGTACTTGGTGGTTGCTAATGAGGAAACTCCTCTGAGCTCTGTTGTTTGATAGCTGTCTAGAAAGATAACAGCCGCCAATGAAATTAGAAAACACTTGTATAAATATGTGTAAGTTCTTTATAATAAGATTAACACTGTGTACAAAAGTGCTAAGGGCATCAGATGCAGGATGGAATAGGGATAGACAGGGAGAGCTCATTCATTGATGAAGGGCAGTTTTGAATCAAATCTTGAAGAAAGTAAGGAAATTTGGCAGAAGAGAGACAGGCAATCTATCCAGGTGGCAAGAAAAGCACAAAACCAGGAGTTAGTAAGTTGATAGAATTGTAATTAGAAGGTCATCCTGTTCAACTCTCACCTGGCACTGAAATCTGTTATGGCGCCTGTAGTGGACACATATTCAGTTGTCCACCTGGTAGCTCTTTTTGGGGGAAGCTCCTCCCCGTCTACTTGGTTTAGTAGTGGCTTCCTGTAGCACATGAATCTGGCCCCTGTCCACAATTGATTGGTCCAGAAATGGACACCTTAGCTATCCAAGCTAAGACAGTCTCTCCCCTGGGAATTTGGAATGAATACTGAAAGAAAGAGAGTAGTCCTTTCCTTGGGTGCTTGAACTTGTAACATATAGACCCAGGAGCTATAGGTGGTCATTTCCTACCACATGCTCTGGAAAGCAGAAAAAAGTGCCCTGCAGTGAGAAAGAAGAGCAAAATAGATGCAGAGAGAGGACCTAGAGGAGTGATGGAGCCACAGTCCCCAGCCCTGATTCTACCCTATTCCCAGGCCTGGAGATATCCCAGAGATTGCATTTTGTTCTTGCTTGTTGAAGTTATTTTGAATTTGCTTCCTTAGGCTTGCAACAAAAACTCCTTACCAGTGCAAACTTGACCTGGAAAGGCTCCTCTTTGGGTCTCAGATCATGCTTCCTTTTAACTGAAAGGTGGTCATGGAATTTGGTTCACCGTGTCCTGTGTCTGGGAGTGGGGCTGGGCGTGGCATCTTCTCCATAGCTGCCATGAACCAAGGGGGGTTCTGCCTAGTAATATAGAGATGGTGGTGGATGGGGATGGGCCTGTCTTGGATGGAGCCCCAGGAAAAAGACTGGGCATGACAACTGCCTCTTTTTGAAGGATTTTCTGCCTTCCAAGTTGACAGATGAACCACAGAACTTACTATGAGAAAGATGCATGAAGTTCTTTCCCGAGGGGCAGGTAGATCTCTAAATAGCAGTTGGATTGACGAGGAAAGGAACTTTCAGTTCTCTCTTAGTCCTTCCTTTGAATCATACAAGGGAAGGGCCTTATGGATTTCTGGTTTCATAAGGAGGATGCTCCACATGTTCTTTCTCACTCTTTGACCTCTCTTTTTTTCTTCCCCATTTCCTCTCCTTCTTCTGAAGCTCTTTCCTTTCAGGTCTCCCAGTTTGGTGTTCCCTCGCAAGAGGAGGAATTTTTGTCTCCTCATCCTCTTCTCAGGCCTTGCAAGCTTGAGAGCCCCCAGTCTCCACTGCTCAGTCAGAGCTGCTGCAGAGTGAGATGGAGAAGATGTGGATCTGGGTCATGGTTTAGGTTTTGATCACAGTTCTGCCTTTACTGGATATGTGAGCTTGGACAAGTTACTTCTTTGTGCTTCAGTTTCCTCATCTGTAAAATGTAGATAATAACAATAACAATAATAATAAGAAGAAGAATATACCACATAGAATTGTCATTAAAATTAAATGAATTAACGTATGTAAAGTAGGTAAAATCAAGGTGTTGGCAGAGCTGCATTCCTTCTGGAGGCTCTGGGGGAAGATGTGTTTCCTCTCCTTTTCCAGCTTCTGGAGGCTGCCTGTGTTCCTTCGCTCCTGGACCCTTCTTCCATCTTTGAGACCAACAGTGAACAGTCTTCATGTCTCTATCTCTGAGCTCTGCTCAAGTCATCAAATCTCCTTCTCTGACTTTGACACTCTTGCTCCTCTTTTCCATATTAGGACTCTCGTGATTACATTGGGCCCACTGGGTTTATCTAGGAAAATCTCCCCATCTCAGGGTCTGTACCCTAATCACGTCTGCAAAGTGCCTTTTGCCATGTAAGGCAACATATTCACATCTCCCGGGGATTAGGATGTGGGCATATTTGGGGGGGCCATTATTCTGCCTACCACACCCATGTATTAGCACAGTGCTTGACCACTGTAAGCCCTCAATAAATGTTCTCTCTTATGATTAGAAAACCTTGATTATAGTTCTTAATAACCTTTTATTTACTTGTTTCTGCATTTGTGTTCTGTGAACGTCTCATCCCTAGCACCTGGCACAGCATGCCACACATATTTATTCAGTAACACACCCAGTTCATTCATCAGGCATCTTCTCTGTATAAGTCTTGGTTACTAAGCAAGTGGAATATGGTTCGCACCCTCAGGAGCTTGTACCATCGAGTGGATGTAGAACACGCGCTCCAGTGTTTATTGAATGAATTGATGAAGCAAAACATCTTACTTGCTCTTCTGAGGACACATTACTGCCTTAATTCTCACCACACTCTCCCAGGAATGCTCTTGCCCACTTCTGCTTGCCAAAACTTATCCATCCTTCAAGATTAGGCTCGAATACCTGCGTTTGCTTTTTTCGAGGAAATGGACATTGTTAAGTTTTTATTGAATATGTTTCTTTTAGTGCTTTGTTAGCCAAGATATTTAGTGCAAAGCTGATGGCCTATTCGCTAGCAACTATGTAAAACTGTATGGTTACTTCCTGGACACTCATCTCTAATCTTTGTTTTATTTTTTTTCATAATTTTTCTTCATTGTAACTCCCTCCAGTATTTGTCTTTTAGTATTTGTCTATGTATTTTTTCTAAGCTACCTTATGTCATTGGTGAAATGAAGCAACCATAAGTCATTTAAATGTATTATCCTCCTGTGTTGGTCGGTCAGGTCCTCTAGGAATCAGATGCCAAAATAAGGTTAGAAGTGCAAGAAATCTTTTGGGGGTAGTGCCGATGAGAGATCAAGGCGTGAGGGAGCAGGAGTAGGCAGGGAGAGCCTTCAACTGCCATGTGGGTTTGGTGTCTATGAGAGGACAGGGAGAAGGAAGATTGGGTAGGAAAGCCTCTGACTGCAGTGCAGCACTGAGGAAGTCTCTGCTGGCGTGAGTCTGGTGCAGATTGTCCAGGAAGGAGTGCTCCCTTGGGAGGAAATGGCCAGGCTCTAGCACCCCTGCCATGCTCTGTCATTGACTGGGGCTGCCTGGGAAGAGCGTGGCTTTCAATCAAATGCTGTGGTGGATCCCACAGGTGCTGCAGCTGGAGGCTGTCGGCTAATTGCCTTCCTAGAAGTAGGGTCTCCCCTGAAGGGAGATCTGAGCCGTGCACTCCAGATCTATACTGCACACTCTTTGAGGCAAATGCTTGTCTTGTTCCCTTTGCAAACTTGCCCATATTACAAGTGTCCAGTTACGACTTTATAAATTCTTTTCTTAGCACCAGTTGGTAACGTAATAGTAATAGCATGATGTGTTAGAAAGAGTTTGGGTTTGAGAGACAGAAAGATCTGGATTCACATCTCAGGTATTTTTTCAGTCAAATCTATATTAGATTTGCTGGAATCTAATGCAAACTATTTAACTTCTCTAAGCCTTTAAAAGTCATCTGCTAAAATAAGATTAATAATGTTTTACCCTATACAGTTGCTGAGAGGATTAAATAAAATGCCTACCTTTTAGTGTCTGTTACTGAGGAATTGAATAAATGTTCTCTCCTTTGCTTTTCACTTTTGAATAATATTTCACTGTGGGATAATGTGCTTTTGTAAATATTTTCTCATTTGATTTAGATTAGGTATTATTTCTAACAAATTGTGACTAATAAAGGGTAAGGGTTGACTCAAGGTCACAGGACCGAAACAGGCAGGGTTGGGACTTAAAGTCTTCTGGCTTCAATTTCAGCACTCTTTATGTACTATTGTCAGTTTTCAGGAAAATGAGTTGCCATGTTCCATTCTACAGCCACCGTCAGAAACACATGTGACTGTGTACAGGTGGAATTCAGTGACGAAATAGGCAGGGAGAGATGTTGGGGCTGAAAAATCTGGAAAGGAAGGAGCATCAGTAACCACTGTGAATGAAAAGTGAATGAAGAGAGTACTGCATATATTTTTCAAATAGATGGAATATGGCGTTTTCAGACCTAAACAATCTGGCCAGAAAACTGCTGAAGAAAAGTGGCTTTTCCTAGGCCTGAAAATATAACAGGAAAAGAAAGTTTCTTTCCAGGTTCTCCAGTACCTGCTGTCATGGTTCTGCTGTTTCCTACCTGGTACATTACATACAGCATTTGGAGGTGGTCTGTGCACAGTATACTTGAGACGAACGTGTGCCAAAGCCATCTCCCTTCTGTGCTTTGTCACAACTTATTCCTATAATGTTTAAGTGTTCTGGTTATAGACACTTAGGATATGATTAAAAATAGCTTCCTCATAAATGAAGCTAAGTTGAAGTCATTGTGAGAATCCATTACAGGGCTTTGCTGCGTTTATCCCTTTTGTTACTAGAATATTAACTTGAGATGGCTCCTGCTAGTCAAACCATCTCGATAGTTTCCCTTTCTTTTCCATTCCAAGCTACGCACTGGAGTTGATCGATTTGCCAGCAATGTTAACAGACACAAAATGGTATTCTTTACAGTTCTCATTAAGTGTCTGTGATGTCTCCTATCTGTGTGGCATTCTCAAGGTTAGTTTCTTTGCTGTGGCCTATGAATTTAAGTCAGCTTTATTTACAATGGCCTCATCGCATTCTCCCCTCCAGTTTCCCTGGCTTATACCTAGGAAGAGCTTCTGTCTCTGTACTTACTTCGTGTTTTCTGGAAACATTTAAAGCCAATCCTGAGCCTGTCCCCTCGGTTGTCCCCCATAGGCCTGGGCATGGAATGAGATTACTGTGATAGGCGAGGGCTGGCAAAGGAGAGGCAGGGCTTCCTAAGCAGGTCCTGAGAGGTGGAAGCTGGGTGGAGGGGTTGTCTGAGGAGCAGGGTCGTCCTTCCTGATGCCTGTCGCCCAACATCCTCATGGCAGAATGATTGTTTTGAAGAAACAGGCTGTGTTGCCTACATAATAGAAGGTTCTGGAATCTCTTTTGAACAAACTTTTCTGCTTAAGGTATCAGGGTTTCTTCATGAAATGTTAATCCCAGGTATTCTAGAGGTTGAAACTGAACTAGTCCTGCCTGCAACCCTTTCAGCTTGGCTTGGGACCCAATGACAACAAATTACTCCTCCTGCTTTCAAACACATTGGGCAATTAAAAATTGCTTGCAACTCTGAGGCACCATCAGGTGCTGCAAAGGAAGTTTGCATAATCTGCTCTTGAGAGATTTTAAAAGAAAGTGGTATTATTACTTTTTCAGGGATTCTTCAGATGTCTCTTATTTAGATGAAGGGAAAACTTCTGTACTGTTTCAAAGTCCTTCCTTACTCAGGAAGCCCCGGTGCTTATACAGTGGATCCACAAACTGCATCATGAAGAGATCAGTCCTTGTGATTTTCAGGTTTTTTTTTTTTTTTATGCAGTAAGGTCTCCACTACTGGGAAGTTAGACTACTTACACTGTTCTCACATTCTAGAATTTTCTACTTACATACATTTTTCCTCATGCCTTTTTCACATCTCTGCCCTTTGAAATGTGACTTATTCTTCAAGATGCAGCTCAGTCTCTTAGTTACCCCCCCCCACAACAACAATTGTAACAAAAACAAAAACACCAATAACCACGATCTTTCCCAAATCCTGAAGCATTTGGCTTGGACATTTTTATGAAATTCGATGATTCTAAATAGTTATCTGTGCTCAGATTTGATCTTTACTTTATATTTCAAGTTCCTTCAAGGCAAAGATTATTTTAAATTTCTCACAAATGCAATAAATGTCATTAAGATCATGGATAGTAACAAATTATATATTTTCAAAAATGGGAATTTAGAATAAAACTGATCAAAACTTTTGTCAGTCTCGTGAAATAAATATAATCTGATTTACGATGAGTCATAAGTCAACAATTTGTCAATTTCATGAGTTAACTGAAAAAAGAGCTACTGAAATACACTGTAGTCTATAGTAGATAAAGAAAACACTAGTGAATTTGTTAATTGTTTTATAAAAGTTCAAAAAGGAGTTGGTTAATAAGATGGAGGTTGTTCGATATCCTAAAAGTTTTCTTCTGTCTTTGGCATATGTCTGTTTATGGATAAAAATAAATATATATATATATTTCTACCCAGTGTAATTACTATTCCAACATTTACTTCCTCTTTTTTTTCCCCTTCCCAAAACCCCAGTGCATAGTTGTAAGTCCTTCTAGTTCTTCTGTGTGAGCTGCCATAGCATGGCAAACGGCAGATGGGTGGTTGTGAGGCTGGGAAACGAACCCAGGCCACCGAAGCAGTGAGGACGCTGAACTTTAACCACTGGGCTCATCACGGCTGGCTCTACTTCATTACTCTTATTTTCCCTAACAGTTTTGAAAGTTATCACTGTGCTGTGGTAGTAAATTTCTTTCCAAGGAAAATTGGATGGAGTTTTTTAGACTTTAAAAGTATTTAAATTTTGTTTTTCAAGCAACACCATACACAATTGTTAGACTTTATCACTGTATAAAAATGTACAGTGGTTTATTGACATGTACATTCCAATATGTTTACAGCTGCAAGATAATGAGGCACACTCAGTATTGCACTTCATTAAAATTTCAGGCTCAAACTTAACCTAGAAGTTTAAATGAAACTGCATTTGTAATTTAGTAATTCTTATACAGGACAAACATTGATATCTTTATATACAGTGTGATACTTATTACATTTATATGCCGTCCTAACACAATTTTTTTTTTAAATAACAGTCTAGGAAATAAACCAGAATATTCCTTTTTTTATCCCCACCCGTGATGCAATTGTACAGGATTACAAAAAGGTAGTATACAATAAACAATGATTATTTTTCTTTTTTGCTTGAAAGCCAGCATCATTCTTAGTCCATAGGTATGGCAATTCTTTTATATCAATTATCTATAAATGTCCAATGCTTCACAGGCCAATGACGGTAATGGCCACATGCAAACACCTCACAAGTTTGATGTCTTGGTTCAAAAGAAGATAAACCGAAATAATGGGGAAACTTTCCATAGCAAGAATTATGTACATGGTATTTGGCATCCTTCTTGCACTGTGAATGGTTCATTTTCATGGATGTAAAAATGGTCCCGTCCTTATCCTGAGCAGAGTTTAAACTTCATCACATCCGCTTGGAGGATGAAGGCAACTTTTCTCTCCGTAGACAAAGGAATCTGAGTGTTCTAAAAAGTGTGAGCATTTCTGCACACTCCACAACCCAGTGCAAACTCTTCCCCGGTGGGTGGATGAACAACATGGAGTGGACATTCAGTTCCTTCCAACTGTTTGCCTTTGGGACCTGTATAAATTTTGAAGGAGGCAAAAGAATGTAATTGAAAAAAAAATACACACATAAAAACCTAATGTAAATATACATCACCGAAAAGTTCTTCAAAGAAATAACATGACTATGGTTATGCAAATATAAAATCAAAACATTATCTTTTCTTCTAACCACAAAAGTAAAAACGTTCACCGTAAAAAATTCAACATTCCAGATATATACAACAGAAGAAGGGACAGGGTCCCTCACCCACAACACCCTGCCCAGGGATAACTACGATGCGCTACAGATCTTTTTCTATTAATAAATGAATTAGATGCATCATCTGAAAACAAAGAGCAATCAACAAAATCTCTCAGTTTAGCCTAGCAGAAAATTATTCTGGATGAGAACATATGGAGACTTTATATAGAATGTTATCCTCCAGGTAAAATCAAATTTAAGTGTAAATAGGCCATGTTACCCTTCTACCTTCTGTGAAGAAAAAGCACAATTGGTAAAATGGGAAGAATGATTACAGTCATGTGTTTCAGTCAACAATGGCCCACATATACGATGGTGGTCCCCTAAGATTAGTACCATAGAGCCTAGGTGTGTAGTAGGCTATACCACCTAGGTTTGTGTAAGTGCACTCTATGATGTTCACACAACATCGCCTAACGATTCATTTCTCAGAACGTATCCCCACCAGTAAACAATGCCTGACTGTATTAGTGTTATTTTAAAAAGTATTTGAAGGGAGATTAGTAGAAAAATGAAAATTAATCATCTTAAAAATGTGAATGGTAAAATAATATAAAATGTAATAATCTGGAAGAAACACTTTGGGGAAGATAAAAATTTGTGGATATTAATCAAAATAAACTAGGCTTAAAAATGTATGAAAAACTATACTTTTCTATTTTTTTAAAAGACTTGCTATGCTAATGTGCTTCGTGTCATGTGTTTCATATTATTTAAAAAGGATTTTTAACTCCTCTATAAGCGAAGAGCTTTACTGTGTAGGGAATACAGGCTGGGCTCATACTTGAATGCAGAGTCCTTATTAACAGCAGAGGGAGGAATACAACTATGCCTTCGTTTCCTACAGCTAGTTTCCAAAATAATTAATGTAAATTTTGATTTTGTTTGAGAGAAAACTAGCATGACATCGGATGAAATGAGCTTATCCAGATCAATGGGGAATGAGATCTCATTTAAATTACCTCTTCCAGATTTAAAAACTTCTGTGACGTTAAAAAAGCAAAACACGAGGGATAAAAGGTTAGTATTTAAGAAGCTCTTAGCCTGGCATGTATAAATACTCAATAAATGTTAAGCTGTTATTACGATTCCTGAACAAGAACACACTATGGCCTGATCTAGAGGAATAAAAAGTTTCGTATAGGAGTAAAACCAAGGCATGAAGGGAAATATCAAACCGAAGACAGCTGATCTCAGAGGGAGAAGTCAACCGCTGGTTCCAGTTAACAGACACAAGGATGGCAGTTAGTGCTGCCTCAGATAAATGCAGGCATGTGACCCCAGGATGGGTCAAGGTGGGAGCACACCAGAGGTTTGTTAGGAAGGTGATTATTCCTGTTATAAAGTATATCAGTATCTCATCCTCAAATCATACTACACACTGATACTCTGCCTGCCCCCAGTGGGTGGGGAGAGTGGTCAGGACGGGGACACTCAATGGTGGAGCTAGCTGAGGCACGCAACGCCATCAACGGTGGAGCTAGCTGAGGCACGCAACGCCATCAACGGTGGAGCTAGCTGAGGCACGCAACGCCATCAACGGTGGCTCCTGCAAACTGCAGCCCTTGCGCTTCTTCAGGGAAAAATAAATGGTCATTTATTCAGCAAATATTTACTGAGTGCCTAACAAATGAATGGCGTTATGTTAGACGCTTGGGATTTAAAGATGGATGTATATGGCCCCTATCTTCAAGGAGTTCATAATCTAACGTTATGCTAAAAAATAAAAAACACCTGCAGACATTTGAGTGCTTATTATTGAGGCACTGTTCTAGTGTGTGAACCCACTTAATCTTCTCTCAGTCCTAGAGGCAGGAAATAGCCCCATCTTGCAGATAAGGAAACTGAGGCAAAGTTACCTTAATTTTTCTGATTCTTAAATTCCTCATCTTTAAAATAGGCACAACAATATCTAACTCACAGGGTGCTGTGAAGATTAAATATCCTGGCTCAAGAAGGTGGTCAAGAAATATTTTAGAAAGGAATGGATAGAGGGATTATCTACTTCAATTTCTTAATCTGGACTCTTGTCCTCATCCATCTATTAAAAATTAGAATTAATGGGTTGACAACGGTTAGAGAATGATCCTTCCGTCCTTGTAAGTAGGCTGCATGGCCATCTTCCCTGCTGATTTCACTGTGGGGTCTCCTTTAATTCTCTTCCAATTCTCTAAATGATCAGATGAGTTGGAGGAATGTGTGAGGCTGGGAGAGCACACCTCAATCTTGATCTGAGGCCAGTTATTTAACCTCTCTAAGGCCCTAATTTTCCATTTGTGAACGTGGGGATAATACTATCTACCTTGTAGGTTAGAAAAATTAGGTGAGGAAAATATATGTAAAAATACCCAGGATCAATGTCAGTTCCTTCTTCTGCCTCTCCCTAACTCCTTTCCCGCCTCATTCCTGTAATTCACAACTGTTTAAAGGACAAAGTCCTTTTTCTTGGCTGACTGGGACGATCATGTGAATGTATGAGAAGCGTTGACGGTCCTCTTTCAGTGACTACCCCGCTAACTTCCTTAAAGTTTTCAGTGTTTTTTTGTTTGCTTTGTTTTTTAACATAGAAGAAACTTGCTTTCAATAAGTAAAATTTGGATTTTCCTTGACTACACTGCTTGCCTCTACACTTTCTCAACTAGAAGCTGGTTATCTCCCAAGCTCCTCCACGTCATAAGGCCAGGAGGCAAGACTGACTTTCCTGGTTGCCATTAATTTCCAGACCACTAACCTCCAACTTTCACTCAATAATCCCTCTTCCCCTGAAGCTAAAACACTGGCCCCTTTTCACTCCCTTTTTTGCTGACCTCCAGCTCACCACTCTCCTCCTGCTAATCATGGCTCACATCTCCAATCTGGCTATTATCTTAAACCTTCTGGCCTCACAGTATTCTGATCTTGCTTCTTTCAAAGTCCACCACTTCTATTTTTTTAAAAATAGAGGAGGAACAATACAACAATATCTATTAGACATGAGCAAAGAGCAAAAAGTAGCCATACTTAAAAAATCTGATTTATCTTATCTTTGGTTTTGAATTGATAATATATTTCACATGGTTTAAAAATTACAATGTTAAAAAATTTTACACAATAAGAAGTCACCCTCCCCCATCTCTACCCCATCTTCCCTTTTTCCCCAATAGTTAATCAATTTTATTAATTTCTTACATATCTTTCCAGTTTTTTAATGCAAATATAAACAAATGAGTATATATACTGATTTCTCCCTTTCTTACAAAAGGTGACATACAAGGTATACTATATATACCTTGTTCTGTAATTTGATTTTTCATTTAACACTATCCCTATAGATCTTTCCCTATCAGTACATACAAACTCCATCCTCAGTCATCTTCTTTTTCTTAATGGTGCATAGTATTTAGTGTTTAACCAACCTCCTACTGGATACTTGCATTGTTTACATATTTTATTATTATAAGCATGATGCAATCAATAACCTGGTGTATTTGCCCTTTTTATTTCCCTCACATATGTAGGTATATCCCCAGAAGTGGGATTGTGGAACACTAGATGTACTTGAATTTTGAGAGACACGTTAGGGTTTGACCATTTGCACTCTGACCAGCCATGGATGAGAGTGTGTTTCCCAGCTTTACAACACTGCACATTGCGGCATGTGTACTTGTATAGGTATTTTCACTAACTCCAGATACAGCTCATATAAACTTCTCTTTGACGGCCCCATTTGCCTCTCCTTCTACTTCTCTCACTTCTGTTAAGCCTAGTATTCCACCTCACTGTCATCACCAGCTTCCTGACCTTTTCCAATTTTTTGAGTATCTTTTTGGCTTCATATTCATTTTTTCTCAGCCTGACCTCCACAATCATTTCTCCTATATTCTCAGTGGCTTCTTTAATTCTCTTGGCTTTATAATTCTCACACACTGCCAATTCCCAGCCATTCTAGATCACACCACTTGTACATTTTATGGCACTAGTTCTAAGCTTCTTAAATAAAAAAAAAAACAAAACCCACGAAATCCCTTTAAATGGTTCTGTTATCAACTTACAATTTCAAACTTCACATGCCCTTTAGTGCTGAACAGCAACCCTTTTAATAATCTTAGCTGACTGCCTTCTCATTCTGCAAGCAGTCTGCTCCATTATAGGTCCTCACCCCTCACTCATGATGATGATCTTACCTTCTACTTCACTCACAAAGTCAAAAGTCAGAAGCTTACAAGGGCCAAGGGATTCCCTCTGATTCTTTAGATAGGTTTTTTTTTTTTAGGAAGATGAGCTAACATCTGCTGCCAATCCTCCTCTTTTTGCTGAGGAAGACTGGCCCTGAGCTAACATCCGTGCCCATCTTCCTCTACTTTATATGTGGGACGCCTACCACAGCATGGCCTGCCAAGAGGTGTCATGTCCGCACACCGGTGAACCCCGGGCTGCCCAAGCGGAATGTGGGAACTTAACCGCTGCGCCACCAGGCCAGACCTCTTTAGATAGTTTGAACTGGGTTTCTGCCACTTGAAACAAAGTGTTCTCATGTGACCATTAAATAAAACTAGATACCATATACATCATAATCCTATTTAAAAATATTAAAAGCATACCTGCAGGACAGTGCGGTAGTTCTTCCTTAGGAATGCTAGTCATTCTTTGAAAATCATCATGACAAGCATTACAAAAATGTGTTGTTCCAAAACAGAAAAAGACAGCCACTGAACAGCAGTAGCGACATTTATATTCCAAAAAGTCTGTGCCATGTTTTGGACACATCTATAGCAAAAGAAAATAGATAGACACAAGATTATAGCGAGTCTTTTTAAATTATACTTAAGATGGTCATATATATAGCTCAGTGATTCATACTTTTGAGAGTATCCATACCTCTTAAAACTGATTGAAAAACTGACGATACATCCATTAAAAAAATTAATGAATAAATACGTGGCTTTGCATAACATGTCCTGACAAATCCCCAAGTTCTAACCCCAGCTCCATCATAACCAATCTTATTTAATAAGCTAGCCACTTAATTTCCTTGTGAATGTTTTCTGTCCGCCAAATTGAAAATTAATATTTCACTTGTCTCATAGATGTACTATAAAGATTTCAGTGAAGAGGGGAAAACATAAAAGTGTGACTGCAGGTTTAAGAAAGTGAAATAAGTAAATTTACTACTTATTTTCATGAGAGACAAAATTATAAAATACAAATACCATCCGAAAGAAATAATATACATGAAACAATTTGGAAAAGTATATACTGCCGTACAAACACCAGAAAACACTGGGGAAAAAGTCTGCTATACCATTCCCACCATATTGGTTATGTTATTATTAACAAAAAAATAGAAGTTTAACATTTAAGGTTTTTAAACTGTCCTTTCTAATAAAGTGTTCTGCCCACCTGAGCTCTGGACACATCAGAACAGGCACCACAAATGAGCTCTCTGGGATCATAATCATCTCCTTGTCCAGCCTCGGCATCACAGCGAGCTTCGCCACCAAAATATGCCTGTGGAGAAAACATATTTATATTATAGCAGGAAAAAGGAAAACTCTGCCATGGGAGATCCAGTATGGATGGAGTGGAAGTAAGATCAAGAGGCCTTAGGAAGTATTACTGTCTATTAGACACTCCCTGGCAATGCCAAGTGGATGCCCACTTTGCTGCCTGTAGGGCAGATCAGAGTAAGAGAGAAAGCTACTTCAATTCTGGGATGGATTCATTACAGAATCATTACAGTAGGAAGTTCAAACATTGTACTGTCAAAGCAAAATAACAAAAAAAACTGTATAAGATTTCAAATAAATATCAATAATAGGATATTAAGTAGTAAAGAGAAACTATGCTTTTTCAGGGCAAAGTTTAGTTTTTCTCATTTTGAAATATTAAATAACATATTCCCTTCTTCTGCTTTAAAAAGTATGCTTAGAAATTTCCAAATTTTAATACTATAGAAAAAAATATGCCTAAAATAAATATTAGTACAGAATTATAATCCTGAGGCTAATGAGAAAGAAAAAATCAGTTTTGATCACACAAAAATCTTCAAAAAGGAAAGGAAAGTTTGGCAATTCTGTTCAGAATACTGCTCATACTTAGAAAGCTACATTAATTGCAGGAACTCAACAGCATCCAATGTAGATACTTGAATAAACGAAATTATCATGATAGATGATTTATCTCTATTTGCTCTGGGCACAAAATAAATGAGGCCAGTTGTAGCTGGGGCAATCTGCATAGCCAAAAAGCTATGTCCATAATTGGGGATAAACAAGATGAGTCAAGATAAATCTATTATCTATACTAGAAAAACAGGTCAAAAGATAGGCTCCATTGATACAGACATTATAAATGGTTGTCCACCAGCTAAATCCAGCCTCAGAAATATTTCATTTATCCTGGGGCCTATTCTAGCTGTTTCAATTTTCTCGATTCTCTGCCTGGCTTTCTGGACATTTGACTGTCATCCCTGTGATGACAACAATATTCATTTATGATGTTTAGTATACTAAACACAATAAATAATATTTTATTATTTGTAACAATACAAGTTTCACAAATGCACACTATTGGTCTTTCCTTGGGTGTATGCATATTTGTCTGCATTTCTGGCTATCATCTACCTCTTTAGCCTTCCATTCGTTATCTGTTTTTTTTTTGGTTACCTTGGGAGACTATGCACCTTTCATTTATTGATTCCTTCAATCATTTATTCATTCTCTAATTAACTTAGTGTCTAATGACAGAGAAATGAAAAAAGTCTTTGTCCTCATGGATCTTATCAAGTGGGGCAGACAGACAAGTGAACCAGTAATCATAATGCAGAATAACGAGTGCTAGGATGGATGTGTGCAAGATATCAAAATTGTGTGGTGGTGGTGGAGAGGCATAGGCACCTCAGAGAGGAGGTGAGACCTGAGCTGGATCTGAAAGTATGATTGGATAGATTTGACTATGCATATGAGCACGTGTGTGCAGGCAGGTGGCAGGTGAGAGTGAAATGCAGAGCAGCTGGTAGAGAAGAGCATTCTGTGAAGAGAAATAGCCTACACGATGGCAAGGAGGTGTCAGTGAGTGAGCAAACATGGCCAAGTTTGGGGAATTGCAAGTTGTTCAGTATTTTGTAGCATGGGGCACAAATGGTAGCATATCAGAAGATGAGACTGGAGAGGTGGACAGGGCTACAGAAGAATAACATAATCACATTGAGATCTATATTAATCTACTAGTAGCAGCGTAAGTATAAAGGATGGAATAGAGAGGGAAGGGGCTCCACACAGGAGCTCAGTAACAAGGCTACTATAATTAATGATTAGGGCTGCCAAAGATGTAAGAGAAAGAAAAAAATTGAGAGATTTGAAGACAGAATTGACAGGTCTTAGTAAATAAAGACTGGAGATTGAGAGAGTCATAGTTGATGACGGTAATACTGGACACGTGGACTTTGAAGTATCTGTAGGAAATACAAACGTCTGGTAGGCAGTTAGATATCTGTATGTAAAACTCAAAAATTCTGGAAGGTCAGAACAGTATACGTGGTAGGCGAAGGCATGGATGTACAGAGGTCACCAAAGATGAGGTATTATGAGGCAAGAATGGAGTGCTGGGGAAACAGATATGTCAGGGATAGGCGAATGAAAAGGAACTCTTTGAGGGAGTTCAAGACAAATCACCAGAAAGGAAGGAGGTTCTCCTGGGAACCAAGGAAGTGAGAATTTTAAGGAGGGAATAGTCAAAAGAATCAAGTATGAGAAATTTATTCAAGAACCAACTGGATTCGGCAAACTGGAGGTTATTACTGATGAGAAATGGCTTGTGTACAGAAATACTTCATGTTTTAGAAATAGTTTATATGGGTTAAAAAGAATCTTAAAACAAATTAAGTAAATAAATTCAACTTGAATCACAGTACCAAGCTTTCTCATTTTTAACTTCAGACATGCATAAGAATAATTGGCTATCACTATATAATTCAACTCCTTAATCACATCCGTAATCTCTAGTTCTTAAAAGTTCTTAGTATAATTTATAGCATACCTTTCTGCATTTGTAGCAGACATAATATGCATATCTATTCATGGCATAGCCAGCGGGGTCATTATAAAATCTCACACCAGGAGTTGTGATAGCTTCACTCTTATGAAGACCTTCATATTCCAATCTCATTAAGGCTTTTCTTCTGACATCCTCATAGAGTTCTTTTATTGGATCAAGCAGGTCTTTTAATACTATATGATTTATTTTGTTCTGAAATTAAAAAAATGATCACTCTTTAATGGAATCATTTATTAATTAATTCAACAAACATTTAGTGTGCACCTAAGTGCTAAGCACTGTGCTAGGAGATAACCAAACATTTTCTAAAACAAAAATGCCATTTAAAAATAATCTTGTGAAGTTCTTACAAGCCCATATTTTTCCAAGACAGGAAAAATGGGGGCAAGTGGGGCAAGAGCATGAAAATCCCATTTTATTAGCTTCATATTCCTGAGTATGAAATATATCTCCTGTTGCCTTAGCCATTCTGGGGATAGAAGGTTACCTTGCTACCACAAATAAGACACACTCCCTCTGTGCATGCATGTGTGTGTATTTTGGTTCCTTAGGGGCAGGGTAGAACGCCAGGTGATGGAAATGTGCAGGTAATATTTTCTATACCACTTTCATGTATCATTCTCTAAACGTGACCTTTCTTTGCGGTACTATCTGAGAAGGAAGAGCAAAATACTACAATCTTTTAAATTATTTCTCAGTCTAACTAAGCAATGACTGTGTTAAGTCTTTTCATTTTATACCCTGTATACCAGTCTGTAAATCTGAGGATAAGAAAATAGGGAGAACTGAACAAAACAAAAGGGGATGAAGAATTAATAGACAACACAGTGTCAATCACATTCTTAAACAAAGGTTTTTTTGTTAATCAGTATTAGCTTGGCAAAACAACTTGCTATTTTGCATACGATCTTTGTAAAGATGTGTCAAAATGTCAAAAATTTTCTCCGTATTTTACCTAAGCTCTAAAAGATTCTGTCCTAATGGCACTGAAAGTTCAGATTTCACTCTTTAATTGCAGGTATCAGTACCTACAAGCATCAGAAACTCATTTTTCTTTTTGGTAGTCACTCATTGCCATGTCACATGATCCGAACTCTTAGGGGGTCTGAAAATAATGATGCATGCATGCATGCCCTTTAATGCATGTCTAAATGTTTACATGAATTTCCTGACACAATATGTTTAAATTAACCAACCTTTAATTGACAATTACTGTTTTGAAACGCATTATAATAGATACAGGGATCTTATAATATTCTCAGGTACCACCTGGATGAGGAGAGCAGAACCTGATGGAAGCTGGTGGTAAAGAATAAACTGCAAAGGACACTGAGAGATGCTGAAAACACATTTATCTTGAAAGATAAAAGATGAAGATAAAGATGAAAATAAAAAGTAGGTCACTTCTGGTTCTTTTCATACCTTGCAAATGGGACAAGATATAAATCCAAATGTTATCCTTGGACCAAGCCATCTGTTTTCTAAAACTCGTTGACAGCACTGTAAGTGGAATACGTGACTACAGTCCAGCTTAAATAAAGAAAAGAGAAGGAGATAAGTAAATGTAATCATGATAAACACTTGAGTAACTGGCAGATTACTCAATGTAAGGTGCTACTTAAAGCAGCTAAGAGAAAAATCAAGAAACTTAGTACAATGAAATTTCAGCACTTCTCTACTATTCATGGAATGTTATAACTAGCTCTTCAGCATCTCCCAGTTTTTCATCATTCATATATTAAGGCCATCTTATAGAGAGAAAGCTGGGTTAGGGAGAAATGTAAAATCATTCAATCTCGTATCTCACAGAACGAAGAGCAAGCTACTGAATAAAGATTTAAGATTTATTTTTGAGAATGTTCATTATCTTGGAATCACAAGAACTGAAAATATAAATAAACAACCAGTAAAAGTTATAAAAAAAAGTATTTAGCAAATAGTAACTTCCATAATATTATTAATATTATAGATGTAAGTGTATACATTATGTATAGAGGTATGTATCAGATCAATTACATAATGCTATAAACTACCATTCTGGATTTTGGAAATCAAGGAGAGAGTAGCTATTGAATAATCTAATTATTTTTTCCTCACTTATGAACATTATATACCTTCTATTGATTATATAGGCTCATACAAATCACACATTAAAGCTAAGCACACAAAATGAGTGCTTAATGAGCATAATGAGACAGAATTTGCTCTTTACTAAACTAGTAGGTATTAATGGGACATTTTCTCTCAATTATACAAAAAACATTCAATCAATTCTTTATTTGACAAGTATATTTACATTTCCCATTTTAAAATCTAGACACATTTAATACTTTAAAAGCTGAGACAACCTGAATGGCTGGTGCTGCCGAGAGTGCTTCAGTGAAACATATCATGCACATGTCATCAGCATCTTGCTTCAGCGATGTGGCATTTTTATCACAGCCATGTAGACAGGGCAGACAATGCTCTTCATTTTTAACACCTCCACAGGGATGGCCACAAGGGTGTGTCTTACTGCAGGCTATCTTAGCATATTCCTGTTAAAGATGAATTACAATGGCACACAACGTATCAAAATGGCACACATCCTGGTAATTATATCCATTATATTAATTTATATTTTCCCACAGGAAATACATGTTAAGGCTAAATTACAACAAAGGAAAGTTATTTTTCTTCTTTATTTGAATATAACTTAGGATTATTCACAGAGTTCATTTTTCTTTTAATATGATTTAAAAAAATTTTACTCCACATAAAGGGAATGCTGATAAAAAGTGAATTACAATTTTCATCTGTTATCAGGCATAGCCATGAAGCAAAAAAATTCCTGTTACAATCTCCCAATCACCACCCATCCCCTCCCCAAAATGGGAACTGGAAAAAAAAATACAGCTATCTTTTGCTATCTGGGCACAATCCAAATTCTTGTTGATTAAATTAGTAATCAAAAATATTTGGATAGCATGGAAATGTGTATAGATGTTCAGGCCTAAAGAACTTCCAGATTCTGGAATTTTATTTTAGAGAAATAAGCGAATAAAACACGTAAGAGGCAAAGAAAATGTAGTCCAAAGATTTTTAACTGCTTCTAGGCACAAAAGCAAATGTTAAATATATATGGTGATGGTAGTTGGGAAACACAAAAAAGTCTGGTTTGGGCTTGAGAGCCTTATCTGATCCATTCTCTAGCTCTGATAAAGCATTTAACTCTTTGTTTTTTCCTGATTAGCCCTGACATCAGTGCCAATCTTCCTCTATTTTATAGGTGGGTGCTGCCACAGCATGGCTGATGAGTGATGTAGGTCTGTGCCCAGGATCTGAACCCGCAAACCTGGGCTACCAAAGTGGAGCACACAGAACTTAACCACTATGCCACGGGGCTCGCCCCAGCATTTAACTCTTGATATATTTAGAAAATTGAGTGATGCTGAGCTGGAACTCTTATTAATATGAAGTGAAGGTGTCATGAGGGAATGCGTGCTATTCCTTACTGGGTGGTCTGCCTGTATACTCACCTGGCAATCTGCATCAGAACAAACACTGCCAACAGCAGATAACTCTGTTCCACTCCTGGAACCACAGAAGCGACATGCTTCCGAGCTACTGGTTGTGGGTTTGCCTAGGTTCAAGCAGAACAAGAGGAATCCTCCTTAAGGATATATTTTCTACACATTTTAATATAACTAATTAAAAAACAATAACAAGAAGCCACACCACGTTTGTATCAGTTGGGAAATCAGCCTGGCAGTTCTACAGCTGAAGGGTTGCAGCGGCCCTAATTACACAGTAAATAATTACACAAAAAAAGGGATAAGAAACTAAAGATCTATCCAAAGCCAAATAAATTAACTGATTTATTTACACTTTTTTAGTAAAAAGAAATAGACTAGACTTCTAGTAAATATAGCAGCTTGAGCAGATATGGCAAGCCCCTCACTATAAAGCACAATACCATACAAAATATAACAACAAAAATTAAATAAAAATACAAAGAAGAAAGGGAAACATTTAAGTAACTTTCTATAATAACAATATTACAAGACATAGGAGAAAACTTATCATCAGAGAACATGAAACTTCAAAGACAGAAGAATTAACACCCAAGGAACTAGAGATAGAGCAATTTGAAAAGGACTTTGAATATGTGTGAAATAGTTAAAGAAGGAACAGAATCCATAAAACCAGAATAGAACAGGAAAAAGAACAGAAGGATTTGGAAAATACAGATCAAGTTCTTTTTTAAACATAGATACAAAAACTCTAACCATAACAGTAATACACTAAATTGAGCAATATTTATAGAAAATGGTTTTTAAAAAAGGATAGTTTATATTATGAATAATGGTTCAACATTAGAACATTTATTAATATAATATATGGCACAGACAGATTATAGGGGGAAAAAAGTCAGCTATGAGAAAAAAAATACCATGCTCTTGTAGCATGAAAAGTTACCTGTATTTAGAGTTACATTTGTTCAGGTTTACACCTAATTCCAACATGAGACATTTGTGTTAGTCAGACAAATGGCAGACTACAGAGATGCCGTAAATTGAGGATTTGCAAGATTCCCTGTAACTTTAAGCTGGGAATATGCCAGACTTTAGAAAAAAAGTCAAAATGAAAAACCACGTTTTGGAGATAAAATGACTTGCCCAAAGTCACACAGCTTGTTAGTGGCAAACCAGGTTTCCTGACTTTTAGTCTAATGCTCTTTCTACCATAGAACTTTGTCTAGTAAATATAATAATATAGACAGTGATCAATGATGTCATAACCACTTATCAGAATACACTCAAAATTATTCACATTAAATAATTAAACATCTAGTTTAATTATAATCAGTACGCAGGGTTCAATCTTTTTTTTAAGGGACAGTTCAATCTTGAATCTTTTTTACCTGTGTGTTCTCGGAATTCCACCATTGCCTTCATTGTTTTAGAATCTGCTAGTGCCATCAACCAGAACAATTTGGTTCTACCACAACCTTCATGAAGGTCAACCTTTATAGCTTCTTCTTCTTCTTTGAAGACCTATAGCATCATCAAAGAAAAGGGAAAAGTATATTTATCTCCCTGAAAGACGAAGTATAAATTTTAATTATTCAATAACAATAATAATGGCTTTTATTTACTAAGCACACTAAGAAGTTCCAGATATTTCCAATCTTCTGTTTCATCTTCACAACAGCCCCATTTTCATAAATGTAGAAACTGAGTCTCACACAGGTTAAACAATTTGCTTGATTTACACAGTTGATAAGCTAGACAGTTGGGAACTCCACGGAGGTCTTTGATTCCAAAGTCCATTTTTTCCCATTACACCAAGCCTCCTTCCACATTTATTTCAAAATTTATTGTATATATTCTATGTTCCAGATACTGTTCTGCATGTAAAGACAGAAACCGTCACCTGTCTCTGATGAGTTTTGGTTCGCCGATGAAGATGGAGGAATCTGTCACAGTCAGTACATAAATTTCCACATACATTGCATAAAATGATCGCAGCAGTTTCACCATCATCATGGTTATCACACATGGGCTAAAATAAGACATTTCCATTTGTTATATTAGATTAAGAAGAAAGTCTCAAGTACTCATACAAATTGAATATAATTTACTTACAACAATGAGACTATTATGCTGAACTGAAGTCTATGAAGAATTTAGAATCTGAACACTAAACAGAATTATGGCAAGTGTACTTAACTAAAAATCTCTCAAAACCCTCAATTCAGTGATTAATGTGCTATGCAGGTTTAATGATAAATAAACACATATATTTTGCTTAGTGACTTAAGAAAACTTCTCCCCATTATATTCAAACATTGTGTATGCTAAATGAATAAATGATTCATTTTTGAAACTTGAACGTTAATAAGGAAATGCTGAAAGCACCTAAAGTCTTTCCTTCCAGTGAACTTCGGGATTTCTATCAAAACTGCTTTAAGTACATTTGTGAATAAATGGTAATGTCATGTTGCCTCTCTTAACTGCTTTATTTTCTTCTTACCATAAGATGGATTACAATTTAGTACAAAATCTAGAAATAGAATCAAAGTCTGGCTAAAAACACATTTTGATATGATGCAAACGTGACTCAGAGAAGAACGGGCAAGCTTTTTATATAATTAAAGCCCCTAATCTACTATGGAGAGGGGATCCCAAGTGAGACAGGTTTGTAAGATGAACTTGGGCAATGTGACACAATTTTTCAAGAGTTCCATTAATTGTGTATTTTGACTTGCAGGGTGTTTTTTAAAGCCAAGCTAAAGCTTACCAGAAAGTAAAACAACATAAATTTTTATAAAATAATTTTGATCTCACCATTTGTTTTTGTTGTCCATCCTTTCCCATCCATCTCCCTGAGGAGAGACGATCTACATGGTCCTGATCAAGAACACACAGTGATGCTAGAGCAAGCCAGAGCTGTTGAAAGGAAAGACTGTTACAAGTGAATTTTTAGGAAAGATTTAAAAAACACTGACTGCCTGGCACATGATAGCAGCTTAATAAATGCCAGCTAAACTTGAAAATACACAGCTACCTTGTGGCACTCAAGTTTTCCTGATGTGCTACCAGGCACACACGCTCACTGCAGTATGTGCCACGGACATAGTAGCACTCAAATATTTACTGAGTAAAGGACTGTTGCTCTGATGAACCATTCTGTTTTCTACCTGACATATAAAATTATTCTTTATTGGTCTACTGTGTAAATTATATATCAGTAAATGAATTTAAATATTTAATATACCAATGCCTCCTGCAGATTTTTCCAATCTAGTGTTGTCTGCCTGAGGCATCACATTCAAAGGAAGGTGGCAAAAATGGGTGTTTAATTTTGCGCAGTTCCCTGAGGAGTTGAGTATATATTAAATTCCTTCGGACAGTTCCTTAGAAGTCTCTGTAAGCCCCAATCGTCTAGCACTATGCTTGTTACACTTTATCAGAAATAAGTAAATGTCTAAAAACTTTAGAAAATTGCCCTCAAAAATAGTTTAAAACTTTCTGAGGCTTAAAGGGTAAAGTTCAGTTTTATATAAAATGATACATTTCTTCATTACTGAAAAATAGAAGATTACTTAACTGTCTCAACTCTATGAGGTACATGTGAGTGTCACTGGATATGAAGAGTAAGAGAGGAAAAAACAGGGAAAGAAAAAGCAGAAAAAGAAAAAGAAAGTATGCAAGGAGAAAGGGGAGCGCAGAATGAAGGAAATGCGTGCATGGTGGAAAAGGCTTACTGTCAGAACAGATGCTTCCGAAGTCACACTCACTAGCAACAGCCCATAAATTGGCCTTTTCTGCCCTAGGGAAATACAATTTATCTTCTTTTTCAGACTTCTGAGGATTAACTTAAGCAATTTCTACCAGTATTTACTTCTTCCTGATGCTGTTACATTGCCCTGCTTCAAGGAAACCTCAAACCTCTTTTGGAAGTATATGGGACACGAAATTTAGTAGGTGAAAATTTACTGTACGTACAAATTTACATGTGAAGAAAGCAATTCCACTTCCTAAGAGATTCTGCCCTACCCCGCCCTGGGCACTCAAACTTTTTGCTTTTTAAAAGTAAGGCCCATAAACCCAGAAGTAGGCTCTAGCACTCTACTTTGGGACCATACTTTTGGGCTCTACTATATGGCCATACCAAAAGGAGTAGGGAGGGGCCTTTCCTTTGGAGGACCTTCAGTCTATCACAGCATAATGCTGACACTAAACATACTGTGGTAAGTTACAGTACATACATTATTAGAAAGACAATACACTGACATATGGGTAATTTAGCCTTTTCTAACCAGTATATCCCTAGCTTCCTAAATAATAACAAAAACAAGCGATAAAGAACATATAGCAGTGAATATTAATAATCACCATACTTAGCTCATAATTCAAAAAAGCCTTCAAATGTTTTCAATAAATACAGTATTTGGTAAAAAAAAAAAAAAAAAAAAACACATGGATTAAGCTACGTTATTGATTTAAAATTGTTCAAACCTATTACTGAAAAAGAACATAGAATGACACAGGCAAATGAAACAGAAACCTACCCTAGTTGTTGCAATACACCTCACTGGAGATCTGAATTCTTCCTCCATCTTGGTCAAGGCAATGATGGTTTCTGCAATGGCATTTTTTGTCACTCGGGACCATGCTTCTGACAGATGACCCTATTGAGCAGGAGAGAATAATGTAATAAACAACCAGAAATGATTAATCATAGTAGCAAATTCTATTCTCTTAAATAACATTTCTCACCAAAAAGAAAAGATTTAATCATTCGTGAACTTTTAGATCAAGGGGCATACTTTTGAAATAAAAAATCCTTTACAAGCCTAAGAAAAATTCAACTCCAGATCACTATTTTGATGATTCAAAAGAAAAGTAAATAAAAATGTAGGTTCTCAATACTCTTTTCCTGTAGAGTTCAAGGGCATTGCCTCTTACATGTAGACAAAAACATAACAGAGGTACTAAGGTGTCTATGCATGAGAAATTTAAATTATGAAACCTTGTTATTTAACATGAAATTTATACAGCTAAGCTAACTGCTTTAGATGAGTATTGCTGGAACCCAAGAGCCTAAATGGGTTCAAATTATAACTACCTTAATTTGCTAACTTGATTTTTACCAAACACCAATACTACCATAGAATTTAGGTGTTCCTAAACATTTTTCCAAAGTATTTTCATCCAATGAACATATTGAGAAAGCCTACTTAAGAAGTGAAAAAATTCTCCTTTTCTCTGATTGAGGAAATGTTCACACTGTTGGGAAAAGTGATAGAACTTCCTCCTTCCCCAGAATATCCTTCCTCGTCTCATATCCACATGCTACTAATCTTTTACGGGGCAGTTCAAATTCAAATTCCTTCTCCTCCAAAATGCCTGCTGTCTACTCTACCCCTCAGGAACCTATAATCCACAGTATCCTGCCCTCCTCAGGCTGGACTCCTGGAAATATAATGGAATGTACGGAAACTAACATTACGGAGAAACCAGTAAGAGCCGGGCACTCTGAGAAGTAATTCCCTTTCCTCCACATTCCCAGATCTCCCCCCAAAGCCAACATCTAAAGATAGTGGTATAGGACATTAATAAAGAAGAGAAAAGGTTTTATGAACCATGAGAACAAGAAACTTCTACTTTGGGGAGCCCTTTTTTTCTCCCTTTAGGCTCGTGACTCAGGCTGTTTTTTAGGGTTCAAAGAGTATGTCTTATTTTTTAATTTAAGTTTTAAAGTCTTGGAAAACTTTCATAACAATTCTCAAGTAAATTAATTGGGAAGCTTGAAATGAACATACTTTACACAAAGGATAAATTCACTATTAACTGAAAAGACAAATGGCACAATAGTTAACCTACTAAACAGAGCCTTTAAGTAAAGAAAATAACATGAATGTACTTCTCCTATCAATCCAGTAGAATAAGCTGCTTGTTTTACTCATCAGATTTCTACTGCACTTCCCTGACATAATGGACAGGAGGATGGGAACTTACTGCCGCCATATCCTTAATAAGTTTAATGATGATCTCTGAGATCTGGGTGGGAGTTGAGCCCTTCATCCACCAATGACTTTCACCTCGTCGGATATAACTACAAAGGAAAGTCAGCATTTGCAAACCAATCAGTGACAGTTATAAATGAATAAGATGAAAACTTATTTCAGCATGCAGGTATTTTAGCTTTTTAAATGATTCAATCAATTAAAGCATTTTAAAAGAAAATTAATCAAAACATTACCCAGAATCTATCTCTTCAACCCCCAGAGAATAGCTATTCTGATGTGTTCTTTTTCAAATATTTCTGTTGATATATTATTTTTGTAGGCATTTTCTAGAACAGTGCTATTTAAAGTATATTCCATAGACTTCAAACTATTTGTTACCAGTCCACATAGAGATGATAAAGAGCTTGCACCAGAATATGCCAACTATATCATTGAGTATACTACCATTTAGTTCACCTGACATTTTTTTTCCCCTAGCAAGACTAAATGAAGGAAGCGATACATTGATTTACATTCTGGTGTTATTTGCTTAATGTCATGTATTGGCTCTTTGACTAGCATTATTCCAGATGTCTCTAATTTTTTGCTGTCACACACAATTCTGTAACAAATATCTTTGTATATATATCTTTGTGTGCATGTATGAACATTTTTGAGGGAAACAGTTCTAGAAGTAGAATTGGTAGGTCAAAGGATATATATTTTAAATACATGATATGTTCTCAAATTGACATCCAAAAAGGCTGTAGCAATATACATTAGGTGTCATAAAAAAATGCCTATTTCTCAAAATGTTTGTCTTTTTCTCATTGATTTGTAGTCATTCTTCTAATATTACAACTAATAATTCATTGCCTACTATATCTGTGTTAAATGTTTTTTCCAAGTAAGTTGCTTGTATTTTAAAACATTTAAATTGTGCTATCAGTTAATTTACATTTTTATATAGCCAAATCTGTGAATCTTTTCTTCTGAAACTTTTAGGTCCTGTGTTTTGTTTAAGGAGGTCTTCCCAAATTGAAGATAACAAAAATATTCTCCTATAATTCGTTCTGGTAGAGTTTTAAAAGAAATATATATAAAGCTTTAATTGATCTCAAGGTCACTTTTGTATATAGTGTGAGGTAGGGGCCTACAATTTTTTTCTACATGAGAAGTATTCCAACATTATTCAGCAGACTTTCTTTTCCCCACTAATTCAAAATGACACTTTTATTATAAATGGCATTCTTTTTTATATACAGATCAGTCGTTTATGGCTTATAGTTGGTGAAGAAGCAGACAAGGTGGAATTTGAAATCATGTCTTAACTCTTCAAAGAGTGGCTTGCTCTGTTCTATTTTTGCACTAAAAGAGACGCAATGACAAACCTGGAATTGAAAATCATTGGAAGGGTAACTGTTGTAACTCCTTTGCCCACGGTGGTACCAGCTGTTCCTGTGATGGTGGTTCCTTTGGCTTTTAGCTGTACTGTGAGTGCTTTGGCAATGCATCCTAGAAACATGTCCAAGATACCTAGCTTATTCCAATCTCCTTTCTCTGTTGAGTGAATGATATCACTGATATCTGCTGGGGGAAGGGATTTCACTCCTATGATGCTGGCCAGCCGATTAGGGGTCACTTCAGGTAAAACTCGTCTTAGTAAGGAGGTCACCTGGTAAGAAAAATAAAAGGAACAAATTCCATTTAAAGATTGGTGTTTTAAAGTTTTCATCTGTTTAATAAGCCTAGCTGCCATTCTATGACTTTGAAAACTTTGAAAAGGATAGAAATATGACTTAAACCCTATTTTAAATTTCTCAAGTGGTAATTAACACTGCAGGGCAGCAAGAAAAAAAAAAACGTGTCTTTCATTTGGTCAGGATTAAAGGAAAATTACGCTATATATCTCATGGTAATATGACAATCAATAGCCAGGATACTCTTTATTACAACAGCACATTAGTAAAATGGAACATATCTTGCTTCTTCATATTCTCATTACAATGAGTCAAAAATAAAAAGCGTGGAGTTAAAATACAATCCAAAAACTAAAACTTACAAAACAAAATAAAAATCAATACTTAAGGCCCTAAGGTGATTCTCTTTGCTAGTATAATTTTAAACAACGTTTCAGTGGTATGAGCAGTCACCTGTCTCTGGACTCGAGGGGAGGCTGTGTGGAGCAGTGAAAAGAGATCCTGGAGCAGAGTTAGTTGCTGAGCCAGATACTGCCGGCCCACGTTAGAGCCACTCAGTGCTAAAACCATCGAGAGCAGCTCAAAGCAGTAAGCATCAGAGGAGGCATCTTCATCATTGGGCTGAGAATTGGCATTTTCTTTGCTTGATATGGCATGTTCCCATTCTTCACGAACTCTGGTAGCTTCCATGCGAATAGCCTGGACTATGTGAGCACACACCTATTTAAAAGCAACAGAAAGAAAACGTAAAAACACATTTTTAAGACCAATTTACTACTCCTAGGCTAAAAAAAAGGCAAAAAATATTAGCTGATACTCAATTTAATACTCTTCCTCTCAGTTAATTCTCCATCATACCATTCTCTTAACTCATCTTAAAAACAATCAAGAAAAACTAATGGAACCATGATTAAAAATCTGAATATTGACATCAACTATGGTGTAGAAATTACTTTTTTACAAGTTACCAATATCTCTGCCTGTGGTTTAAGATATCAAACAAAAACAAATTACCATATTTTATCACTTCAAAGGTACATTTTCCCTCACATTTTAACATTTCTATTCACAATGTGCTTTATAATTAATGGTATCCACAATTTAATTGGTAGCAAATTTTCTTTTTTAGTGATATATAAAATAAGAGCACATTTTATAACTGGTAGCATCTAGGATTCCATGAAATGTTCTTAAAAAGATAAAGCACAAATAAATTTATGATATTTATTTAAGAAAAGACTTAATAGTGTTGAAAGTTAAAATAACGGGCTAATTTAAAACCAATACTGTGTTTAACCTTTGAAGGGCTAACTTTTAAGTCACCCAGGCACACCACTGTCTGCACAGTCTAGTGCTGCTGTCCCACCTCCTTCTCATTAAAACATAAGCACTGATTTAGCTAATATTATAACTGCTCAGCAAAATAACAATAAAAATAATCCACCAACAAATTAAAAAAACAGTGGGGAAAGGATCACAGGAAACACAAATGAAATCTGACATAGCTGGGTATTTGACATGAAAACGAAAAGAATCTACCTGAAAATGAGAAATAACAAAGAGCAGCAAAGAAAGAAAGTTAACGTTCATAACAAAAGCTTTAAAGTGATGCAGGTATGCCAATATACTCCCTTCTCTCTAGAAAAAGGGAGACACACGATGGAGGACCTATAAAAAAGTCAGCATAAAAAAGCTTCCATAAATTTTGGAAAACACTTTACACCTGAAAAAAACAAGAGAAGACAATGAGATGGCTATTAACCAACCTGTTTTTGTAAGTTAGTCAGTTTACTCCTGCTGAATATGATTCCAACCATATGTTCTTTCAGGTCAGCATCTGATGTTGCCTTTAAATAGAAAAAAGAAAAAAAAAAGAAAGAAGCAGGCTTTTTGAATAAAATTTGTATATTTCACATTTTAAAGTATCTTGAGAAATAATTATGCAGGTATTTTTATAAGGTGAACTTACTTTAATGTCTATAATACTAAGACAAAGGATAAAGTGTGAAGAAATCACTACTGGCTAAGGTGACTATAAAAAGAACAAAATTTCCAAATTTAAGAAATCTAGAGGAGTATACTATGTTTTCACGGATTTCTTTAATGTAGTCAATTGAGGTCACTTTGATTGAATCTATTTCTAAATTGTGAACATTATTAGTTCACATCCTACATTCAGTTGTTAGAAGAGCAATTTAGGAAAATGACATTTGGTTAAAAGGAAAGTGTCCTAACAAAACTCTATGATAATGGTGGTCTTGAACTACGCTCCTTCCAATACCAGCAGTAATCAAAGAAACATATCGTAAGAAGAAAAATGACGGAAGAAATTTTACAGTGCTTACTACATATCGCACTCTTCTAAGTGATAGATAGATATATAACAGGCATACATACATATATACACACATATACACACATACATATACACACACACACACATATAATCTTATTTAATCTTCACAACAACCTCCTAAGCTAAGATCTGATGTCTTGCCTATTTTACAGGTAAGAAAACTGACAGAAGGCACTCTTTTGTTTAAGAATAAAAAATGACTCTTGGTTTCACTTTTCGTAGAATAGAGAAAGCCACAAGAGAATGTCACTCCCACCTTAACAATGAGAAAAAGCTCATAATCTACAAAACCATAACTTTTTTGGTACCCATTGGAGAGTTGAGCTTGGCAACCAGGTAAACTGAAATCCAAAGAGACAAATCTATATAGTAGCTGGACACTTCAAAACTCCTCTTTCTGTACTTGACAGAACAAGTAAATGAGCAAACAAAAATCAGTAAAGCTCTTGAAGACTTGAACAAAACCATCAACCAAGTTGAACTAATTGATATTTATAGAACCCCCTCACAGACCAAAGCAGAGCTCACATTCTTTTCAAGTGTACACAGACATTAACTAAAATATACCACATTATGAGTCAGAATTCAAATCTTAACAATTCTAAAATGACTTATATAAAGTATATTCTTTGACCACAATGTAATTAAAGTAGAAATAAATAATAAGAAGCTATCAGGAAAACGCCCAAATATTTTGAAATTAAACGAGACACTTCTAAATTAACCAGGGGTTCAAGAAGAAATCAAAATGGAAATCAGAAAATATTTTGAACTGAATGTAATGAAAAAAACAACACACCAAAATTTGTGACCCTCAACTAAAGCAGTGCTTAGAAGAAAACTACAGCATTACTTATACGAGAAAAGAAAGGTCTCAAGTCTATGATCTGTGTTTGCACCTTATGAAACTAGATAAAGTACAAAACAAACCCAAAGCAAACAGATCGAAATAAATAATAAGAGAAGATATATCACTACAGATTCTACCAATATTAAAAGGATAATAAGGGTGTATTATGAACAACTTCTACCAGGAAATTCAGCAACTTAGATGAAATGGACAAATTACTTGAAAGAACTACCAGAGCTCACTCAAGAATAGATAACTGCAATAGCCCTGTATCTATTAAAGAGAGTAAATTTTAGAGTATTTTTTTGGCTATCTAAAATACTAGCTAGATTAAACATTAACAAATGAGCTCCTTTCAGATAGTTTTTTTATCTCCTTATTTTTAAACTACTTTCATAATTTGTTTCTTTTTTTTGCTTTCTTAAAACAGTTTTATTGCAATATAGTTCACATACCTTACTATTTACTCATTTAAAAATGTACAATTTAATGGTTTTTAGTATAGTCACAGACATGTGCAACCAGCACCACAGTGAATTGAAAGCATTTTCAACACTCCCCCCAAAAACAATGTACCATTTAGCTATCACTCCCCTAATTTATCTTCATATTTATTAAAGAAAAATGAGCTGCATATAAGCTAATACTGCATATCCATTAACAAACATAGCAATATGTAGATTATTTTACTGAATAAAAGAAAATGACAAAAGAGAAATACACAAGAATATCGATTCTGATAAAAATTCTCAGTAAACTAGGAATAGAAGGAAACATCCTCAATCTAATCTGATTAAAAGCATTTACAAAAAAATCTATAGTTAAGATCATAGAATGGTGAAAGACTGAATGCTTTCCTTTTAAGATCCAGAAAAAGCAAAGATGTCTGATCTCACTACTTCTATTCAACATGGTACTGAAGGTCTTAGCCATTGCAATAACACAAGAAAAGAAATTTAGGGCATATAGATAGGAAAGGAAAAAGTAAAACCAAGTTTCTTTACAGACTACATGATTATTAAGAGAATCCTAAAGATTCTACAAAAAGCTTCTAGAACTAATAAGTGAATTTAAGAAGATCACAGGTTATATGGTCAGTATACTTATAACCTTAAGAAAGTCAATTGTATTTTTATATAGCAGAAATGAACAAGTGGAAAGCAAAATAAAAAATACCATTTACAAAAACATGAAACATTTAGGAATCAATTTAATAAGACGTGTACAAGATTTTTACACTGAACTACAAAACACTGTTGACAGAAATTAAAGAAGATCTAAATAAATACAGAGATATACCATGTTTACAGATAGGAAGACTCAATATTATTACAACGTCAATTCTCCCCAAAGTGGCTCATCAATTTGGTGCAGCAGGGTTTTTTAGAGGGGGACGAAACTGACAAGCTGATTCTAAGCTTTATATGGAAATGTAAAGGACCTAGAATAACCAAAACAACTTTGAAAAAGAACCAGGTTGGAATCTAATTTCATAGTTTTCTATAAATCTGCAGTAATCAAGACTGCACTAATCAATCTGCAGTAATCAAGACAGTCTGATGTTGGTGTAAGAATATACATATAAATCAGTGGAAGAGAACAGAGAGTCCAGAAACAGACCTACACATTATGGTGAATTGATCACTGATAAAGGATAATCTTTTCAACAAATGTTGGTGGAACAACTGACAGCTGCATGAAAAAAAATTAACCTCAACCCTTACCTCACACTGTTTAGAAAAATTAACTGAAAATGTATATATCTCTAAACAAAAGACCTAAAACTCTAATGTTTCTAGAAGAAAATAGGAGAAAATCTTTGTGACTGTAGGTTTTAGATAAGACACGAAAACCATGAGTCATTTAGAAAAAAACAGATCAACTGGACTTCATCAAAATTAAAATTTTCTGCTCTCTGAAAGATAAACCACAGACTAGGAGAAAATATTTGAAAACACATATTTGGTGAAGGACCTATATCCTGAATATACAAAAATATTTTACAACCTAATAATAACACAAACAACCCAATATAAAAAATATGGGTAAAAGATGTGAACACATATTTCACTAAATAAAGTACAGAGATGGCAAAGAAGCACATGAAAATCTGCTAAACATTATTAATCATCAGAGAAATCCATATTAAAACCCCCAAAGAGATACTACTACACACCTACTAGAATGGCTAAAGTTAAAGAGACTGACAATACCAAGTGCTGTTGAGGATGTGGAGCAACTGGAAATCTGATACACTGCCAGTAAAAATGTGAAATGGTTTACCCACCTTGGAAAAAGTTTGGCAATTTCTTATAAAGTTAAACATACACTTACCATACAGCCTGCAATCCTACTCATAGGTATTTACCACCCAAAAAATTAAAACATACCCATAGAAAGATCTGTATGCAAATATTCATAGCAGCTTTATTAATGATAGTGAAATAGGAGAAGCAACCTAAATATCCATCAAAAAGTGTAAGGATAAACAAATTATGGTAAATTCTTATAATGGAATACTTCTCACAACCAAAAGAATGCACTGCTGATACATGCTCCTACATGGATGAATCTCAAAAGCACTACACTAAGTGAAAGAAAGCAGATATAAGGCTATATTCTATGTGGTTCCATTTATATGACATCCAGGAGAAGCAACACCACAGGGGCAGAAAACAGTTTAGAGGTTGCTAGGGTCTAGCATGAGATATGGGGACTGAATACAAAGGAGTATGAAGGAAATTTTGGGAGTGATGTTTTAAAACTTGATTGTGGTGATGATTTTACTACTGTATACATTGGCCAAAACTCATCAGTTTAAAAGGATGAATTTTTTTTATATGTAAATTTTACTTAAAAAACCTGACAAATTATTTTCTTAAAAATTATGTTATCGTGGGCATCCAACAGCTATCACAATCTTTCCTATTCAACCTTAACACTTCAACATACACTCTCCTACTATTGGGCCAGCCTCGTCAACGAGCCCTTGCTCCCATCCTCTCTATTAATCTAACTTTCATTCATTCTCTTTCAGGTAACTCATATCCAATATCCCCCAAGAAGCCTTCTCTGACTACTCCTGGGTACAAGCATCTCAATGTACTCTGAAATCCTATGACATGCACAATTTTTTCACATATTTAATAAGTTGGTTATATACTATACAGTATCCTGGTTGATTTCTTTTCTAGGAGGGGTGGAGGGTTCATATCTAAGAATAGAATGTAAGCTTAAAAGGGCTTGGTACCAATGCTCATGGTTGTTTAGTACAGAATTGCCATTTGCTAAAATCTAGCTGATTTAATGAGTGGTAACACAGTCCTGTAGTCAAGTAAATGATATCTCCAAAAGATGCTGGAAGAAATTACCAGAGTTTATGAAATTCTATTTTTCACAGACCACCCCACATAGAAATATGTAGTTGATATAGATACTACTGTATCAGAATGCACAGGGTTAGCCTAGGTAAGTCCTTGAAATTATCTTTCAAAGGGCTGCCAAGGTGATTATCTGTAACATCTAAAGACACAAGAATAGTAGGACCAGTCAGGGGTGACTTCTCTTTCTTGGAAATGCATGAGGTTTTCCTATTAGGTGTAGTGCTTTACTTTATACCAAATAAAGAAGGCAACTGAATTTTAGAAGAAATTTCAAGAACAGTATAAAGAACAGGTTATCACAATAAAAATTTACTGAATGTATGTGTGTTTGTGCCATGGTGGATACACAGACAAACCAGACATGCACTTGGTCTTTAAGACGCTATGATTCAGTAGAAGTAAAATATGCATATAAATAAAAATAACAAGAGAGAAACTAAGAAGAGACATGTAGAGATTACTACAAAGTTTAGCAGAAGGAAAACTGCTTTTTGTTTGGGGGAAATCATAAAGAAGGTTCATGGAGAAGACAGTGTTTTTGAGCTGGACTGTGAAGGACAGATAAAATAGAGGAAGGAGAAGATAACTGATAGTGCACAGCACAGTAAATGACTAAGTTAATTCTACAAATGCTAACATTTGAGCACAACAGCCCAAGGTACACAGCAAATTTTTTGTGTGTGTGTGAAGAAGATTGGCCCTGAGCTAACATCTGTTGCCATCATCTTCTTTTTGCTTGAGGAAGATTGTCGCTGAGCTAATATCTGTGCCAATCTTCCTTTATTTTACGTGGGATGCCACCACAGCGTGGCTTGACGAGTGGTGCTAGGTTCACACCTGGGATCTGAACCTGTGAACCCCGGGCTGCAGAAGCGGAGTGTGTGAACTTAACCACTACACCACCAGGCAGGCCCTAGAGGAAATTTTTTTGTTACTTAAAATACTAGCTAGATTATACATGAACAAATAATGAATTTCTTTTGATAGCTCCTTCATTTTCTTTCTAATTAAAGTAAAAAAAATTAACTGCATATAAACTAATATCATATAATCATTAAAAATACATAGCAATACATGGATTATTTCATAGAACAAAAGAAAGAAAATGAAAAATGTAAATAAATATTTTTAGAATACAAATAAATACATTGTATACTTTTTCCTCTCCTTCAGGTGATGACAACAGTGCTTTTTCCTCTTGTTCTGGTGTGGGTTCAGCATCTCCAGAGATGAGCTTTCCAAATACCTGATAAAGAAGACAGGAACATGAGAAGGAACTAATGGCAGGCATTATCACTGTGAAAGCTAGAGGACTCATTAGCTGATTCTGCAGGTTTTATAACATTACTATGCTATTCCTGCTATACACCACTACTTTTCAGAATTATGAATGAAAAATGAAACAAGAATTTAGGGCTATAAGAAGAAAAAATGGGCCAGCCACATTTTTAGCCAGTTTTAAAAAATATTTTGTTACCCTCTTATTAAAACAATATATTATTTCAATTTATCCTGTGCTAGAAAATGTAGTAAGGCCACTCACTTGAGATGTAATAAGTCTGAACACTCGCAGAGTCTCAGCTTCACAGTTCCTTTGCTGGGCCACACTGGCTGAAATCTGGCCAGCAATTTTAGTGCTTTCACCATCCTTCCAGCCCAGAACCTTAACTTGTCGAACTCTCAGTGTATTTTCTGGGCCTTTTAATTCAATTTTGATGATGTGATTATCTCCTCCTGGAAGTTCACTTGTTACCCAGCCAATGTGCCTGGAATCCAGATCAACCTAGTAAAGCAGAAAAGGGATATAAACCTGACACAGCCGTACTACTGTCTTATCACTGTCCTAGATTTAGCACTAATGACACCAAGCTCAAATGACAAACAACTGTACACATTCAAGTTCATTAGGTTATTTCACATCGATTACCTTATTTAAACCTTGTGAGGATAAGTAATATTATGATAGCTATTATACAGACGAAGAAGTGAGCTATTATCCACACAGGTGGAAAGATTCTAGTAAGTGACAAAGTTGAGAATTGAAACACAGGTCTGACCACTATATGGCTTCTGGGCCCAAGTTACATAAGTGAAACCATTACAATTTATGTGACTGTATTTTACCTATACTGACTGTAAGTAGAAACACCAGATCAGTAATGAGGTCTTGTTTTGTGCATCTTCACATTAAAGCATCATTTAAAGATAGGCATTTTCAATGTACAGTTACTTAATATGTTTTACTTTTGAAGGAAAATTATATAATACATAACTTCACATTTGTGATTCCTTATTTCACTGTATTTCATTGAGAATATAACTTTTTTCAAAGATTAAATTTCAGTGCACCGTGAAATGGTTTTTGACACTATTCTCTTTATAAAATGAAAATTTACTCTTATGGCATTTGATGTCCTAGGAATGACTTGGAACTTCAACATTATTTCTATAGATACCTAAATTGATATTATTTTAATTGATAAGGTCACTTTTCTAAACAGTATTAAGCATAAATAAATATCTCATTAAAGAAGATTATTTCCCCAAATTCTTAAAAAATTTAAGCAAAATTTAATATTTGTTTAATCCAAAATCTCAATTCATTCTTTCAATATGATCCGAAAACAAAACAAAACAAAAGGTCAACTTTAGTGGGATAAAGTAGCTACAGAAGACCTTTGATAAAAGTTTCACTAACACAAGTGAGTTTATAGAGAATCTCAGACACATGCCCAGATAAACCTTAACTTGTTTCTAGAGTTGGTTTGTAAACTGACTTGCAACCTAGATACAGTTGCAGTGTTATAAGTGATAGAGGACAACAGCCCACATTTTAACCTGAAGTGTAGGTGAATTTAGGTGTTAATTGTGAATCGGATCTGTGACAAATTTTAAGTCACCCTAAATCTTTGCAGGGGAGCAGAAGGCTGTAGAGGGTGGAGGACTATAGGCAGAGTACATTGCTCATGACTAGAGAACATTTTGGGCAACAATGGGTAAGATGTTTAGCACAGGAGGATGGTCATAACTGTTCCTATGTATGGACCATTTGTCAATTTAGTGTTCTGTAAGTAGCTGATTTCCTATAATGCTTTGGTAGCATGCCAAGATTAGAACTCAACAGTGGAGACTGAGAAGAAGAAATTTCTCCCTAGGTAGCAAAACATTTAATGACAAAATTTTAGTTACCTGCTTTATTCTGCACAAATCTTCTACTGCTTTGCCAGTTAAGAAGGTCATTGAGGTAACTTTATTCTAAAACAGACAATTCAAAATAGTTATTTTGTCATATTCCTCCTCCAGAACTCACAATATCACATCAGCTCTTCTGCCTGTCTTTTATGGTCCTTTCTAACTGACCTTACTCCATCTGTCTATCTAGCCACAATTCTTACAACTCCAGTCTTTTATTCTTACAAACTATCTTAAATCTCACATTTCAGCCTTTCTCCATGGGCTCTGAGAGAGTGGCTTGGCATTCTTTCTTTTAATCCAAAGTCTAAACATTTAAATTCTATCTCTATTAAGAAGCCTTTCAACAACTCTGCTTGTCACTCTTGTCCCACTCTCATCACTATATTCTCATGGCTTCTGCAAGGAAAAGGAAGGAAGGCAGGTAGCTTAACCAACAAATACTTGTGCGTATCACAATGTACCAAGACTGTCTTATGGACTTGGAGAAAGATATATGAGAATGATGGGTTTCATGCCCTTGAGATCCTTGCCAACCTAGGGAAGGAATCTAACACATAAAATAAATAGCAAATAGCAGAAGTTTAATACCGTTAAGGACTGAAAAGAGTCATGCTGGTACTAGAGCTAGAGACCTCAAGGATGAGTAAATTTTATGCAAAGCACATCAAGAAAAAGATTAACTAACATATTAATTCCTTGGAGAGCTGCATACTTTAAGTGCCATAGGTTGATGCAATTCAAATCAACAAATGCAGCATATAAGGCACTGTGGTGGGCAGGCTGAGGGACATAGAGATACATAAGCCTTAAGTTTGCATATAAAGGAGCTTTCTTAAAAGGAAAGCAGATGCCAGTATATATAGTGAGACTATTATGTCCCATAAATATTGTTATGATTATCTCCTCTAAAAGGCAAAAATGTCATATCGATTGCAATCATTGTTCTAGGGGAGAGTATGTTCTGGCTTAAATGTATCATGAATCAAAGATAACTTCATACTGAGCAGTGAGTTCTAGCCAAAAAAATGTTTTGAGTTATTACACTTGATAAAGTAGTTGTACCAATTGAAACTTGAGACTGAAGAGGAGATAAGCTCATGATATACTAGTTAAGTCCCTTTTTCTTCTTCAATACCAGGGAAGATAAAATCTGCACAGATGGACAGGAGTTGGGGGTGGCTATGGATGGCAAGGAGTGCTCTGACCACAGACTGGACTTCTGTGGTTGGCATTCCATCCAAGTTATCTGACACCCAACCCCACTGCTGTGGCTCTTCCTGGGAAAGGAAATATGGGAATGGGATAGGAGCAGCTTGGCAACGGTCCATGGGGATTTATTAATACTGATCTGCTAGCAAGCCACATCCATTCTGAGGGAAACAATTCCGAGCAGTATTCTTCCCCAGGAATGGGGGTAGAAGTATGGGAGTTTGGCCGTTGGCGCTACTTTGTCCTTGGTCTCAATACTCCAAGAAATAGGACGCTTTTTCCTCTGATCAGTGCCTTTTATGAAAGAATGCTTAGTTCAGTTTAAACATGTGGACAGGCTAAGGCTAGGGAGAATATAAATTATAATTACTTAGGTTAGTCCAGGAACTCTCCTACTCCCCTACGATGGCTGGGTGTGAGGATTAGAAACTGAAAGCTCTTTACACTACAGGTCAAAGTGTATTAAGTGCCATGAGAATAATGTAAAAAAGAACCCAGGGGAGAGAAAGAGTAATTTATATAGAGGAGGTACTGGTAGTGGATTTCTCTGCTGGGTCTTAGAGATTTTGGGAGAAGCTGACGGGCAGAGTTCAAGGGAGGACTTCTGGGCCAACAGAATAGCTTAAACAAGGCCATGGAGGTAGAAAATTACAGAGCAGACATTTATTTTGCTTAGTTGTAGTCATGGTATATTTGTAATCAGACGTCTATAGAATTCATATTCCACAGTATCCCCAATCATATTAATCTGTCTTTAGACAAGATTTATTTTTGAAATATAAAAATGCTGTTTGGTTGGTGAAGTTCCAAATGAAAATCCTTTTGCTAAACTCACAAATGAGAGTGCATGATTACTAAAGGTCTGAAAAGAACTACTGAATCACAAGTTAAGTTTCCTATCTTACCCCAAGATCTCGGGAATTGTCCACGTGAATAGATACATAGCGGGCATTGATTCCTTTTACACAGTTGATGGTGATGTTCTTAGTTTTGTTTTTATCCTCATCTCCTGATTCCCAAAAGGTTTCTGTGGAACCATCTGTCAAACTGCCAATCATGGCAGGCCGGCTTGAAGTTTTTATGTCAACAATGCTGGTTAAGTCTTTTAAGGACATCACTATGCATAATTCCTACCAGAAACAAATATAAATAATTATAATACTCAAATGGAAATCTTCCATGATAATGGAAGACATAAGAAATAAAAGAATCAAATTGTTTACAAGTAACTTTCAGTTTCTCCTTCAATACATTGTTGAATATTAACAGGGTTAACAGTTAAATGACTGACCTGACTCATAGCTTCAAAGCCAGATTGTATACTGATGCTAAAACTCTCTTCACTATCTCCATCATCTGATTTTGACAAAATGTTGTTAATGTGATGAAAGACGTTGCTCTGATGGAGGAACTGGTGATCAGACTGCTTGAACTTCAGACTCCAGCATCTATAAAGGCAGAAGCAATACATTAAATAATTCTTTTTTCCAGGAATTTCTAAGAATTCCTGGTAAAAAAGCACTCTGGAGTTAATATTTCAAGAAATCTTAATACTCTAGAAAAAAAATGTAAAAATTCGAGGAATAAACTCATTGCTACTGGGTTATTTTTTTTGAGAGATAAAGGTAAGTTCTTTGGAACAAGGCAAGTTCTAAGGAAAGTGCACCCATTTTAAATATAGAAAAATTGGATATATGAAGATGAAGACTACAGAAGCAAAAAAGGTTAAGAAATCAGTTTTGTAGACAAGTGTTCCCCCAATTATAATAGCCCCTCAAATTTACTAGTCTTACAATTCCACACTAATTCAGAGTATGACACGTCTTGTACTTCAAAAATCTTGTGAAGAGGAAAGAAAATCTCCCCTTTGCTGATCTTATCATTAGGGATGTGGGTAGTCAAAATCACTCCATGAACTTATTTCTTATAAAAATCACTGGAGGATTTATATATATGTGTAGTCTAGTATGTGGATCTGAAAACAAGGTTCACAATGTAAAAGTAATGCTAAATCTGAGCAGATGTGGACTTAAAAGCAGGTGATGCTTCTCAAGGTAGTTGTAGGATTGGTTGCATATAACTAGGCTCCACTTCTTAAGATTCTCTTCAATTCAAAACCCCATCTTGATTTCTGTTTTTGAGATGTCATTCTCCCTCTCCCTTTTGTGACATTTAAGATTCTGCTCTTGGGCAGCACTGAGACAATGGATTCAGGGTGGGAGAGAGGGGAAAGTGAGGAAGACTGCCACAGCCGGTGATAATTTAGAGCACTAAGAAGTACATTATCCACATTTTACAGAGGGGCAAACAGGTGTGAGCTAAGAAGGACAATTCTAAACTATGACAGTAACGAGGGAAGCACCATCACATCACATAGGGATTCTTTGTAACTTACTATTTAGAGAAGTCTTTCAAGCATTTTGTGCTTTGAATGCTCCATAAAAACCTCTTCTCCAATAGATTCAGAATGCTCAGATATAAAATTACCTGAGGGCCATTTGCTGTAATGAACTGCCACTGGGGAGAGACATCATAAGATCGGAGATTGTTTGAAGCAGGCGGTGAAACGTATGTGGCAAAGGATGAGCGGCTTCACCTGCAATCACTATGTCTGAGAGTGGATGCTCACATACTCTTGTATCTTTCTCCTGAGACAAATTGAAAGCAAACTGATCAGTCTGTGTGCTTGAAGGAATTTTCCCCACAAAAACATATTACATATATTTAAAAGTGTTATGTATACTTTAAAGATACTCGTGTAACAGAAATGTAAACAAAACCAAACCATACCCAAAACATACGTTAAGATTAACTAATTATGCTTATACCACTTTTATGGGAAACAATCATAAGATCACTCATAAATAAAACCACCAAACAAATGAGTAACATATATAAGTATCAATTCTAGTGTGCTCACAAATCTATTAGCAGGGTCAATCTATATGTGTACGTAAAAATGAGCCATTCCTCTCAGTTGAGCCTCACCCAAAGCTGACCCACAGAGTTGTAAGCCAATAAGAAACTGTTTTAATCCAGTAAGTTGTGGAGATGTTTGGTACGCAGGAACAGATAGCTGGTACAGGTGTGTGACAATCTCACATTGTAAATGCGGATTTTTTTCTATTTTTCCTTGCAGTTCTGTCAATTTTTACTTAATATTTTTAAGGCTATATTATTAGGGACATACATGTTCAGAATTAATCTTTTATCATTTTTGTAAAGAATCTTTTTATTCCTAGTAATAATTTTGTCTTGAAATCCATTTTTTCTGGTGCCAATTAGCTGTACCAACTTTACTTTGGTTGGTTTTTATCCAGAATATCTTTGTCTAACTCTCTACTTTTAATCTTCCTGTATCCTTATGTTTTAGATGTGATTCTTATAAACAGCATCTAGCTTTTTTTTGCTATCTATTTTGATAGCCTTGTCTTTTAAATGGAGGATTTAGTCCTCTATGTTTTTACTTTAGATATGGAAATGAGGCCCACAGTGAGCTACAAAGGTAAAAATGCGGCTGGAACCCAGGGATCCAGTTCAATGCTTTTCCATTATATAGGCTGCCTCTTATAAAATCCAAGTGTCTTCTAGCCAAAAGGAGATTTTTGAATTTCATGTCCCTACACAGTATCATTTTACTCTCTGATATCTTACAGCAATATCGTAAAGTAGACTGATCGTCTATGTAATAATGTTGCCCTGGTTATCTGTCTTATATTCTACTGTAATAGCTTATACCTTCTAGTTGATTGCTTCCTGACAATGATGTTTAGTGAGAAATCAGAATTGACTGACAGTATTTTCGCTAGAGAGAAAACTTTCAGTAAGTATAGTTAATATGTTGCTCATAGCAACAAAATTTTATTCTTGCCTTTAGGTTATATAATCTGTGAATGACCTCATTCAAATTACCGCACTATCTGAAGGTGGTACTACTCTTTTATAAAAATATAGACAATTAAAAAAACAAAAATCTCACTTACTTGTTCTGCATTTTCTTTGTTTGTTTTATTTTCCTCATCCTCTTCTTCCTCTGTTTCTACTGGAGCAGGAGTCAATGATGCCACAAAATGCCACAGAATATCATGGAGAGAAGTTGTTTGGATGACATTACACAGAAGCCAGTTGAAAGCCTGAATAAATGATGGTTAAATGAGTCCAAGATAAAAAGAAAATATACAATTAAAAAATGCAGGGCCTTTCTTACTCAGAAACAAAGTACCTCCACAGACTAAGTGTTTCAAGGAAAGATACTAAGTTTGACCTTCATTCCACTGAAAGCCCACTGAACTTGAAATAGTCAATATTTTTGGTCCTAATTTAAAAAAAACCATAATAATAGGGAAAATAGTACTTACAAAATGCAATACCAAAATACTTTTTCAAACCACGTTTTTTTGCTGAGGAAGATTTGCCCTTAGCTAACAACTGTTGCCAATTTCTCTTTCTTTGTATGTGAGCTGCTACCCCAGCACGGTCACTGACAAACGAGTAGTGTAGGTCTGCATCTGGGAACCGAACCCTGGGCCACCAAAGTGGAGCATTTTGAACTTAACCACTAGGCTATTGGGGCTGGCCCTCAAACCACTTTTTATTTCAAAAATTCATCTTAATATTAATTTACTCAAGCAAATTTTTTTCCAACTTGCATTTAGGAAAAACATAGGCTGTTCCTCAAGCTCTACACAAACTACCACTTAGTTAAATATATTTATATTGCTCCCATCAACAAAGTGGCAGGTTATCATACCTATGATAAAGAAAAAAACGTATGCTATATACAAATCTATGATATACAACAATCCTCTCATTTCCAGAAAATAGATTGACTCAGATATCATTAAATTTATAACTCAAAAGCCCTACTTCTCATCCCCTTTATTCTTTTTTTTTTCCTGCTTTTTTCTCCCCAAATCCCCCCAGTATATAGTTGTCTATTTTAGTTGTGGGTCCTTCTAGTTGTGGCAACCTTTGATTATTCTAACTGAAATGACACTGTGATTTCAAAAAGCTTTTAAAAAAGATAATATCAGGATTCAAATAATAAAGCAATTCACAAATAAATTTCTTCTGAGTGCTTAACTATGGAACTCTAAATTCATTTATATTCATAAAATTAAGAGTTTAATTTTGATGTAAATGTTTGATATTTTCAATTGGCTACTGTTTCTCTTAATTTGTTGCAATTTCTGTTTGGTAAAAAAGGGACATCATTAAATGGAATTATCACATGATTTGTATGATGAATCAACAACCCCACGAATGTATTCATACCTCCATAGCAAAAACTCGACAAGCAGATTTCCTTAATGCCTGTTTCATTGCTATTTCAAGACCTTCTAGATCATGATGCTGTATAACAAAAGCTAAAACTGGCCACTGGAAATTTCGTTCTCCTTTGGAAAGAGAGCTGTGGGCTGAGATTAGCCGGGAAAGCTCAGGAGATGGATGTCTCAAGAGGGAAGAACCAACTTCTATTAAAAAAAAAAAAAAAGAAAATTAATTTTCACATGCAATACATAAGATTAATATACTTCAGATGATACTAAAAATAATAGTATCTGGCTTATTCACTTTAGAGTCTTTGGGTTTTTTTTTTTTTTTTTTGCATGGGACACAAATCATAACGACTTCAATTTTTACTGAGGCTCAGAAAGAGTAAATATCTTACTTTCCTAAAGTCATACAGCTATTAAGTTGCAGAGGCGGGTTTTGAATCCAGGACTGAATCTAAAGTTCATGTTTCTAAAACACTAAACACTAAGTGATTTATTTTCTCCCTAAACGGCATCTACATTTTATCCCCATCATTTTCTAAAGGAGTGCTTTATAACAAAGCTGTCTCAATAAAAGCTCAAAAATATTTGTTGAATGAATCTATACATCACTGGGAGATGTTCAATGTTTTCCTTGGGGTCTTCAATAAGATACATAATCATCTATCTATAAATATTAGGTCAGATCTTCATTTTAGTAAGTGCCCTACCTGATAAATCAGTACCATGTTATCTTTTTCTCTTGTGTTTCTTTCTTTATTCTTGAGACAGACTCAACCAACCCCAATTTGGGGCCAAGATAGCAATTGGTCCAGATTATCTGATTAAGAGTTACTCATATCACCCAATTTTATTATCTAGGTAGAGTGGTAGCAGCTGCAAGAGTTATAAGCTTCTGTTGGGAGTCGGAAGACAATTGTGAAAGTAAAGTCATTGCAACTACTGGTTCACTGACACTTAGTGGAAGAGATAACGGCAGCAATATTTGGCTTAGACATCTAACAAGCAAGATTTTAACCGTCAATTTATTCTTGAATAATCACTGAATGATCTCGGGGGGGTCTCCTCTAACTAATGCAAAATTTAGAAAGGCACATTTATGGCTGTGTCACAGAGCGTATGTGTACCACAATTTACAATTAATCCATTCCTCTTCCTTCAAAAATTAGATTTTAAAAAATATCTGCAAATAAAACCATTTAGATCACTCAGTCTTCCTTTTCTTCTTTATACTTACCAGTGTCTCCACTGTTAACTCTTCTTCTAGGAATGGCTTTAACTCGTGCAGGTAAAATGGAGTGTTGTTTGTCATATTCAGAAGCAACAACTGAGTATGATCTTTGGAAGACAGTTCTCTTTGCAAGATCAGTATCAGTTATGGGACTAGTTTCCAAACTGCAGACAGAACAAGAGGACAGAAAAAAACTTAGGAAAAAAGTCAATGAAACGAGACTATATTTAGTTTATAATAGTGTAGTCAACTATGTGACCCTATATGCACATGGAAAAACACAAATTCAAAGCCAACTTGACAATCTCTGTTTAAATCATAGTTTGATCTTTCCACATGCAATAACATTTTGACTGATTTCAGAACTGCATCTTAAAACTTTCGGTTTTCTTAAATCTACTTTGCATTTTAAATGAAAAAGAAGAAAAGGCATCAAATGTTCTAAGCTCCTTTCAGAATCAAAAGCATGGTGGTGAAAGTCGTGTATCATGACATTCAAGAAAAACAGGCAGATATATTCATAAGAGCACTGAATAGAAAGGAAATGGATATGTACATACAGAGACCTAATAAAATGGAAAGTGAAATGAGTCAATCTTCTTTTGGCATATGAGTGTCCTAGTAGGTTTCTCATTCTTGGGAAGTGCCGCTCAAAGCCCTTTCTCGAGCATGGCCACCCCAAAGTGTTAATGAAAGGTAACAAACTGATTTTTGGCATCACTTATATTATACTTACATTCTATATAAAAACTCAATGATTTTCATTGAAGTTCAAGTAAACAATTTCTCTATTTACTATAGCAACATTAAAAAACACTTGAAAAGTTATTACGATGGTTATATAATTCCCTTTATTGAAGCATTTTATAAAAAAGAGAAATTATCTCCCCTTACTTTTTCCCTGAGACAAATTTACAAACTGTTCTCTTCATTTATTATTTTTTCTGAGACCTCATTCCAAAGTGGGATATTTTTGCTCTCCTTGAGTTCTGGAGTTGTTTCTTTTCCATTATTTCAAGCCAGGTTTGAAATCCTACATCCCCCAGTACAGCTTAGGTATTTTCTAGTAAGTGGCTAACTCCCTGGCTGTCTTCTTTACTCACCCACCTCTCTAAGTGTATAAACATTTTTTTTAAATAAACTATAAATGTTGTACATAACTGACTGGAGTAAATGTGCCGGGATGTTAGTTTGGGCTGTTTGGTTCCAGAATGACCAGAATATAGGGATATGTTAATTTAATCCACATTACATATGGTGCTACTATAAACCACAAGATATCTGTTCTGCTTTCAGAGGAAGTTTATCTAACACCTTAAAAAAAAGAATTGTTATACAACCTAAAAAATAATGACTTGTTGTTATAAAAGTGATCATGCTTGTGAAAAAACTCAAGCAACACAGGAATACCCAAAAGAAGCAACAAAGATGACCACCATTAATTCAACCTTGGCTACTTTGAGCTAGATAATTCCTTGTTGTAGGGGGTTGTCCTGCATACTGTAGGATGCTTAGCAACATTCTTGGCCTCTACTCACTAGGGTGCCCGTGGAACTAGCCCAGTTATGACAACCAAAAATACTTTCAAACATTGTCAGGTGTCACCTGGGAGGCAAAATCAACCCCCATTGAGAACCACTGATTTAATGGATTCATTATTCATCACCTTTTATAATAGCTTCAGTTTGTCAAAACTTCTTTAAAGAATAGCTCAAAGGTGCTATGTTTCCTGAATTATTGTATGCTTAAGAATGTCTCAACCTGGCTGAATATAAAACACTTGGATCACGGTTTTTTTCTTTAGGATTTTATATACATAAGTGTATAGTCTTTTAAACATGCTTTTCATTAATCATTTGATTAATCCATAATTAGATTCTTTTATATTTTATTATATTATATAAAGTGTTATCTTATATAAAATATAAAATGTTATCTATCTTATATATAGATCTTTTATATTTCTGAGTATGTCTGACTGGGTAAAACTTCTAAGGTAATATTTTCTTTCTTTTGGAGCTTTAGAGACATCATTTCATTTTTTTCTTTCATTCAAAGTTGTTATACAGAAGTCTGAATTCAGTCTTTTTCCTTTTGCAAGATGACTTGTTTTTCTCTGCTCAGATACTTGAAAAATTCTCATGGTTTTTCTCATAGCGTTTCAATAACTTAAGCTATTTCTTACATTTACCTATTACAAAAATTTCCTTTTAATCTGGAAACTCAGCACTTTATTATTTTGGGAAATTTTTTCTTATATTTTGCTTTAGATAAATTTTATTCTATATTTGTTGGATTTTCTACTATGAAAATACCAGTTATTCTTATGTTGGATTGTCCTGTTTCCATACCTGTTATCTTCACGCTAATTGCTATAATCTCTTTGTCCTTTTATTCTTTCGTCATTGTGATTATCTCAAACTTTTCCTCTATGTCAATAACTCAAGTTACTATTCTAAACATTTCTAACTTATTAGTCTTATAATGATGCTGATTTGGTTTTCAGTCTGTCCTCTTAGCTCTGTAATGGATCTTTTTACCTCATTCTGCTTTTTAACCCATTCTCACATTTGAGTCTTTGTTTTATTAAATTTATATCAAGTTTTTCAGTACTACAGAGTATTTACAGAAATTTTCTTTTTTTCCTTGAGAAAGTTTTCTTTCAGATTGAGTTCTTCATCTGACCTATATGACATACCATTTATTTTCTGTAGGCAGCTCTGTCTAGGTCTTTTGTTATTTCTGATAAAGTATGGGTGGATTTCCCTAGACGTCCTTTTCCACAATATTTGATGTCTGTTTTATTCCCCTCTAAGAGATAACTTGAGATTTTATTCAATGTTCTATAGCAGGGACCATCCCACCTAGTTGGGTGTATATCCTATTTCGGTGGCAGCATTCCCTAGGTCCTTGGATTGTGGCTTTGCTTCTGGAAGGAGCTATGGAAAACAGAATTCCCTAGAAGATTTTCAACTTCTTCTGTGACACTACTGACGATACTAGACACCTCTACACTAGAGGATTTTATCTTGACTATGATATTCCATAATACATAAAATAAACATCATAGATATATTTCATTATCTTTACCTAAAGTTTATACCACTTGATTTTCATCCTAAAGGGTAATACTAACCCAATGAATCACACTTATCAAACTAGTCTCAAAACGGTTTCTAACACTTTAAAAAAAAATCTCTCTCCTTTAAAGATACTTTACTACCTTTAAAGATAGAAAAGGCTGCCCTGCACTGTTCAGAAAAAATTTCAAGGGGCGTTCCTAAAAAAACTCTGATGAATAATTCACACACTTGGGGGAAAAAGTAGTAAGTATTTTCAATGGAAAAACACTCATTTGGATATATAAGTTCTATTATCTTTACTAAAGTATCTGTTATATTAGTATATAATTATAACTGTATAGTATTAACACAGTGGCATATCTTAATAAGCACATTCTTTCCTCTGTCAGTGAATGTCTTCCTTTCCAATATGTTCACAGTTATTCATGCCTGAAATCTTGATGCTCCTAAACTTATCCTTTCCCTTAGTCAGTCAGTCAACAAGTCACACTGATTTTTCCTACAAAATATTTTCTTTATCCATCTTCGTTTCATAACAATTGCCAACATAATCCAATTTACAGACTTAGCTGAAATCTTTGATTAAATTTTTCAGTTTCTTAATTGATACTGTGAGACTATCTGTATTTTTATCATGTCATTCCTCCTCTAAAAAGTCTCAGTGGTATCCTATTTCTTTCTGCATTATATTTACACGCTTCTATTCAGTTTTCAAGAAGCTCTTTGATAATATCACACCTAAGCAGGGGAAGTGAGGGGGCACATTGCAAGCAATAATCCAAGAAGTTTGAGATTTATTTTCAGTGCTACTTCTCCCGTGAAACCTTCTCTAAACACTGCCTCAAAGTGACATTTCTCTAGTCTGATTTACTACAGCATGAAATGATATAATATCACATAATCAAATATTTTATTACTCCATTAATTGTTCTTTTTTCTCCAACTAGTCTCACTCTGCCCTAAAGGACCTTACCTTATTCATGTATGTATGCTTTTTCTTACGATTCTAATCGTTAGCAAAGCAGACTCAGTGTCCTTCCTGAGATGGAAGGATGTACAAAAGAACTTCTAGACCATTCTTTTCTAGTCCAGAGTCTTTCTTCCACCAAACTCTGGTATTCAACAGAGAGGAGAGAACTCAGATACCTTGGTGGCATAGACTTCATATTGCTCTCTGGCTCTTCGAATACATTAGGACTTGCATCAGGAGTTACTGATATGTACGGGGCAGGTACAGACGTTGAACGTAGATATCTCATTTCATCCTGGAATAGGTTGTCATCTTGATAGCCCACAAAATTTTCGTGATGATGCCTGCATTAAATCAAATCCATTAACAAAGTATGATTGCAATACAGACAATTACCATTTGTAATCTGCTTTGCAGAAGTAAAAGCAGGACATGTAAATCTATAATTAAGGATTAAAGTATTAAAATAACCATAGATGTAGGTCGGAGGAAATAAAAGTCTGATAATTTTACACATAGATATTCCAGGTGCCAGAAACATTTCAAATCCAAAATTGAACTCATTTTCTTTTCTTTTGAGAACTTTTCCATCTTCCTGTGTTTTGGTGAATGACCCCACCAACTATCCAGTTGCTTAAGCTAAACTATTTCAGTGTCACAGCAGGCTTAGGTTTCAACCATGACCAGTCACTCAGGCCAAGGAACACCAGGTTTGTTCTCACAACTATTCTTCTCCTCATTCCCCATCATCACTGCCTTGGTTCAGGCTCATATTTCCCGCATGGATGACTGAAATAGAGGCAGTCACCTCTCTTGTAGGAACATATAAAAGAGTCAAATTTGAGAAAGATTAGATACATGAAATGTTCCATGGGTTGCGGGAGTGTCCATTCCCCAGAGAGCTAAAAATATAAAGTCCATAATTATGGTATGCTAACATTTTTTACATGTTTTACAATTTGATTCTTTTTTTTTTCCAAACTGGAACAAAGAGGGGTTAACCTAAGTTCACTAAATGGTCTGAATGAAGCTAAAGATTCGTGGCATTTGGCATACCTGATGATTTCCACCTCAGTCTCAAATGTATTCAGTCGTACATTTTCATTTTCGTTTCCTATTCACTTTATTGAAATAGTAAGTACACAACTAAAAAAGAAACCAACCCTATATAACACTTCTACACAAAGAGGACAACACTGCCCAAGTGGAACTGTGAGTTGGTAAGCCATGCCAGCAGACAATTTCTAGAATCTTCACTTGCTAGTTGATGAAAAAAGTTTAAATTTGGTATATGAAAGGCTGTTTTAGAGTATCAGTATATAATATAAGCAAGTACATGCTGCACCACTCAAGTCCAATATAGGAAAATAGTATATTATTAACAGGCTTCTCTCCACCTTCAGTTATGCCCTTTTATCCAGTTTCCACATTAGTAGCAGAGTGATCTTCTAACTGCAAACCAGTTCATGTATTTCCCTGTTTAAAATTCACCCAGTGTTTCGTCTGTCTATGGGATAAAATCCAACCTTAGCATGAGTTACAGAGCCCCTGGTCTTGAGTAACTACTTCTAGGGCATTTCATATATTTCCCCCACAGCGAATGCTTTTTAACAAGCCTGTGATTCCTTAAATGTGGAATGCTATTTCATTTGTGTCTTCACTCATGTGGTTTATTTTGTTAGGAATCACTTTCTTCCCATCACCTGCTTGACTGATTTTTATTTATCCTTCAAGACTCTGCAAAAGTGCTAGATTCTCTGGGAAACCTTTCCTGATTTCCTTGGGAAGATTTAGGTGCTCTCCATCTTTTTTTGTCGTTGTTGAGGAAGATTAGCCCTGCGCTAAGACCTGCCGCCAATCCTCCTCTTTTTGCTGAGCAAGATTGGCCATGAGCTAACACTGGTGCCCATCTTCCTCTATATGTGGGACGCCTGCCACAGCATGACTCGATAAGTGGGGCACAGGTCCGCACCTGGGACCTGAACCAGTGAACCCCAGGCTGCCGAAGCGGAGCCTGCACACTTAACCACCAGGCTGGCCTCTGGGGGTGCTCTCCATCTTTTATGCTTTAACAAAATCCTATACACACTTCTATTATAGTACTCTTCACATAACATTTTAAATGTTTCATTTACATGTCTGTCTTTTCACGGGAGTGTGAGCACATGGAAGTCAGGATTTTATTACATTCATCTTGGTGTTCAAGGTCTAGCAGAAAGCTGGTAGTCAGGTAACTAACATTTAAATGCTAACAGAATGAATAATTTAAAAACATGAAAAATTTCAATAGCAAATATCAGTTTCTTTCCACTTTAGCATTTCCCACTATCAACAGACTGAGGTTAGCCTACCAAAGAGTAAAAGGTAGCTAAAGTTTTACTTTCTAAGACGTATTTTTTATTAATAATAATACAAATTGACATAGTATTTATGTGCTTTTTAAATACGTACTACCATAAAGTGTGTACTTTAACAGTCATATGTTGGTCCAAGCAACTCAGAAAATAAATTCTTAGAGGTCTCTTTTTCTTTTTCAGGTAGATCAGCCCTGAGCTAACATCTGCTGCCATTCCTCGTCTTTTTGCTGAGGAAGACTGGCCCTGAGCTAACAACCGTGCCCATTTTCCTCTACTTTATATGTGGGATGCCTACCACAGCATGGCGTGATGAATGGTGCCATGTCTGCACCTGGGATCCAAACTGGTGGACCCCAGGCCGCCGAAGCGGAACATGCAAACTTAACTGCTGTGCCATTGGGCCAGCCCCTGGAGGTCTCTTTTTATCGTACACAATATGTAATGTAGTGTGATGGTGTTAATCAACAATAGCTGTTAATCTAAAAGTCATTTGAAAAAACAACAACCAAGTTATATTACCTGGCTAATGTCTGCAGGTAGAGACAAGGCATTTTAACGGGAATATCCTCAGAAATGCCCTCCTTCACGCTGGGCAGTTGAGACTGGAACGGCTTTGCAGGATGGTAGCACAGGATGCTGGGCTCCGCGGCACTGCTCAGGGACAGCAGGAAGAGAGCATTTGCTTTAATCACCTGGTGAGCTTCCATAGTGGGCAAGGCACGAGGGGTCTTCACTTGCATTGGCTTCCTCCTAGACTGTTTGACCTGGAGAAGAAAAATTTGGAGTGATCTTTGCCTACTTATATTCAAATTTTAAATTTCTTAACCTAAGTACTTTGAGTTTCTAATAAAAATTCTTAAACACTTATGAACTGTTTTAAAACAATAACAGTGATTAGCAAAAACAACATTTACTTCATGCTTCTCTTGAATTGACCGAATCTATACTTTTTTTATTTTGCTGAGGAAGATTAGCCCTGAGCTACCATCTGTGCCAATCTTCCTCCACTTTATATGTGGGTTGCTGCCATGGCATAGCTGACGAATGGTATAGGTCTGCACCCAGGATCTGAACCCATGAACCCGGGCTGCTGAAGTAGAGCGCACAGAACTTAACCACTACGCCATGGGGCCAGACCCCGAAACTACTTTATATTGAATACAAACTATATTTATTTTCTTTCCTTGGAAAAATTAAAAACCTAACTAGTAAAACCTAAATGTCATTATTTTTAAAAGAAGAGTAAATAATCTCTGTGTGTGTGTGTGTGTCTGTATTCAGCAAAAATTTTCAGTTATGAGTGCCACTAGTGTGATCTTAAGTTTCTACGAATCCTACAACGTAATTAGGGGTTAAAAAAAAGAGAGAGGAGATAAAGAGTAGGAAAAAAAAAAAGAAAAAGAAAAAGAGGGAGAGTTAAGAGAGAAAGGTGAAACGGGAAAGCTATGTATATGTGTAGACAATAATAAAGAATTACACAATAAACATTCGTCAATAAGGTATATGTGCCACAGGTTAGTCATCTTGTGTTATCCCAAGATATAATTCATTTTTCTAATTCAAAACGGCTGGCCTAGAACAAATATTAAATTGGTATATTATTCTTGTTTTAAACGCTGATCTTTAATATCAACTATGTTGAGTTATCTGATGTAATACGATCATAAAGAGATTTTTATAAGTTTATCCTTATCGCGACAGTATAGCCAGAACAGAACAAATATACCTTCTCCCGTGCAGCAGCCTGTTTCTCACGGAGGTATTTTTCTCTACAGCGATCACATACCAGATACCAAGTGCTTCCTCCTATGCCACCGTCACCACAGTTCCCAGCCCATCCTCCACAAAAATGCCCAATGCTGTTGTAACCTTGTCCACCAGCGTACCGGCCACAACCTGGAGACAAGAACAAAAACAAATACGTAACACTTTAAGTGTACTTAATAGTCTGATCCTTGCCACTTATACAGAAATGACAGATTTACATTCTCAAAGTAAGCAACCTACTACAGCCAGTTACTGACTTTTTCTTTTCAGGCTATTACCTATATTAGAAAAATAGCATGCTTGAGCAAAAACTAATCAATTAAATAATGCCTAAAACATCAGAGCTACTCAATACAGGTAGATAAAAAGAAATATAAGATATGAGTACATTTAGATTTACTTGAGTATGTCAATAAAATTGGACTAAATGGGTATAAAATATTCTGTAAGAATGATATATTTTAAGGAATCACATATTTTACAAAAGATTTCAGGTGTAATATGTAGAAAGAGAAAAAATTTAACCAAACTCAGGCAAATTTTGAAATACTAATCAACTGCTACAGAAATCCTTACATTTATCTAAGATACAGTCTTCTGATGAAACACTTGATATCACCTCCATAGAAAAATGCCCAAAGAAATCAGTATAATCTAATCTAATTTGCAATTTTGAAAATTAAAGTCAAAGCAGACCTAATATTTGGATCTTTTCTGTGTGTATGGACACGCCCTTATTTCTATTGTGTGAGACACCTTAAAAATCATCCTTTGGATAACACATAAAACTTTTTAAAAATAAACAATACTTCAGAATGTGATACATTAAAATGAAATAGTACTAAATTGCCTTACCACCATTCTATCAGAATTTCCTTACCTATTTTTCACAAAACCTCTATTAATAACGCACTTTAAAACCCGTACTGTAAGACACTATAAATTCTGGGCAAGAGTTTCCCTGTACCTTAACATAATTCAAAGAACAGCTCAATTTAGAAGTGACCTAGTTCATTTCTTCATAAAGAGTACTTATACATATTCAACTACATCACTTACCTGGGTGAGCCTGTCTCATGTGATATGTCACTGGGTATGGATGGGACTCTCCACACAGCTCGCAGATGGTATCTTTCTCTGGTCCTCCTACTGCCAGCTGGGCCATCTCACCAAACAGATTACCCCTGGGCCGAACTTCTGTCTTTTCTTTTTTCTTTTTTTCTTTTTTGGCCTTCTTATTCTCTTTTTCACACTCTTTCTTTTTAAGAACTGCACAAGAACCAGGACTTGGAAAAATCATATTCTGGGAAGCAGCTTTGATAGTAGCCAAAGAGATATCTTCCCAAAAAGCTACTAAATGTTGTAAAGTTAAGGGAAGAGGAGATTTAGACTTCATTGGGTGATGCATGGACATTTCAAAAGTGGCTTCGGTTTTCCCATCCTCACATTTTTCATGCAGAGGTGGTTCCTTAAGCATAGACAACACCTTATTTTTGTTGATACTACCCATTTTAGATATATCTGGTCCATGAGGTGCAATATTAAACATATTCAGTGCAGATGATATTTCCAATGAGTGTCTATTTTTTAATTTGGTTTCCTTTTCTTCTGTAGGCTGTTGGCTGTTTAAACTACTTCTTATAGGAGCATGTTCTTTGGAAAGTTCAGGATTAAATTTTAAGAACGAAGAACAAGCCATTGCATCGTGCACTATGCCCTCGTGCCACAAGAAAGAGGCAAAGACTGCTCTGGCACACTCAGCCACAGAAGGAGACATGGCTTGCTTGGCTGGCTCTAAAGGTTTGGATCCATCTCCTTTGAAGAGAAAGCTAGATTTTTCCTTTTTGGGCCTGGTATGCCTATTAGCACATTTTCGACTTATTTTGGGGGATGCTCTCATTTCCTGTTCATCTTTCAGCGGTGCTTTTCCTATGCTGAAATGAACTTTATTTGAACCTTCATCCACACTCTTAAATTCACTGCTTTCATCACAGGTGCTATCTGTTAGGCTGTTTGTTTTTAAAGTACTTGAAGTGCAGACTTCAACCACCTCACTGTGAAGGTTTTCTTGTACCACATGGGGAGAGGGAGCTCTATTTTCAGATCCGGGGGACTCTTTAGGATCTTTTGGTACTGGTTTTGGTTTTGGTGATGTTGACCGTCCCCGTAATGGTTCCGTGAGGGGCATTTTCTTTTTGCGGAGGGTATCTGGATCAAGAGTGTAAGAGTCTGATTTGGAGCGTTCCCGAGGAGGATCAAGTTTTGTCTTAACAGGAGCAGTGCTTTTCTGAGGTAGGTTTTTATCATGTGGTGAGGAGGAGCGTGGGGAGCTGGCACCAGATGGGCTAGACCTATTGGTTGGGAGAGTCTTTGGCTTAGGAGATGATGACCGAGAACCAGGTCCTGGGGATTCAGCTCTGAAGCTAGAAGACATCCTCCCGTCAGATTTTAGCGTCTGCAAGGTGTTATGGTTGGGGGACAATGATCTACTATGAGAATCTGACCTCAACTTTGCAGCATCAGATTTCAACATGAGGGATTCACTAGCTGATAAACCTTCTGTACCCCTTGGCTTCTTTTGATCAGCAGTAGTTCGGCTCATACGTCCATCAGGTTTAAGTGTTCTGCTGTGTTTGGAGGACAGTTCTAATTTTCCTGATGTAGAGACTGGTCTAGAAGATGTTGAAATAGTTCCTCGGTCACCTGTGTGGTCCATTTCATAGTGAAACTTGTTAATAAAAATATAACTCACTGATAATTCAGCCACTAAACACTAAAATAAAAAACATACCTAAAAAATGCATATTGCTTGTCATAGACAAAAGTATTTTAAGAATAAAGACAAAAAGGGAGAGATTTCTCATAAAATTTCTATTACATCAGTATACAAACATTTCCACCAAAAACTATTTTTATGGATGCAAAACAGACTGAATAAATAGTGCCTATGCACCAGTATAAATTATTTGTGATATGTTAACCTCACCCTAGTACAATAATTAATTAGAATTTAAATTCAGTGAGGGACTAGAAAGAAAAAAAAGAATTTCTTTTGGAATAAAAAATTATGCAAAACTATTATTTTTAAATATGAAGGAGTCAAGCTAAATTTCCAGTATACTAATACTTCACATCCTTATTAGGGTAATGGTGCAGGTCTTGTTGAGTTAGGGAACTCAATTTATGTACAGATACACTTATTGTTTTCAAGTACACAAATAAATACAATGAGGCTAACAAAGAGCTGCTTAGAAGACACTCTATTTTAATGAGTGGATTAGAATAATTTATAATTAACATATGAATTCCCTAAAGCTATTATTTAATTACAAGTAATTCGGGCAGTCCGTTGTTTATAAACAGACTGTATTCTAAAAGTTTATTTAGTTCATTAAGCTTGGCCGGTTAGAACTCAGCGCGTGTCTCCTTGGAAAGAAGAGAAATGGTAGGCTCCTCAGAATTAGTAGTACGAGTCTGAATTGCGGGGCCTCAAAACAAGGAGTCAGGTGAATAACAGAAAAGATAAAAAGAAAAATAATCTTCCTCTTGCCTAGGCAAAGCACTAGCTACTTCTAAATGAACACCATTTGTTTTTGGCATCCTGGCTGTTACTCATACTCAGTGTCTCTCTTTCCTACTACTTTATGCTTTCCTTTGAGGCATTTGAGCCAGGTTGCCTTTGTTGCCAGTAAGTGGTACAACCTGCAACATTACCTTTCTTCCCTAAAATAAAAACTCCTACTCTTAGAATAAGTGATATCAGTTAGTTAGGAGGAGAGCAGTCTGATTGAAGAGATTTGAGTGGCACGAAAAACTGAAAAGCCATAAACTTTGCTAGAAGTATTTATATTTTTTCAAAAAGGGTATCTAGTAAATTGATACTCTTAACTGTTTACATTGCAAGTGTTTCTTTCTTTCTTTTCTTGGCAAAAGAGATGTGAACAAATTTGGATAATGCAGAGAAATGTTTTTGGGCCTGCTTATGTGTTTGTGCATGCACAAAAGCACGCACATGTGCTTATAGTCACACTCTAGTTATTTATAAATCAAGACAGTATTGCCATAGAATCTGCCCTCCTAAAGGAAGGTCCAGCAAGGCCTGGTATTTTTGTCTGTTACTCTTCACTGATGTAATGTCAAAAATGGGTCCTGGAATATAGTAAGTGCTCAATAACATTTGTTGACTGAGTAAATGAATTTCTACTTTCTTAATTTCTTTTTCTTCTGCTATTCCCAAATCTTCAGATTCTCCAAAAATCCACTTTTTACAATTATGGCTCTCAAAGCCACAGGACAGAGGTGACAGTAGCCATTGTTGTGTAAGGGTGAGCTGCATGCAAGTTGAGTAATTCTGTAGTAAAATAACAAAGTATGGCAAATAGCCTATTGAGGGCATAATGATGAACTGAATATTTATTTTAATTTCCACATGCCAGTGTTTCGAATAACTACTCTCATTCTTTGGATGAATAAAAGTAACTATACCAAAATATAATGTTCTTCAGTTTCTTGAAGTTATTTATTATTCTATCATGAATTTCATTTACGTATATGTGTCCTTTTATAAGAGCAGTGTATGAGACTAGGCTAAATTTGGGGGAAAAGTGGTGAAAAAATCACAATATAGAAAAAAATTCTAGACATTGATGCTGTCTTGGTAGAGCACAGATAAAAAGCTGTTATAATCTTGATAATAAGTGCTCTCAAACTGCACAAAAGTAGTTTAAGAAACTGTTGCCCATATTATCAATCTGCGAATAGATGCAAATCTGATAAACAAATATATTGCATTTGGTAGAATTAAATAACAGCCTAGTCCTTGCCACTAATTTTGAGTGTGTGATGTTTGGAGTACTAATTTTTGATAGCTGGAAATGCCTTCATCATCACATTTATCTCAGAAGCTGAATCATACATAGTGGTGAATCTAGACAAGTAAGTAGTAAATCTTTTATATCTGGCACTCTTCTCTCTAAAAGTTCAATTCATGAACTTAAAGAGGTTTGCTTTCTAAATTAATGGTGTGCAATTCCTCATAAAGGAAATCTCCTCTGTGGTTGGCTGAATACCAGAATCTTTCAAATATCAGGAACACTACTTGTCATATGCTGGCAAAAATGTTTGTTATGTAGAGAGTGTTAGAGAGTACAGGCCTCTGTATACCTTATTTCTATATCTCTACCAGTGGTGAATACTTTCTTAAGTACTGTAAGTGGTGATAGCTGAACACCTGTTGGAGTCTAGGTGCAAAAATAATGTGGAGTTATTTCTTCCTGAGATGTACTGTCAAATTATAACTAAATTCTTTTGAAAAATTTACTTTTCCCAAATATTTTTCATATATTTTTAAAAAAGAATATGTCATGTTTGTTAAGTGTTGTAAACCTGTATGCTAACTAACTGATGTTTATCTTCATTTGGGTTTCAAAAGTTTTGAAGCATGTAGTAAGCATTACTAAAAATTGTCATATTGTAGCTGCTTGAAATATCAATAAAATAAATACTGTTAAAAATCTTTAGATCATACATAATACTTTCACATTCGTCACTTAATTTAGTTTAATGATTATATTTATCATATCTAAGTTTAAGTGATAATGGGCCAAAAATTTTCTAACTTCAGACAAAGAAATTCTGAAGAAAAAAATAATACAGGACAGGATAGAAATTTAGTACAGCCAAACAAATTAGTAAACATGTTAAATGTTAAGTATTCATTCATTAATGACCTGCATAATTTTTTTCATGCCCAAATCGTAAAGCATCAGGTCATAAGATAACATAATACTATATGGTAATATGGCATGCCATAATATATAGTATATCAGGCTATACAACACTATATGCTCCAGAGATCAGGTTCTATAATACCATTTATTACATTAGAATATTATGTAGTATCATCTGTCAACTGTACAAAGGAGAAATGTAAAACTGTTTTACTCATTTCTAAGAAAAAAATAAAATTAATAATTACTTGAAAAAGTTATGCAGTACATTAGCCACTGCTGTAAAACTTTCTGATAACATTTTTTTAAAAGATAAGATTTTAAAAGTTTAATTAAATATTACTTTAAGATAAAAATATGTGAGTAGGCATCTGTAGTATTTTAACAGACCAAAGGCATATTTTTAAATTATCTGAAATTTTATCAATTGTCAATAGTTTAAACATTTCTAAGTTTAAAATATTAAAACTAAGTGATTAAGAAAATACTATAAGGAAGACTCATGCCAGACAGGATAGGTAGGTTTATATATATATATATATATGCCCTGATAACTAAGTTAAACTAAAAAACTTTAACTTAATTACCAGTGTTTCTCATAAAAAACTAAAATAGGAAAATGATTTTTATATTACACAACAGAAAAATAAGTTTAAGACTAACCTGTCACAAAAGATACTATATTCTAACAGATCACAATGTGCTTTACACCTTATACATATACCATCTTGTTCTGATAATAACGATTTTACGACTCCTCAAATCAGGCACTTCTTTCTATATACGTACTTTATTTTTTAAAACCTCATATAGGTTTGAAATTAAATAACAGTAATGTTTAACCTACAGATACAGTAAACATACATATCAATTAGGATAATCAATACTATAATATTGAATAGATACACCACAAATTATGTCAAAGTATCAAATTTTAAATAAAATGATAAACTTTAATCTTAAAAAATGGAATGGGATGAAAATGACTGAGGTGAACTAAAACTTCTTTATTGAAACCTCCTATGTTCATTAAGAATGGCCCATCCGTGAATGCACGCATACCCACCCTTCAGTTTGTGAGACAGAGATGAGAGAGCAGAGGCAGGCCCAGCTACACCATAATTTTTGTAAATGCGCTCACGAGAAGCAAGGTTGCGAGATGGAGATTCTACAGTGGAAAACATTGGCAAAGAAGCAGCACAGATTCAATGGAAAAAAAATGCAGCAGAGAACACAAGCAGAAACAAAGCATTTCAAATGGTATGCGCAACTATTAACTTATTAAATAGTTTATATTCTGCTAAATTTTTCAACAAGTTTATATTTCTCTAAAATTAAAACTGGAAACAAAGGTCTAATTAGTTAATTTAGATTAATAATGATAGCTCCAAATGTGCTAACTTAGAAGTTAATTAAGGTTCATGGCTCTGATAAATCAAATTTGAGCATTTCTTTTTAGACTAATATTTCTTTAACTCAGTTTTCTGTAATTTGGTGCTCATTTACTTATAAATGAAAGTTTATAAGTAAATTTTTTTTGTAAATAGTGAGAGACAAAGAAATGTTACTTACAGTTTAACCTACTGTCACCTGGTTTTCTGTATGGACATATGACTATGATTTTTCCAGTATGTATCTCAGAATGGACCTAAGCTGACATTTATGGTTGACTACTTTTCTGAGTCCACCTTCAGTGAAAAACGTTAGTGCTAATCTCAATACTTAACGTCTGTTTTGTAGATCCTGAGATACCAAATTTTCTTTATAAAAAGTTTCACAAAGCCAAAAAAAAATTACAAGTCACTGAAAAATGTTAGACACATTAATGATTTACCATGCAGAAAATGAAGTACTTAAAATTAAATAATTTATCTTTTTTCAAAGAATTACTAGAATCTTTGAAGTGCAGTCTTTCAAAAGCAGTATGCTACAAAAAAAAACCCTTTATCTAAATCTGAAAAAAACCCTCTTTTATTTAAAACTTTAACTTGTAATTAAAATAAATGTAATCAATTGAGCTGAAATAAATTCAGGTAATAAGGAGATAACTTTCTTAATATTATTGAAATAAAAAACTGGATACAATATACTTTTCCCAAAACAGAAAAAGTAATAGTTAACTGATTCATTATTAAAGATGAACTACTCATAAATCAAGAAGTCATTCCACGTAAGGTACTGAGTATGTATTATGTGTCAGATATTGTTCTAGAAATTGAGGATAAAATGATAAAAGAAATAAAGTCCCTGTTCTTATGGAGCTTATCTTCAGGGGAAAGCAGAGAGACAATGAAAAAGTAAATACATACTAGATCAAGGATGATAAATTTGGGAGTCAAAAGCATGCAGATGTTGGATGATATTCTATGCCTGGATAAAATCAGTTATGGAGTGAGGTCTAGAAAGACCAATGCCCTGGGATATTCCTAGAATACAGAATAGAGGAGGATGCAAGAAAGAGACTGGAAACAAACAAATTGATGAAGTAGGAAATATTCAGCAGGCAAAGGAAGAAGGTGTTTCAAGGAAGAAAGAGAGAGCAACTCTGTCAAACACTGCTGATACCTGATAGATCAAGTAAAACGAAATCTTAGAATTGATAATCGAACTTAGCAAAACAAAGTCAAAGACTGACTAAAGCAATTTCTGTGGGTAAGGACAATTGCAAGGACCCCTTGTAGTGGGTTCAAGAGAGAATGGTAGGGGGCCGGCCCCATGGCCGAATGGTTAAGTTTGTGTGACCCACTTCAGAGACCCAGGGTTTCACCGGTTGGGATCCTGGGTGCGGACATGGCACTGCTCATCAAGCCATGCTGAGGCAGCATCCCACATAGAAGAACCAGAAGGACCTACAACTAGAATATACAACTATATAATGGGGACTTTGAGGAGAAGAAAAAGAAGAAGAAGAAAAGAAAAAAGAAGATTGGCAAAAGATGTTAGCTCAGGTGCCAATCTTTAAAAACAAAGAGGCAGAATTGTAGAAGTGGATAGAGAGATGTGACACACATGCCATTAAGCTATCTTCACCTAAGTTAAAAAAAATGTTCAATTTTTAATGTTTCTGAGCAGCCTTCTTTTCAAAGTCTATAAAACCTAAAAGGTACCAGGCACTGCAAAAGGAATTCTTATGCTTATCACATACAATACACAGTCTGCAACTCTTACTGACAATATCAATTAGGAGGGTGCCAGCTTTTGACTAGAAGAGTTAATACAAGGGGAATTCAAACTGCCAATGTAAGGATACAGTCTGTCTCGTGGCTTGGTTGCTAAAAATCTGTGAAGACCGGGTTTAGCAGGAGGATACAGGAGCAGGAAATCAGATTACTACCTTAATTGGAAGCACTCATAAACATATATGTGAAAACTACAAAGACACTTGATAACATGTTAGAGGTTTAAGGACAAACTCCTGGAAACGGTTTTGAAGCCCAAATAGCCTTGAGAGCTTTTCAATATGTTAGAAAGTTTAGAGAGATTGGATTCCTAGGTAGGTTTCAGAGTGAAGAAGAAAAAATATTTTTTGAAAGTCTAAAAAAGGTTTCTGTTAAATGCCTAAAGAAATTAAGCTGTGACTGCAGACAATATTTGTTCTACGCATTTAATTTTTACAAAATTTGCTCATGTTTGAACATACTTCGATATGCAGCCCCATGTGTCACTTAACAACAGGAATATGTTCTGAGCAATGTGTTGTTAGGCAATTTCGTCGTTCTGCAAACATCACACAGTATACTTACACAAAACTAGATAGTACAGATACGATGCACCCAGGCTATATGGTACTAATCCTATGACACCACTGTTGTATATGCGGACCCTCAGTCATTGAAATACTGTTCCCTGGGAGACTTTATTCATTCTCTGGTCACAGAAACTTGGAAGTCATTGTAAATTGTACTTTAAAAAATTACTCCCTAGGTACTGATGATAATAAAACAGTATAACTCTTCTTTTTTATAAGGAAAGCATTCTCACGTCAGTTTAACAAAGACAAATTGTGATTTTGCTACGAATATCAGGACCCTGGCCTTGTTGGGACCATAAACTGGAAGAATCAAGGCACCTGTCACCATGTGATGGCAGTACACAAAACCGCAGTTCTGGGGTTTAAAAAATGTCATATATTCCTTTTCAATGTTGAGTCAACAATAACGCAATGATCAGAACTGGTAAATTTCACAACTAAAAATCAGTAATACACCAGAGCACTATAAAACAAAGTTGACTACTTAGGGATTCTGATACAAACTCCCACAAGTATTGTACTTGTGTAAATTCAATTTAGCATTAAATTTGTTGATTTCTTATTATGCGCTATCTTCAAGCTATTAATTACCAAATTATTGGCAGGCAAGGTCAAACAGGACACTAGTTAGGAAGGACATTGTAATGGAAATACATTGTATTCAAGAGGTCGGGTGTCTAATGACACTTGCATACGGTCTCCCTGATACTCACACAGGGGAAGTAATATTGATGGGAATTTTTTTCACAGAACATTCCACTGGGATGCTACAAATAACAAATGGCAGAAATAATCTTCAGCATCTATTTTTGCTGCTCATGTTGTCTAGTTCTCAATCTTGAGGAGGCAGCGCAGCAGTTACAAATTTTATAGTCTCAATAAAACTACTAACACAGAATCCTAATCCTAACATAGAAATTTGAAAGAAGTTGAGAAAGTTTTATAAATAAGTCTATGGCAATGTTCAAATGTACTATATTCTTTTCCTGCTTATACAGACCTACATTTATGTGTGTATATATTTTTTAAGATATGAGAAAAAAATAGATCCTTCACAAACAATAATGATAAAATTTTATCAAGTTTATGGTAGAACGATAGGAACAGTATTCCTGACTTTCTTCATCCAATTAAAATCCCAGTAATTGTATGTTTGTATTCTTTGAATAGAACTTCAGATATTTTTGACAGTATAGACTCCTGCAAGAGGCAGTAAATGCTTACGTCTAACTTATAATTCTGGATATATGTTTTATATATATATATTCCAGATATTCTGGAAATTACTTACTTTAAAACTATTTATTTTTAAAAATATAAAAAACTAGTTTATTAGTTCTTAAGGAGACAATAAATTGATCTTCAACCTGGCAAAAAAATGTGAGTAACCAAACAATATGCAGATAACAAATAAGTATAATTAAATATAATTATTATTCTCATTTTTCTCCATTGATGTTTTGAAGGATTTAAAATAAGGTAGTAGTGACAATAATTACATATTCTTAGCTAGCAGCAGTCTGGACTTTAGATGCAGTATCACTGCATGATTGGTATATCCAGAATTCTAGTAAATCTATCAGGAGAAAGGTGGAATTGCATGAATGCTGAAGGAGCTTAAAACACTTAAGAGCTTAAGAAATAGGAACTAAAATTTATTTACATAAATGTAAGTATACTAAACAAATTAGAAAAGAATGCAAACTGGAATAAAATTTCCAACTTAAGGATAAAATAGAAATAAGATATTCACTAGAATACAACATTAATCCACGTGATATGAATGTAGAAAGGAAGATGGATGAAAATATGTAAGGTGGATAAACCCCCAAAATACTATGTGTCTCCAAATGACTTCTAGACATAACTGCACTTGCATAAAATACATTTGTAACATATTACTGAATATATAGTAAATCGCTAGTAAATACGTTTAAGGGATACAACATTAGGGAAAAGCATATTTCAGAGTGTATGATGGCTGACATAGGAAAATTCTGAGAAAAATTTGATTTTTATGTATCCTGGGCCTTAGAAAGACTAACTTCAAAAAACTGTAAGAAGAGATTAAGTATTGTTCCTTAAGCAATAACTTGAGACACACGAGGGCTGAAGACGCTCTCAAAAATAAAAACCTGGTTCTCCATAAATTGCCTATTAGTTGTAAGGGAAAACGTAATAACAATACATCAGAGAAATCAGACACTTTGATCAGGTGATTAACATTAACTGTAACTACGCCCTGCCTTCAGAAGGATACACTTATGTAGCACGAAGACAGATAAAACCAAAGGGCTTTTGGGACATGATACTTACGTTTGGAGAAAGAAGAAAAAAGCAAGCACCAGCTCACTGCCTTGAACCCTAAGCAAGTGTCAACTACAGTTAAGTGTCCTGGCATTGTTCCATTCTTTGATTATTATTGGGGAGGGGGGTAGATTTTTATTTCCATATTCTCTAACCAACCGAGAAGAAGAGACAACGAGAACAGCCTTCTGATACTGTGAAATTCCTATGTGGAAAAAGTTTATCAGGGATGTTGTTGAGGGATTTAAGATATAAAATAAGAAGGTTATAAAAAAAAGATGAAATCTTGCCATTTGCCGCAATACGGATGGACCTTGACAGCATTATGCTAAGCAAAATGCGTCAGACGGAGAAAGCCAAAAACAGCGTAATTTCACTCATATGTGGAAGATAAAACACCCAAAAAACCCACAACAAACACACACAGAGATGCAGAAAATACACTGGTGGTTACCAGAGCAGAAGGAGGGGAGAAGGGTAAAAGGGCACACGTTTACGGTGATGGATGGTAATTAGACTTTGGGTGGGAAAAAAAATTAAATGAATAAAATAAGAAGGCTAGATTAAATGACCTCTTGACTTTTCCAATTTTTAGTCAATGTAAGGTAACTGAGGTGTAGTAGAAAAACAATCACTGGAGTGAGTTAAGAGTCTCTCTTAAGAATTCAGGTCTTAGATTTGCCAGCTAACTTCTGCGAGTCACTGAGAATTCCCTTATCTCCAAAGCGATTGCTGGATGACTTCTCAGGCCCCTTGAACACCAGAAAATAATTATACCATCATATAACATATTACTTAAATAAACAAAAGGAGGAGGAGAAAGAAGAAAGACAATCCCTAATGATAAGGGATGAAAAGTCTGATTTAAAAGATAAACATTTAGTTGATTATGGTGATGGTATCAAAATGTATACATTAAATAAGTGCAATTTCCTATATATCAATTTCATTTCAATAAAGCTGTCAAAAACAAAAAGGTAAACATTTAGTTTTAGTTTTGCTAAGCCCAAGTAATGAAATATACTACAGTGTAGAAGTTTCAGAGAATAGCAAAGTGGAAGATATGGCAGACCTAGTATGAAAATATAGTTGAAATACTTAAAGAAACACTTTCTAAAATAATTGCAAAATCCTAAGAATGCTTCATGATTTGTTACTAAAATGTATATATGAATAACTTGATATATTTTCAACTTGTCAGTCAGCAATGCCATCTTCAGTTATGGGAATACTAAATATGTTTCTCATATTCAAATTACGTTACAGCTTACTAGAGCTAAGTTACCTAACGACTCATTTTTCCTTAAAACCTGCTTTTTATTCCCTGTATTGGTACTAGGTAAGCATATTATCTTTCAAAACAAAGCTAGAAAACTGCATGTCATTCTAGACTGGCTCCCTTAACTGTGATTAGCATGTCTTGTGGATTTTACTGCCTTAATATTTCTAAACTTGTTCCTTCTTCTACATTCCCACTGTAATTTACCTTAGTTTAAGCCCCACTCAGCTTTCTCTGGACTCCATGACTCAAACATTCTCCCTCTCATAATATTTTCAGTTATCTTTCACAAATGTAAGCTGGTTATATCATTCCTTTTGTTTAAAATTCTGCAGAACTATATGTTTCCTTCATCTGCTCCTTGCATTTTGTTCACTATACTTACAGGATAAAGTCTAAACTACTAACTATGGCTTACAAGACCCTTTGCAATCTTGGCCCCATCCTCTCTAGAGTAAGAGACTGCCACCAGGGTACTCACACTCTAAGCTACAAATGCATGACACTTTTCAAGTGAATCATGTTCTCTTATATGATCAGATGAGCTGATTCATTTGAAGTGGTTAAAACGGTGCCCGTTATGTGGCAAATATCTGATATGTGCTAGCTTTTACTATTTCATAACTTCTCTTTCCTCAAACCACTATAACACTCTCCCCAAGCTAACTCTGAGCTGATGATGGCTTCCTATTTTACTGAGTGGGGGAAAGAAAAAGGAGACATTCTCAAGCTCCTAACATTGTACATTCTTCTTTCTCTCCTGTTGTGATGGATAAAACTAATTGTGCTCCTACTTAGCCAACTTTTCCACTTTGCACTAGGATCCCATCCCCTCTCCTATGCAAGGATATTGTTGTAGCAATTTTCCTCTCTCTCCTGTATCAGCAGTTTCTCTCTATATTAGATCATTCTCATTAGAAAACAAGCTTGATGTTACCTTTTTTCCATTAAAAAGCAAAAACCTCTCCAGATCTCACGTCCCCTTTCCTGGTTTCACTTTATGTTTTTTCTTCCCCTTTACAGTAAATCTTGACAGATATATCAATACTCGTCTCCAATTTCTCTTTCCCTCTTTTCTCTTGAACCCACTCTAACCAAGCTTTAGCATCTCACACTACTGGAGTTGCCCTTATCAAGATCATCAGTGACCTCCACGTTGCTAAATCCAATGGTCCATTCTTAATCCTCACTGACCTATTAGCAACATTTGATACAGCTTATCACTATTTCCTTGAAATATTTTGTTCACTTGGCTTTCAGAAACACCACATTTGCTTGGTTTTCCTCCTGTCTCCAGGGCTACTTCTCAGTCTCTTTTGCTGATTTTTCCTCCTCCCTGCCACCTCTGAACAATGGAGTACCCAAGGACTCAAGTCTTTAGGCTTCTTCTCTTTTTCACATATCTCTACTTTCTTGCTGCTTTAATCCACGCTTATGGCTTTAAATATTATCTATATATAATAATTCTCAAATTATTCTGCTATACACCAATGGTCTCCCAACTTACATGCTCTGCCTAGACACTTCCCCTGAACTCCAGTGTCATACATTGATCTCAACTTAGTATCTCTACTGGATTTAATAGGAACTTATATCTGGGATAGATCATTCACAAACATGGCTACAATTATTTCTATCCCTGTATCCATGCCCCTTTGTAACAATTCTAATCAACAAGTGGAGTCTATACCTCCATCCTTGAACACAGGCTTACCTTGTGTCTTGCTTTGACCAACAGAATGTGGTAGATGTAATGCTGTGTCAGTTTCAAGCCTAGGCCTCAAAGACTGCATGCTTTTGCTTTCTCAGAATCCTTCAACGTCCATGCAAATAAAGTAAGGGTGGCCTGCCTAATAAGACACTTGACTCAATTACCCTTTTTTTATTTTTTTAAGATTGGCACCTGAGCTAATCTCCGTTGCCAATCTTTTTCTTTTTTTCCCTTCTTCTTCCCAAAGGATCCGAACTGGTGAAACCATGGGCCGCCAAAACGGAGCAGGGGAACTTAACCACTTGCCCACAGGGCTCGCCCCTCAATTACCCTTTTGATGCCAGCCAAGGGCCAGTCAACTTCCCAAGGCAAAACTACCTAGCTAACTACAGATGCATGAAGGAACCTAGCCATGACTAAAGGAACTACGCAGATGAACCCAGCCTAATCTGCCGACTCACAGAACTGGGAGCTAAATAGTGTTCATTTTAAGTACTAAGTTTTAAGGTGGCTTGTTATGCAACAGTAGCTTACCAATACAAGGTCCAAAATTAAGCCTTTGTTACTGCCCACCAAACCCAGTTCTCCTGGAGTCTCCTTAGCAATTGGAAATTACATTCTTCCAAGTGCCTAGGCAAAAAACTTAGATTCACCTTGTACTATTTCAATGTTCTCATTGCTTATTCAATCTTTAAGCAAATCCTATTGATTTCCCCTGCAAAATATATCTAGCATTGCACGATTTACTACCATCCTTTTGGCTACAACCTTGGTAAAGCTACTATCATTTCTCACCTTGATTACTGCAAAAAGTCTCCCAAATTGGACTCTGCATGACCAGTGCTTAGAAGAGAGCCTGACACGTAGGCAGTGCACAATAACAGAGCTTATGCTATTCTCACAGAAGGAATGCTCCTGTAACCACCTTCCCCACCCCCACTGCCACATGATGAACTCCTATGAGTCCTTCAACATGCTGACTAAGGGCCACCTCTTTTTTGAATGCTTTCTCTAGCTGAGCCAGGAGCTTTTTCTGTTTCCAGTGCATCCTGTGAATACTGTTCCTGCAGCACTTACAATACCTTTTTTTTTTTTAAACATAGCTGCCTTCTACAATATTCCAGAAGCCCTTCAAGACTAGTGATGGTATTTTAGTCACCTTTTTGGTCCCCAAAATCTAGTGTAGAGTAGATAATAAAAGCAAGTGAATAGATGAGGGAAGAATGAGTGACCAACCTGAAGAAAGAAGGTAATGAAGGATGGAATAAACATAGTAGCCAAGAAAGAGGTGGGGGCAGAGGGAGAGCTAAAAGCTCAAATATGGACAGGAGAAAGCAAACAGATGTACCAGGAGACACTGTCTTATAAACAACAGCAGCATTCTCTTTGGTTTGAATTCCTAGGATAAAGTAAAGAGTCAATGGAGAAATTGCTGATGAAGAGGAAAAGGAATACGGGTCAAAGCTTTCACACCACAGAGAAGATGGAAAAGCTGAGTGATGATAAATTATGGCAAAGATTAAAATGAGAAGGATTTGTAGGAATGCTAGAGATGTTAGAACCAAAACTAAAATAAATATGTTGGCTGCTATGATAGATGCTATAGATTCAAGTGTAAAAAATTTTATTGAACTTGAATATTTGAATAAAAGATGACCCTGATTTTATAAAATCTTTGCTAAAAATCATCACACAATTTTTCTTTATAAAAATTATAAAGAGAAAAAGGATCTTAGAAATCAGGCTAATGTTACAAAACTCGTCAGAGGGAGAACAAAGACTAAAATACAGGTCTCCTTCCTAAGTGTTCCATCCATGCCACACCTCCACAGCAGGCAAGCAAACTAATGGACAAATTCTGTAATGTCATTATAGTCCAGGATAGAAATGATCTCTAACTCCTGGGAACAAACTTGGCCTTGATACTAACATTCATACTAACATTTGAATATGGTGTTACTATATAAAGAATTAACCTCAAAAGAAATGATGAAGTTATGCTGTAAAAATGTACCAAGGAGTAGCTAGGAAACGTCATTTGTCCTTTTCCAAATTCCCTCCTGCAACTCATTCCAGACAACAGAGCTCTCTTTCAGACTGTAATTTCTTCCAGTCTTCCTTGCAGCATGAGAGATGTTAACCGTTTGCATCAAAAGGCAATAATAATATTAGCAGATAATATTTATTAGGCATCTCATTTTATGGATGAGCTAAAAAGGGCTCAGACATGTCAAATACCTTAACTAAAGCTAGTAAGTGGCTGGAGGGGAAATTTGAGCTTAAAGTCTTTCCATCACTATGTCTCTATAAACTAAGTAAACAGTGCTTTAGTATATGTTAGTATTCTCACATGTAAATAAATACACAAGCAGATATTCAAGTGGACTTTTTGGGTCACTTTTAGCATTTTTGTCTTATTTAAGACTGTGACAGGGGTATAACAGAAAAACGCTTATTGCAAGGTAACCTAGCGGTCCCCTATCTGGGCCTGAAAGTAACATATATTTTGACATATATGTTATTTGCTTAAAATCTCTGGGAGAATAGTAAATTGTCTTAATGTTTTATTTACCACTTTTTCTTACCAAGAAAAACAAAAATAAACTATTTAGCTTCTTGGACAGTAGATAGAAATGTCTATGTTAAACACAGTCATTTGGAATATAGTTTTTCAGATGGAGGATCTTGCTTAGGATTCAATTAGCATAAACTCAGAATTATTGGACGTCATATCATCATATTATAGCTGGTTTTAATTATGACTGAAATACTCTTTCACTTCCTTGAAGATGTACTCTGAGTAAACAGTGAAATATCTATCATAAGATAACAAGACAAACGCGCTCTTGCATTCACGGTTTACAACGAAGAAGTGATAATGTTAGGTATCTACAGTCATTAAGTACTCCCTGAATGTATATGATGTGTAAGACACTGTCAGGGGCTTGGGACATAAAAGAATGCTTTCAAAAGGAATAAGGAAAGATAATGAAAATAAGAATGTAATATTCTTTTGTGTGTGTGTGTGTGTGTGAGGAAGATTGGCTCTGAGCTAACATCTGTTGCCAATCTTCCTCTATCTTAATGTGCGATGCCCCCACAGCATAGTTTGATGAGCAGTGTGTAGGTCCGTGACCGGGATTGGAACCCAGGGACCCCAGGCTGCTGAAGCAGAGAGCGCAAACTTAACCACTATGCTACTGGGTTGGCCCCAACATTCTTAAAGAACGCAGGTGCAGATATTATTCCCCACCTCAGTCCACCAGGGCCTTATTGCCAAACTGCTTACCAATTCTAAAAACTACATAAATAATTTTGAAGTAAAAAAGTAAATTATAAAACAGTAAAGAAAATTCTACATACAAAATTATCCCTCCCTCATGTCTTTCCACACACACACACACAGTAAGACAAGGAAAATCTGTAACTTTTATTTTTTTTAATAATTTTATTTCACTAGAATGACAGTCAAAATAATTTGCATGTGTGCATATATATAGCAAAATAATTTTGCTAGTTTGAAAAGTTATCAAATTAATGTTCCAGAATAATTTTAAATACCAATTCCAAAGCTTAGCAAAAAAACTATGCCTCAACAACAACAACAAAAAAACAACTGATAATAATGCTCATAGAAATGCTAGACAAAGTTAACATGTGGGGCAGTTTATGTGTGTCTATGTAGAACTTGTCTACTTAACTGAGAACTTGAGTTGTGATATTTAAGAAATCTTTTTTTTCATTTAAAACTATCCTACATTCCTAAAATTAAATTATAAAGGAAAAAATAGCCAATCCAAAAAAGATAATACTCTAGATGATAGAAATTTTAAAAATACATATTAAATGACAGATTTTGCATTATTTATCAGTAGGCAAAGGTGAATATTTAAAAACAAGGCCTTAGTAGTCAGGTAGCACTGGCCTCACACCTGGCTTTACTGTTTTACTATGTATGCACCTAGGGAAAATCCTCTCTAAGCCTCTGTTTCCTTACTTGTAAAATAGAGACTTTATCTTAAAGGAAGATGTATTAAAAATACTTAAGTACAGTATTTAGTACATGGTGGTGACTATCAGTATAAGCAAAATTAATAAATATGGGTCTTCTATACCTGTTTTATCTTAGTGTCACAAAAGCTTAAGACAAAAATGATTCTCATTTCACTAATTAGTAAAGAGAAGTTCAGTATGGATAAATCTAAAGCAAGGTGAAATGCTGGTGGGATGGATGGCAGTGAAGTTCAGAGAAGAATATCTTACTTAGGTGGTCTTAATGAGCACTCTGCCACATTTAATTTTCCTAATATGATGTAATTAACAGAATTCAAGTTTATTTCCAAAAAATTAAAACTACTTTTAGACTCTATACTTTTTTTTAGTTATCCTACAGATTAAGATTTCTGGTTTCAGGAATTTGGAAGTCAAATTTCACTGATACTCTGCTGAGAATAAGTAGTCTGTAAAACTACGTAATTCCCATTGTTGAAGTACAGGCAAGCAAAGATTCAGAAAACTGGTAATTAAGACATTTCTAGGCCACAATTTCAAATTTTCCCCAAGATGGCGGTAAAGGACATAGTGGTACCGATAACATTTAGACACAATATGCATACAATTATATTGACACAATGTCAGTCGGAAAGCTATTATCCCTTGAAAGAGACAAATCTGACTTTAGCATGGTCTTTATATTTTGTTTTGAAATATTTTATTAAATAATTTGGTAAAATAAAAGTAGTAACTACACTTTTTTTGGTGAGACTTGCAATGGCCCTTTAGGAAGAACAAGGTCCTACTCCTTTGTTCTCTTGTCTGCTGCTGCTGTGACATTATCAAGGTAATTTCTCTTTTAAAACTTTATATCTAATATGAATACTCTGCCTGACTATGATTTTTTACTTCTTGTTTTTTTTGTCCTCATTTTTAAAACTTCCTGCAACCTGGGTACACCTAAATCTAAGAAGTCTGCTGCTCCATAAAATGAGTAAACTAAGTCTTCACTTTTCTTTCATTCTTCTGTAATGCTTCTCAAGGAAGGAAAAAACTGTTTCATACACGTGACACTATTATGTTTCCTTGAAATTCTTCTTTTAAGAGACGTTCAACTGAATATTACATATGAATAGAGATGATTAGCTAGAAATTGATAATACTTGTTTCCAAACTAATTTCATTAATTAAACTTGTCTAATGTATAGTGCAAACCTAGAAACATTCATACTTTTGTACACTCTTTATCTAAGGTAGATAATAATATCATAATGAATAACATCATTTGCTAATTGTATACTACCCTGGTTCCTAATATAAACTAAACCAACTGGCATTCTCTTAAGTAATCCTAATAACAGTTATCAAAGTATTTTTGTAGAAAAATAACTTATACCTAAGTGTGAATGTACTTTATCAAAGCAAAGAAGTCATGCATTTAAATCTAAACAATGGGTGTGCAAGCTGAGACTTTCATAAACTATCTCATTCAGCATAGTGAAATAGTTTTATTCTCTTGGGGCAAAGTAACAAAAATCCAACATAAAACAATGAAAGTTATCCCTATAACTGATGCTTAGCATAGTTGTGCATATTATAAAAGATTTTAAATAAGTTTTTTAAAAAAATGCTTTATAGTATGTATTTGCTTATACTGGAATTAGAATAGAAAGCATAATAGTCATATTTTAATAACTACACTTAATTAAAAAATGTGTGATTAAAAATAAATGTCTTAGCTGCAGAAGGTCTTAGCTCAGAATAGCTTAAATGCTTCAGAAATGTGGGAAGGGATAACATCCTCATTAAATAAAAACAGTCAGGTGAGTTGATAAATAATTATTAACTGATAAACAACTCAGAACAAAGCTTCAGAAATGGCTTGATGAGGCAGGTAAGACTGACAGACTTACTCTGAAGCTGAGGCTGCTGGAAGGAAAGGGGCTGTCCGAACACAAATGGGCTGTGGACTAGGGAAGAGGGAGGTTTTGCAGCTTGATCAAAGATGGAAGGAGCTGGGAGATTGGGCCGTGACTGAATGGAATTCAATATGGCACTCAGTTGGTCACCTGCAGTAGGCAAAACAGTCAAAACTACAACTCGTTATTAATTAACATCCCAAATGGCAAAGTAAATGGTGCTTTATGACATTCAGGTAAAGTTAAACACTAAATAAAACTACGCCAATTCAGAAATGGGTGGAAGTTGGTGTTCGTTATCCTCAAAATAGGGACCAAGTGCTGCATGTTGTTTTAATTATGGACCACCCCACCAAAATCTTATATAACAGCCTACCTACAAAAACAAATCCATGTAAATTCATATACAACATCCAGCAGCAGCATGAGAGAATGCAGAGTTTACGAAGAATCTATAAGTTGATTCAACATCATAGAAGTATAAATGAAGATCTAAGTAAATGATGTCTTCTACATAGTGCCCAACAATGACTAGACCACCCTGACTCACAAGCAGTACATTTCATGTAGAAAATAAGTAAATAATATGAATAGAGTTTTATTTTTATTGTAGAATTGAAGGGAAGCAAAGTATATGTTGTTAAACTTAGTAATTTATTTACTTTATAGTTAATAAATTAATGTATATTTTTAAGTTGTTATGCCAAAGAAATTATACTTTTTTTTAAAAGCATGAATTCTTGCTTGGATGGATAATATAAACATCTATAAGATAAAAAGGAATATGAGTTACCTAATACGAATAGACCTTAAAAATGAATTCTGACATTTTTCCTTAAAATTAAATACAAGGGACTTTAACAGAAAAATATTTTTGAAAATATGAAACAATTAGAAGGATGATAGCTCCTTATTTACGAGAATAAGTATACTAAACAGTTTAAATGATGCTGAAGAAGAGAAGAGGAAAAAAAATACCTAGACTAGTTGATGCCGAAACTGGAAAACAGTACCTTTCCAGCCATATTCCCTAAACATAATAGTTTTGTAAACGAAAATTTCAAATGAAGCACTAACAAGGAATAGATTTACATGGAAAGATGTGTACACAGCTGCACGTCTTTACTTTTAAAAAATTAAAGCTGTAGATTATAGAAAGAATTTTAGAGATTATGAAGAATTTTATAAAATTGTTTTAAGGAAAAAGAACTTTTGTAGAAAACAATTTCTTGGACAGTATAAAGAGTTAAAGAAAATGGGAACTACTGTTAAATGTAAGTTAATAAATAAAGGTCAGGTATATTTAATCAGATTTAAGTTTCTTAATACTTCTTTGCTACATTTAAATATTTAAAATGCCTATTAACAAATGCATGCTATTTTTGAACAATATTACCCAAATCACTCCTTTAAAAAAATAATACTTTATTATTTCTATTTAATAACAAATGTTCTCAGCAATGTCTCTGTCTCCTAAAAGTTGATTTTTATTCCTATGATGTTTTAATAAATTATATTTTAAAGACTGATTTAAAGTGGTAGGCACCAGCACAATTTAGACATTTTAGAGACTGAAAGCATACAATTTGAATTAAACATGGCTTTAAAACAGATTACTATAGAAGCATAGTAGTGGTAAGTAAACACTGAGATTTTAATTTAAGGATTGACAACGGTAGAGAGAAAGGGACATGAAGAAAACACCACCAAGCATTCACCCTATTTAAGTATGAAGATCTAACTTAGGTTGGTTGAAGTCTGAGCTACTAGAAATGAGAAAGCAGACAGTACTCAAGCCTGTAGGATAGAACAATCCAGTACAGAAGGGAGAGCCAAAAAAGAAATCTTGTGGCTAGGCTTCCTCCATAAAAGTACTTTGTGGAAAGTAATAAAGATATTGAAGAGAAAATGGTTTTATTTTACACTGAATGTGTCCTCTACATTGATGTAATTTTGTATTTTGTTGACTATTTCATTATTTCACTTGCTCTGCAAGTCAGGTATAATGACACTGTATTTGTTTCTTGAAATCGAATCCTGTGAATTAGTTTAAATAACCTTTTAAAGTAAAATTATTTTGATGTAGGTTATCTTCTCCATCCTACCCATCATCCAGCTGTATGCTACTTGCTGACAATATGGCTGATCTTGAAGGAGTCAGGATTAGGTACACAGGAAAGAACACGAATGTCCAAATTTAATACAAATGCAATTTTGGATGAAATTCAGGTAGAAATTTTTCTAAAATAATCATTGTTTGGACTGTCCATGATGCTGGTCTCTTCCATTAACGTAGCCAAAAACAGCTGCACACATTTTATATTCACGCGGCTTAGGGTTTTTGTTTTTCTTTTTACCACTTCCCGGTTTTACTATACATTCCAAACCCAAAAATATCATTTCATGTAATTCTAAATTAACTGAGATACTTGGTTAGACACCCGAGACCACACATATTTAATTAAACTGATGTGCAATATTACTTAAATATATTATTTAAAATATTCTGATTTTAAATGGATCATTTTGGAAAGTTCTTTTTTACTCATTAACATCACTCTTAATAATAAGTTGATGATAAAAATCAGAGTTCTCTTACTACGTACAGTGACGGAATCTTTGTGGCGAATTCAAAGTGAGTGTCTTTAAAACAGGAACCAATAAGCAAGAACTCCTATAAACTTCAGCTAAAACTGGTAAAAACAATACTGTAAAAAGAACACCTTTGTAAAAATTTTGAGTATTAGTTTCTTAGGAACAAACTTTGACAAAATTTTGTGGGTGAACAGTAATAAAAATGGGTAGGAGAGAAGGTAATAAAAAATAGTAAAGTTAGGTAAGTAAAAGACTCACTTTTAAACACCTACCTTTATTATTTCCGAGTCCATAATCAAATCCTTGGGCACTACAAGTCGCCCCTTTATTAAAAGCTTGTACTGAGAAGGGGCTAGGAGGAGGAGTTTGGGCATTTTGATCCAGAAGAACTTGTTCTACAATAAAAGGCACAGCTATAACATTAGTTTCTTTTGTGATATTCCCTATTCATAGAATAGAAAGAGAAAATTGAAGAAAGATTTTATGCTAGATTTTAAAATAAGCTTCCATTTAGATTTGATGATAATTCTATTAGGTTATTGACACTGACAAAGTATATGACAAAATTTTCTTTTCCTTTATCAAATACACAGTGCAATTTAGAAATGGGATATGCTCTTATACAGCCAATTTACTTTTATTGTGGCAGGATACATCATTGAATGTATACTAATATTTCTAGACCAAGAACTCATTTATTTCTAACAAATTTATACAAGGGCATGTTACCAGACAAAAATGGATACCCTATAAACCAGAAATCAAAATATTTTGGATGCTAGTACTCAAATAGAAAAAAAAGTGTCTTCAAAATACCTAAGAGTACATGATACCAAAAGGAATTTTCGCTTGTAAAATATTTTAAGTTCTGAATGAGAAAATTATGAAAAATTTAGCTTTTAACTTATTTTTACTTATTATATAAGGATATTTTCCCTAAGTGAAAGGATAATACACCAGGTCATGTAATTAGGGTTATTAAGACATCCTGACGTCAACAAATGTATGAGAACTCTTATTTCAAAAAGGAAATGGCAAATATTTTATCCAGTTTACAAATGGCAAGAATGCAATGTATAAACTGGTAAACTAAGTTAATCTCCTATTATCAATCAAGTAGCTATAAGATTCTGTCTGAGATTATACTAAAAACACTAATACCATAATTAAATTGTCACATTAATGCCAGCTAGAAAAAAGGCAAAAGAAAATCTGTCAAATAAAAGGTACAAGGAAGAAAAAAGTATTTATTCCACTAAAAAAAAAATAATAAAAAGTTTTAAATAAATTTTTAAAAGTCAATACCCCTTTAAACAAAAAATGGAACCAGAAGAGAGTGGTGGAGTGTTTTCTTCCTACCTGTAAGTCAGAATTCTGCTGTACCAGTGGTACTGTATGGTCTACCCCTTTACCAGCACTTTTAAGACTTTTTTCAAGAAACCAATCCTAGCACTTCCCTTAGGCAATACTCTTCAGTATGAAACACTTCAGCAGTGAAATACTTCTTCTGGAAAATAATACCCATGAATAGTAATCTGAATGGAGAAGACAGCATCACTGTCACCTTCCAGACTCAGGACGATCTAGCACCAAGTGCGAAGTCTGTTTTTACCATAGCAGTAACTTTGCCTACTAGCTTTATCTACACATACCAAAGACCTATAGAGAAGTTTTACAAAGGGGAAAGCTTTTGCTTTACTTACACTACTTTATATAAATAAATTATAAAAGTGTCAAATTTTCTTATTTCCATATTAAATACATTTACATACTAATTCCAGTGAGCAGACTATTTGGATACATCAACTACTCTTAGTGATTTTAAGGTACTAACTTCTTATTGCTTCTTTCCTTATCATCCCAGCTTTCATGTTAAAATATGAAGACTCATATTATGACCAAATATATATATATTTATCAAAAGAGTAAAGGATTAACTCTTTTGTAATAAGTTATTACAGAGAGAAACTCTAGAACCTCTTTTAGGGTTGAATATGCATCTTAGAACAATCAATATCCTAGTTTAGTTTAAGAGGTATTCTACGAAGACTCTTCTACCTTCTAAGTATATGGGAATTCAATTTCCCATGTTAAAACTTGCTCCTTAGTATGGAAGGCATTTTACATTTTCACAATAATAGCTAACCTTACCATCTGCTAACTATATGGGATTTTTCGTTTAGCTTTCATATTGAATTTATAAAGTATCCTCATTTTGTAAATGAGAAAAATGAGGCACAGAGATGTTAGGTAATTTAGCCAAGGTCACACAACTGACCAGTTGTAGAGCTGGCATTTGTACCCTGGCAGTCCAGCTCCAGAGTCCATTCTTACACATTATGCTGTACTGCCAGTAAAAATCATTATTAAGCGAGAAAGGTCCTTTGATGGTCACCTAAACCATTCTCTTCATTTTTAACTATGTCTTATATAAAGCTGATCTCAGCTTAGGTATTCTCATTTATATCTGAATATTCTTATACAATAAAAATGTTTAAGAATTTATGAATATATAAATATACTGTAATATGTAGTAAGTATATTATAAATGGGAGATTATTTTGTAAAATGTCTGATTTATACCAAATAAAACCATTTTGTTTCTCCAAACAGAAGGAAGAATAGTTCTACCATCTCAGAACATTATTTTATAACATAATCTTTGACTAAGAAAAGTTTGTTGGTAAAGACAAGGGAGGGAGCAGGTTCTCAAACTGTTCAACAGATTATTGATGCAGTATGATAAGCTGTAATGAGCACAGCATTTGATATACGAATGAAGAGTCTGGCTCAAGTCTTACATTTGCCATGCATCCAGCTGTAGAACCACAGGCAGGTCACTTTAAGTTTTATGAACTTTAGTTTCCTTACCTGTAAAATGAAGAGTATATAACCTATCTCAAAGTCTTGTTGTAAGGAAAAAGGGAGAATGTTTAATGTATAACGTTAACACATCTAAATGTACTCTGTCATTCACGCAAAATGTCAAAGCTTTTTTGAATCTATCTATACTCATGGCCATTATTACCTCTTGGATTATGACTATTATAAGTTTATTCTCTTTTGGATAAAGAAGGATGTTTTTTTATTTATCTGATCTTATCCTACAAAATTTTCGGATTTGGTAGAAAAGTCTATGCTTGACTTGTCTATTTATTTTGATGTCCTAACTAATATTTTTGTGATTCAACTTGTATATACAAAACTTAGTGAGCAGTCAGTGTGTGCCAAAACTGTTTTAGAATTAGCAATACAAAGATAAAAACCCTGTGCCTGTCGATAAGGAACTCACAATCTGGGTATGAAGAAATAAAAATTAACTTCAATATAATATCAGTTTTGTTTTAGTGGTGAATACAGTTCTTTAGGAACACGGAGGGAATTCTTGACTCTGTCAAGATCAGTCAAAGCTTCACCCAAGTGATGACAGGGTCATCAAGTTTTTGAAGAACAAGTTTTTGACAACAGGAGAATGAAGATGGGGGACAAAAAGGACAATCTTTTATTAAATGAGATCATTGTTGAAAAAGGTGAAATCAAGTTTAAAATTGAAACTCTAGCAACAAAATAGGAGTCCCTAAAAAGATGCTATGCATTTATTCAATCAATGCTCCTTTCCTGAAACAGAAATCAACTGGATGAAATTGCCTGAAAGAAGTACTACCATTGGTGGTTTGAAAACTTAACTTCCATTTATTGGCAGAAATGGTAAAATGTTCAGTCCTGGACTGGCACAGAAGAATGGATTCATATGTTTCATATTTTCTTCTAATTCTCTTTTTTCAGTGCATTTAGTATCCATGTATTTTATGAACGAATTTTAGAAAATGCAAGATTTTTTAACCCTGAGTCTTGCTGTTACTTAAAAAATAAACACACAAAAAGCTCTTTACAACACCAAAAGAATACAATACACTGTAAACTTCTGCATTTCAAAGGTTAATGGGAATAAATCACAAAGTTAAGCCAACTTGCCATCTTCATGTCGGAGGTACTGGTTTCCGCCTCTGTCTCTAGCTAAGGACCATGCCTCTCCTTCATCACTCTCACAGAACTCTACCATGCTGTTCTTATCCAGCTGCACCCACGTACCTTCAGAATTGGTTACCTAGTACATAACAAAAAGCATGATTGATTGGCTTGATTCTTTCGGGGTACTTAGGCTGAAAACCAGCAAAAAGTTTAAGTGTTTGAACAGTATAATCATTCCAATAAATTTCTACCATGAAATTAGTTTCTGAAATTAAGACCACAGACTGAGGTAAGACAGAAATCAATAAAAGAGTTCTGTAAAATACTGCTTATTTATGACTTCAGTTAAAATAACAGTTTTTAAGGTACAAAAATAATCCCTAAATAATTTTAAATGTTACTCAAAAACACATGGCTCTTTTTTTTTTTGGTACCTAAAATGTCCTAACACAGCATTTTCTATTATTTAGGTTGGTAGCCCCTACAATGCAACTTGAAAATGACCCTGACACTGAGAAATAGCATGACACACTACATCTTCAAGCTCATCAGCTGAGGCAAATGCCACAGTTGACTGGAGTAATTTTATTTGCTCAGGACTTCAGTGAGACACACGAATGGGAACAAACAAATGAAACCCTTTATATATCACACCTCCATACCGATTCATAGCAAATATTTTAAAGTGCTGTTAATCCATGACGGTATAGTACATTTGTAATAATGAAAAGATATATGCAAATACCGAACATTTATATATACAATACACATCATTTTGTTAATATAAATATTGTTTTCACAAGGACAATTATTAGAATAAAGTTATTAGAAAAGAAGCACAGAAAAATTACGTTAGGATTTTCAATACAAGTGAAGATAAAGAACATTAACATTTAAAAACCTGGGATGGAAATGGCAACCTTTGGAAGAAAGTGATGCTTTGGTTGTATTATATTAAAAATGAACATCTAGAAGTCATGAAGCTACAAGAATCCATACCTCTCCCACTGCTTTGACTTTGTTTCCCAGAACTAACATTCCAATTGGGATACCTCTAAGGTTAGGGCAGCTTCTGATGTTGTGACCGGAAGGTCCTGTCTTCACTACCTTGTACATGCCTGGCCCTCCTCGCAAGAACGGCATATCTTGTTCTTGCATTGTTGCTTCCTGTGGGCAGCAGGAGTTTATGTCTTTGAAAAAGTCATCAGTATTAGTTTTAGGTTCCTGAAAATTTGAATAGGAAAAAAAAATAAACAAAATACAATCTATTATCACTTTCAACATCCTCCTATTAATAGCTTTCACAGCAATCTACAATGTTGCCAATTAAGAAAGAGAATACATATCCAAAGGTAACTGAAGTATTAGTCAATACCACCATTAAAGACTCTTTCAGTTTTTCAATGCTGAATAATATTTAAAATAAAGTTGAAGAAAGAAAATATAGCAGGAGAGCAGCTGAACCTCTGGCCATTGCCCACCAAAATATGAGAAAGACAGTAGGACTTGATTTTACTTTTATCTTTTAATGAAACATTTAACAATACGAGAAACAGAAATAATTTTCTATGTGAACCACAACTGAATAATTTTGAATTATTACGTCCATTCTGTAGGTTGGTATGGGTTAAAAAGTCTAAACTTCACTTCCTTCTATTTTTGTCTATAATAATTATTTATACATAGAGAAAATAGGTGTGAAGACTTTGGACACTTATCTACAAACAGAGATAACGATGAAAAATGTGCATAAAATATAGCTACATCTTAATATTTACTAGTTATGAATGAAATAAGAATGCTTGTAAGATTTTAACTCACACTTTCTTAATGTAGTACAAATAAAAATATCTTGCTGGATTTGCTAGGTCATTACTAATCAGTGATATATTAATGCTCTTAACAAAAAACGATTATATTTTTAGTAGAGAGGAGAGATTAACATTGAAGATACGTTTTTACATAAATACAGCGCATTTGGATATAAAAGAGTCACTTCTAAATTAAAGAACACGCTCTAAATTTTCTGTTGAATCTGAATGCTGTGATGAAATTGCTTCCTACGTGGATGCAATAAAGAGAAATGATGGCCTTCCCATATTTGCTCTTCCTTCCAACTAAATGTAAATGAAAGTTCCGCGCTGGGGGTTCTTCCACTGTCATTACTATTCCTTTAAAACAGATTTAAACGCAACTTTTAAATACAGTAATAAAGACCCTACAAATTGCTTTATGTTCAAATGCATTAAAAGATGACCATAATGGCACACTTATTCAAATATTAGGTTAAAATTAAATTAATATTTAGTAATATTTAGTAATGTTATAAATAGAATAAAAATGAAAAAACATTAACATATTATGCAAGATAAAATATTACTGAATAGCTCTATCCCTATAAGTAGTCTCATACTAAGAGGTATGTATACATGTCCATTACATAGCAGGAAATAAAAAATAAAATTCTGACGCTAAAAAAATGTGGATTCAAGAATTCTGTGTGACTGTAACTTTAATTCAACATACGGTTGGTCACGGAAAATTTTAAACACACTATTAACCTTTACACAATATTTTGTAAATTTCATTGGGGTAATGAATGATCATCAATTTTTACTTATACAAATATGCACTATGGACAATATTTATTTACATTTACTATAATTATAATACCATATTTATCCAACATTCTTTAGTTATATATCAGCAAGTCAATGGAAATGAGAATTTTAAATACTTGAACAATTTAAACTAGATTTACAATCTAAAATAAACTTAAAAGTATGCATTTTATATACCTATGCATATATATTTGTAAAACTTATATATGCGCAAATTACATAAATACAAAGAGAGCACTCAAAATAAAAATGGAGAGTAAGGTCTAAACCTTAAATTGTGCTACTACACTCACAAGGTTCTCAGTAAACATTTAAAAATGTCTAGTTGTGAATGATTAATTTTAGTAAACACATTATGTCATTTCATAGTTGGAAGAGGCAAGTTAGTCCTATTTACAACTGATTTTTTTTTAAATTACATGGTATGACGTTAAAAACAAGCAAATAATAGATTTAGCAAAAAATCAATTTCAATGATCTTTAATGATATAGCTAGAGCATTTAATTAAGTTATAACAGTATTTCCAAATTGGATCATTCAGGGTAATACTGAGAGGTAAATCGTGGCACAAGCTAAGAATAAATGCAAGTTATTCACCAAAAGGTAATATATGAGAAACTTTATTGATTTAATTGAATAAAGAAACTATATAAATAAATGTAAAAGAGTCTACCCATTTTTTTAATACTGAACAGTATATACTGTTTTAATACCGTTCAGTATTAAAAAAAACCTGACAGATATAAAATGACAGAACTGCCCGTCATTTTCAAACAATCCTAAAATACATGTTTTATTCAACACAGAAATGTAAGACGTGGGCACCAGCAGATGAGATTGATGAAACTGCAAAGTTTTTTTTCCCTGCATTCCCACTCCAATCTCAGATGAACATTAAAAAGGGCATTGTGAAAGGCTAGGAAAAAGGAGAAGAGCCATAGGGTCAGGACTCTCCCACCTAAATAAGCAAGTTCTCAAAATGCTAGACTTCGATGCAGTGGTTGGAGAAGCTAGTCATAAAATCAAATATAGCAAATTTGAAGTCATGTACAAGTTAAACTTAATAACAGATTCTTCGGCAGAAGTAGAAGGAAAAAGATTACAAGAGAAACTCAATTACAGCACTTTGTATAGATTCTTTTTGGTAAAAAAAAAATTTTATTAATCTTAAGCAAAAGCTTCAAAGATATAATGTAAAATTTGTTACACATGCTGAAATGAAATACCTGAATAATGTATGACTGTTCCTTACAGGTAACTCACCTGGGGGAAAAAAGCTTTGGAAGTCCATGAAAATACGTCCAAATCCCTGACTCCTTGGCTAGCATTAAAGATATTCTGAGCGACAAAGTTTAAGAAAGAAAAATATCAACAAAGAAAGGGAACAGGATATCATCTGCAGAAGATGCGTTCACAGTAACAACATTGTTCTGTACTCTAGCAGCAGCACTGGAATAGTATTTTACTAAAGGGAAACTGAAGCCACCTGAGTAAACCACACACCAAAGATATTCTGATAAATTTTGTCAAAAGCTCTTCATGGATATAGTGTGTCATGCCATTTGCTAAAATTAAGAGCCAGACATGGATTTAAAGCTTACATCAGTCAATGCAAGAAGGAAACCTTAAAACTCCTTTAAATGACGATGTATCTGTTCCAATCGATACAAGCCAGATTTGTTTTATGACAGAAAACTGTCTGCTGTTTTTTAAAGAAAATGTGAACAATATAGATTGTACAGATAGTGCAATTATCACAAATAATAATGGCATGTAGTATATGTGAACTATTTATTACTTTTTAAAGTAGAAAAAGAAAAAAATCAATAAGTAAAAAAAAAGTCTAAGTCATTTCTCAATTTTCTTCTTTTTTATAAACGGGAAAAAATCATTTGGAAATATAACTGAAAGGTGTTAGCAAATTTGTTAAGAAAAGCATACAAAAAAATTCAATCTGAATCTTTTATCAAAAGACAGGCCTAGTTTTCTCCATCTCAAAGTTGGGGAAATGCACAGAGCATTCAGGATCACTACATTAAAGTCTAAAAATATTTTGTTAAAGAACCATCAATTTACAGCAGCATGGTCCGAGAAAAATCAACATTTTCACAAAATGTCTTAATGAAAATTTAAATGATACACATTTTGCACAGATATATCATGCCATTGAATATATTTATCTGATTTGAAGTTAAAATCTTTCCAGTGAGTAGCAATTACACAATTTTACTAAATAATGTATAGTTATCTTGAACAATAAAAGGACATTAAAAATGTTAATAAAAGTTGTCACCATCCAAGACCTCAACACAAAGAAACAACACAATTCCCAACCATTTATAAGGCATTTTAGACAATGAGAATTTATCTAATATTCTCTAGTTCCGTATTTTCCTCACATATGTTATGGACAGATGGAGACACACCCATATACATACATATATGCCAATTTAGAAATATAAGATAAAAAGCCAGTACAAATGAGTTTCTAATAATATACCTACAAAAAAATGTAAAACAAAAGAAAATCCAAAGCCCAATCCCCGCTCCATGTCTAAAAATGGACAGTGGATAGGGTCTTTTCTCTTTAGGTGAAGTAGAAACATGGTGCAAAGCATTCTGAAATGCTGTTTTTTTGGGAAAAAGACGTCCTTATTGGTTCATCCACATACATAAGAACTTGAGTATTTTCTGAATGGTTTTACTCCTTCAGAGAGAATAGTGGTGCAGACCTTTTGATGTAAAAGAATATCAAGATTTTTTTTCAGCATTTTCTATTTTTTAGCGTAAATTTTTCTAGTATTAAAAGCAATGCGAAACACCTTGTGAAAAGCAATGCAGATGAAATTAGTGATAAAGAAGCAATGTGGTGACTGACAATATTTAAAGCTTGCACCTCTCTTTTATTTCAGCGTGCAAACAGGTGTTTCCTGAGTCTGAGTACATGAGTTAACATGTATAAGGATACTTTAAGGTGATGCAATGGCTAACCATGGTAATGAATTGCCACTAAAATCAATTTTGTAGATGTTAATTATATGTGGATTCCAATTTCACACTTTTTTGCTTTGTTCTGCATTTGTAGAAAATTCTTAGTCTGCACTTGGTCTACTTTAAGATTATTTTCAAAACATGGTGCCCTAATAGAATTGCACTGATAATTATCAAGTACCAAAAATGCCTCAAATAGAAAGCTAGAGCTTAAAAATAAAATATACTTGCACAGTTCTCTTTTGAAAATTTAGGAAAGATTAGTCTAAAGATACGAACGTATATGAAAATATTAATTTCCCCAAAGTCTCAATTTCTCACTCTTAAAATATATAAATTGGCTTTCACACTGTATAATTTCATTGCGTAATATGAGCACCACTATATGTGTATGTGTAAGTGTATGTATATATATAATACACAAATATGCACACACATATCTACAATAATCTGAGTCATTTTATTCTCAAAGATTATTTAAAGGCAAAAAAGTTCTGTCAAGAAAATTAAAGCATACTAAAAACCTAATTAAATTAATGAGCATCAAATTGCAACTCTAAACTGATAATCTTTCAAGGTATAGAAGAAACCAAATAAGTGAATAATTTTCATGGTGAAAATACATGATCAAATATGCCAAATGCTCATGCAAAAAAATAATGATGATAATTCTTTCATTGTGCTGAAAAGCACAGAATTAAGAATGGCCATTTTCAAAAGGAAAAAGATAAACTATCTGAGGAAAATTAAACATAGCATATATACAAACAATTACAGTGTTATTTTAATTGCTTCAATCTCATTCTGTTTAGGAAACTTAAACACAAAGCTAAACCATGAGATGAAGCTTTTGATAACCATCTAAGGACAGCACATTTATACCAGTGGTGTATTAAGTAAATACTTAGTATTCACTAAGATTAAAAAACAAGTTACGCATACACATACACAAACATCTATTAATAAAACAAAACCAAAAAATTGGGGGTATGTTAAAGCTGTGATTAGCAGGCATCATTAGGTAGCCCCCCAAAATGAAATTGGACATAAAATGCAAGAAACAATTGCTAATTTTACCAATTACCCCAGGTAATGCTATAAGACAGACTACCAAATAATGTTTTTTCTTCATCTCTCCTCCAAATCCTTGGGGCTTCAAAATTTGGAAAAATCCACCTACTTTCTACATGTGAACACCAATCAGCCTAAGTAGGCAGAAAAATAGTTTGTATACATGCGTGGAGATGTTTGGAGACCCAAATCACTTCTGCAAGAATTCAGATAACACAGGCAATACAAAGATATCTTAAAACACTTGCAATGAGGTATTTTCCACTTTCCTTGATATAAACTTTCTCTACCATTCAACATCCTTCACAATGCTGGAATTGGGCATATAAGTTTCATATCACTAATATCTCCTATCCTAGAAGTAAACTTGCTTTCCAAAAAATTTAAGCTCTATTCTAGGCAATCAAATGCATAATTGATTCTCTCTCTTTTTTTACCTATATGTTCCCCGATATACAAAACATTCTTTTTGCTCACATTTTATAGTTTCCAAATCTTTAGAATTTTAATTTAAAATCAACATTCCCCAAGTATGCCTTCTCAGACTGACCCATGTCACCTTCAACATGTATCATGGTATTCATCCTCACTCAACCATTAAGGTTATGAGTATTCACACTTATTTAATTTGGGAGTTCTGGCCAAAGTAATGATCTTTATAGCTATATTTACTTTATCCTTTTATAACTATATTCATCCTTATCTCTCCACCAGATTAAGGTAGACTAAACATAAAAGCATGGGTTTGGAATCACATCAACTGGGGTTCTAGAACCAGCTCTACTAATTTCTATTTGTGATGTTGGGAGAGTAGCTATCTTTTGTCATTGGAAAAATAAGAACAATAAAATATTTAACATCACAGGGTCACACTAAGAATTAAATGAAAGAATTAAAGTAAGGAGCATATATGTGTCGGGAATTATTTTAAGCAGCATGATCATACCAAACGCCAAGAACTAAATTCAACGAATGTTGAAAGCTTACTATGAGCAAAATGTAACATTTAACACTTTGGAAGAAACAACTATGAGTAAGAAGACATCCTTAATGAGCCCTTACCTTTAAGGAGCTTAACAACAGAAATAAGAGGTGTATAAATATAAATGAGCTGAAGGCAAGATAACCTAAACCTTACAGGTAGGTGGAGAAAGAAGTAAGTCTTTCCTACTTTTACAAAGAGCTACCTGAAAAGAGAGAGGGAAACAATTTCCCCAGTACTTATATGTTTTCTATCCCCAATCCTTTGCTTCACCCATATTGACTATTTATCAGTTCCTAAACACAGCATACCTCCATAACTTTGGACATTTGATTCTGTGTCTAGAAATTTCTTCACTCTTTCCTGGCAAGTTTTCTTCAACATCATCTCAAATGTCACCTCCTAAGTGAAGCCACTCTATAATTTATCACAAAGCAACTTAATTATTCGAGTATGATATGTCTATCACATTATATGGTGAGTATCCCAAGAGCAAGAACTGCACTCCATCTTAGTGATTTTGTATCTCTCCCCTCTGCCTCTCCACCCAACAACGACTTCTGAGCTTAGTATCTGATACATAATATGGACTCAATAAATATCTGCTGAATGAACAGTTAATGAATTAATAAATACAGCATTATTAGGAGGTACAGAGGAAAAAAGGTCAATAGAAATTTTTGAGCCTAGTCAACCAGGAAAATATTAGAAAAGTTAGAAAAAAATGGAAGCAAAAGCATTCTAGACAAATAAAACATAACATTTTACTATGATGTAAAATTGAACAGTGTGTTCTAAAAAGGGCAAGGTGTTCTAATAGACCATGAGCTCCTCACAAAAAGGATCTGCTTTCTTCATATTTATTGCTATTCTTCTCATTGATTTAAAAATATTTTAAAAAATACATAGTCATAATATGAAAGCCTTGCTATTTAATCTCTAAACAAGAGCATTATTAAAGTGCTAAAACAGAGTTAAAGTCACATTTGAACTAAGCTGGAATGCCATTATTTCTTAGCAAAGTAATGATGTTTAAATAGAACTATTGTTAGGCAGGCCAAAATTTAGCTAAAGTACATATCTACAAAGAAAGCAAGAGTTCTGTTACATGAGTAGATAAACAAGACAGTGCAACAAGTGTCACTTTAAAGCTTATTCCTAATATGATTATTTAGGGTAATCTTTTTAAAAAATAGTTCATCAAATATTTAGTCAGTGTTCAAATTTCCAATCCCCACCTCCACCCTCCACAACAGTTTGAGTCAGGATTCAAACAATGTGTACGCATTGATGCGAATGCAAAATTGTTCTAACTAGAAAAGGTTGAAGAGGTAGAGGTAAAGATTGCTGAAGGCAACTTCTTGGTACTTTTGCCTCTTTGTAAGTTAATGGCATTGATCCTTGATTATTTCTAACTTTATATCAAATCTCCCAGGTTTCACTTTCTTTATTGCATAGTGTTTTGCAATGATCAGCCATAATTATAGCTGATTTATTCACAAACAGACTGAAGTAAAAAGGGAGAAAAGGTGGAAAGTGTTTTTCCAGGAGTAAATGTAGTAAGAGACAAAAAGAAAAAAGTAGCAAGATGCATTTATTCAGCTGTATTAGTTCCCTGAGGGGATGAGATGGGATCGTTATTCCCTCCATGCACTATCATGTTTTGCCCTGCAGAGTAAGGTACTCATTAAAAACTACTGACTGTATACGGGGCCTACACCAGTCCCTACAGACAAACCTTGGAAAACTAGCTTATTTATTCTTGCCTAGGCCAGATTCTGACTCTGTGTGGGTCCTCATCTAACACCTGCACTGAAGCAACTCTACACCAGATCTGTTTGGAACCCTAGGCGAGTTAATTTTGCCACACTGTATCCTCTCTGTAATCTTTGGTCACCACATAAAATATAAACCCTTATGTCATCTACCTGTTCTCTTATTTTTATACTAAAGCTGCTCTATGCTTCTCCCTGACCCAACATCAAACTACTTCCATTCATCCCATGACTTTGTATTGTTTCTAATAGGACCCTTCCTCCAATGCAAACAAACTGGTTTTCATCTTTAACCTTGTGGGTCACAGTGCTGTCATCATCTGTGTGTCTTTGTGTTGATGTGGATGATCATCCAACTGCCTAGTCTTTTAGTTCTTACACGTAGGCAGTTCCAGTGACTTTCACTTCTACTGTACTTCAGCCACCCTCTCACGGCCACATTAATGGGTCATCTCATTCAACAAAAGGCTCTAACTATGAAATCAGACTCAAATATTCTACCTGATCACATGCACTGCCTATATCCTTTCAGCTCTTTAACTACAGCACACTCATTATATTGTTCTAGGATTTTATTAAGTCCTCCAAGTCTCTTGGACGCTCCATTTGTCCTTTCAGGTGTCTAACTTAGGCCGGACTCCACAGTGGGCGAAGGAGGAAGGGCATCCAAAATGGATCCATCCAGTAGTCTTATAGGGTCCTTAGTGGCCCAATAATCCAAAAACAAGTAGTTTTTAATCAGATCCCTCTTGTATTTCTCTCAAACATTATTCCAAATCTTTACTGCTTTTCTAAACCCTCTAACTTAAGTTGTTTGTTTCAGTCTCAACTGATGACTTTCCTCTCTTCTCTTTTATGGAAATCATGGTCTCCTTCAACCTTTTCCCTTCCTCCTTCCATCCCTAAAAACTTAGCTACTGCCATGCATATCCCCTCCTCCTTCACAGAAACAACTCCCCAAATGTGCTCTTAATTCTATTTTCACCTCCTTTTTCAGTCTTCAGATTTCTCATCTACATCTTTAATTTTTCCTCTTTCTATAGGCATCTTTAATTTGTAAGGATCTCAAGTCACTGCCATCTTTAAAATAAAAGAACCAGAAAAACCTGTCTTCTTAATGATACCACTGAGTTATTTACATTACAATAGCAATTTCTTCAACATAAAGAAAGCCTAGAAAATACCAAAAGCCACTTCATTTTACTTTCTATCTCCAATATTCTGCATCTAGATTTTTCAAACAAATCAGTGACAACCTTCTCATTCACATTCTAGTGAAAACTCATCAACAAGTATTTGTATGGCTCACTCCATTCAGCATTCTCTCTTACCTTTGTTACTGCCCTTCTCTCTGACCTCAACAGGATTGTCTACTATAAATTGTGTCTTGGATGGGGTTTCAAAGCATCAAATAACAAACACCAATGTTCCAAAATGAAACCATGGAATTCAGAACTTCAAAACAGCACTTCTTGCCTTTTCCTTTCTAGCTTTGTTTATTCTCTTGTTTTATCTGAGTGAATACTTTCCTTTTCCAAAAGCGTCTCCTCAAATGAGCAAAGGAATTAGGAAGAAAATTTTGGAGTGGAGGAGGTAGTAATGATAATCTAATCTAATATAATGCTTTATTAGAGACTTAAAATACACGAAAGTCTAAATTTGTCAAAATTTTTTAAAAAACTAAAAATAAAAAAATGGCTTTTATAGTTATCTAATTAAAGCCAATTTTTTAGCCACAGATCATAAAGAATTATTCTTTCTCTTCCAGACTAGTCCCTCTTTCCTTTTCATTTTTAACCACAGATACAAATCTGAGGAAAATTTAAGAAGATTTGATTTAAAATTTTATATCTTGGGGCTGGCCCCGTGGCCGAGCGGTTAAGTTTGCGCGCTCCGCTGCAGGCGGCCCAGTGTTTCGTTGGTTCGAATCCTGGGCGCGGACATGACACTGCTCATCAAACCACGCTGAGGCAGCGTCCCACATGCCACAACTAGAAGGACACACAACAAAGAATATACAACTATGTACCGGGGGGCTTTGGGGAGAAAAAGGAAAAAATAAAATCTTTGAAAAAAAAAAATTTTATATCTTAATTATAGATTTACCATTGTTTAGCTTAACTGCAGTAAAGCAGTAAGCCAACACTCTCCCAACTTTATCACGCATCTGTTAGTAAAAAACATATACAGGTATATCTCTCCCCACTGTACTATTTTAAACATATCCAAAAGAATATAAAAAAGAATGAGATCAATAAATATAAATAGAAGTTCCATTATTTTCTTTCCCAAATAATCATCATCTTATAACTGCCCCTTTGGAGAACCTTACTGACCTATGAAGGAGAAAAACGAATAATATATCGAATGGTTTGATATAATTAACTTTGTACACTGATTTTTAAGAGGGTCAACTGTTTAAGACACTAGGGTTTTCTTAAAATAAAATTCTCCTCAGTGCTACTTATTAGCAGTGTCATACAGAGTACATACAGTTGACAGTGATGAAAAGGAAGAAAAATCATACTCTTCTCTTTAAATTACAAAAAAAGCTGTGGGTTACTATCATAGTTGGTGATATGGCAATCTTGTGAACACTGGCTCTAAGAATTCTACTGCATTTGTCAAAGAGGCTCAACGAATTCTCTCAGACGCTAGAATTTAGCTTCAACTAGAACACTACAGCACCACAAGTCTAAAAACCCATGTTTCATTTTAACTCAAAAGAATTATAAGGCAACAGAGAGAAAAGATTCAAATTTAGACAAAACACAGAGAACTAATTACAAAATGCTAACATAAAAAACAAGCACGTTACACATGTTTTTGCACGTATAATAACATGGAATTCACAGATTTTAGTTTGGAATTCATTCTACACAGTAATGTGAAGAAGAAAGGAAAGAAAATATGCAACTACTCTCATTTCCTACACATTTGAAAGGAATTCATTAAGCCTAGTTTTAATTTACTACTTCTCGCCTGTGATGAATCAAATTAAGTATTAAGGTCCTGAGAGCCTTGCCAAACTCCACCTTCATTACACAGAAGCTCTTAAGAATTTAAGCATTTATAAAATAAAAGTTATTTAGTTGTGGTTTACCTCAGAACTGAAAAGCCTTAATTAAAGAAAGCCCTGTAATGAGGACACAGCACACCTATAAAGCTTTTTAAAACCACCTTTTACTTACGTCAACAGGCACCAGAAGACTCTTGCCGAGATGTTGATTAAAAGAGAGGCACCAGGCTTCAGTGTAACCATTCATGTTAGGAACATACTTCTTTATCGTCTCATCATTCAGTCTCAGCCACACACCATCATCGTTGTGGATCTACGGGAAATAAGCAACAAAAACGAGCCATGCCTTTCTGTAACTCCTCTGAGGGTAGAAAGGGCTGAAAGGCTACAAAGCAGGCAAATAACGTGGAATGTGGAGACTACACATCTAGTTTTTGCAGAAGGTAAGTATGAGAGAAACTTAAAGAAAAAAGCAGCAGGGAATGCCACGCAATACAATAATTTACATGGTAACACTGTAGAAACAATGTCACTTAGGAGTTAAAGCACAAAGAAGTCACACTTTAAGATAAACAGTTTAAATATGAAATCAGAAGCTTCCCAAAGACATAAGTCTTCCTTCCTCTCAATTCAGATTTTAATAATCAGAAGTTACTTGGTTGTACTACTAGAAAAATGTACTGTCCAAAGTTAAAGCAATACAATAAACACATTTAAAAACAAATGTTTAAAAATTCAAGAAAAACTGTACCCATTTTCAGGGAGTAATTGTAACAAAGCACTGACTACTATGTTAATTGAGTTCCTTTCATGTTAAAAATATAACTTCAGTTACTTGTTTACTGACAAAGAAAATAAATGAAAGTTTGAAACTCAATGAACATATTCTGCAAAACAAATTTCCGAACTGCTTAAAACATATTCTAACAGAAGATCTGTAACGTTATTTTTGTGCAAACAACACAAAAACTTTCTGCCCAAAATTTATTACCCAGTGTTTCTTTACAAATTACCTCATCAATAAAAGTGATGGTGCCATTGACTTTCACTACGCCTATCTGCTCACTCTGAAGGGAAGGGTGGCTACGGACACGGAGCCCCGCACTGTCCTTGGCTACAAATTTTCGAACCTGAGAAGCAAAGATAGACAGTGAGACAGGGAAATCATGGAACAGAAGTCTTACAAGTAGTAAGAGGTAAAACTAAACAGATTTGAAAGTATAACTCTGAAAAGATTTCCAAAATTACTTGTAGCTCATTACCCTTTGCAAATAATAGTGGTTTATTTATAACAACAACAGTAGAACTTTTATAAAGTATTAAAATGTGTATTACTGAAAAAAATAAGATTATTAATATACATTTATAATTTCCTTCCTAAATTTTGAAGCCATATGATAAAATGGAGAAAAGAACCATTTATTTCCTTTCAGAAAGGTATGATATCCTACTACCAAGGTCTCCTTTTTACTAAGCAGTTTACTAAAATTTCTATACTTAATTTTTAGACATTAGGAAATTAATTTTTCTTTTAACCTTGAAAACCTTACACACACAATTTCAGTAGACTTTTTGTTAATTGTAAACTTGCAGTAAAAGAAAGTATACAAGGCCTATAAATTACTATAGCATTATACAAAGCAGCCAAAAAGTATAGGTTCTACAATTTAGACATGATCTGAATTACTATGAACTACTCTCCAAATTTATTTAGGGATATTTAGAATTCAAATATTGAAATCAAGTAAAACACTACATGTTTCACGGCCACCTTGAAGCATCAATGAAGAGAATTAAATCCTGATCTCACTCTACCCTAACCTTATTTGGCTGAGGTTCAGTCTTTGGTTTGACCAGCTGAGTTCCTGGCGGTATCATCCCCTTTGGTGGGTCTTTTACTTTTACTTCTAGGCCAGCATCTGTAAGAAAAGGAAGGGAACTGTAACATTTGAAAATAGACAGCAGGGAGGATCTTAAAAATAACCCTATAAACATTCACAGGCTATTTTAAACAATGAAAACAAATATCTGAATTCTGTTCTTTCAAGGTGATTGACATTTAATAGCTAAAAAAGAGAAATACTTGAAAAATGGCCCTGAGATTCTAAAAGGGAAAGAGGAGGGGCTCTGATTCTTTAACTGGAACATATGAAATGATAGGCTAAAAAAATCAAAATAATAAAAAAAGAAATCCTTGTGTGATTAAATGCTCTCTCACAACATCAGATCAGAGCACCACTCGTCATCCACACCACTCATCTCCGTGACTAACAGGCAGCACAGCATGGTGGTTAAAGGCTGGGGTGCTCACGTTAGACTGCCGTGGATGCTCCCACATCTGCTGCCAATCGTCTGTCTCTCTGTGCCTCAATTTTTTCCTCTATGAAATAGGAATGAAAATAGCACCTACCTACCTCACTGAGCTGTTGTCAGAACGAAATGATTTAAAATATATACATTGTGCATAAAACAACGTTGGATATATATTAAGTGCTAAATAAATGTAAACTATTACCATCATCATTATTCTAATGAATTATCATCTGTCCTTGTCTATGGTCAAGCAAGGTCCCAGCCTACTAACAGTTTGGTCACCTCAGGAGAAAGTTGAGTTAAGAGGGCAGGCAAAAAAATAGATGATTTTAAGTAAATATGAATCTTTTTCTTCAGTTTCATTCCAAAAAAAAGATATAAGTGGATTTCTCTTATCTACTTTATATCAGTTTCCTTCACCCCACTATTAGCAAAAATGAAGCCATTCTTGACTACCTCCACTTTTGAATTCCTGCTGTAACTTGTTCCTCTCGCATGTTACTACTTATATTCTACTTTGTATGATTCTGTTTGCCTGTTTTACCTTGTAATTGTCAGTAAACTGTTAAGACTTGAAAGGAACTGTCTTACCCAAAACAATGTTTTGCTCAGAACCAACAAATGTTTGCTGAACTAAAGTCTTTATGGATATATTGAAATAAAGGAGAGTGCAGCAAAGGCTGAGGATAACGGCCTCTGGAACGGTACAGACAAATATGACATATCTGATACTACACAGTTGCATTAACATATATTCTATGCAGTCACATCAATGCAAAGTACCTCTTTACCTCCACCGCAAAAACAAACTAATTAAACAAGAGTTTCCCAAAGACTATTTTGGCGGAATGTTAATCAGTATTACTTTTATCTCTACCTGGCTTCCTCTTCCCCACATACAAGGGTCTCAAGATTAAGGATTAAACAAAGTTAGACAAGATACTTCAGGACTTCTTAGAATGCCTAACATGTTAATGGGAATTGTATGAATGTCTAAGATAAGACTATAATATAGAGTCATCCCTTGGTATCCACGGAGGATTGGTTCCAGGACTGCTTGAGAATAACAAAGCCCCTTAGCCGGCTCTCCGTATCTGCAAGTTCTCTGTATCTCATAATTCAATCCGTGGATGTGGAACTCGCAGATACTAAGGGCTGACTGTACCAGGTTTTCTAAATTTATCTGATCATAGGAACCCTTTTTCTCAAGGAAAGACAGTGTTACAAGGAATTTACATCGACAAACACTTATCAGGGCTTTCTTGTTCTGCTATGTCCTATCACATGGATAGTTAAAAATAAAGAAAAAGATTAATGCCCAAAGGAAAAGCAATATACTTCTCTAAGTTAGCAGTGGATAAAGAAAATTCATTCATTCAACAGTATGTATTGAGCAGTCATTACATTCCAGGCACTGAGCTAGACTGGGACATCCAAAGATGAATGAGATGGTCTCTGCTCACAGCTAGGAAAGGAAGACAGATATACTACGAGGGGGGACCAGGTATGCACAGCCTTACACAGCAGCATGGAGATCATACCTGGTCAGTCACACTAGAGAATGGACAAAAAGAGTCAGGAGGGCTATAATGACACCATAAATTATTGCAAAATTTTAAGGACTTATGAATGTACTAAGTAAATACTCATTACAAAGGAGGAAATGAAGCCCCAGATAAGTTATGAAACCTGTCCATGTCTATGACACAAGTTAAAGGGCAAAATAGAACCGAAAGACGATTTTGATTCTAGTTCTTTGTACTAACTATAACTTAAAAAAAATTACCTATTTCAATGCCATCAATGGTAACATGAATAGTGTAGAGTCCAATAGCCCCTGGAGTCCAATTTGCACAATAAGTGCCATCATTATTTACACGGATGAGCATATTCTCACTGGGTCTGAAAAGAAATAAGATGGATATTGGAAAATTTACTTTTGGTTAAACAGCTGACAACATCATTAAGACACATCAGCAAACACTTATGTTTTGATTGTATTATTGCAATGAATGGCAATCCTACTGCTTTGCCATACTATGTTTTCCTACTCTCCAAAATGACTGAATTTCCTTATTTTTTTCTCACCTCAAACCTCCATCGCCCTCCTTCCTCACACTCATGACCTCATCACTTTCTTCAGTGAGAAAACAGAGGCAATCATATTAACAAACCCCAAAGTTGCAATCAGATTAATAAAACACTTTCCTCTGCCTTCTCTCCTGTTACAATAGAAGAAGTGTCCTGGGTCTTATCCAAAGCCAGCCCCTCCACTTGTGTTGTGAATTTCATTCCCTCAACACTTCCATGCTGTAATTATCTTGTTCTCTCTCGTTCATCACCAATTTCTCCCACTTCACTGGATCATTTCTATTTCTATTTCATTTCTAGACAAACTTCAGAATCCTCCATCTTAACAAACACCTCCCTCCTTGATATTACAGCCCTCTCTAATAAAGTCTCATATCTCTTCTACCATTCATATCAAAATTTATCCAAAGAATGGTCTACAATCACCTGCTCCATTTCCTCATTTCCAATTCTCTTCCACAACTTATCCTTACTAGGCCTTTGTTCCCAACACTTCATTGCAATTGCTTATGTCAAAGTCACCAAAGACTTTTACCATGTCCCCAAATTCAATGGTCATTTCTTCGTCCTTAGCAATTTCTCAGTAGCATTTGATAACTGACAACTCCTACTTTCTTGAAATACCTTCTTTTTGCTTATGCAATTTTCTCCTTTTTTTTTTTTTTTTTAAGGAAGATGACCCTTAGCTAACTTCTGCTGCCAATCCTCCTCTTTTTGCTGAGGAAGACTGGCCCTGAGCTAACATCCGTGCCCATCTTCCTCTACTTTTTTGTTTTTTTAATATGTGGGATGCGTGCCACAGCATGGCTTGCCAAGAGATGCTGTGTCCACAGCCGGGATGCGAACCGGTGAACCCCAGGCCGCCAAAGCAGAACGTGCGAACTTAACCAGGGTGCCACTGGACCAGCCCCATCTCCTGGTTTTTTTCTTACCTCACTAGCCACTCTTTCTCAGTTTTGTTTTGTTGTCTCCCCCTCTTCTGACCATCCTTTAACTTATAGGATGCCCTGGGATTTAGGTTTAGGTGTTCTTTTTCCTTCCAATACCATCTCTCTAGTTAATCATTCATCTATTCCTCAGTTTTAAATACCATCTCTATATAGATGACTCCAAAATTTATTTCTCCCCTGAATTTCAAACTAATATTTATAGTTACCTGGAAATAGCCCCACTTGGATAACTATGAGGCATCTTGGCATCTCAATTTTAATGTATCCAAAGAAAAACTTTTATTTCCCACTCATGCCAGCACCCAACAAAACAAAATTTCTAGACTGTGCATTAAAACTCTACTTTGTATACATGTCAGATAAAGTCAGAGTAATCTATTAATAAGTCATGTGATATGTGATGCACTGAAAGGTATAAGTAATTATGCTTTTTCACACTCACTTTGGAGCTTTTTCTAAATTCTCTACAAAGTGATCTCTACAGAGTACAATCCATTTAATCATTTTTCCAAGCATTTATTTTAAAAAGTACCTCTCCCAACAAGCAAATAAAACAGTAAGTCAAAAAATCTGCTTAAATCAGGAGTTAGAATTATTTAGGGGCTGAAAAATTAAGATCTCAAGACCAAAAATAAAAATACAACACACACTGAAATCTCTCCGCAATTCATTAGGTGAAGGGGAAAAGGAATAATTGAAAAAAATAGCAAAAACAAAACAAAAAAAACCAAACTAACCAAGCCTAAAGAACCAATTTATGTATTTTTAGATACTAGTTCCTCTTTCTCTAGTACCTTACTTAGTATTATGCAATATACTGGCAGTATTACAGTTGAATATCAATACATCTGCAAATCTATACATTATAAAATCTGTGGCAAATCTCTATTGAAATTAAAAACTGTTATGAAATATTTATTTATGGAGAATAAGGTTGGATTGCAGGATGATTTTAGATGCAAGCAGTTGAATGCACATGTTTCTGCTATGCTTTGAGAAAATAATCTTTACCTCTTAGGAGTTGGTGATGCAAAACGCAGTTCTTCAAATGAGTAATTTTCATAAACCTTTAAGAGACCAGTAAGAATCATAAAATCATTAGAAACATTCTTAATTAATGTAGTGGTAGAATATTCAATAAGTGGTGTTGAGACGACTGGTTATTCATCATATAGGAGAAAAAGAAAAAACTCAATTACCTACATCACACCATTTTCAAAAATAAATTCTAGGTGTGTTAAGAGCCCAAATGTAACACACAAAACATCAAAAAATTTAGAAGAAGCAAAAGATAATACCTTTTGAGTACATTTAAAATTTTAAAATTCTCTAAGACAAAGACACTATAAAGAGGGCAAAGATAAGCCTTCACCTGGGAGAAGGGAATTTGTAACTTACATAATCAAATGGGACATGAATCCATAATATATAAAAAACAAATCACTAGAAAGGAGAGAAACAATACAAAAGAAAAGTGAGTAAAGATCATTTACTGAAGAAATCTGGAAGGCCAATAAGCATTTGAAAAGTTATTCAATTAGACTGGGAGTCAAGAAAATGCAAATTAAAACAACAAAATAATCATATCAGTCATCAAATTATGCTGGTAAGAACCAAGTGCTAATGAGAACATGAAGTACCTAGCAGTTTGATACACTGCAGATGGGAGTGTAAGATTTGCCAGTATTTAATACAGCTGAAGATATGCATGCCTTACAATCCAGCAATTCCACTTCTAGACATATCTTAGAGAAACTCTTGCTCATGTACAAAAGAAGACACAAACAAGGATGTTTATTTCAGCACAGTTCGTAACAGTGAAAAAAACTAGAAACAACCTAAATGCCCATCAACAGGAGAATGAACAAATTATGGAACAGTAATACATTGGAGTACTTTAAGGCAGTTAAAATGAATGAACTACAGCTACACGGCTAAAACCTCAAAAGCAAGCTTGAGCAAAATACTCACAAAACAATGTGTATATGACACGAATTTTACAAACTTCTGAAAAACATTAAAAAAACTCTAAATATCACTTAAGGCAAATCTTTATTCAGTAAAGTATAAAAACATATCTGGGAATGAGAGCCATTACATTCAGGATAGTGGGTTACCTCTAGGGAAGGGCTAAGAATGGGTCCAGGGCAGGGTTTACAGAGAGTGCAATTGTGCTGGTAACAATCTGTTTCTTAATAAAAATAACAAAAACATCTGAAAGAATTATGGTAAAATGTAAAGACAAAAATGGGCTGCAGGTACATCAAACTTGTCACATTATTCCTGATAATTTTGTATTCCTGTAACATTACCAAATTAGTCATTATCTTGCAAGGTTCAGCTTAAGTTCTCCAACTGTTCATTCACTTCTAACTTCCACTGTGCTTATAGTCAAGACAAGCATACCCTCACCACTCACAAGCCCCCTTCCTTCTCCTCACCCTTTCTATTTTCACGAAATTTGATTTAGAAATGATCTGGCTGCCTTCACCTACTAAAATGTTATAAATGAGAAAAACGTAATTTAAGGTTAAGTCTTTAGCAAGAATACAAAGGTGTGAATAGCAGGAAAATCCAGGTTTCCAGGTTCCCAATACAATGTGTTTTCCACTCCACCATTTTCTCTCAAATACATATTATTATATTTAATAATGAAAGAATAGATCATATACCACTTTTCTATCCTCCACGAGATTTGGCTCACAGTATCTGTGAATGGTTGATATAAGAAAATCCCTTTTCCTGGAACATGAATCACCATCTCAAAGAGACAGTTTGGGAAGGGTATTCTGTAACTGGTCTAACCCTGGGCAACTCAGAGCATTCTTGAAATACTGCTTTCAGTTCTGGTAACTAGACGTTCCAAAGAAATTATACAAATTTAAGCATGTTCATAGGAAACTAAAAGAATGATTAAGGAAGCAAGGAGACCAGAAACCAAATCCCTTAAATAAAAGTTGAAATGCATGAGAATGTTTAGCTTTGAATTTTTTAACTGTAGTGGACAACTCATCCAAAACTCCAGCTTTAATCTTAACTTCAACTTTATTTTAGCCACTCATACCAAAAGTCATAGACCTGTGACATTACTCAGAATTGTTCTCTCTCTGAAATGAAAACAAAACAGCCTGCCCAGTTGTTCTGCCTCAGTAACTCCTACTATGTCTATTCTTAGATTTCTAGTCCTTCTAACCCCCTCAACTTTCTCTCTCTGAATCCTCTTCCATCTTCCTTTCCAAACCAATTAGGTTCCACTGTCCTTTCTTTAAGCATCATATGCTCCACTCCCTTCTTTCACTATTCTTTTTTTTTTTTTTCCTTTTTTTTTCTCCCCAAAGCCCCCCGCCGTTACATAGTTGTATATTCTTTGTTGTGGGTCCATCTAGCTGTGGCATGCGGGATGCTGCCTCAGTGTGGCTTGACGAGCAGTGCCATGTCCGCGCCCAGGATTCGAACCAACGAAACACTGGGCCGCCTGCAGCAGAGCGCGCGAACTTAACCACTTGGCCACGGGGCCAGCCGCCTTTCACTATTCTTTTGATTAACTATCTGGCAAAATTTCAATGCTGAACCCAATCCAAATGATAATCTTATCCATGTTCATATCACTCACACCGCACTGTTTATATATAATCTTCAATTTCAACTGATTCTTTAAGGATATCTGATGAATCTTTTCTGATCAGTCCTCTTTCATTCTCCACAATGACTATTTCATTTGTCCCCTTTGTTTCAAAATCTTGACTCTAAGATTCATCACTCCCATCTCCAAAGTAAAACATAATGATTATTAATATAAGTAATTATTTTGGCTGCACAACCTACAAATTTACTAGCATCTGAATTAATTATTTTCTTTTCCCTTTCCTGGTAGAGTGAAAGAGGCAATACTCCTCCTATTTAAGGCCAATTCCTGCATCTGAGGTCTAGATACTATTTTTATCTTTCTGAGTAGCTTCATGGTTTCCTTCCTCTAACTGTCTCCTTATCAGTATTAAAACATGTAAGTTTTTCTATACTCATTTCCAAACGCTAAAGCCATCACTCAATTCCATTTCCTCTGCTTCTTTTCATAAGCAAACATCTTAAAAGACTTACCTACACTCATTTTATCTTTAGCTATTTTCACTTCCTCTTCATTTATAAATTCATCAACCCACTATGCTTCTAAAACCACTTCTGCCAACATCATTGCTGAATTCACTGCTGCTAGATTCTTTTTAAAACTTCACTTCTGCAGCATAACATGTTAACCCTTCTTAAACTGCTCTTTCCTGGACTTTCAGGACATGCTATAAGGTAGCTGGGCAAAGTAGTTAGGAAAATCAAATCTGGAGCCAGACTCCCTGCCATTCGTGTGGCCTTGGACAAGTTATTGAATCTCTCTGTGCTTCAGTTTCCACATATGTAAAAATGGGAATTAAAACAGTAATTCATAGGGTTGTTGTGAGGATTTAATGAGTTTTATATGAAAAGTGGTGGGGAAAATGGCAAAAGTAAGCACTGGTGTCCTAGTTTATGTCTTACCTGTTTGGCCAGTATTCTTACCAATGTGGTATGTATTTCTCTTCCCTTTTTCTTTCTTTCTTTTTTTCCCCTCTCTTATCTATTGCATGTAAATCAATGTTTTTCAAAGTGAAGGTTTTGAATTTGAATCACTCTGCATTTGTTTTACATGCAAATTATTAAACCTCTTTCCAGACCTACTAAATCTAAATCTTTGGATGATCAGAAAATCTCTGTTAATAAGTGCTCCAGAGGTAGACAAAATTTGGGAATCACTGATATTGGTGTTTCTTAAGATCCCATACTGGAACTTCTCTCTTCACTCACCATAGAAAATAGATATCACCTACTTCTATGACTTCATGAGTAATCCAAGTGCTGATGATCCTCAAATTCTTTTCTTGAGATCAGACTGATCACTTCTGGTGATCCAACATCAAACTTTCTTTTATAGGTTTCACATGGGTATTTCAGAGATATCTAAAACTCATCACGTTCAAAACTGAATCTACTGACTTCCTCAACCAAAACCTGTCCCTGCTTCAAAATGATCAATCTTACTACTTAAGCTCAAAATGTGAACTTCATCTTTTATCCTACCTCTTCTCTTTACCCCATCCCCATTAGCCTCCAAGTCCTACTGATCCCAATTATCACTTCAATCTATTCTAATTGACAATTTACTAGTCCAAGGGATCAGCATATCTCACCAGATTAAATCAATAGTCTCCCAAAGAGATTAACCCGAATCACGACACTTGAGCAAAATTAAAAGAGGCCCAGGTAAACGCTGATCCCAGAAGGGCTACGTCCTAGGAGTAATGGTCACCTGGAAACAGACAAGTACTTCTGCAGGAACTGAAATTCACTTTTCAACAATCTCAATCTCTGACTGGATTAACCTGACCTATAATTGGTAACCTCTCTAGACATCTGCCATAGACAAACGAAAATCCTCTTTGGAGGACAATAACATCATTTTTAAAAATATGCTGCAATTTTTACATCTATCAACAGCTTTCTAGACCTGTAATTTTGTGTCTGAATTTGAATCATTGAAATGTTTGTTAAATAAACGAATGGTGAAAAATAAAATTTTTCTGATAAGTAAAATAAATTACCTTCATCATTGTTATGGCAATATATCGAGCCTCCTTCACTATCATCGGTTCATAGGAAACATCCAGCTTTGGTGATGCCAGCCCGCCAAAAGTCATGTCAGTGTTAGAAGATGCAGCTGTTACTGCAGGACTGCCAGGAATCCTTTGAGGTTTCTTTCCTTGCTCTTGTTGTAAAGATGTTTTTTTCTGAGAAACAGGAACGGCTTTCACTTCCACCTAACCATGATATTATAAAAACCAAATGCTATCATTACATAATTGTCTGTGACACCTCCAAAAAAGCAATTTATAATTACGGGCTCATAAGTCTAAAAATTCTATGCTATCATTGGTCTATCTTGGGCATTCCCTTGAAAGGCTTATTTAACAGTGCCAGAATGACCTCAAGATGGTCCACAATATGGATTCTGAACACAGTGTAAAAGAGAGGCCTTGTTTTTGGAATAACAATCACAGATATCAAAACATAAAATAAAAATAAAGGCCACCACTAATTAAGTACAGGAAAGACAGTAGAATGAATCTACATTGAAGTCTTGCAGAGACTAACATTAAATTATTTAATCAGGTAATTCAAGTATAAATACTTTCCCACAATCTCCATATATTTTAAAGCACTAATCTCAGTTTTAGCTGCACTGTTCTACAGAAGAAAATGCACTCCAGTGATAGAAGTCTTAAAAATTAACACATCATAAAACAAATCTTATACCTAAAGCCTAAAGATGTTTACTTACTCTAGTGCAGAAACAGTACTATTAGATAGCTCTATCACTAACATAAATTATTTGAACTAAGTAATCTCAACTTTTCAACTCAATTTCTTCAACCATAAAGGGGGTATCTTTCATCCTCTTAACTGTAGAAATGCAAAGAACAGATTTGCTAAGGCACGTTAAAACACTGAAAGTACAAATTATCTTACAACCAATACTCAGAAATACTTTCCAGGAATTATCACAAAACATTTCATTGTTGTTTACTTATGCATTGGCAAAAAACACTTGATTCCTAGGCAACCACAAAGTTACCAACAATTTAAATACTACTTTGGCTCTTTATCAGGTATCATTCTGAGGTTCACTCAAAGTTTCTTCTGTTCCTTACAGATACTACTTTTGTGGTTGGCAAGAACAGGTAATTCAATAACAGGATTTTCATAGAAACAGGAAGGGTAGCATAAATGAAAGTGACAGTACTACGTAAGCAATTGAGGGACATCCCAGAAATGTGGAATGTTAATGTTTATTTTTCTTATTAATGCCATTCTAGGGAGGCAGTAGTTTGAGACTCTTACTGTCTACATAAAATTAAGTGTGGCTGGCAAATATGTTCCATTAAAAAACCACAATCTTTGGTTGCGGTTACGAGAAATCAGTATTTGGAATGACAAAATGCCCTGGAAATATTAAAAATTAAAAATCCATCTTATATTTAAAACGCAGAAGTTTAAAGGTATATAGCAAAATTCTTCAGCTCATATACACTGCTACCATTAAAAGTTTTAAACTTTAAATGTAATTAAAAAAGCAAAAGAAAAAAGTAAATGCTTCTAAAATTTAAGACACTTGATTTTAAATTATAGCCACTATCTTTATACACACCATTTTGATTTAATTTTTCTTTAAACAACTATATTTACCCTAGGTAAACTAACAGTAGAAGTACATTTGCTGTGTACTAGGAACTTTGAAGTAAATCACTGAATAATTTTATACTCTAAGATACTGAGACATAAATCACTGAAGAAATCACTGACATTTCTGCTTTTTTAAATAAATTGTGCTCCTTTTAAAAATTTTTGTTATTCTTTTATTTCCTATGTGACTTTCTCTTTTCACTAAATAAGATTTCCTTGGAATAATAATTTTATAAGTAAAAAAAATACCAATAATACTTGGTGCTTTAAAAAGCATTTTGGATCTCACTAAAATATTAGCTGCAAATCAACTTTTATGATTCAAATAATTGGGTATTACTACATAAAGATACTTCAACAATTTTTAAGTCTAAAATGCTCCTAAAACTTCATGTGCCATCTATCAGAGGCTGAAAATAAAACAGATTAAATTTTCTTTTCAGCTAATATAACAACGTGATATTAATGAATTAAACATCAATAGGTACACAAATCACTTTTCCTAAATAGTATTTACAGGAGTTTCCTAGATACTGTTTCTAAATTAGAGATAAATCTGATATGGATTTTCAGCATACTAAGCAAGAGCTTTGGGGCAAAGGAAAAGAGAGTAGGAGAAGCAAAATATACGGGAGAAAAAGAGGAAGTAAAGAAAGACAGACCATGTGGTTAACAAAAAGAGCCAAAAGAGGAGAAGAACAAAAGACAAAGCATAAAGTCTGATTTTGAAATGTAAGATATAGACAAATCCACAGACCGAAGAGGAATAAGAGACAACAAAACGAGAAAGAAGAAAACATAAGAAAATATAACTAAAGAAATACCATAAGCATAACAGTATGAAAACTAAAAAGAAATGTTATGCTGACCTGGAAAATGGTTATTACAATGTAGTCACGTGAACAAAGAACTTAATCTTGGGGGCTCAAAGTCTGGATTTAACAACTCACTACATATGCTCAAGTGAGAAATTCTCAGTGAAGACACAAGCCCCTCAACATATTAATGCGTATTATGTTGTGATCAAGATTCTGTCCTTAGGTGGAGTTATTTTTCACAGCACTACCACAGTTACTTTACTTTCTATTCAATTTTTTTTGTTATAATTTGTGATGCTTTTGGCATTCCATAGAGTAATTCATAGTGGCCATGAAATCACTTTGATGGAGTATGATCTTCATTAAAAAAAAAAGTAAGATTGAAGAGAAAATATCAGAGTGCAATATATTATATAAATATGTATTTTTTATATATATATTGTATGTAATTAAGAGTGTGTACTATTCCATCCTATACGTGTATGTTTGGGTCTTGATGCAAACCCTTTCTGTGGGTCATGGCCAAAACTTTGAAAGACACTGGTAAACACTGATTTTTGCTTAGTATCAGAGACATATATTTTTATCAAAGTCATATACTTTTCCATACAGTTTTATTCACTGGTCTTAAGACATGTGAACTATTATGTCTCTTGTCTATTTTTACTGTATCAGGAAAGAGTCTCCCTTGGCATTGTGTTTCTTTATGGTATAAAGCAAAGAATGTACAAGTAATTGAAATAGTTCTACCAAAAGTACCATTGAGGTAAAATTAGCTGCTCCATGAGTTAAAACGGATTTTGTGGTTTAATCAACTCTAACCTCCAAACAACCAAATCACTTTGTAATACATCTTTGGGGGCTGGGGGCTCAGGGCTGGGGATTGCCTATAAAAATTTTCATTCAGGGCCGGCCCAGTGGTGTAGTGGTTAAATTCACATGCTCTGCTTCAGCGGCCTGGGGTTCACGGGTTTGGATCCTGGGTGTGGACCCACACACTGCTCAACAAGCCATGCTGTGGCAGCATCCCACATAAAAAACAGAGGAAGAGTGGCACAGATGTTAACTCAGGACCAATCTTCCTCATGAAAAAAAATTAATAAAATTCCTTCAGTATTGATTTTTTCAGAAATATAATAAAAGCTTTAAATGAGATATTTACATTAATAGATTATATCACAAATGACTTAATTTTAGCCATTACAATATGCTCAAAAAATGTGATTATTAATTAATGTCTCAGGAAAGGGGTATCCAAAGAGCTCTACATTCATCAACATAGCACACGACTATTTCCATTCCTCATTCTTTGCAATCCAAATTCATGTATTTCTAATTCATTTCGTAAGTATTAAAATTATATTTTAAATGTTGTTTCAATAACACCAAATGCAGAATGTATTTGAGTCTTTTAAAAAATATATACAAAATTTAAAAATGTATTCTTTCATTGATTTATTCAACCACTGTATATTGAGGGCTGTCCCTCTACGTGCTTAGCACTCTTTATATGGACACTTTCTTATCCCTCCTTTGAATCACCATAGCACCTAGCAAAATATAAAAAACAAACAACAAAACATGTAACTTGGAAAAGTGGGGACTAATTAATATCAACACATTATTTAAACATTTTTTTTTTGGCTTCCTCTATTATGTCTATGTAAAAAGGGCACACTGCACATGGACTCTATGTACTTGCCACTTCTAAAATTTCTTTAGTTATTATAGTCAGTGCACAGATCCTACTAATTTAATTCTGATATAATTACCTTCATATTGGGAACATGTACCACATCCCCATACTGGTCTTTTGTTTGAACAGTTATGGTAGTAGGCCAGCCACAACGAATGTCATCCTTATTCAGGATCAAGGACGTTTTCTGAGGGTCAGCATAGGAGTCTGGCTGAAGCCACCTAACAATAATAAAGAAACAAAACAAATATTCATCAACATCTTCAATGATTAACATGAAATTAAGCCAAAGGAATAACACTGTATCAAAAAAAATACTGAAACAAGATCTTCATTTGCATTTCAGTGATAGTCACCACAAGTGTGTCCCTTGGAAACTGATAATGACAAATTGATTAAAAAATATGACAAAGCACATGAGATTTAAATAAGACAGAAATAACTTTAAAATCAGGAAACTTGAAATTTTAACTATGGATGATTTAAAATAACCAAGAAAATGAATTTGAGTTGTGTATAATTTGAAGTCCTGAGTATATTCATTCTTACTGAAGGAGACCTGCCTTAATTTCCCAGCCTAAAAACCTGGGAAAGAGCAGCTTCTCTGTAAAAGCGGGAACAGAAATGGCATTCTGCCTGCTTGAGAGCAGTTAGGTTCAAGACGTACTGTCCATCTCTACACAATTTCTCAACTATGTTCCTCACTACCTTCCTTTCCAGATAAATTTTGTCAATTTTCTATACTTTGTGATAGCCATTCCTGAGTTCTTTTCATGGTCTACATTCAAGCTGTCCTGTGAAATGAGTAATAAGTAATCCTGTCATGTGTTACATAAAAAATGTCCACAAAGATAGCAGTGAGGCTGACTTAAAAGATTTTGTGTTACTCTCCCATCACCATTCTGGTTTTTAAAGACTAAAGAGTAACCTCTGTATTTTTAAAATTAAAACCAGAAAGAAGTTAGATTTTTATTTTTTTGGTGAGGAAGACTGGCCCTGGGCTAACATCTGTTGCCTATTTTCCTCTTTTCGCTTGAGGAAGATTGTCCCTGAGCTAACATCTGTGCCAATCTTCCTCTATTTTATATGTGGGATGCTGCCACAGCATAATTTGATGAGCAGTGTCTAGGCCCACATCTGGGGTCCCGACCCATGAACCCCAGGCCACCAAAGTGGAGTGCATGAACTTAACCACCAGGCCACTGGGCTGGCCCCTGGATTTCTATTTTTAACTAGTAAATCCATTAAGTCAGCATAGTTTTCTTTTTCTTAAAAGATAAAAGCAAATAGCAACAAAAATAAATGAGAACTCCAGAAACTCATGATTTGATTTAAATTCTAAATTTATATTTGCACTGATTGTGGATTTGAAAACATTCATATTATTAAGATAAAATATGGTGATAAATCTAGGAGTTTAGTCTATATATTAAATATTACTACCAAATACGCAGACTTCTCAATTATACCATGCATTCCACATGCTTTTTAAATAAAAGTTCACCTAGGAAACTTGAAAATAATCAACTAACAACTAGCATATATTTAAAAAATATTTTGAAATATTAACTACCATTTTATAATTCAGGAAGTTCAAAACACATAGACTAGATTATTTTAGGCAGCATTTTAACATCCTAATGACTCCCCTTTCACTTCTCTTCAGAAATGAAGACTGAGGCAAGCCCTGAAAGAAATAATTATAGCACTTAAAGGACATTACCTTGCAAGCCTTCCACCACTTGATCCGGGAACACAAGCAATAAAATCATCCAGAAAGGACTGTTCATTGCTTTGGATTTGAAGTGGTAAGTTTCCTTCAAGGGCCTCTAATATAGTTGGTGAATGAGAAAGAGCTAAACCCTTTCCAAGAATACCAGAATGGGTTTTGCACACCTGTTGGGTAAAAGAGAACATTTAACTATTTTACAATATAAAATTTTAATTACATGAATTTTTTGAACTTGCACACAATTTTTGATAGGTCTTTTTGGGGAAATCATCTTCTGCCCAAGCCCCAGTGTTCCTTCAGCCTATAAAGCAGAAAAATTCCCGGAGAGAAAAATACAGGATAATACTTCCAGTCTCATTCCCCCCACAAAAATAAGCGACTTATCAGAGATCTGCATGCTGGTTGAAATGGTGCATCTCCTCCCACTCTAGTCCCCTGCATGTTACATCCCCATTTGTCAGGAACAGGGCTCCCTTCTGTAGACAGCTGTGGCAGTCTCTCTCTTTTTGTGTCTCCAATATCAGCAGCTATCACGGGTAGGTTGTGTCTATTTTCTTCGGTGGGTGGGTACCAAGGTCTTGATTTGGGCAAAAAGTGGATGGAAGCCTGATTGTGGCTGCACATAAACTACATTAGCCTATCTAAGCCTTATTAAAGTTAAGAAAAAGAGGTATATAAAACTGGAATTTTAGTTCTCACCTATCTGACAAGCAAGCCTTATGTTTTGGAAAGACCTGCTTTAAATGCTAAAACTCTAGAAACTTCAAAACATTTTTCATAGAAAAGGATGATACTTCCTGTACTATCAAATTTATACAACAGTAAATTGTGCAGTCTACAAGCTATGCAATTTCAAAAGTCATGATGTTTAAAATCAAACAGACTTGAATTCAAACCCTGGCTTTGGACAAGTTATTGCTGCGTGCTCTTGAGCTAACAAGTTATAGACAATTCTTGAATCTGTAAAATGTATAATCTGGTTATCAAATAATACATCTCTTCTGTGGTTATTATAAAATTTAAATTAAATAACACATAAAATGCACACTACATTGCCTGACAAGTAGTAGGTGTTTAAAACATGTTAGACCACAACGACTACCTTGCATGCGAAAAAGGCGTGCAACTGGGGACATTTTTTTTTCTTGAACAGCAGCACAATAAAGATCTCTTCATATCTGGCCGAAATGGCATTACATAAACCATAAAACTCCCTGTAATGATGAATAATACATGAGCTCCTTGATGGTTCTCCTTAACTAGAATGTTGTCTGACACATATTGTGTTTATTAAATGTTTGCTGAATTAATTTCTATTTCTGTATCTTAAGGTACAAAGATTTAACTCTTTTAACAGGAACAAAAGATGGGTTTTTAAAACCCAGACGTTTCTTAACATTACTAAGGACACCATGGCTCCCTATGATTAGAGCATAGGGATCGAGAAGATGAATTTTGTCACCAAACAACCAGAGGTCATATTCTAGCCCAGTTGCTTACTAGCTGTGCAATTCTGGGCAAGTTACTTAAGTTCTCCAGGCCCAGTTTCCTTATCTGTAAATGGAGATAAAAGTCTCTAATTCATAGCGTTGTTGTGAGGACTAAATGAGTTAAAATATGCAAAGTATTTGGAATAGTACTTGATAAAGTTAAGATTAAATAAATGTTTGTTTTTATTACTAGTGCTGTGATCAATTCATTTCAGGAAATAAATAAAATGTAGACCACTAGCTGTGAGTTTTAGAAGACCTGGATACTAGCCTCTATCTCCCAATTAGCTGTGTACTTCGACAAGTCACACAACTTTGCTGAATTTCAGTTATTGGAACAGTAAGATACAAGAGATAATACTGACCTCAAAGTGTAACTGCAAAACTAGACAGATGATACTAAAGATATGGCAAACTATAAAGTGCTCTATACATAGTATTTAAATTACTACTACCAACACCTTTTTTCTCCCTTTTTTAACCGGTAAATAAAACTTTCAAGATCCAATTTAAATGTCCACGGCTCTGCAAAGCCTTCCCCTGCACCCCTGGCACTTGGTAGCTCTCCTTTCTCTCACAGGATTTATGTCTCACTCCAGAGTTAACACTCTCCACGCAGCATAGCAAGGACTACACGGGTCTCTCCCATCAAAGGGAGAAATTATGAGTTATTTATCTTTATAATCGCCAATGAATAGAATGAGGTACTTAATGAACGAGTTGTATGTTCAAGAAAAATAAGGTTGATCTGAGTGAAAATACTGCTTTTAAATTAATCTACAAAGTTTATCTTTACAATGTTTGGGACAATACCTGTAATGCAGCCTCTTCTAGAATTTCAAGATCTTCCTCTAATTCATTACCTGTTGTGTAAATGAAAAGTTTTACTAAAATATATCAATACTTAGTTAACTTAATGAATCCTTTGCATTTATACCTTTTTCACAATTCTGATATTCCAGATTGAAGAGAACTATTATCATTCTGGATAAATCTCAGTGGTTTACATTTTAAAGTGTAATTTTCAGTGTGAATATAAGCTATAATTCTCAAGCTTTGAGATTATTTTGAATTTCAGTATATTTACTCAAAAAGCATCCATCGAGTGATTCGCAAAAAATATAAACTATATTTATGTATATAAATGTGTACTTTTGAATTTAGTCTATTTCCTTTTCCCCCCCAAAAATAGGGGAACTGATTATTCAGAATCTGAGTCTTTTTATTTTGGTTATCTTATAGAAGAGCTGTACCTTTAGTAAACAGTAATAACTTACAGGAAAACATAAGGTAGTGACTGTCTCCTCTAGCCATTTTCTGCTTTATTGCTTAATACAGAACATATTTTATTTATTGAATTTTCTTTGATAGTTTAATTTATAAAATGTTACTATTAAAGTAATACATGTTCAAAGGGAAATATTCAAATTATACACAAGTGTAGAATGAAAAATCCTGCCACTGCCACCCTTCCAAAGACATATGTTGTCAAGAGGTCCTTATGTATCGTTCTAGAAACTTTATGTGCAAATAGTAAGTGTATGCATGTGTTTGTCAACATACACACATGTACATATATACGTATATTTATACACATATAAGATAATGTTTGTAAAAATGGGACTCTCTTCTGCAACTTGCTTTTCTCAGTTAATATAATTTGGATCTCTTTCTTCGTCAGGACATAGAGGTCTACTCTGTTGTTTTTTAACAGCTAACACATCGCATTGTATGGATGTAACATTACTTATTTAACCAGTTCTCAACTGATAGGCATTTTCGTTGCTTCTAGGTTTTACAATCATTAAGCACTGCCAAATTTATCTTATAACATATATTTGTTGAGTATTTGTGCAAGTATGTATAAAAAACTGCTACATCAAAAGGTATATGCACGTAAAATTTAAACACTTATTGACAAATTTCCTCCAAAAAGGTTGTACCAATTTTCTTCATGTAAAAAGAATACAAGATGTCTTATTTCCTCACACATGTATTAACATTAAGTAGGAGCAAGGGAACAGAGGAGGATGAAGGGGAGCAGGAAGAGGAAATGGAATAGAGAAGGAAGAAAAGACAGAAAGAGAAGGGAGGAAAGAAAGGATTAAGTGGAAAGGGCAGTCTCAAAGGGAGAAGATACAGATGGAGTTTTGGGGATGAGAATTGAGGAAATACAACAATAATGCCTTTTATTCCCAAATAATGTGAAAATAAATTTTTACATTATGACGTGTGAACATCATAAAATTAGTAAATATTTTTAGCTTTATTTTCATCTTTACCATCTTGATTATACATCAACTTACATATCATACAACTTTGTATCATATAAAGAGTCACTATGTCTGCCATTGCCTCATTTCTCTGTTGTGCTTCACAGGAAAACTCAAAGAGCTATTTATATTCAACCTGACTCCCCTTCCGGACTTTCCATTCTCCAACTCAACTCTAATAGGCCCTATATTCCTCTCATTTTACTGATATATTTCTTATTGAGTATATAAATAACCAACAAGTTTTTCAATTGAAGGATAAATTTTAATTGACTTCTCGGCCACATTAAAAAAATGCCATGCATATCCACTCTCCTGGTTTTACTCCTACCTCATTGGCTGCTGCTTCGGTCTTTTTTACAGCCTCTTCCTCCTGTTTTGTCCATCTTTGAAGTTTTGCCAAGTTCCAGCTTTGATCCTGGGCTATCTTCTCTTTCTCATTTGCATTCCCTTCCTAGCTCATCTTTCACATGGTCCTATGTCTTTAGATATCAACTATGTTCAAAAGACATTTCTACTGACTTGTGCCCTGAGCTCCAGACAATGAGTATCCAATTGATTACCTGATATGTCCACTAGGTTATTTAAGAAATATCTCAAACTTGTGGTTTAATACTATACATCCAGTGCTTAACCCAGTGCCTGGCACGTGGCATATATGTGCATAAGGAGGGTGTTTGTGTGCATGTGTGTGTGTGAATAAAAAAGACTAGAGAACACTGTTCAGTTTCTATTTAAAAAAACCAAACTACCAGTATAACGAGCAGTTATTGCTCACAAATGTATGTGACTAGCAAATTCACTTTGCTAATCTATTTTCAGAACGTTCTATAATAAACATATTCTTAAAATTTTTTTAAAAAATCACAAACACACACCTAATGCTTGACCAGACTTACCAATAGGAAGTGCTAGATCTTTTTTCATCAAAGCTGCTGCACAAACTCCACCAAGATTGGCTAATTCTTTTTCCAACTGAATGACTCCCTGGAGAATTACAAAAAAAAAATCAGCTGCTTTAAAAATGTTTGAAAGATAAAAATGTTTGGAAGATAATGTGGATTATCAACAAAATGTGACTTACTTTCAAGTGTAACTTTTGAAACTCGGAGGAAGCATGTGTTAGCTAATGTTAAATTGAGGGGAAGAGATTTAATATAATGTCTCATGCTGGTTATAAGATTGAGCCTACAGGTTCATTGTCCAAAGAATTTTTCATTCATTATTTTGAAGGAACATGATCATTTTTTCACCTTGATTTTGTTTTATTGTATTATTTGAAACATTCAGAAGAGAGATTAAGTTAGGCCCATTGTGAAATTAGGTTCTATTATTTACTCAGAAAAGTATGGCCACCTACGCAGGTTTGGAACAGGCACAATTGTACTAAGTTTTTAAAGGCTGGGTCTCCTTGCACAGCCTCCATTCTCTTCATGTGTTAAAAGTAACAAAAACGGGGCTGGCCCCATGTCTGAATGGTTAAAGTTCTGTGTGTTCTGCTTTGGTGGCCCGGGTGCATGGGTTCAGATCCCAGGCGCGGACCTCCTCCACTCATCAACCATGCTAGGGAGGCATCCCACATATAAAATAGAAGAAGACTGGCACGGATGTTAGCTCAGGGCCAATCTTCCTCAAGCCAAAAAAAGAGGAAGATAGGAAGCAGATGTTAGTTCAGGGCGAATCTTCCTCACCAAAAAAAATCAATTAGCATAAACAGATCACTGAATAAAATTAAACTACAAAATATTAAATATTAAATTATTAAATTTATACATCCTAGCTTAAAATAAATTTCAGACTTCTTGAATACAGGAAGCAAGCACAATAGCAGTCAATAGCAGCCCTTTGAAACACAGTCTTTCTTAAGAGAATGAGAAGATAGTTCACTCTTACCTCATCAGGTCCAGGGCTAAACTCATATCCAATTGCAAAACATTTGAAACCATAGAAAGAGGCTTTCTCATCTTTCACATAATCTGACGCAGTCTCCAATGAAAAAAGGGCCTCATTTCCTAAGGAAAAAAGGTAACATTGAGCTCAAAATCTGAAACAACTTTATTAAAATTTCCCTATTTTTCATCCATCTCAAGATAGGTAGCAATATAAATCAGATACCAAAAACCTGGTCTTGTTTTGGAGTCCCTATATCTACTTAAACAAAACTGTGCTAAAAACACTAGAAAAAATAGAACCATCTGAAGTGAACTGTTATTATTTTTCTTTTTGATCAAATTCTCCTTAATCAAACGTCCTACGTGAACAATCATTTTTCAGTTATCTGTCAATTACTGAGGTGACTCAGCTTGGCCTTTTCTGTTTCAGAGTGAGCAATCCTCTGCCCTGGCATTTAGCTTTGTCTGATCTCTTCACTAACAAACAAGGCAGGTCAGATTAGAAGAAGGAAGTTTCTGAATTCAAATTGGCTCTTAGTTTGAGGGATCATAAGAGTAGTTATGGTTAACTGGTTAAAAAAACAACAGACTACATATAGTTTTAAAAACTTACAAACTTTCTTTTAAAGGAAAATACTAGTAACTGCAATAACAAAAGTGCACTTGTTCTCTCTCTTTCTCTCGCATGTGTGCACGTACCCCCTAGCCCACCAAGCCCGAAGGACTGAAAACAATAGTTTTAACACAACTCAGTGGGTTAGGTGGTTCACCAATTCTCTTGAAAGGGAGGAGGCCTCCGTAAGTTCTCAAAATTCAGCACTGTTTGGGAAAATACAAGATCTAATCTACTTTTGCTATAGTTTGGTCCCAACTATACAGACAGCCACTCCTCAATATTAACTCTACTTTGGTCAAGCTAATCTTTTTTTCACAAGATCCTCAAAACATTCTCTCTTCTAAAACTCAGTCATGGTATGCCCCTTGTCTAGAGAGTCTTCTTTATTCCTCAGCTGCAACCCAGAGACACAACAGGTCTTAAAGAAATCCTTCTAAAAATTAAATAAAGATTTTCAGTGATGTATCCTTACTAAACACAATTATTGTAAGCGCATATATTCTACCATATAAAATAGAAGAGAGAAAATAACTTACCTGGCAACACTAAAACCATAGTAGGCCACCCAGAGGATCCCGAAAATTTCTTTAATTCTATCCAGGAATTAAGATTTTCATGAACAGATGTCAATTTTGGTCCATATCCTGAATTCTGAACAGTTCTGACAGGAATCAACAAACGGAGGACATCTTCTGACTGTGCAGTACCACACTGAGGGTCAAATTCGATTGTCATCCACCGTACACATTCTGGGAATGTCACCTGAGGTCAAGAGGCAAGACACTTACATTTGTTAAGAAGAATTAGACTTCTGCTTATTGTCTATTTTAGAAATAGGACCTCATACTGTAAAGATGATATTTTCATATAAATACACTGTAAAATAAATTTTAAGTAAGGAATTAATAGAGTAGTTTAAATATGGTCAGAAATCAAGGTAGTAATTAATGTTCATTATCAATTGTCCCTACTCCCCACTTGCAATATCTAGTGCTTTATACCTAATTGATTAATATTACATTAATAATGTTTTAAGTACATGTTGATATCTTTAGAAAAAATATTACAAAGCTGCTTAATTTCCATAAACATTCAGCTATCTGATTTCTTTGTGGAATAGTTTATTTATATAATAAATTTTTCATTTCAGTCAGTATGCATTTAAGGAATATAAGTGGGTCAGTGAAAATACAACTTGATAAGTACAAGATAAAGATACTAATAGAAAATGAATAAATAATTAAAATGTAAGGTTTTGGCATCATTTGTTTTATTTGTTTTAGTCATAGGTTATCTACCATTCATAGTATCTGTTACAAATGCTTCTTTTCATTAGCAAAAAAGCTTTACAACTTCACATATTATGAGTATATTATATATAAATATAAATGCGCGCACACACACACACTTACACACTTCATAAAAGCCTAGACTGCCATAGATTTGACTTGGGACTATGTAAATATTAAATTATTATAAAACAAAGCAAGATTTAAAAAGCAAGTCCTAAAAATCTAGAATAAAATAAAACAAAAGACGCCAAATGTATACCCAGTTAGTGGTATTCGCACAGAGACAGATTATTCCCATTTACTTTAAAACACAGTCATTTCTCCATACACCTTAGCTGGGATATACCCAAAAGACAAACAAAAACATACACACATATAGAGGAAATGAATAATTAAGTGACTTTCTAATTCTAAAATTGACGATGTAGGAGAAAGGAGACTCAGGTCTAACATCCTGTGGTCTTTATTTTGAATTAGTATCATCAATACAAACTCATAAGGTATTTTATCTTTAAAACAATACATATACACATAAATGTGTCTCTACATAAATATATACACACATACACAGAAATATATATACACACATATAAAAACAATATGTGCCTGTGAGTATAAATACATGTCTGTTTATACGTGAGTGTATGAACTAGTTCTGTGCAACATAAATATCTAGAAACAACCACCAAGCCAGGAGAAATGAGCATCCTTAGAGCCAGATTTTGGCTTTTAAATACCCATCACCATTGAAAGGAACAAGGGCACTTTGAAAAAATGGTTGGTTTCAGATCTGAGGCACGAAAGGTATAAGATGGGCCTGGAACCTCTTATGATACCAGAGAGCAAGTATGCTACAGGACTACAAAAAGTGCATCTACAGGACTCAGGAGGCAAGCTGAAGAGGCTCCTATCTGACAAAGACACAGAAACCAATGTCTTTAACAAGTACAAAAAATAACAGATGGAGAGGGACCTATAGATTAAAAGAGACTTAAAAGACATACATAACCAATCACAATATACAGATTTTATTTGGGTTCTAATTCAAACAGCTTAAAATGTGTATATTTGATGACATGATGGAATTATTTGTATTTTTAGTGTGATAATATAGTTATTTTGTACAGTTCCTTGTATTTTAGAGACACATAATGAAATATCCATGACAGTGCTTTAAAATAATATAGGAAGGGACAGAGTGGGACAGAGTGGGTGGGGAATAAACGAAACAGGCTTGACCAAGAGTTGACAACTGTTGAATCTGGGATGACGGATAAATGGGGTGACTGTACTAATCTGTCCTTTTATATGTTTACCACATTCTACGATAAAAAGTTGAATATTCTACAAGCACATAAAACTTATAATTAAATTGATGAAGTGGACAAATCCTCCTCCTCCTCAATTTACATGATACAATTTAAAAAGCAAGGAATAAGGATTTTGAATACTCTATAATAACATATTTATAAATGTTTTATATGTATTTTTTTACATTATATATATAGAGTACTTTAAATCCTACTTTGGGTGTGTAAATTTTCAGAGCACACGCTGTGACACAATATCAGTTCAAAAAATAGGATTTTTAAATTTTAATGCTTATATCCACTATTACAATCTATAATATGCAGATTAGCTTTATATATTGCACTCTACTTATAAAATGTCATCAGAACAACTCTCATAAATCCTACAAAACTATACTCTTAATTGTAAAAATTATGTCCTAAACCTTCTTGTATATCTGCTAGTACCTAACCATCTACTGATTCTCTGTATTTAAACACTACAAAAGAAGTTATACTTCTGAACAAAGTATCCTTTAAGATACCGCTATAGAACGTCCAACCCAGGTTTTAAGTTTCAGGTCTCCCTGGAGTTGGTGCCCACCTTGTAATGCATCACACACGCAGGTTTGTAGGGGTGCTCACTCTCTATGACAGCATAGTGATTAGAGGTTGTGCAAGCAGAGAGGCCTTGTTCAGGCTGGTTTCCTGTGGTGCTGTCTGTTGACTGATTAGGATTGAAGGCAGGGGGTGCATACTTCTGATTCAAAATGGCGACTGAGGGCAGCAGCTGTTGGACAAGGCCAAAGACTTCTACAGCCACCTAATATTAAAAAAAAAGATTAAATGTGATAATAAATGTGAAAGTTGTTTAAAATTACTAATTACTATAATTATTGGTTAACCCTATTAGTAAAAATTTCCATCTAGAGGTTTTTCTAGTTAAGCTTTCATTCAAAGAGAAATTTGCTCTATGGGGCAAAAAAAAGATTTATCTTAAATGTCTTAGATGTTATATGAAAATAACCTAATCTATATTTTTGAACACTTCCGCCTTTTTGTCATCTGCAGTAAACTAGGTTTTATTCAATATTTAATTGCGTCAAAGAATAAATAGTTTATGATTTCTTCCATGTCTTGAATCTTTCACTATTTTAAAACACTCCTATCTTTTTACACTGCTATTTTTATTCAAAACAGAAAAAGGATAAGGCACCAACTTCATAAATTAAAAAAATCTTAGTTAACTTAATCTTTCCTTACATCTCATATTTCTAAAATATATTTCCCATTCCCAAATTCTTCAGATGTAAAGCCAATAAGTAAGCATAGTAACCCAGTAAACAACACTAAGAACAGAGAGGTTTAACTAATAACTTCTACCATTTAACATGTCCACCTCTGCTTATTATCTACAACCCAGGTGCCTCAAAGATTAAAATATTTTTAAAGGAAAGATACAAACTCTAAAATAATTATATTTAAAAGAAGATTCAAAGTTATAGAATTAAATTACACACCTTGGGAATAGCAGCAGCTACTGGTCCTATGTAGGCTATAATAAGGGGAAGCAGCATGGAAAACAGACTGGAAGAGCTAAGCAGTTCTGGAATGTCATCAGCTAAAAAAGGCATTAAAACTATAGTTAGAAGGCAATTTCGCTGTAATTTATATTTTCTATACTAAATCTATATTCTTTTCTCTTGAGCAAAAGTATAGTTGACGTTGACTGAGCGCTTATAAGGAAGCTGGGACTATTCTAAGGGCTTTCTTTACATGTGCTACTTCAATTAATCCTCACAATAAGATACTTTTATTATCCCATTTTTTAGAAGGGGAAATCAAGGCACACAGTGTTTAAGTATCAAACCCAAAATCATACACCTGTAAAATGATAGAGCCAGCATTAGAACCTAGAGTAACAGCCATAATTTTAAACCACCACTCTTGGTGTCACACATGGCTATACATGTGAATTAGGTAAATTACTTCATCTGTGTGTGCCTCAGGTTATTCATCTGTAAAAGATGATAATAACAGTATTTCCCTCATTGGATGTTGTGAAGATTAAATGAGTTAATACATGTAAAATGCTTAGAACAATTCCTGAACATTTTAAGCACTCCAAAAATGTTTGCTGTTATTAAGCTATAGTGCCTTCTATTTTTCTAAAGAAAACACTTTGCTGATGGACATTTTAATCATTTATCTATGAACACGGCACTGGGAAGATAAGCTGTCTAGATTGTGAAGACTTTTACATTACAGGCCAATTATTCGCAAATACTCATCTCCAGATCTGCTATTGCATCAGAACAGGCTGGGCACTTATTTAAAATATAGTTTCTCACCCCAGCCTAACTCCCTGGTTTGGATGGGCCAAATATTCTTTATTTTTAGCAAGCTTTCCAGATAATTCTGACAGGCAGCTCGGCTTAAGAACAAATGTTACAGATAATATAGTAAGGAGGGAGAGGTGAGTAACAATTAATGTTTTTGTAAATACAGTGACATGTCGCTTAATGACGGGGATATGTTTTGTAAAATGTATTATTAGGCAATTTCATCATTGTGCAAACATCATAGTGTATTTACACAAACCTAGATAAGACAGCCTACCACACACCTAGGCTGTATGGTACTAATCTTATGGGATTACTGTTGTGCATGCATTCCATCATCGACCCAAAAGTTATTATGTGGTGCATGATCGTATAACACTGCTGCCAGTGTGGAGGATGACTAGATAACTAGATGGGGAAGGAGGGAAAAGCGGCAGTGAGATTATTAGGATGTTATCCATCCATGAAAAAGAGCACACGTTCTTGTACCACGGCAGCCTGAACTATGGGAGAAGAGAGAGAGGAATACAAACTGGAGAGTTTCTCCTGGAAGAACTCATAGAACTCAATTTAGACAAGTGAACTTGGGGAGATGTTTAGGGTTATCCACACCTTTGGGTGAATGGTGACACCATTACTGGAAATAGGACATACAGGAAGAAAAGAAGGTTCAAAGGAGAAAACAAAATGCTTTTTCACTACTAAATGAAGGATAAAGCAAAGATTCAGTTTAATCAAGAGTTGTTCTCTTACTGAGTTAACTAAGAAAATAACAGTATCGGGTAATTGCTTTTGAACATTCTAAAAAATTCTGCATTGGAGTATTAAGGGTTTGGCTGACCCAAAATGAAAGCATGTGTTTGCAGATCTACAATGAATAAAACACTTGGATTCTATAAGATGGTTCCTCTTCAATAACTCTGTGCATAAATTAGGGAACAAAGAATCTAAAATATGCCTATTAAGAAAGTAAAAGAAAAGTCTTACCATCCACAGCAAGAGCTCTGTGCAAGAGGTCTTTTGCAGCTCGAACAACAGTGCTTACCACAGAGAGAGCTCTGCTACAGTTTTTATCTTCTTCATTGGCCTTGCTCAGAAGTTGCGACTGTAAATCTCCATCAAACTCACTCCTGTAACATGAGAAACACATGAGATTATTTAACATGGTAGGTAAAATACGATCTAACTCTAGGAATCATATCTAGATCAGAGCTCCTCATTTAAAGTTTAAAAAGTTAAAAGTTAAAAAAAGTAAGTATGTAATCATATAATTTCAAAAAGTGGTAGGGCTTTGAAGAAAAATAAAGCAGGATAACAGCATAAAGTTATTTTAATAAGATCAAGGACAGCCTATCTTAGGAAACCATATTTAAACAAAGGCCTGAATTATCTTAAAAAAAACAAAAGGATCTGAGGGAAAAGTATTCAGGCAAAAGGAACAAGAAGATAAAGGTTCAGACAGGAACTAGATTGGTGAGCTCAAGGAATAAGATGAAGGCAAGTGTGACTGGAATGAAAAGAGAACAGTGAAGGGTGACAGAGTGGGCACGGTAACCAGGAGTCACGTGATGTGACGTCTGGATGCCACAGTAACAACGTTCCATCTTACACTGCACTGGGAATGGGAAGCTGGGAGGAGATTTTGAGCAAGAGCATAACTTGATAGGATTTACATTTCTGTAAGATCACTCTGGCTGCTGGCTGCCCTGAGGAGAACTGACTGTAGAGGGGCAACAGTGAAAGGAGGGAGAGAGTGGTTTAGAGGCTATTACAGGGACCCAGGTAGGGGTAGTGATGGTTGGACTATAGACCGTTACTTATGGGAGTGGTAGAAAAGGTCAGATTTAGGACATTTTAAAAGTACAGCCACCAGGTCTTGCTGATGTAAAGTGTGAGGGAAAGAGGGAAGTCAAGAATGACTCCAAGGTGTTTGGCTGTAACTGTGTATGGGGAGGAGTACTTGGGACACATTAGTCTAAGATGTCTATGAGCCAACTCCCTAGAGCATTACAGAGGACGTGTGTGGCATAGTGGTTAAGGGTAGGTCATCTGAAGCCCAATTTCCTGCCTACAAGTCCCTGGACCATAATTTACTAGAAGTGTGACTTTAGGCAAGTTGTTTAACCACTCAGAGTCTCAGTTCCCTCCTCTATAAAGCAGGGACAGGAAAGCGCCCACCTCATGGAGTTACCGTGAGACTAGCTGAGATAACAGGAAGAGCACCGAGAGCACTGTGTGGCCTAAAGTGCTCAGCACACATTAAGTGCCATCATCATCACCACTGTTGTCACTCAAATGAAGACATCAAGGAGGGACCTGGATATTCAGTCCAGGGCTGAGAGGAGACTAAAGCTAGAGATAGACACTTGGAAGCCATCAGAGTAGGATGGCATTTAACATTAAGCGATTTTAATTTTTTTAAATTTAGTTAATTTTAAATTTAAAGCCAAGGGTATGTGAAACTTGGTGGAAAACATCAAAATATCTAAAACATTGTATTTTGTATAAGATATAAAGTCTGGACAGCAGATGCTTCTAAGGGGCTCTCCAGCTTTTTGAAATATCTAACTCTTCTTTTGTGCATAATATGGTTTTTATTCTACGGTTAGAGAATAACGTACTGTTTATCATAGTGCTATGTAACAAAAAATGTTTTTCATGATTAGGGTAAAAGAACTAGAAAGTTTTTGTATCTCAGCAGCAACATGCCACTATGTAGCTATTTAACACCTACTATTTCTATTCTACTGTACACAGAAAAAGTACAAAATTGACATCTAGGGAAACTGTTTTGTACTACCTGTGTCTCTAGATCATTTATGAAGGAAACAGAGGAAGCAGCAAGCCTCTGAAAATGATATGCAACTTCAGTGATTTGATGCTGTCAGGCTGAGAACAAATGCAGTGAATGGTACTGCCTACCACCTACGATTCCAGCTAAGTTTCTAGAAAAAATTCACACTTAGTGAGAAATGTATATTTAAAGTTTTTTTTAAACCCTAAATTATCATTCTTTGTTTTCCAGTGTTTGCATAAGCAATGATTTTTGTTAAAGATACTATAAGAAATACATCACTATTATATTCTAGGGCCCCAAGGACTAGATTCACAGACATCAATATTCTGCGGACTGGATAATAAGATCAAGGCAACTCTAATACTTGGGTAGAGTTGATCAATAATGTTTGGTATTTTTAAAAAAGAAATGAAAAAATTCCATTTAAATTTGAAACTGTAGACCACAACCTATAAAAGTGACAATGGCACACAGGCTCAGTACATATAAAATTCAAAGATATTAAAGAAATAATGATAAAAAACATGTTAAAGAATTCACCTTTAGAGTTAACAGTGAATTTATATATTAAAATGAGACCTTTTTATATGAATGAGCACAAGTATGTGTAAGGAAGATACAATGTATAATTTAACTATAACCACCCACTTAGCATTTTTCCTTTGGTAGTAAATTGCGTATGTTCTACCACTTTAAAACAGTCCCCTTACCTCTACACACACACCTACCGATAGTAGAGTATCTGTGGAATCTGTCCTCTGGTTTGGTTCGTGCCGTTACTACTCAAGCTGCAGGTGCTGAACGTAAACGTCACACCATCAGGGCACTGAACCGTGGTCATTCCTCCATCTCCATTGGCTGTGCGGCTCCCATAGTTCCTCAAGCGTACAGCATATTTAACATTCTCCTTCACGACAAAGATGTAAGACATGTTTATATTTATTCATAATGTACACAGGGTATAAAAAAGAACTCTAGCAGTAAACTGGGCAAATATACTGAATTTCTTTCTCATATTTATAGACAATTTGGTTAAATGAGTTTTTAATGAATCAAACAAGATGATGTTTATTAAACACTTACTGATGTTTATTATGTTTAACAGAAACTATCCTAAGTACTTTATGTAATTTAATCAAATTAATTGTTAAAACGATCTCATAAGGTAAGTACCATTATTATCCTTATTTTACAGCTGAGGAATCTGAGGCACAGATAAGTTAAGTAACTTGCCCAAAGTCACACAGCTAATAAGTGATGGAACTAGAATTTGGGAATATGGGCAGTGTAACTCTAGTTCCTGCTCTTAATCATACTGTAAAAAGTATTAACCATAATAAAAGATGTTAAAGACATAAGTTAATATTTTTCTTTGACAAGTTTAATTTTTGAAGTAATTTTAAATATGGGAAAAAATAATGGTGAGTCTATTATATTTTTATTTTAAGAGACACTCAGAGACAGAAATAGATAGGCAGACAGACATGGGAAAAAATATCCACAAGAAAAAGTTGTCCATAATAAGATGCACTATACATAGAAAATGTGAGATATGGATACTCGTGCCTTATGATCCATGATATAAACTTCATAACGAAGGTTTTTTGTTTTTTGGTATTTAACGTCTTTTTGATGAAGTCTTTGATAAACTTACCTTATCCAAAATTCTGCCCTATAATGAAAATCATTACAGTTGAATTCAGAATTACTCTATTGACAATTACTTTACCATTAAGTACAATTCCTCTGTTTTGCTAAATAGTTATTTACTACTAGAAAATTAAATTATATAAAGTAATAATAACTTTAATAGTTAATACTATCTAATAAGACCACTTATTTTTTAAGAGTTTTGGCACAAGAGAAGGAAAGAGAGGAAATAATATTTATTGAGTTTCTATACTGTGCTAGACATTGAGGCAAGTATTTTATTCTATTATTTAATTTAACCTGAACAACACTACAATGTAGGTATTCTCCTTCCCAATCTACAGGGAAGTCTCAGAGTGGTTAAATGATGATGAGTCCAATGTCTTACAGCTAATATGCGGAAGACCAGATATCTGAAGCTAGGTCTGTGTGACTCCAAAACCTAACAATAGTTTCAACTGTATCAGACTTTAAGAGATCTTTTGCAAAAATAGAATACAGTACCATATCAGGAATATAGTAGATACCCCACAAACATTAAAAGCATCACATAAAGGAATCCTTTCACTATTTTTTAAGTAAACTACCTAAGAATACCTCTTATTTACAAAAGAGATATGCCATTAAATTTACCTTTAAAGGAACAACTTTGTCAAGTCTGATTTCAGCTATATCACTGGGTGAATCATCTGTTGTATACGTTCCTTTGACTAATTCTAGAGATGTCCATCTGTGAGAATGAGTTGAATCTCCTGCATGTTCACTCTAATTAAAACAAAAGAAAACAAAATCCACCATACTCTTAATTTTATTATATGAACAATTTTGACTTATAATCAATTATTGCTTTTAAGCAGTTTAGTTCCTTGCATATAAAATTATCTATTAGCATATCCCCATACATACTAAAGAAATAATTTTTAGTACTTAATTCATGTTTTTCTGATTTCCTGAGGAATCTACAACCCAAATCACATAAATCGTCTTTTCTCATCTGATGTCTTAAAATGATTCTCACTTCCTCATAAAAGAGTGATATATCTAATTACAGAGCCTAATGAAGTACGAAAATAATTAATTTAAAATAATTGCTCAAAAGAACCAAGATAGAGATAGATTACTATGTATTAGGAAAAGAGTTACATGTTATCTTTCTGTCCCATTTTAATAAAACTTTGTGAAAACTCAGGTACTTTAAATAATTTAGAGAATATAGCAATATACAGCTAAATCAGTCAATAAATACTATCTTTACTAAGAATCACCTATTAGCACTCTATGACAAAATTGCTTAATCATTGATACAGGTAATATCAGTCTGAATATTGCTTTTGTTTCTTGAAAAATTACAACAGTAAAAAAAAATACTCAAGACTTGTGATCAGAGGCTTAGCTATACAATTTCTAGTCTTTTCATTTAAAATCTTCCCTTGAAGTGTAAAAACTATGAGGCAGGAGCGATCCAAAATGGCACACAAGCAATCATGTAAAATCACTCTTACAATTTCTTTAATGTCATCCCTCTATGACTCATCTGCTAAACCCTCAAAGATTTGGACCATCACCCTATAATGATGCTAAGCTCTGACACAAACCCACACAGCAAGATGAACACTGTAAGAGGGCACTTACATCATCAACCAACACCTCTAATTCATATTCATGAATTCCACCTCCACCATAGACAGAAAAACCAACCACAACTATTCCAGGTTTGTCTACTGAAAAACAAATTGCATCTGGGGACCCATTCCCAGTGTTCCAACTTCTTCCCTGACTTGTTTTTGTGAACCGGTTAGCACTGGCTTTAACAGAGTGAAGAGAATTAAGTCCATCAACCTGTGAACAACAAAAGCAATTACATCAGCAGTCTGTACCTGAGCGTTAATGATATACCTTTAACAAAACTACACAAAGGTTTTTAAGAAGTTCCATAAAATAATCTGCATTTAATAAGTGGGGTTAAATCTTCCTAAAGGTACATTCTACTGAGATTAATTAGCAATAAAACCAGATTTTATCCTTCAAATTCACAAATCAATATCACTTGACATATTTTCTTCTTTCAGTCATATTAAACCACACATTTTACTTAATTTATAATATCAGAACTGTGATTTGTAAGTTATCATATGAACATAGTAATGTATGAATGAATCATCATCCACTTTGAAAAGAGATACCAAAAGTTCCAACAACATTTTATAGAACAATAGTTTTCAAACTACGCCACACAAAGCTCTAGGAATTCTGCAGAGATAGGTATTCAAGTAAGAAGTGGACTCAAGGTTTGCCTCTTCAGTCAGACTGTCCCTCCTCTTCTCTGTATACTTTTCAAGTAAGACTTCACTTGCAGAAAATGTTCTGTGTCTTAAGTTTGAATATCACTAATGTACATTATGATAACTCTGCGTTCAATATTTGAACATATATATACCAGTACAACCTCACTAATTACAGACTTTCATTAGAGAGGATCAGAGAACTTATTTTGGTTTGAAACCACTTTTTAATTATAGAGCCTGCTTCTGATCTAACTGGCTGCACAAATTTGGAAGACCTACAAAAGGAAAACAATTGAAGTTTATGACTCTAGCAAGAATTACATACTGCTCTGGGAAAGAAAGAAATATGGATATCTAAGCCAGGACTTTTGGGAACTCCCAAGGTTGTATTTTAGGCACCTGCAATTCTGGACATTCTTTTTCATTAGAAAGGGAAGTTCACAGAGGATAACTAGATAGTAACCTTCTGAGGGAGAAGTACGCATTATAGACTTTTTCCTCCAGGACCTAGGACAGAAGGCAAGCATATCATAGGCTGAATGAATAAGCGAAAAAAAATTTAAATTTTCTGACAAAGGCTTCAATGGCCTCCTAGGCCAAAGTCAAAGCTGATAAAAAAATAGAGGAAGTGCTTCCCAGGGTGAGACACTAAAATCTGCTCAGGTGCATGAAATCATTTAGAAATCCTAAAGGCTAAACTGTCACTATGAATCAGTAATAAATGACACCAGATGCATTCATTCAGAATAGATTCTAAAGTAAATCTATAAGTAAGAAAAAGCGAAACTAGTAATTATAACAGTAAAATACAGGAAAGATGTTCCTTAGTGAAAAACTTAAGGCCTGGGAGCATTGAGTACATGCTGGTTATTAAACATTCATTTCAATGATATGAGATATTTCACATTATGACATGATTTTCAAAACCAATCTACTGTCTGCTTTTTTGGGAAAAAACATTCTCCACATTCAGTCAAAATATTTAGATAAATTATAAAACAGAGTGAGCAGGGCACGGAAATAGTGAAAAATAACGTTACTTTACAAAATGTAAAGGCACTTTAAAATGTTTCAAAGTCGTTTTCTCAAACATTATATTTGATCTTTTTAAAACTTTGTGATAATGGCTGTAGAACAACGTAAATGTACTTAATGCCACTCAACTGTACACACAAAAATGGTTAGAATAGTAAATTTTGTTATCTATATTTACTACAATTTAAAAAACCTGTGATATAAGTGAAATTAAAAATTATTATTCCTATTTTACATACATATTTGTCCAGGGTCAATCAAGTGGGCAGAGCTAAGGTTTGAACCTCTTTACCTTTTCCCCACTGTATGTTATTATTAGTCCTACTTCTATTACTCATCACCCAGCGATGTGAACTGCTTTTGCTTTTATTGGGACATGGCAGTGAGGCTGTGCAATGGAGCAGGTAAGGGGAAAACATACACTTTGTATTACTGTGACATCCTGGGTAAACTGACGAGAGAGAGGAAGCACGTAAGAGTAGAGAAGGGGTATAAGAAAGGGTAAAACAAACAGCCTAGCTTGAAGGTATTTCTTTTCTTAAGGGAAAAAAAATACAATGGGGTTAAAATGAGTTTCTACAAAGCCAAAGTATATGAAAAAAGAAACTATGAGGAAAGTTTGAACACGTACTTATTATCCAAACTCAAAATATAACATCACCTCAGATCCCAGGGCTGATGCTGTCAGTTCACTGACAATACTGGCCAGTAGTCCACAGGTGTTGGAGACCAGGTGGGAGGAGAACAGCTCATTTTCTCTCCTCAGGCTGTTCCTGACTGGGAGCACAACAATAACCAGCATTTTCTCCAGAACTTCACGGAAGCTTGTCATCCCTGAGATATTCTCTTCATTCTATGACACGTGAAAAAAAAAAAAAACATTTCCAAGATACTGCTTTATTTTCCATCACATGAGTACTCAATTGCAAAATCTTGTCTTTCTAGACGATACCTTTAAAATTCAGACTTGAGTTTATGACTAGAAACCTACCCAGTTGTACACGGAGTGTCACTAGATCTGCTTTTCACTTGGAAGTCTTTTGAATGACTAGTCTCTGTATATTATAGAAACAGCACACATTTACAAGGAGTTTGTGTTTTTATTACCTTTGAGTCTTTTTCACTTATTCAACTCTTCAATAATGATTGTATACGACAGAAAAAAACTCTTCCTATTTAAGCTTTTTCTATAGGACAAGATCCTAATCTGAGATGATTATTTCTGGTATATATAGAGGTAAAGCAACTGAGAAATAGTCTGTACAAATCTATTTTCTAATAAAATTCTTTCTGTACATGAATGTAATAAAAATATGGAATTCTACTACAAATATTCCTATGCAGTTTTACAATTTCTACTGTACCAGATTTCATAAGTGAAGATAAGAAATCCCAACCTCTACCAATGGAAAAATTTCAAGATAGAAATTACACAGTCTTATTAAAAACCCATGGGAAAATTTTTTTTTCAGAAAAAAAGGGAAAGATGATTTATTTAAAACTGATATCCAACATGAGCATTATTTATCTCTTTTACCATCTTCAATATCTTTTAGCCTATGTGAACAGAAAGCAAAATGCATTCAATTTCATCAGGGAGCCAATCATGACCAATGACCGTTTCAGTTTTACTGTGGAGTAGGGAATCAAACAATTTGGGACTCAGTTCCAGTTTTTTCATAGTGCCTCAACTTCATCTGTAAAATCAGGGGAACTATTTGCCATGATTCAGTTATCAAAATCACCTTGTTGCCCCCTGAGCAAGCAAGTTTTTTTCACAATACTTACATTTCACACTGCTTTTACAAGATACAGTATATAAAACAGATTCAACAGATTTCATAAAGTGATAAAGTCTTAGAGTAGAAAAAGGTCTTCGAGTTAAATCTCTCTTCCCAAGACAAATCAAATATGTACTTAAGTGCACTTTTAATCCATTAGAGGAAATAAAGTAACTTCAGTTAAAATCATCATGAGTGTTATTATAAATCACTCTCAACATATTTTTAATGTATAATCTTAGACCAGAAAAAGTCATTTGGAGATAAGATTACCATAACATTTAGGTTGATTTCTTACGTAATTAGTTTTCCTGGCTTTAAAATAATCAACTCTTGATTTTGTTAAAATTATAATTCTTTTATCCCTTACATCATTTTCATTCTCCAAAAACTTTACTTTTTGGAACATCTCAGAAAATTAGCTTTCGACGAAACTCAATCCCCAATTGTACTCCATAATCAATAATCTGGAAGGGCTTTATTTGGGGGGTGGGGCACGAGGATGAGTGGAGTGTATTTATTTAGTTATGTCCATTTAGTTTCTAATTAGTAATTGACAAGATTAATACAAGAAGCTTTCCATATACTCTGAAAACAAAGTTAATAGGGTCAATATGTTTTAGTTGAAGGACTAAAAAAAAAAAAAAATTAGCACATCATTGTCCACTAAAATTTTAGAAAAAGGAACTCTCATTCCCCAGTGGTGGGGCACCCACTTAAGCAAGCTGACAGACACAAGCTTCCTGGATGGCATTTTGGCAACTTGTAGCAGTCTTAACATGTTTTCTTTTGACTTAAGAATTTTTCCACTCCTGAAGATTTATTCTAGGAAAGTCACCATAAATATGCATAAAAATTTGTTCAATGATATTTTCAGCAGCATTGCTTAAAATACTGACATATTGGGAATAATCTAAATATACATACATATATAATTATATGTATATAAAGGATTAACTATATTATGCTATACTCAAATGGTAGAATTTTATAACATATTGAAAAGAAGGTAGAAGAATATATAATAACCAGGATATATCTTCAAAGAACATTAAGACAGACATACAAATATACAATTGTTAATAATTACCAAATGTTAGAACTTCTCAAAAATGTTTTTTACATATTTTAAAATTTTACTATATTTTTAAGGAAAACACTGCAACACTATAGGGAATTCCAAAAGAAAAACATAGATTACCCCAACTTTATCACCTAAGCATTATTTTCATTTCTCAGTATTCTCTTCCAAAATATGTATTATATACATATTATAACATATGTATGTCTTTTGCTTACATATTTCACATAGTCATATACTTTTGGTTACTGATTTAATTTAAAAATTTAAAAACATCTGCCTTGATATTAAAAGTAAATATAGTTTTGTTTTTTTTTTTAAAGATTTTATTTTTTTCCTTTTTCTCCCCAAAGCCCCCCAGTACATAGTTGTATATTCTTTGTTGTGTGTCCTTCTAGTTGTGGCATGTGGGACGCTGCCTCAGCGTGGTTTAATGAGCAGTGCCATGTCCGCGCCCAGGATTCGAACCAACGAAACATTGGGCCGCCTGCAGCGGAGCGCGCGAACTTAACCACTCGGCCACGGGGCCAGCCCCGTAAATATAGTTATTTTTAATGGCTGAACCATATTCTATCACGTTGACATATCCAAATTCAATTATTTCACTTAATGATGAATACTTAAGGTTCTAATTAAGGTTTTTCATTTTTCCTTTTAATAAAATACACACATATAGCTTTAGTCTTCCAATTATCCCTTGGATAATTTCCTTTGCAAATTCTTATCACACACAAAACCGAATTGACAATTTATCTTGTAAAAACATCTTCCAATTTATAGAACCCCAATTCAAGAGCTGTATTTATTTTTTCATTCCTGTCTCAACTAGTACCTAATTAAAATCTCAGTAAATAGCAAGCACACACTAAATACCCACTGAAAGACTGAAAGAAAAGTATTATTTAGGTAAATCACATAATACCATAAATCATCTATAAGTTTAGTAGGTTTCCTCATAGCCTCATCAGCATAGGACTTTATAAGAGGAAAAAATTTATTTTTCCTGATCTTTTTACAAATAACTTGATACCTCAATAGAACTTTTACTCACATTTAATTACTAGTAAGGATGAAAATTTTTCCCATTCTGGCTTACTGTCTAAAGTCTCACTTACATTTACTTTTATTATTTCTACCGTAACCCCACAAAGGTATTATTCTAACTACAAATTTTCTTCTCATTCTGCCATTGTCCTTTTTTGTTTCTATATGTCTATATGAAATTTTCCTCATAAATTTTGTTGTTTCAGTCAACAGAAGACTGCTGCTGTATAGTAATAAGATAACTATTCTATTTTCTACTCTTTTTTTTTTGCTTTATTCTAAAGATTACTTCTCATCAACTTGGTAGTAATTATGTACAGTTTTCATGGGTCTTTAAGTTAATTTTCCTCCACAGTGCTTTCTAACAAACTACAAACAGTTCCTGAAGAATGTTTCCCATGACTATTGTTTTACACTGCTTATTTTAACTTACCAAAATGTTACAAAAAAAATGTTTTAAACATTATTTATTTCCCTAGAATTCTATCTTGGCAATCTAAAATATTATATTCAGAATATAAAAGTTTGCTTATAGCATCTGTAACTTTAAATGGTTCAGCATAAAACAAATATATAGGAATTCATTGCGTAGTGCACTCAAATTTTTTATAGGTTAGGGATTGATCATTCAAAATAAAAAATTAGAGAAAAAAGATTGCTCATTTATAGGTAAACATGACAAAGTTTTTGTTCTTAATTTCAGCTTTTTGTGTGAAACACATAATTATTTGGTAAATATATTTACCTATCTAGAAGAATAAGCATCAAGCTAAAGACACCTCCAGTTACAGTTTTAGTGCTTCAATACAAAATACATTTCAGAGAAAGACCTACCTGGCTGAGTTTTTCCATATGTGCTACCAAAAGGGGAAAACGGTGAACTAGTGTTGAGTCATTCTCTGTGCTAACTTGCTTAACAATTGATCGTAGTAGCACTTCTCCGTCATATGCAATAGGGAAGATAGAGGTCAGCTTAACAGAAGTGTGACATAGAGCAGACATGACAGCTGCAAGGAGTCGGCTACTTGACGTCTTGAAGTTTGCTTCTTGGATATCCTTTTAAAAACAAAAATACGCACCTCGTCAAAGAAATACTGCAGCAACATAATCCAAGTTTATGGATATATAAGAGTTAAACAACCTTTTAAATCATACCAAAATTTTCTAGCATTCAGTCATTTTAATTGTCTTATTATAGGATAGCGATACTTTAAACGCGGTTGTTTAATTTACTACCCAATGAAGATGAAGAATTATGAAATATGGTCATGAAAAATCAGCCTCCTGTCCTTTAGCAAATGAATTTATACATCTATATATCCTCAGAATCACAGGGCTCTCCAGCTCTACTCTTAAAGAAAGATATCAAAAAGTTCCCAATTAGTACACATCTAAGGCACTTCCAAAAAATAAGCACTGAAACTATTTCCCACAAATAAATGATTTACATTCTAATTCTGTGCTACTATAACGTTTCACTAATGTTAATGTAGCATAATGTTATTATGCTACTTTAATAACATTTCACTAGGGTCACAAAATTTATGTCATCACACTGTACAGTTTATTCAGAAAAATTAGTAGCATACTTGTAAAATTCTATAACACAGCATTAAAAACTTAACATAGGCTATCCTAATTCACAAAAATTGTATACACATTACTTAGTTCATCAAACATTTGTGTTATAAGTCAGGCTAAAAGTAAAGCAACATTCTACACGTTAAATGAACCTTTGTTGAAGTTGGCCTGTTCAGTAGCAAAGGAACAAAACCACCACATCAGACTTGGCAGTTGAGAGAGTAATTAAGTTGTGCACTAGTCCCACCAATAATCTTGCCTCAGAAAATCGAGAGGCCCAATGGACTACCCTGCTACATGGCATGGATGAACCTGGAGGGCACTATGCTATGTGAAATAAGCCAGTCACAGAAAGACAAATACCGCATGATTTCACCTACATGAGGTATCTCAAATAGTCAAACTCACAGAAGCAGGGACTAGAACAGTGGATGCTAGGCGCTAGGGGAGGGGAAATGGGGAATTGCTGTTCAATGGGTTTAAAGTTTCAGTTATGGAAGATGAATAAATGCTAGAGATCTGCTGTACAACACTCTACCTGTAGTTAACAGTATTGTACCGCACACTCAAAATTCATTAAGAAGGTAGATCTCATGTTAAGTGTTCTTACCATAATGAAATAAATTTTTTTTAAATGCCAAGAAAAATAAATTCAGTATGTTAATAGCTAAAAATAATAACATAAAAACAAAGTTGCCTACCCAGCTGTGACCTCTGGAATATCTTTCACCTAGGCTAGGATGCCTTGGTGGTGACAGTGAGTTTTTTTATAGGGGGAGGAGGTGCTAGAACTTCCAGTACAATGTTGAATACAAGTAGTGAGAACAGACACTGTGTGTCTTGTTTGCGAACTTAGGGGGGTAATCAATATTTCACAACTAAATATGATGTTAGCTGTATATTTTTTTGTAGATATCCTTTACCAGACTGAGGAAGTTTCCTTTCTTCCTCAAAACTTCCTTCCAAACTTCAAAAATTCTCGTTTGCTGAGAAGTTTTCATCACTGATTAAGTGCTAATTCTGTCAAATACTTTTTCTGTCTCTATTGAGAGGATCACACAATTTTCCCTCTTTACTCAGCTAATATGATGAACTACGTTGATTTTTGAATGTTAAACTAAACTTGCATTTCTAAGATAAACCCCACTAGGTATATTTTTTATATTGCTGTATTTGATTTGATAATATTGTTAAGAACTTTTGCATCTATGTTTCTGAGTAATATTTGTAACAATTTTTTCTTTTAATCTTTGTTAGATTTTGATATCAGGATAAGGTTACCTTGATAAAGTTAGTTGGGAAGTGTTGTCTCCTTTATTTTCTGAGTTTGTAATAGATTGATCTTCTTTCTTTCTTATATGTTTAACAGAATTCACCAGTGACAATATCTGGATCTGGAGTTTTCTTGTGTGGGAAAGTTTTTGCTAATGAATTCAATTTTTTTTTTTTTAAGATTTTATTTTTTCCTTTCTCTCCCAAAGCCTCCAAGTACATAGTGGCATATTTTTAGTGTGGGTCCTTCTAGTTGTAGCATGTGGGATGCTACCTGAGCATGGCTTGATGAACGGTGCCATGTCTGTACCCAGGATGCGAACCGGCGAAACCCTGGGCTGACGAGGTGGAGCATGCTAACTTAATCACTCGGCCACAGGGCCAGCCCCTGAATTCAATTTTTTAATGGATATAAAGCAATTCAGATTTTTTTATTTCTTATTGTGTCAGTTTTAGTTAAGTTATATTTTTCAAGAAATTTGTCTACTTTATCTAAAGTTATAATTTATTGGTATGAAGTTGTTCATAAAATTTCCTTATTCTTAGCTTAACACCTGTTGGATCTATAGCGATATTGCCTATTTCATGCCTGATACTGGTATTTTGTGTTTTTTCTTTCTCTCTTATCTCTCAATCAGACTTGCAGGAATTTATTAATTTTTTTTTATATTCAAAGAAACCAACTTTTGACTGCTAATTTTCTCTGTTTTCTATTTCACTGATTTCTGCTCTTATCTTTATTATTTCCTTCTTTTATTACTTTCTTCTTACTTCGGCTTTGACTTGCTCTTCTTTCTGGTTTCTTAAGGTAGAAACTTAGATCATTGATTTTAAACCTTTTTCCCTTGCTAGTATAAGCAAGCATAAATTTCTCTCTAGTTAATGCTTTAGCTATATCTCACAAATTTTGGTATCTTAATAGTTTTATCTTTCAGTGTGAAATATTTTCTAATTTCCTTTGGATTTCTTCTTTGATTCACTGGTTACTTACAAGTGTTGTCTATTTTCCAAACATTTGGTGCTTTTCTCCGCATATGTTGCTATTGATTTCTAATTCTACTGTGGTCTGAAAACACTTTTAAGAATTTAATCTTTTGAAATTTACTAAGGCTTATTTTATGGCCTAGCATATGATCTATCTTTGTGAACATTATACGTATACTTGAAAACAACATGTATACTGCACTTGCACATTCTGTTTTATAAATGTCAGTTAAGCCAAGGTGGTTAACAGTGTTGTGCACATCTTCTGTATCCCTACTGATTTTTTGGTCTAGTTATTCTATTAATTACTGAAAGAGGAGTGCTGAAGTCTCCAAGTATCAATGTGAATTTGTCTATTTCTCTCTTTAGCTCTCTCAGATTTTCGCCTCAGGTGTTTGAAACTGGGATTTGGGGCAGACACGCTTGTGAGCGTCACGGTTTCCTCGTGAACGAATCAATGAGTGATGTTAGCATCCAAGTCCACCCACAGCTCTCTCCTGACTGATCTCAGATGTGGGGCAGAAGTGACTGCTCTTCTAGTGCTGTCTTTGCTCTCACATCCTCCCTCACTACTGTTCTCTCCCTCTCTTATACACACACACTCACCCACACATTCAGAGAGCAGATCAGCAGCTGCACAACAGGCCTGCCAATTTTATAGCTAAAAAATGATAAACACAAAACGAAAAAAATTTTAACTCTGATTATTTAAGTCACATATACCAAACTGATTTCCTAATTTACCTTTCATAAAAGTTAGAAAGACTGAGACAACTGCAATTTATTTTCTTGAAGAGTACTAAGTAATACAGTATGTCATATTTGCAACTACCATTTTACAAACTTAAATTACCTGATCCAAACAATTCAGCAGATCACAAAGGCAAGCCCACTGTAAGGCAGGAGTTGGGTAGAAAGAATGAAAACAGGCAGTAAAGGTATTGTGACATTCCTGAAGGACAGCTTCTAGGAGGCTCAAGGGTTGACTGAGATATCCTTGAGGATCATTATCCAACTTCACCATGCAGTGATCAACTCCTTCTGATAAAATCTTTCTTAACAAAGTTCTGGTTTTTCCAATACATTCTGCTAATTTGCTAGTTTCTTCTACAACTGCTTTTCCTGTAGCTTTGAGAGAACAAAGCAGATAGCTAATTAAATAGAATAATAAATATGCATGGAAACATTCAATATAATTCAAGTAATGTCCTATATAACTAAAAATCACAAGTACTCATCACCTAGAAACGAAACAATTTAGAAATTAAGTGTGGTCCAAAAGCATTTCGTTTTAAAATCTTAACAGTAAAAACATAATAACAACACTAGTTTGAGCATTTAAGTCCACATTAATTCAAAATAAAATATTTCTATTTGACAGGATCTGTTTAAAATAACACTTTAGGTATTTCATTTTAGCCTAACATGACTTTTTGTTACGAGGATGACATGGAATCTAAGTGGTTCTATATAAGTAAACACATAAGCACCATAGCAAGCCGACTTTCTCCCTTCATTTTAGGAGCAGCTTAAAGGCAGCTGGGCATCTAAACTCTTGGTTTTCCTGTATAAAACTTCTCAATGTCTCAAATATTTTCTCCCTAAAGTAATTTAAAAATGCATCATACCTGACACTGGGTAAATTTCACAGGTATAGACGCGCAATAACCTCAGACAACAGGTACCCACAAAGCGCAGTCTCTCTAAATCTAGAAGTGTAGCTGTGAACTGGAAACCTTTTAATCCTCTAAGTTCTTCAACTCCTAGGACTAAGGTGGTCCAGCTCCAGTGAAGAATACTCAACAATGACTCAAAACATTCCTAATCCAGAATATGAAAAAATAAATAACAATTAGTTCAAATGACACCATAAGTTAAATCAAATGGAAAGATGACATTCAACTTCAAAACTTTATCTTGAACTTTTTACTGAGTTTTGGCAGCCAAAATATTAGATGTTCTATTAGTTCATTCATTATATTACCATTAGAAGCATCTTTGAAGCTTGACAAAACAGGTAGTTAGGCAACTATAAAAACAACTTTCTTCAATATTTACCTTTTTAAAAATACATTTTTAAGTTTCCGTGCTATCTATCTAGTTTATCATGTAAGTAAGGAAAAAAAAAGGGAAAACACTTAAAAATACATGTTTACTTGAAAGGAAAATTAAACTCTACATTGTGACTGTAGTTTTATGTAAATAAACCAAAAATATTTTAAACACTTTAATAATTATTGAATATAATAAACTATTTTAGTATTAGATATGCGACAGTATCAAATAACTTACGTCTACATATTAAATTTTACAAAACAAACTATAGCCACCTTTTGACAAACAAGTTAACAGAAGATGAAAATTGACTAGAAAATACTAAAAAATTCTTATTTGGATATTTAAAAATTCTAGGATCCGAGTTGAGGGTGTGAGCATCCCATGGTCTGCAGGTTTTATTATGCTTACATGATGACAGATACTAGACGAATCTCAAAGCAAAGCACTTATTCCCTCATCCCCACCAAATTCTAGTCCTTTGGTGTAGTAATACCAAGAATAAGAGTTTATAGTTTAACTTTTGAAAGAAAGGATTGAATAAGTTTCTCATATAAGGATTACAATTACCTAATGACCACAAAACCACTTAGACATAAATATAAAAGAATTACTAACCACAGAAAAAAGCACTGAAAAAGATACAATAAAGTCAAAGATACTTATTTGGATCAAAAGATACCACTAAATTGACCTTAATACTTGGTACCAAGGAACCAAAATTCTTGCAGTCTCTTATTCAAAGCACAATCTCTGTAAACTGCCGTAAGGTCAATTTGATATACATGAAAATTTAAATGAGTACAATTCCAGTAGAAATATTCACATAACTACATAATCAAAGACCGGATATAACAGTAAAGAACGAGAATCAAATAATCCTTTGACAGGAATAGGGTTGAATAAATTAAAGTACAACCATTCTATGGGACGTTATGCAACACAAGACTGAGATAGAGCCAAATGTACTAACATGGAGTATGTCCATAGTGCATACTATGAAAATGTTAAAAAGGAGGATGCAAAACTTTAAAGTATCATTAAAAACAACTAAGAAGGTTGTATAGCACACTGTATATAACAGACTAATAAACTTGCATGTGTATAAAAAATGGTCTGGAAGCACAAACATCAAAATGTAAACAGTAGTCATATATGGTAATAATAGGTGATAAGGAAAAAACTTTAATATACTTTTAGTACAGTTTTATTCCCACTCCACTCTATTCCCATCAGGGACGTAAATTAATTTGGTACTTTATGCATCTTTAAATGTAGAATGGGGATAGTCAAGTAGCTCAAGAGTCCCTAGTTAGATACATGACTCTTTTATTTAGTTCCTCAAGCATTAGAGGAACACTTTTTGGTCAAAACCAGCCCAAAATTTTCCTTCACTTTCTGACTCCTTCAGCATATGTATTCATACATGATTTATTAGAAAATCCACCCATTATTTCAGAAATAGCAAGGCATGTTAAAATCAGTCAACCTCTCTATCTTCCCATTATTTAAAGTGCATATTCTCTGGAGTTGGGTGTTAATGCTAATACAAAAACAAATCTGAGTTCATAAAGCTATGCTGAGATAAACTCTTAGAAGAGTGGCTAAATGCTAAACACCAAAATGAAATTGAGCACTGGCTACAAAAGCTGAAATTCTTAAAAAAGGCTTACCACTGAGACAGTTCTTGCAAAAGATCTCTTTAAAATGTGTACAGGTTCACTGGTTTGCTGCTTCCCTTTTGAAGCACTGCCATCACTGGTTGGAAGTCTGAAGGTAGCAGACACACATAAAGTTATGTTGGAAAGTCCAATGGCATTTTTCTCTTCAAAATATACATTTTGCAATAGCAAAATAATTAAATTATACATCTAAATTTTTTTTTAGGTAAAATGCAAATATGGGGCTTTTTAGAAACATTTTCCAATGCTAAGCAACATTTCTAGCACAGGAGCACTTCATCTTTTAAATCTCACCTTTGTAAGAATGGGTAGTAGAGAATCTCTTCTCTTACTAGACAATATATATAACTTATGTTCTCTGGTAATGCTACTATTACCAGGAGTAGTCTAAGCAACTTATGCTCATAATGCTACGTTATGATTACTAACTATACAAGACTGCATAAAAACAAACAAGCAAAAGTCCCTTCTTGGGAAAAGTGAGGTTTATATCACCCAGATTCTTAAAGTGACTACTAGAAAGGAAGATATGGGAGACAGAGAATCACTATTCTGGAGGTATTTCCTTTGATTTTTACTACTTAAAGTAAGAATGACATTTTTAAGTGAGAGTATATATCTATTTGATTTTTTTTTTTTTTTTTTTTTTGGTGAGGTAGATTGGCCCTGAGCTAACATCTGTTGCCAATCTTCCTCTATTTTGTATGTGGGATGCCACCACAGCATGGCTTGTTGAGCAAGTGTGTACATCTGCACCCAGGATCTGAATCTGCTAACCCCGGGCTTCCAAAGCAGAGCATGTGAACTTAACTACTGTGCCATTGGGCTGGCTCCTATTTGAATTTTTTATTCTAAAAATAATTGCAGTAATCTCCTAGAAATAGATGGATACACATATAGGCATACGCTTCCATATACGTCTCAATTACCACCAAGAAATATAATAAATATTATCACATGAGTAAGTTATTTTTTGATATTTCACTTAAAAGCAGACATTTTTCAGCAGTAAGTGATTTTTCAATTGGTTCTATCGTGAGATGAACAAGAAACATAAGACTGCCAAAACTCAATTGGGTCTACATCTAAAGCCCCCATCTAAACACTGATTTCATTTCTCTAAAAAATTTTATTAGTTTATAACATCCTGGAATTGGTAAGAAAATCAATAGATTAAAAAAATACATTATTAAAATATTGTTATTGGCATAATACAGATAATCTGAGTCATTAAGTTTAAAATTAAGCTTGATGTAGATGTTTAAAAATATGCAAAACATTAAATATTTTTGTTAAATGCAGCTATATTTCCACCAGTATATTCTAATTTGCTGAATGCCTCAAATAGCATCCCTTCTACTGTATATTTTATAGTGATCCTAGCTCATTACAGTAAAAGAATAAACCATATTAATTAAGTATAAAAATGCTACATACCTGTATAATAATTGAGGTATCTGACCGGCATTAACATCTGTACCATTATTTGATTTCTTTGAACTCTTAAATTGGAAAACAACCCTAGGGAGAGAAAAAATAACAATGATACCAAAAACAACATGATTCAGAATTCATTGAAGGAAATAAGGAATTTAATAATCATGTTTTCAAATCATAAGCTGATGAATAGAGATTCATTCTTTAAGGAAAAAAATTCAAGTGAAAAGGCATGGTTTTTAGTTCTAGCTCTGAATGGCTTTATTAGTAAAACAAAGGAACTGAATCTGATCAGGAACTGCTAGGTGAGTGGCTGTCCTGCCCGCTCCCGACCCCCCAGCCCAGCTTTAACTAGAGCAATAAGCTTCTAACAAAATATTTCTACTTAAAAACAATTTAAAATCTGCTTAAAAACTGCTCAACTAAATATATTACAAGCTTTAGCTTCAAAATGCTATGATATTCCCAGGTTGGATGACCTGTATATAGGAATCATATGGTCCAGGATCAAAGCAGCCTCCCTGGTTCCAGCATACAAACTCAGTGTAAGTTGAAAAGGATACAGACAACAACAGAATTAAGTTTTCTAAAGCATCCCACTGGAACATTCAGCAACATGGAACTGACTTCATAAATTAGTCTGTTCTTTTTTGGTCAGCTCTGTTATGAGTTGAACAAAGCTATTTGAAATATACTACTATATAACTTCTACCCATATCAAATAGTTTATGTTCAAGAATAATAGAGAATAAACTGAATTTCTCCTACAAAAGATGGTCCTTTCAAACACATGAACCAGAGTAGAGAGTATAAAGCAGGCTGGACTTAGAGTCAAGAGACGCCAGGTCCAGATTTGGTCCTGCCACACAGTTACTGCATCACTCAAAGCCAATCATTTCACTTTTTGTCTCTCTATTTCCCTGAGCATAAAATGGGGCTAATAACTGCTCCACAAAGTTCTTTTGAGCATCAAATTTATAAACTGAAAAGCACTCTATACATGAAATTTAAACAGTAAATTTTCCACTACATTTCATTAAAACTATAACATCTCATATCGTTGAAGCTTCTCAATTTATTGTTTTCATAAGCACTGTCGAATTTTATAGTAAGTACATGTTTCTTTTTTATGGTTTCCAAACTCCTCATTATCCTTGTCACTTTCCTCTAGATAATTTCTGCTTTGGTAATAAGCTTTTAAACAGCATAACATCCAGAAATACATACAAATTCCAACTGACAAGAGCAAAGAACAGTAGTCCTATTACCTCCTTGTTCTGTCTAGACCTTTAATCTGGCATGAGGTGATATGAATTTAATTTTTAGCAGTCATATTATGCTTTAGCCTTACTAAGATTTTTATCCTACTGAAACACCTCTAAGCTTTCAAAACAGTATTCCACTAATAAAAATGAGTTGCTTAAGTAATACTTAAACAATCGCTTACCCATCATCTGTGGTGATAGAAGCTTGCCCATGAGAGCCGCAGTCACTGCTGGGTCCTGACACTCGAGCCCATGCTACATACCACCACCCAGCTTGCAGGAGAACTGGTTCATCAAACATCATTGCATACTTTTCTCTGAGAGAAAAATTAGTAAGTCAAAGACAATGTGTTTGCACTTCCCCGTTACATACATTTATTTCTTTAAAGCTTTTAAAAACACAAAATTCATTGTATTACAAGATTCTTTGTCAAACAATGTTAAAAACCCTCGATTTTAGGAAGTCTGAATGAAAATACAGATAATAGGTATTTGTGTTATGGTGATGGAATTACATTTCTTCCCCCCATCTTGAATTTTAAAACTTGCCTAATTAAAACTTTCATATTAAAATAAGACAAAATTTTTTAAATTGTTGGAAAAAAAAACCTTGCCAGTTTTGTTGGAAAATAAAACTCTGAACTTCAATTCTATAATTTATTTATTTAACTACAGTGTTTTGAGAGGTAGCATGTTAAAAAAACGGCTCTGGAGTCACATGGCCTGAGTTCAGGCCTGGCTTGTGACCTGCTAGCTGCACGACCTTGGGCAAGTTACTACATCTTCTCTGTACCTCAGTTTCTTCATCTGAAAATAGGGATGACAATAATGTCTAGCTCATAGGGTTGTTCTGAGGATAGAGTTAATTCAGACAGTGTTTGGAATTGTGACTGTCACACAGTAACTACACAAAAAAGTTTAATAAATTAGGAGAGAAAAGGTATGTATAAAAATAAGGGCATCTGATAAAGATATAAGCAAGTTACAAAGTTTTAGGTAACAGAGTAGAAGGAATGAGTATCAGTTGTAACTGGGAAAGAGAGACGAATAAAGGGCAAGTAGGAAGGGGAAGAATGTGATGAATGGATCGACAGATGTATGAAAGTACAAAACAGGGTCTGGAAAAGGCAAGGTGTCCAGTTAGGTTAAAGCATTACGACAGATGTAAGAGAGTAGAAAGTAGAAAGTCAAAAAAGATGCTGTGAAAGATTATGGAAGTCCTTTAATGTTGGCCTTAGGAATCTGAGCTTTGTTAGTAGGCAAATGAAGAAAATCTAGATGATTCTCATACATGAAACCATATATTATATTCTTGACATAATCACATGCTCAAAAATAAATGCTAAATGACAATGGCATCTTAAGGCTTTCTTAAAAATTTATCAACCAATTAACTTTCCTGAAATTTCTCTAATCTTCATTCATTTAAAATATAAAAGATGACTGAAAAACTATCTCCTAATATTGGTTCACATCTCACGTGAAGAAACAGTCAAAATTTTCTTTAGGTTAACTATTTTGTTCTCAAAAGTCTTTATCTGTTAAAGCAAATTCAATGCCTTACCACCATTCTTATTCCAGAACATATACATTTTCACTAGTAAAAAGCTTATGGACACCACACAAGGTTTCCTTAAAATCATTCTTGTAGGAAGTATGGTGTACTATTATTATTGAGAAGCTCAATTTTAATTTTTTTTCATCATAATATTCCCTGATTTAAATCACTAAGTTGTCACAACACAGTGATGAGAAAATTCTTAGCATTACACAGAGAGGACTAATCTAGGTCTCTTCTTGATGAACCTTCACAAATAAATGTCCTGATTCTGGTAATCTCCTAAGAGGTTCCAGTAAAGCTGGTCACCTCCCCAGGTGTGTTATAATCAAGCATATACTATGGGCACGGTATCAGCATACACAGGGGATCTGAATTATGGCCCACTGAGACTATTTGACACTATATACATAATGCTACAGGTAGTAAGTAATTGTGTCACATCACTAGAACACTAGCATATTAGGTGTTCTCTAAGTGATGTATGAAGATAAAAGTGTGTAAAATATGTGTATATTTCCATTTTATCTTCAATGTAGAAACACTCAATTTATCTTGTGAAATACAAATGTGAAAGATATTATTCGTTTCAATGCAGCATTGTTAAAAGCAACACTCACGGTAATATAAAATTTAATTTCTCAAGCATGATTAAAAGATTATTTAAAATTTCCTTTTTAAGCTATGTTTATTCACTTATAATGAATTTTTCATTTTAAGTATATAAGGATTATACTGAATAATGAACAAATCTTTACCTAGCAGCACAGTCATAAGCCAATACATCAGTCTCTGCAAGAAGGTCGCCATCAGTTTCATGATCTCCTCCATCAGGACCCAACTCAAACAGCTGGGGAAAGGAGAAAAACATATTGTGCCCAGTCATTCAGTCATGTAAATCAGATGAATATGTTTATAATTTCGCAAGTGTCCAATACATATGCTGGACTATACAGAGTGTAAAAATCAGAGTACCTGCTTTCTTAATGTTAAGTGAAATATACAAAAATATATTTAAATTAAGAAACATATAAATGTTTTCTGGCCTATATTGATCTCACTTTTCCTAATTTACACATTCATCTATTTATATCAAATTCTCCAAATAGTTTTGTACCAGATATAAATATCTGAAGGAGATGAGAGAACTCAACCAAAGCATTTTATCTAAGTGAGATAGAATCTTGCTTCATCACTTACTAGCTGTGAGATCCTAGGACCCAATTTACTCATCCATAAATGGGAGATGGATACTAACAGTTACTGCTTCATTGTAATTGTGAGAATTAAATAAAATAATACTTGTGGAAAACACAGAAGAATACCCAGCAAAAAAGGCTAGAAAATGTTAGCTATGGAGAGAAAGAGGAAAAACAGAAGACAAAGCTTCTTAAAAAAACAGGAACAAAAAAACAGTTCAAAGTAATATTGCATGGGTAAAGGAGAGATAAGGAGTGTGGAAAAAAAACGGTTATGAGAAAATGAGGAGAACCAAAGAGCCTGGGAAAAGGAAGGAAGAGAAGAAGATATCAAATAGGGGAAGTTACGATATTAAGTGAAAATAAAGAATTATGAGCAAGAGGTCTTGTTAAAAAATGGCGTAATACATATAGAGTATGTATTACGTATTATCATAAGATCTGATTCTCAACAGTTGTTGGATTCCCCCAGGTAGCTCAATCTCACTAGTTCTACAGCGACTCATCTCTCCCCTTCTCCTTCCCTGTTCTGATTAATGGTACTATCATTCACCTAGTCACTCAGACAAAAAACCGGGAATAATCCTCTGTTCCATCTCTCTCTGCCATCACTATGTCTATTCTATTACTTGCCAATTCAACTGTATTCACTGTTACTGGCTGGAACACTTTAATAACAACTAATTAGTTTTCTTATCTCCATTCTCTCCTTGCTCTAATCAATATTCCACAAAATTGAGGGTTTTTGCTTTTGTTTAATGATCCTTAGTATTCTTTTTAAAATGAATATTTGATCAGAATATTTTCTTAACCTAAAATTCTTCAATGGTCTCTCATCTCCTTCTTCCTAGCGTGATATAAAGATCCTTAATAATTTGCTCCAACGTGGCTCCCCTGCTTATGTTTAACAAATATTTCTGAATACATACTGTGTGCCAGGCATAGTTCTAAGAACTGGGCATACAGGGGTGAACGATGCAAACAAAAAAACAGGGGCTATTGGGAATAAGTTTGTGGTAAGGGAGAGGATTTACAGGTGTTTTTGTTTTTGCTGAGGAAGATTCACCCTGAGCTAACATCTATTGCCAATCTTCTTCTATTTTGTATGTAAGCCGCTGTGACAACATGGCCACTGATAGACAGTGGTTTAGGTCTCCGCCCAGGAACCAAACCCAGGCAGTTGAAGTAGAGCACACCAAACTTAACCACTAGGCCACTGGGGCTGGCCTGAAGATTTATAGTTTCTTTTTTTTTTTCCTCCCCAAAGCCCCCCAGTACATAGTTGTATATTCTTAGTTGCGGGTCCTTCTAGTTGTTGCATGTGGGATGCCGCCTCAGCGTGGCTCGATGAGCGGTGCCATGCCCGCGCCTAGGACTCGAACCGACGAAACACTGGGCCGCCTGCAGCGGAGCGTGTGAACTTAACCACTCGGCCAAGGGGTCGGCCCCCAGATTTATAATTTTAACTAGGCTCACCAGGGAGTCAAGATTTGAAGGTGATGAAGAGTGAGCCACGAAGGTAGGAAGATAGTGAGGAGTTGTAGTCAAAGGGAGCAGCAAGTGCAAAGGTCCTGTGGCTTGACTACACCTGGCATGTTTGAGAAACAAGGGCAGGCTGGTGTGACTGGATTAGAATGAAGGAACTAGTATAACTTAAGGATGGAGTGATGATGGCAGTCAGTTCTGATGGTGTTTTGTAGGCTCTTGTGAGGTCTTTGGCTTTTATTCCAAAATAGGAAGACACTGCAGAAATCTGAACAGAGGGGTGGCATTCTCTGGTGTACATTTGAAGAGAATCACACTGCTGTGTTGAGAACAGACTGAAGAAAGCATGGAGATAAGGAGGATATAAGTTGGGAGGGTACTGTAATAATCCAGGTGAGCATGGCTGTGGTTTGGATCAACTTGGTACCAGGGAGAGTTTTTAGAAGTAGTTAGATCCTGGATTTATTTTCAAAGTGCAGCCAACAATATTTGCTGATAAAGTGGACGCAGGGTGTGAAAGAAAAGAGAGAAGTCAAGAATGACTCCAAGATTTTTGGCCTGCATAATTGGAAGAATGAAGTTAACTCTATTCTGAGTCAGTTAACTAGGATAGGGAAGAACATGAGAACAGCAAGTTAAGAGAGATCATCAGAAGCCTAGTTTTGAATGTGTTACATCCAAAATGCCTATTAGCTATCAAAAGTAGAGATGCAGAGTAGGCAGTTATATATATAACTTTGGAGGTCTCTAAGTTTGAGAGTGATCAGAGAAAAAATACTTAAAGCCATAAGACTGGACCACCATGGGGTGAGTAGACTTTAAAAAGATGTCCCAGACTGAGTTCTGGCATTCCAACATTTAAAGGTCAGGAAGACAATTAGTAACCAGCAGAAGAGTAAGAAGAGCAGTCAGTGAGACCGAGGAAACCAGTGTGGTGTCTTGGGAGCCAAGTGAAGAAAGTGTTTCAAAGAAGAGCTCAATTGGATTAAATTCTGTTGATTGGTTAAGGAAGATGAGGACTGAGACTTGACCCTTGGCTTTAGCAATACAGAGTCATTAGTATCCTTGACAGGAGTAGTGTCAGTGGAGAGGTTGGGGAAAAAACTTGATTAAAGTAGGTTCAAGAAGGAACGGGAAGAGAGAGAATGGAGACAGAAAGTTAAGAAGATGCACAGAATCCAGCTAGATGGCTAATCTAAGACAAGTAGCTTTGCCTAGGGTAGTGATGGAAGTCTTTTTCAGGAGAGGAAAGAGATGAAAGAGGACCTATCAAGAAAGACAACTCGGTTTCTGGCTTATGTAACAAGCGTATGGTGAGTGGTACTATTCAAGAGAGAGGGATCACTGGAAGAGAACCAAGTCATGTGGAAGAGCATGAATTCAATTGAGATATAATGACTGACAACTGGCATGCCTTTAAAACATTACATGGAAACGGATGAAGGAAGTGTGAACTAGAGATAGAAATTTGGGCATCATGGTGTGCTGACAGCTATTGAAACTTCAGGCTTAGAAGAGAATGCCTAGGATAAAATAAGGAGTGAAGAAATAGGGCCCAGGGCTGGGCCTAGAAGGGCTCCAACATTCAGTTGCCTGATAGAAGAGGAAAAACCTACAGAGGAGACACAAGAAACAACCAGAAACATGAAAACAAAACAAAACAAAACAAAGTAAAGAAGAGGCTTACTGCTAGGAAAAAAATGTATACCTTAGAGTGGTGAAGGGGGAAAAAACAAAAAGACACCTGTAGGAAGGCCTCAGTCCACTCAACGAATAACTAAATACAAAGGCAAGATCATGTCCAGAGAAGGAGAGGAGTAAGTGAGGATATGAGACTTGAAAAAGAAAAGTAGTGTCGATATAAAAACAACATAATGGAAGACCTCTATAACTCTATACCACAACTACTGGAGACAGGGTCCACTATGGTGTTCACTACTATAAAAAAGAGCCTTTCATGGCCAGGAAAAAATATATCTTCCTGATAAGCTTAGTTTGCCGACAGACACTCCAGCAAGAACTACAGAAGTCACTGAGTTTGTTTTTCTATCTTGACTCTGAATCAAGACATCCTAAAACAACCAGTTCAAAGCAGGTACTCTGTAATGAGCCACAACTAAAACTATTGTTTTTCTTATATCAACATATATATGCCACAGATGTCCTTAATCATTATTCCATCCCTACTCTTTGTATAACTCCAGGGACTTTTAACTTTTATTTTCTTCATTTCTATGTTATCTGAATTTTTTTTAGCACATGTATTCCAATTATAACCAGAAATAAGCAAATACTTTTTGAAGTTTGTCAGTTCTGGCTGGGCCTCTATGGGAAGCGTCCTCACAAACCATCACTATATGGGAGTTTTAACATATTAATATAATTTTTAGATATTATTGAGAGAACTAAGAAAATACCTCCTGAGCAAATGGCATTTAATTAAGATGAAGTCTGCTATTAAAATTAATGTAGAAACTATAATTTTCTCTTTTACTTTAAGAGCAAAATCAGTTCATTTGAGAAGTAGAATATTTAAGCTATTAGTGAATTTTCAAAGAAAGAGCATATCCTTTGCTGCATGTAATTGCTGGCGTTTTCTAAGATGAATAGTGTGGTAAACTTATGACTCTTGATTAATTTCAGTTTGTCTACCAGAGGGAATCCAGCCCCTATACTCTGTCTCTCACTTCATCCCTGGTCCCCATTCCTGGGGTGACGATGTCTGGTTACATAGTATTTGGCAATAAAAATGCTAAAAACTTTTAAAGCCATATCAAAATGTCCCTGCATCAAAACAGTTGTGCCTCCTGTCATTAAAAGACTACAAGAAAGTAGGCACATAGAAAGTTACTGCTGTTCCCAGGCCACCAGGAAGTACAGCACAAAGGACCGAGACTGACTATTTAAGTCCTTTTCAGTCTAAAATCCTTGAAAAATCATTTTCTACTCATTTTACTCCCTTACTATGTGACTTTTGATTTTTTAATGAATTAAGTTAGTAGCGTTATACTAGACTTCAGCAATGTCTCAAGTCCTTTTTAAAAAGAGGCATTAAATAAAATAATAAACTAAGTCAAAAATCAGTATCCTCAAACAAAAAGGGCAATGGCATCAACGAACTGCTTACCTTAATTTTAGCAGTATATTCTCCTCTACCTCCAAACAGACCAAGACCACCAAGCAAAATATCGGTGTCAGCACTGAAACGGATAGCTTCCACGGAATGGGCAGAGTAACCCCAGCCCCCGCCATGACCTGAAAGATACAAATAATAATTTATGTTTTAAAATATCCATATGTTTCAGTTATAAGACAGTATCTCCTAAACATAAACATACATACTTTCAAACCTATTCACTACACTATAATCTTCTTTGGAATAAACTTTCATTACTGCTTGAGTCTCTTCTTCCGTACTTGCGACACCCATTTTTAAATCCTGCATAGTTGCCAAGGTATCAAGACAACCTAAAAAGAAACGGACAAAAATTCAATTCCTTGAAATTAAAATTTCCCGTAATATTAAAGATATGAATGCTGGGGATAATTAAATAATAAACTCTGAGGGTGCTCAACAAATTTATTCCAAGCTTTAAGCAACATTTCATGGAATACTTAAAACCTATAAAAATTCTCCTCTGCCTGGGTAATTACCATATTTAAACATATATCATAATGTTTTACACAAAACTGTATCTTTGAAACATTGGAATGGCTTAATTGTTGAACCCTTACAAGGTTCTTCCTTTTGTGAAACTCTCTAAATTACTTTAGTTTGATTCTTAAAGTCCCATTTGAGAAAGACACAGTAGCCTAAGATAACTTTAATTGATGCTAGTTTGGGATATTTATTATGGTTATGAGATGAAATTTGTGGAAAAAGCAGCAAGGAATTATGTTTATGATCTAGTAATTATGTTTAGAAATATGATTTCACAATTGGAAATTCTAGATAAACATAAATGAGTGCTTAAAAATTATCTTTAATAATGTTTAAAAGCAATAAAATAAGTAGTTGTGTGGATTCATATAAAATTTCCAGCAACAGAATATATACTGTAAAAGCCCTATATCTCAAATTAATTTAATAGTAGTGAAGATAATGTGCTGTGGAAAACGGTGCTACGTAAGAAGAGAGAGAAGTAGTATCTATAAAATTGATATAATATTTTATAGAATTTATTTTATAATGTATATAAATTAAATATTATAATTAAATATTTGAATATTTAACCTAGATCTCTAAAGTTTATATTCAAGTTAAGCAAAATAAGATTTTTAAAGATCTACCTATTAGGAAAATTATATTCAGGACTGCTTTTATATTTGGGCATATATGAATCCTTCATAGTGTTGGTATAAGTCTGATATATTGTTTTCTGTAGGATAAACTTCTTAAAGTTAGAGGATTTAACTTATTTTGCACGTAGCATATTATTGCTTAACAAACGTGACAGACTGATATACAAATTTAAATACTCTAGAAAAAAATTCCTCAGCACACATTAATGAAAATTAGCTGGTTATCAAATAGCAACCCTACCTAGAATGTGCAAAGCTGCATGAGATCGAGTGGTGAGAGCCCTTGATCCTGTTGGTAAGGCAAGTTCAGGACTTAGAATACTACATCTGGACTGCATGTCTGCTACAGAGGGAAGTCTGGCATCAGCAACAACTGCATTGTAACACCAGAGTTCTCTAGTATTCGGTCGAAACCTTTCAAGAAAGAAAATAATTACAGCACCTCAACATAATAGTTTCATTTAAGAAAAACTTCTGAAGTATAGTTGATAATACAAAGAGAACACACAGCCAGCTTAAACAGGATAAAATGTACCTCATTATTTTCCATACTTGACCTAAACATATAAATAAAATGATTTATGTCACAATAAGTGAAATAATTTGAACAAAACAGTAAAATAGATGACAATACTTCATGAATAATAGAGTAACAGTATATTTAACAGTCTGATGCGTACATATAAATATGAAGCTTTTGTACAACAAAAACTCCATGAAAAAAGTTTAAAGACAAAGGATAAGTTAAAAGAAAATATGTGAAACATACATATGAGACAAAACACAATATCCATAAGGTGTAAGAGTTACAGCAAGCCACTGAGACAATCAATCCAATACCCAAAACGGCAAAAGACACGGAAGGCTGTTCTTAGAAAGGAAGCACAAACAGAAGGTGTGCAGATGTTCAACCTTACGAGAAAACAGCAAAGCATCAATAAAAACCATAAGGTGCTCACAATGCCCTCTTGCCGTTATCTCATTGCTTTTATCGCTTTCATAACAAAATTCTCAAAAAGCTGTCTCTACTTCTTTACCTCTTTTATTCCATGAATTCTTTTTTGGAAAGTTGTTTTTATCAACTACTGAGTACACACAAAAGAACAGTAACAAAATATTTTAAAAATAAGGTATGATGAATAATGACACGCTGTACACTAGTAAAAAGAACTTTACCATCATCTTTTAATTACCCTGTGTCTCTCTTTCTACTCAATTCCTTTTCAAACATCTTGAAATTTAAAATTTATCATTCCCTTGCTTTTCTTCATGATTTTTCCTATGTTTGTATCAAAATAGTATCTTATTTAAGTTTCATGTTTTTGAATGGAATACGAACAGGATATACACTTTATTCTTCTGTGGCTTGCTTTCTTCAAACAATAGAATATTCTTACAATATGTTTATACAGAGGCATATGGCTCATTCTCATTGTCATAGAGTATTTGTCATGTCATCATCACAACTAATTATCCCTTCTACTATTGATGGCAAAAACATGAAAACTACTCAATTTTTCATTACAAAAAATGCTGCTATAGACAACCTTATTCAAAGCTCTTAAAGCATAGGTACAAGAGTACAACAAAATCTTCATTCTTTCTCTCGTTGGTATGTCTACACAGAAAACACTGATCCCCTTGAAAATTTGATTCATGTCAGATATAGCTGACATTTAAGATTAGTTAAGAAAGGATGGTCTTCTCAATCAATGGTGCTTGATGATCCAAATTTTCTAAATATAAAAGCACTTAAATCCAGCAATCCCAATTCTGGGCATATATCTAAAAGAACTGAAAGCAGGATCCTGAAGAGATATTTGCACACCAAATGTTCATTGCAGCCTTAGCCACACTAGCCAAGAGGTGGAAGCAACCCAACTGCCCATGGATAGATGAATGGATAAACAAAATGCAGTAGAAACATACAATGGACTATTACTCGGCCTTAAAAAGGAAGGAAATCCTGTCACACGCTACAGAGTAGATGAACCTTGAGGGCATTATGCTAAGTGAAATAAGCCAGTCACAAAAAGACAACTATTGCATGATTCCACTTATATAACTAAAGTAGTCAAATTCATAGAAACAGAAAGTAGAATGGTGGTTGCCAGGGGCTAGAGGAAGGGAGAAATGAAGAGCTGTCCCTTGGGTACAGAATTTCACTTTTGCAGGATGAAAACATTCTGGAGATCTATTGTATAACCATGTGAATATACTTAACACTACTGAATTGTACACTTAAAAATGGTTAAAATGGTAAATTTTATGTTATGCCTTTCACTACAATTAAAAATAAAAAAATACACTTAAAAATAATACTTGGCACAGAATAAATTCCATGAAAGCAGCTGCTATAATTAGTAGCATTAATATTATTGTATTATTGCTTTTTAATTTAATCTATTGATCTTATTGTTGCTCTTTTGTAGATGATCATTCTTTTCTTTTGGTCTTTTTGTTCTATAAGTTCACTATAATGTCTCTTGATTGCAGATAATAGAAACACATTGTTTCTAATATCTGTGGATTCAAATCGCTTTTTGGTTCTGAAAAATTCTTAGGCATTATTTCTTCAAACATTGCTTCTCCTCTATTTTCTCTAATCTCTAATACTTCCTTCTTGGATGTCTATTAGATCTTCTCATTATATTCTTCAAATCTCTTAACTTTCATATTCTTTATATTCTTGTCTCTGTGGCAGTTTGGGTAATTTCACCTGTTTGAATCTCCTGATCTACTCATGCATTTGTTTAAAAAACTATTCTTCATTTATACAAGTTCTGCTGGTTGTTTTTCAAATATACCTCATTGAGTCTCATTCTGAGTCTCTTTTTTTTTTTTTGAGAAAGATTAGCCCTAAGCTAACGTCTGTCACCAATCCTCCTCTTTTTGCTGAGGAAGAGTGGCCCAGAGGTAACATCTGTGTCCATCTTCCTCTATTTATACGTGAGACACCTGCCACAGCATGGCTTGATAAGTGGTGCATAGGTCCATGCTCGGCATCCAAACCAGCGAACCCTGGGCCACCACAGTGGAACACACAAACCTAACTGCTGCGCCACCAGGCCGGCCCCATTCTGAGTCTCTTCTGCTTGCTCAATTTGGAGGTTCCATCACTTACTTTTTAAACATTTCATACACTGTTATATTCTGACAACTGCAAGTTCTGAAATTGATCCTGTTGCTTGTTCTTTTGCTAAATTTCACTAACAGTGATACTCCTTATATGTTAAGCAATCTTAGACTTTGTGCTCTTATTTGATTGACTCTTAATTACTTAAAAACCTATGGGCCTAAATGGAGGAGACTTTTCTCTAAAGATGATTTACACTTGTCTTCTGCTGGAGACAAAGGGGTATTACCTATCTGATCCCACTTTAGCATCATTCCAAGGCCAGAAACTTAATCGGAGAGTTTCAGGATGAGTTTCCATCGCCCTCACCTTGCAGTGGGCCCAATCTGTTTGCCAAATTGCAGTGCTGATATCAGCATTTGCCCTCAGCGAGATCCTGTACTTATAGTGTTGACTACTTACTGCTCAAGTGTCACTTCATGGAGGTATGATTTTTATATTCTGCTGGGGTAGCAATACTTACATAGGACAAAATAGACTTTAAAACAAAAACCAACAAGAGAAAAAGAAGGGCACTGTATAATGATAAAGGGAACAATTCAACAAGAGGATTTAACACTTGTAAACATCTATGCACCCAACATAGGAGCACTGAAATATATAAAGAAATTATTAACAGACATAAAAGGAGAAATAGTAACACACTAATAGTAGGGGACTTTCACACTCCACTTACATCAATGGATAGATCATCCAAACAGAAGCTCAATAAGGAAACACCGGCCCTAAATGACACAGACCAGATGGGCTTAGCAGATATATACAGAACATTCCATCCAAAAACCACAGAATACACACTCTTTTCAAATGTACACAGAACACTCTCCAGGATACATCACATATTAGGCCATAAAACAAGTCTAAATAAATTTAAGAAGATAGAAATAATAGCAAGCATCTTCACAGACCACAAGGGTATGAAACTAGAAATCAACTACAGGAAGAAAATTAGAAAAGCCACAAATATGTGGAGATTGAATAAAATGCTACTGAACAACGATTGGATCAATGCAGAAATCAAAGGAGAAATCAAAATATACCTGGAAACAAATGAAAATGAAAATAAGACATGCCAAAACTTATGGGATACAGCAAAAGCAGTTCTAAGAGGGAAGTTTATGGCAATACAGGCCTACCTCAAGAAACAAGAAAAATCCCAAATAAACAATCTAACAGTGCACCTAAAGGAACTGGAAATAGGAGAACAAAGCCCAAAATCAGTAGGATGAAGGGAAAAAAATTAGAGCAGAAATAAATGAAATAGAGACTTAAAAAACAACAGGAAAAAAAATCAATGAAACTAAGAGTTGGTTCTTTGAAAAAATAGACAAACCTTTAGCTAGACTCACCAAGAAAAACAGAGAGAAGGTTCAAAAAAAAAAAAAAGAAGGCTCAAATAAATAAAATCGAAATGAAAGAGAAATTACAATGGACACCTCAAAAATACAAAAGATTATAAGAGAATACTACAAAATGCTATATGCCAACAAACTGGATAATACAGAGGAAATGGGTAAATTCTTAGAATCATACAACCTTCCAAAAGTGAATCAAGAAGAAACAGAGAATTTGAATAGACCAATCACCAGTAAGGGGATTGAAACAGTAATCAAAAATCTCCCAAAAAATGAGTCCAGGACCAGATGGCTTCTGTGGTGAATTCTACCAAACATTCAAAGAAGACTTAATACCTGTCCTTCTCAAACTCTTCCAAAAAACTGAAGAGGAGGGGAAGCTTCCTAACTCATTCTATGAAGGCAACTTTATCCTGATACTAAAATTAGACAAGAACACAAAAAAAGGAAATTACAGGCCAATATCACTGATGAACATCGATGCAAAAATCCTCAACAAAATACTAGCAAATCAAATACAACAATACATTAAATGTATGATGATGATGTATGATGATCACACCATGATGAGTGGGATTTATTCCAGGGATGCAGGGATGGTTCACCATCTGCATATCAATCAACGTGATACACCACATAAACAAAATGAAGACTAAAAATCACACGATCATCTCAATAGATACAGAGAAAGGATTTGGCAGGATACAGCATCCATTTATGATAAAAAAAACTCTGAATAAAATGGATATAGAAGGAAAGTACCTCAACATAATAAAGGCCATCTATGACAAATGCGCAGCTAATATCATTCTCAATGGAAAAAAATTGAAAGCTATCCCTCTAAGAACAGGAATGAGACAAGGATGCCCACTCTCAGCACTCTTATTTAACATAGTATTGGAGGACTTAGCCAGAGCAATCAAGCAAGAAAAAGGAATAAAAGGGATCCAAATTGGAAAGGAAGAAGTGAAACTTTCATTATTTGCAGATGACATGATTTTATATATAGAAAACCCTAAAGAATCCACCTAAAAACTTTTAGAAATAATAAGTGAATAAAGTTGCAAGATACAAAATCAACATACAAAAGTCAGTTGCATTTCTATACACTACTAACAAAGTAGCAGAAAGAGAAATTAAGAATATAATCCCACTTACAACTGCAACAACAACAAAAAATACCTAGGAATAAACTTAAGCAAAGAGGTGAAAGACCTGTACACTGAAAACTATTAAATATTACTGAAGGAAACTGAAGACAGAAAGAAATGGAAAGATATTCCATGCTCTTGGATTAGAAGAATTAACATAGTTAAAACATCCATACTTCCTAAAGCAATCTATAGATTCAAAGCAATCCCTATCAAAGTTTCAACAACATTTTTCACAGAAATAGAACAAAGAATCCTAAAATTTATATGCAACAACAAAAGACTCCAAAGAAAGAACAAAGAGAGAACAAAGAACAAAGCTGGAGGAATCACACTCCTTCACTTCAAAATATACTACAAAGCTATAGTAATCAAAACAGCATGCTACTGGCACAAAAACAGACACACAGATCAATGGAACAGAATCAAGAGCCCAGAAATAAATCCACACATCTATGGACAGCTAATTTTTGACAAGGGAGCCAAGAACATACAATGGAGAAAGTCTCGTCAATAAATGGTGCTGGGAAAACTGGACAGCCACAGGCAAAAGAATGAAAGGAGACCATTATCTTACACCATACCCCAAAATTAACTCAAAATGGATTGAAGACATGAATCTAAGACCTGAAACCATGAAACTCCCAGAAGAAAACATAGTCAGTTCACTCTTTGACATCTGTCTTAGCAGCATATTTTCAAGTACCATGTCTGCCCAGGCAAGGGAAACAATAGAAAAAATAAACAAATGGGATTACATTAAACTAAAAAGCTTTTGTACAGCAAAGGAAACCATCAACAAAATGAAAAGACAACCTAACAATTGGGAGAAGATATTTTCAAACCATATAACTGATAAGGGGTTAATATCCAAAACATATAAAGAACTCATACATCTAAGTCAACAAAAAAACTAACCACCCAATTAAAAAATGGGAAAAAGATCTGAATAGACAATGCTCTAAAGAAGATATACAGATGATGAACAGGCACATGAAAAAGATGTTCAACATCACTAATTTTCAGGGAAATGAAAATCAAAACTACAATGAGATATCATCTCACGTCCATCAGAATGGCTATAATTAATAAGCCAGGAAACAATAAGTGTTGGAGAGGATGTGGAGAGAAGGGAACCCTCATACACTGCTTGTGAGAGTGCAAACTGGTGTGGCCATTATGGAAAACAATACGGAGATTCCTCAAAAAATTAATAGAACTACCATATGATCCAGCTATTCCACTGCTGGGTATTTATCCAAAGAATATGAAAACACGAATGCATAAAGATACGTGCACTCCTATGTTCATCACAGCATTATTCACAATATCTAAGATTTGGAAGCAACCTAGTGCCCATTAAGGGACAAATGGATAAAGATGTGGTAGATATACATGATAGACTACTACTCAGCCATAAAAAATGATGAAACCTGGGTTTTTGTGAGAACATGGGTGGACCTTGAAGGTATAATGCTCAGCAAAATAAGTCAGAGGGAGATAGTCAAATACTTTGTGATCTCACTCATAAATAGAAAATAACAACAGACACACACATCGAGACAGAGATTGGATTGCTAGTTACCAGAGAGGAGGGGGAGGGAGGAGGGCGAGAGGGGTGATTAGGTACATGCGTGTGGTGATTGATTGTACTTTGTCTTTGGGTGGTGAGCATGATGTAATCCACACAGAAAGTGAAATATAATGATGTACCCTCGAATATATATACATACATATATATATATATATATATATATACACATATATATAATGTTATAAACCAATGTTACCACAATAAAAAAAAATACAACAGGAAGCAGACTCAGGGCAGAAGGAAAGTCAAAGTAAGCTAATACCGAATCTGCAATGTTTTTGAAAGCTGTAAAATGCAAGTACCCTGCTAAAAAACACAATGGACACAAAGCAGCCTGAAGTAAGGATAAGGTAACAAACTCTGATCCTGATTAAGGGAAAACACCTTCCAGCTGTTTCACTGAAACAGAGAAGGAGACTGCCCTCATCTTTTAATCTCCCTTTTGGAACAAGGGGCTAAATCAGGACCTGGCAAGGCATTTGAGATCATCTGACCCACTGCTACTACCACATGTGAGAAGGCAAGGTTCAATGCACTGGACTGCACACTTCTGAGTCCTGTTAACACTCCAAGGAAATGGCTCTAGTCTACTGTTAGAATCTCAGTTCTACTGTTACCTCTAATTTAGAGAATGAATTTCTAATTTAGCGAATGTATCCAAAAACAAACTCCATACTGCCAATTTCAATTTTTATTTTGTTACGCAAATTTACTTCATTTAAAAATAAAAGATATAAGGATTATAGAAAGTAAAATATCAATTCAAACCTAGATCCAAACCAGAGCCTACTTTTTGCTAAGTCTCTTGTACACTGACATCTAATCAGTAAACAATTGAGGACAATTCTGTCTTTACACCACTCGCCTCTCTATCCCCTCCACTCTATCCCACTGTGACCACTCTAATTTTGGTTCTTAGTACCTCATGTCTTAAGAATTACTCTAAGACTACTCCCCTCTAGTCTCTTGTTATCTAATCTATCCTGTTTAATGCTGCTAAGGAGAGCTAAAAGCACAACTCAATTCTGGCCTCCAGGCCTTCACACAAAATGCCCAACAGACAGTAAGCTGGTCAGCAACCTGGGAAGAACTCTAATTCCTTTACCCCGAATGCAGGCCTCAGGAATGAAAACACGGCCTCTTAAGACTTGCCTGGCTGATGGAGAGTAAAGGAGGCATGGGCAGAGAAGCAAGACAGAGAAAGTCTTTTCCCTCTCCTGACTCAAGCCACTTAAACCTTTCAACTTATCTGAACTCCTGCCTACTAAGGCTGGCAAATAAACAATGCCAGAGGCGGAAAACATGCTAAGTCCTGTGATAAGCCACTCTGGTAATGGTGGGGTACACCTCCTACTAGTATTCAAAGCTAGAAATGCTGAGAAGGATAACTCTATTCTTTACTCATTATGTATATAAAGCACCATAATAAATTTTAAACAAATAATATAATTTCTTGAATCTCTTGTGTACCTGTATCCATCTCTACATTTTTACTGTTTCCAGAGTGTGATAACCCTGCACATTTCTCTACCAACATGAGAATTTTGTTATGTACATTCTTAAAGGGAAAAGCTCATTTATCTCATTTATTCTGTACTGTCTTTAGTGTAATTTCTTCTACATAGTTGGCAATAATAAGATATTTATGGGAACAAGAAACAGAATGAATCCTAGACAATATAGACAAGATTACTGATAGACTAAAAATAATTAACAATAAAACTCTTGAAAGTAAACTGCTTATTACAATGACAGTAGCCAACACTTCTGTAGCACCTACTACGTGCCTCTGCTCTAAGTTCTTCAAGCCTCATCACAATATATGGGGTGGGTACTATAATTATCCCTACTTTATAAGTGAGAAAAATGAGACACAGAGAGTCAAAGTAACTCCTCCAAGGTGACATGGAAAGCAAATTGTGAAGCTGGGATAAACGTAGGCAGTCTGGCTCAGAATGCATGTTCTTAACCACCACCCCATCCTATAACGGTTCCTGTGAATCACTATGACAGAAGTGTAGTTAACAAACAGGAGAGTTTTCATGTGTGAAGAGTCTGCCTATACATGAATTTCATACTATCACAACAGTATAATTTGATCAAAATTTATTTACTACACTATTTTATAAACAGAGAAGCTTACCTCCAAATGACATCATACACAGGATCAAGACACACACCAAATCCTTGTAGATCCTCTTGTTCAGAGTCATTAAAAGTTTTACAACTCCCATCGACTTTATTTATTAGAAGACATTTGAATGGAGGGGGTTCTGATATAGAAGCAGGCACCAAGCCTTGGGGAAAAATATTTACATATTTTAAAGATGCATTACCTTTTCATACTCCCCCCAACTTATAAGGTAAGTATTACTTATAAGGTAAGTATTGTTATCTCCATTTTACAGATGAAGAAATTGAGACTTAAAGATGTTAAGTAACTAAAAATCTTTAAGTAGCAGAATTAGGACTAAAACCTCAGGCTGTCTAAATTCACAATATACACTCAATTTCTACGCTATACCACTCCATTCTATATTATTCATGATACCATGGACACAAGTATGGATTAATACCTTGGTCTTAATGAGACTTCAAAGTTTGATTTATGTAATCTTCCATAAAATTTAATTTCTACCCTTTATTTAACAAGAATCAATGCAGAAAAATTTCTTCTTCCAATATAGGTTTTCTTTTGTGTGTGAAGAAGTTTGGCCCTGAGCTGATATCGGTTGCCCGTCTTCCTCTTTTTGCTTGAGGAAGATTGTTGCTGAGCATCTGTGGCAATTTTCCTCTATTTTGTACGTGCGACACCACCACAGTAAATGGCTTGATGAGCAGTGTGTAGGTCCATGCCTGGGATCCAAACCTATGAACCCCAGGCCACCAAAGCGGAGCACACGAACTCAACCACTATGCAACTGGGCCAGCCACGCCAGTCTAGGTTTTATCCTACTACAATTTAGCTCATATTACTACCACTCTTTAGCTTACAAATACTTTGGTTTCTAGATCTCCCAATTATTTCATTCTTCTAGCACATAGACACAGATAAACACAGATACTTAGAAGCTTCTTTTAAACTTCTTTAAACAGAAAGAAAAAAAAGCTACAAGACTATATCTCATAACAGGAAAAGATGAACCATTTACTACCAGTCAAGACAAGGATTTTTGGGGAGGACGTTTGTTTGTGATGAGTATTACCTATTATGTGTTTACTGGCAAAAATTTCTGATGTAGCAAGCACATGAGAATTAATAAGTGCTTCATCAATTCGTAAGAAAGTCTGGTCACCACTTGCACCTATCCAGGTAGCTTTTCTTCCATATTTTGATCCAATGTTAGGCATGGGAGCTGGTTTTGCATTCCAATATGGCACATCCAAAATTGGTCTGCCCAGTTGTCCTTTCTAAAAGATTAAACAGACCATATTAACAATATTACTGGATAAATAATCTATAATTTTTTATAAAGTTAAGGAGACAGTAGACAAAAATAGCTCTATGAGACATTATTCTTCATCAATTGTTAGTAGTGTTTTTTAACAAATGACATTTATGTGAAATTTGGACCAAAGATTTATAAAGGGATAACACAATTTCTACTATTCCTAGGAATTTTCCCCCTAATAAACCACAAATTGCATTATTAAGAAAAATAATAATAAGATTAAAGTATTTCCATGCAAGAAATCTCCTTGAAGTATTGTGACTATCTTCACTACATTTAAATGAAAAGTATAATAAATATACAATATGTTAAAAAATTAGCATTACAAATCGTTCATTTAAAAAAATCACTTTTATATTTTAAGTTGATAGTATAACAGAAAGTCACTGTTGAACTCACAGAGTCTGAAAATATTTGGGTAAAAGATCAAAATCATAAATACTGCAACTGTGAAGACAATTAGAAAATTACGTATTTTCCTCATGATCATATGTTAATAAGTTATTTATGTTTCAAGATAAACAGCAAAATCAATGGTAAGGAATGATGTCTTAAGTTAATAACTGTTAACTCACTTAAAAAGTATGGCTGTCTATAGGTACCTGGTTAAGTAAGAGTTTAAAAAGTAATAGAAAGTTTCTCACTACTAAGCTAGCAGCTGTAAAAGACAGTTGATGTTGGACTGGTAACTACTCATCCTCCCCTGGCTCAGGGGCTCAGCGTTTTCCTTCTAAAAACCCTCTGCAGGGTAGAAAATGCTCTACCATGGCACCCAGGGTTATCTACAAGTGATAGGAATGAGAAACCATAGCAAAAAACCCAAAGAACAGGGGAGCCTGGAGCACTGCAAACAGCCTAGTTAAGTTCTCACCTGACAACCAGGTTTCTGGTAAGTTCTATGACTCCTTCAACACCACAGCAAGAAAGCACAGCCACAAAGTGACTGCAGAAGCAACAGAGCTTCAGTCCCTGGGCTGAACCAGGGGAGGGAAAAGTGGCAAGCACATGAGAGAGAAGCAGCCAAAAAATGTTAGTGTTTATTCTCAGCTTATTTCAATATCTATCCTTATTATTATTATTATTATTTTTGGAGGAAGATTAGTCCTAAGCTAACATACACTGCCAATCCTCCTCTTTTTGCTGAGGAAGACTGGCCCTGAGCTAACATCTGTGCCCATCTTCCTCTACTTTATACGTGGGGTGCCTGCCACAGCATGGCTTGATGAGCCATGCTAGGTCTGTGCCCAGGATCAGAATCAGTGAACCCCGGGTGGATGAAGTGGAGCGTGCAAACTTAACCACTATGCCAACAGGCTGCCCCTTTACCCTTATTTTTTAACAACAAAGAAAAGGAACATAAAAATGTGAACAGTGAGCAAAGTACATCATACTCAGGGATATATTATGCTATTGGAGGAAAAAGAAATTAATTCTATTTTTCATTGACTATTGAAACAAATATCTATTCCCTTATTATCAACCAACTAATGTGAAGAAAAGTAGTCCAAAAATATGACAAGCGTCTGGACAGCTCCATGGGATTCAGGCTGTGGTTATAAATAAGCCACATTCAAATTCATAAAAGTTCACAAGTAGGACTGCTGGGGATACAGGAGAATAATGGTTGTCTGATTTCAAATACTACCACTCACATTTCTCCCAAAACAACATAAAACCAAAAAACAGAGCAAAGAAAATCACACGACTCAAGCTTTCAGCAATATTAGGAAACAGCACATCTCAGGACCTTCCAGTGACCTGTAACAGAGAAGAAACCAAATTCCAACAGAGTTTTCTCTACCCACCTGCCACTGCAAGCCTGAGCAGGTGGTAAGTGCAAAAGGGGAGGCTTAAAAGGGAGAGGAGTATAGCAGACTTAGAAAAAGCACTGGCAAAATCATCCCCTCAAGGAGAAAATCCAACCCTTAATGTCGAAATACTAAATATGTATAAGGGCTTGAAGGCTCATAGCATCAGCTACAGGAAAAAGGCTCCAAAGTGTGCAGGACCATTTCTCACTCATCAGAATGATGCACATTAAAAGGTTTGTCAACACATTCTATTGGCAAGGCTGTGGAGAAATGGGCACTCTCATACACTGCTGGTAAGAATGCAAAATAGAGGAGAATTAATATCTCACAAAACTACATAGGCATTAACCTTCAACCCAGCAATCTTACATCCAGAAATTTAGCTCAAAGATATACCTCTAACAATATTCATTGCTATTTTGCAAAATACTGGAAAGTACTTAAATGTCCAAGCATAAGAAATTGATTGAATAAGCTATAGTACATATACACAATGTACTATGCGGATGTTAAAAAAAAGAATAAAAATATCTATAAACTGATATGGAAAGATTCTGGGAGATACAGTAAAGTGAAAAGAGCAAAGTGTAGAAGAGCATATATAAAATGCTTCCTTTTAAAAAATAAAGGGAAATAATTATATATACGTATATACACACACATAGCTATATCTAGATCAATACAGATACAGATAGATAGACAGTGTGTGCTTATTTATTTATTAATTTTTACAAGAAGGAACACAGGAAGAATGAACTGAAAAACAATGAAGTTTGTTACCTACAAGCATGGAGCAAAGGGGGTAGGGAGGCAGAGATGCCAGGGATATGGGAGGGAATGACACTTGATTGAGTATACCATTTTTATATAACTTAACTTTTGTAAACATGTTAATGTTCTACATATTCAAAAAATAAAATTCCATCTAAGGATGTAGGAGGAGGGATCCTTAAACTAAAAGCAAACTGAAACAGCATATTGGACCACAAACCCCACTCCTTGGAAGTGTGAGAGCTCCAAGTTGGCAGGACATGGTAGGGGTCAGCATTTTAACCAGTGCCTTCCTAGGGAAGGCTAGGAAGATGGTAACAATCTTCAATCTTCAATCTAGGGAGAAGAGGAACCCCACTGTGTGACAGTTCTTTGAACCTGGGACTTTTCTGCCCTACCTATGGCATTCCAGGGAGCCTCACTCTTCATTCATGGCTGAAGGCCAAAGTTATCTCCACGCTGAAGGGTCATCCCGCTTTCTCCCCCAACTCCTGAGATCAGATCTTATTCACTTTACAGAGATTAACCTTGTCCAGGATAGGGTGAGATAAAAGTGACCTGGTAAAAGGGTCTGTTTTCAGAGACAAAGGGAAAGGGGGGTGATCCTTGGCTGTTGCTGTTCTTTACAAAGAATCTATCATTTCTATCTATTTTTATTCATATAAAAGTGTTTTTTTAATAATAAAAAAAACAACCAAACAAAGTCAATTCTATTCCAAAGGAATAACATAATTCCAGTGAAGGGGGGTCGGGAGAAAGGATCTAAGTAACTTACGAACACAGTATGTGACCATATACCTTCAGTCTAGGGTTAGGACGTAGGTGAGAGGGGGCAGGAGCAAGAGTGACAGACAAACCCTGACATCTTTTCAGTGAGCTTGCTACAGTGCTGTGGACAAAGCAAATATAAAACTACTGTAGAGAGTTTAGAAACAAGTGAGCAAGAGATAAATGTACTGGTATTTCTGGGAGCCAGGATTCTTACTGTAGAAGAAGGGGCATAAATATGGAATGGGACAAGGTAAGAAAGTACCCTGTGGGAATGGACTGGAATTAGAGGTATCAGTGTGTGCTTGTGATTTCTAAAATACATGCATGTATGTATATACGTACATATATGTGTACTGGGGATGCAAAGACATCCTATAGTAATGAATACATCGAGTCTTCATTTGATGTCCAATACTATTCCCCACTAAAAAGAACCCAGGTTCTTGAAGAAATGGCTGATTCCAGGACTGATAGAGACAAGCCTGGGATACCCATTATGCCACAAAGTAAGAAAGCGCTCAAAAAAATTAAGGGGCATGTCGCAAGAACACAGCCAGTTTGAAAAGACTCCCACTGGCCAACTCTGGGACAATCTAAGTACCCAAATAATTAAGGACAGTAATGAATAAAATACAAATACAATAGTAAGTTGACAGACCAATAATACGTAGACAAACAAACAAATAATAAAAGAGGGCTCCTGCTGACAGTAAAATGCAAAGGGCCGACAGGTAAAACGTGAGTGTGTGCTGGAGGTGAAAAATCATTTTGCAGCCATTATAGTAGACTGGTACAGGCAAGAATAATCAATGGATGCTGAATGTAGGGGGAAATTTTGATGAGAAACAGATATCTTAAAACTTTCTTAAATGCGTCAACTGACAGATTGCTTATTAGTTTCAAGGGAAAAAATACTAAGTATGCAGCAGAGAAATCAGACAATATTTTCCAGGCGATCAAAATTTACATCACTAATAAGAGGCAGGTGGGCATTGTGTGCTTCCAGATGGAATGCTCTGAGAAGAACACCAACATCACTTATACAACATTTTGGCCTGGAATGCACAATCTGAATCTAAACATGAGGAAATATGAGAGAAACAAAAATGAGGAGCATTTTTTTTAAAGTACCATATTCTTTGAAAATATCAATGTTCTAATAGACAAAGAAAAGGTCTGGAAATGTTATAGATCAAAGGAGACTAAAGAAAATGACAAGCAAATACAATGCCTGATCCTAGACTGGAGGAGAAAAAACGCCAAAATAATTATTGGGTCAACTGGCAAAATACCAACTCAAGTATTTAGGAGTAAAAGGGTCATAATGTATGTAAGTTATTCTGAAAGGATCCGGGAAAAAAAAATGTTTTATATACATACATACCCACAGAGTGTGTGAGAGACAATGAGAGTGCACATGTGCAAATGGTAAAGCAAACCGATCAAAATGCTACCAATAGGTGAATTTACGTATTATTTTTTGCAACCTTTCTGTAAACTTAAAATCATTTCCAAATAAAAGATTTTTTTTTTAAGTTCAAATTTACGTTTTTTTAAAAATCAAGAGTTGCAAATTACATCCTAGAGACTTAAGTTAGAGAGTTCTGAATAGTTACCCATGTCAGAGATGGTATAGGTTTACTAGCACAGTCTTAACGAAGCTTTTCCTTGATCTCTACTAGGCCCAAACTACACAAAATTCTCAGAGCATTTTCACTCTTTTCAAGCTTTGGCAAAAAGAGAAAAGCGAAACAGACAGGCAAACAGACAGAGACCACAGAGAGAGAGGGAGAGGAAAGAGGAAACTATAATTTTAAACAAATCTAATAAGAAAACTAGGTTCTTAAACAGTTCTAAAATAGAAATAATTCTATATGTTAAGAAAAATGAATTTCTACAAACTACTTGGGAAATAAGCTTTCAAATCAAAGAATCAGTTCTACTGAATGCTTAAAGGACTTTGGCCTGGAATAAACATGTACAATTCCAACACAGCTGTTAAATTTAATAAAGTGTAATGCTACACTACAGAAGAAAATTATTTCAAAGTAACATCATTCAGGTTTTGGGTGTGTTAGGTGTGGAGACAAAAAATATGCATATGCAATAATTATAAGAATTTCACTGAAACCAGAAAAAATAGCTAACAGACAAATTTTAAGGCAATGGTACAATGCAATATTATCAATGCTTAAAAAATTCCTTACAGAAAAACTTCCAAATGTGAAGACCTGTCCATCCAATAAAAGTACTGCCGTGTGGTTGCTGCCTGCAGTAACTTGTGTGCTAGGGCCTGGCAATGCTTGAACAAGAGTGGGACATCCCCTAGGTTAAAAAAAAAAAATTAAGTTAACTTCTTACAAGACCTAACTGAAATAAAAAACAATAAATAAACAATGCAATAAGAAATAGAAGAGATAAAAGGCACTAATAAGAATATCCGGTAAACACTTAGTTAGGTACTATATGCTTGTCTCCATTCTAGATGCTAGGTGTACAAAGATGAAAAAGATCTAATCACTGACTTTACGGAGATCATTAAAAAGATTTCCTGAATTTACTCCCCTAATTATGGACACATAATTTTTATTTTTTATGAAAGACTGGTGTGCTACATTTGTTTTAAAAGGAAAAAATTTTATCTTTTATACAGAATGGTGTGTTAGAGATCTCTACAAATATTTGTTGAATGAAATAAAAAATCATGCACTGTTTTAACAGGAATTCAATCCAGGAACTATAGGAAACAATTTTATGGCCTCTTTTCTACCATTTTTCTCTGATCTATAATTTTAGATTTTAACATAGTAGTTAACGAATCAGAACACAGCATCGTGAGGGGCACTGCAGCAGTGGCTAAAAGCTCAGGATCCAGAGCTAGGCTGCATGGGTGTGCAGCCTTGGTCTACTATGTAAAAGCAACATGACCAGGACTTTGAACAAGTTACTCATCCTTTTTGCATTTCAGTTTTCTCTTCCATAACATGGAGTATAATACTACAGAGTATCTCCTCCATAGGGTTCCTATGAACAATAAAGAAGCTCATATATGTCAAGTGCTTGGGTCAGTGTGTAGCACACAGTTAACATTTAATAAATTGTAACTATTACGATAAACGACATCCTTGTATCCATCCTTGCATCACTTTCCCATTTACTAACCACTTTCAGTAATCATTATCTGTAATTAGAATCACCATCACTATAGAAACAGTCCACATAATAGGAATGCTCTGTTTCTGAGAAAATGTAATTACGATACTTTAAATTTTAAAATTACATATAATATTTTCAATGATTATTCAAGCTGCAATGAAAAATGAACTGTAAAGGGGCAACACTGGCAGCTGGAAACCTAGTTAAGAAAATTTTACAATAATCTGGGTGAGTTACGATGAAGGTCTGAACTAGGAACAGTGTGGACTGAAAGGAATGAATGAATTTGATAGCTCTGTACAGAATGGAACTGACTGGACTTGGTAAGTGATTGATAAGGGGCAAGGAAAGTTTTTTGCTTAAGCAACAAGGTAGATGGTGGTAACATTCACTTAAGCTATGAGAATGAGATCTAAAAAGATGATTAGAGAGAAAAGACAAGATCCTAGTTTCCATTATGGGTCTCTTCTAACACTTTAGGTATGGATAGAGGAAGAAGAGCTCATAGAAATCCAGGACATACAAAGAGGAAAAGGAACTTTGGGAAAATGTGGTCTGAAGAGAGTCATTGGAAGAGAAAGTTTCAAGAAGGGGGAAATAATGTACATGCTAAATGCTCTAGAGACACATGCAAGTGATCTTTCAATTTAGCAAGAAGAAAGTCTCTGGTGGAAGTAGGCAGAACACTGTAGCAGATGAGGAGTTAACAGTGGGGTCAGAGACTATGCAAAACCCCTTCAAGAACCTCAGCACAAAAAAGAAAAAGAAGGAGAATCAAAAGCTAAAGGGAAAATGAAGCTGAAGGAGAGGCTTTGTTCTTTTTAAGATGACAGAGATTTGCAGAAGTTTAAACCTGTGAGGGAAGATAAAGAGGCTAAAGATATAGTTCAGAAAGGAGACAAGAAGCAGACCTAGATCCCTAAGGACAAGGTAGACAGTCCTCACAGCACAGGCAAGAAGAGGTTCCTCCTTCAGTGGAACACGCAGAAGGAACAATGAAGTAGTATGGATGCAGGTAGGTTAGTAGAGCTGGTGGGCTGAAGAATTTCCCATCTAATGGTTTTTATTTTTGTTGTGATGTGAACAGAGGCCATGTGCTGAAAGGAAGAAGGAAATGAGTGAGTAGAGAATTTGAAGATTACAGAAAAGGTATGGTAGTGAATGGAACAAGTAAATACCCAGATCAGCAGTTTTTAACCTAGATCCAAAGACTTTCTAGGAAGACTATGAGTGAACTTCAGGAGATACGTGAACCTCCTAAATTTGTAAGCCAACTTTTATGTGTATTTCTTATGTTTATTTTTCTGAAGAGAGAGCCCATATCTTTCATCAAATTCTCAAAAGGTCTTAAACCAAATAGTTCAAAACTGTAAAATGTGAGGATTACTGCCCATTGTAGAAGGATTGGTCAAATCTAGAAATCACATAGCAATCTGCATTTGTTATTTTTTTTCCTGAAGCCTATGTTAGACATGGAAAACACAGATAGATTGATTCATGCTTGAAATTTTGCCATGCCCTGGCATCAAGACCAAGAGGGTGAGAAAACTGAGGATACTTGGAAGAGCATAAGTGAAGAGAACAAGTAACAGTCTCTACCTTGTGTGGGAAATAAAGTCAAAACAATGAAAGAGAATACAGAAGTAGAGGGCTGTAGGGATGAAGTGCTGATAAAGTCAAAGGCCAAGTAAAATAAAGCAAAGCTAAATAAGAGAAGAAGAAATTGTCACCAGATTATGGGTTGTTTAAACTTAAGAATTCAGAGTTGGAGCTGTGCTAGATCCAGGATGGGTCTGGGAATAACCACCATGAATGTGGAAGTAAAGTTCACTAGATATAAGGTGTCAAGATAAGTATACTGTATGAGACCATTTACATGGATACTGAAGTTACTCACAAGTTTGACGAGATTCAGAGTGAGAAAACACTGTGAGCCAGCCACTAAATTTTCAAAGAATGAAAGGTAGGTAGGTAATAAAAGGGGAGTATAGCAGAATGGTCATGCCTCAAAAGAGCAGTAGCTATTTTACTTGAAGATGGAACAGCATCTTCATGGCTAGAAACGGCAGTGAAAGGTAAGTGGTTCTCAATTCTGAGGTACAGGGAGTTTTGGCAAATAAACAATTATTACTTTAAAAGGCTGACTGGTGAACTAATGCCCTCATAGAAATATCCGCTTCAATTCAAACAAAGAATTAAAGGGAAAGTTCCTATAACTGTTTATTTGGTAGTTTACAAAGTACCATCACATAAAATATTCATTATTTACATTATTATATAATTATTCATATATAAATATTTAGAGTCAATAATCATTGATTATCAAAATAACTCTATGGGTAGATCTGAAGAGCTAAAAGGATCTTCCCAAGAGTTGGGGGCTTCTAACACACAGTCTTTGAACTCTTTCCATCATACTAGTGAGCCTATTTATTAAATTATTTGGAAAATATAGGAAGAAGAGAAAAGAAAAATTATGTGTATGTATGCATGCCAGGCACTTTATACACTATATTAATTCTTCAACAATCCTACGGGATATTTGGCAAATTATAGGCACACAGTTGGTAAGAGATGAAGCAAAGATGTGAACCTTGTCTAAATGGTTCCAGACATGATGACTGCGTAGCATATTAATGAAGAAGTACAGTACACAAGAAAAAGATGAAACTCAGAAACACTATAAGAATCATCAAAATTCTAAAGGCAAAGGGAGAATAAAAGCATCTAAACTATATAGTCTCTTTCCCAACATCCAGGTTTAAGTTTACTGAAAATGGGAAAAGAATTTGGAATTCAGAAATTTACGAGCAAACTAAACCAAATAAGCAAACGAAAAAGAGGGTTGTAGACTCATAGCTGACTGATAGCCTCAGATGCTGTCCCTTTGGATCCACGAGGCCATTCTCCCCCTGGGATGCTATCAGCCTGTGACTAAGCGTGATGAAGGTATTAATGTTGGCCCATCTTGCCCAATTTGGGACACTTCCAAAGGCAATTTTGGCTTGAGGACACCCCATTGGCCCAGCTGAAACTCTCTCAGAATAGCACTGTAATCTAGATTCTTCCTACCCCATCCTTTTCCTTCTTTCCTTTACAGGAGTCAGACCTACATCATGTCTGAAGGCTTTCCCTGTCTATTCCTTTCACAAGAGCTTTCCCCCAATAAATCACTTGCATATCTAATCCTGTCTTAGTATCTTCTTCGAAAACCTGAAGTAATAAGGATGGATTTTCTATACTTTCGACTAAAAGTACTTTCACTGTGTTAAGCAGGATATGAATTCAGCTTTAGCTGTTCTCATGAAAGCCAAAGTAAGAGGGACTTAAACAAGATAGAAGTTTATTTCTCTCTCAGGTAAGTGTACAATTGTAAGGAGGTTATGTGGCAGTTCCATGGTGTCAGGGACCCAGACTATTTCTATTTTATAATTCTCCCATTCTCAACACGTGGTTTCCAACTTATGACAGCTCTGAGGACTTCTCCAGTTCCTGCCACCATGCATGGGTTCCAGGCAGCAAGCAGGGAGGGGAGAAGGGGAAACAGAAGAGTATCCCTCTTCCCTTTAACAGCATGATTTCAAAGTTGCACATGTCACCTCAGTGCACATGGCCATATCTTGCTGCAATGGAGGCAGGAAAATGAAGTCTTTAGCTGCACGGTCATGTCACCAACTAAAACTCTATCACCAAACGAAGCAGGGAAGAATGGGTATTAGGAAACGTCTAGCAGACTCTACCATAATTACTTCTTCACTCTTCTGGATAACTCAAAACGGTTCCTCTGAGAGACCATTAGGTTTTGTTTGAAAATTATTCAAAAGCCCCAATAACTTCAAGTTAATATTAGAGCAAAACTTCAAAACAGATAACATCAAGGAATATGATTGAATCCATTGCTGATTTTTTTAAAATGCAATTTGGGGATATTCATTGTCTTTTCAATTGCCATGAAGGGCCTTTAAAAAGATACAATTATTAAGAATATAATAGGATTTTGTGATAATCATAATTACTCATATTTTAAATGTATAATATATACATCAATTTTTCTCCTGAACCACAAAATCATCTATCCCCACAAAAGCACTCAACCACAAAATCAAGAACCACCAGTAATCTATGAGCCACACTTTGCAAAACAGCAGTATAAATACTATTTCAAGTGTAGAAATATACATTTAGAAAGAAGGAAAAGGAAGAAGAAAGAAAAGAAAAAAACTCCAGTTCCTTCAAACAAAAAGTCGGAGCACCTGGAATTGACATCTCCATGTCCTAGCTGTCCATGCTGTCCATATCCAAATGTATAGACATCTCCATTTTCCATTAAAACCACTGAAACCAAAACACACAGCTTTATTTTTTCATTATATGCATTTTATATTTCTATCCCAACTATACTGAAAGCAGTGTAATGTTCATTATTTAAAATTTATAGAGCCATTAAAAATAGGCAATCGAAGCATAAATTTATATTTAATGAGAAACAAATATAATTTTAGTTCTGTAAAATGCTTTTGTAGGTTATAAAATACATAATGTTGTTCATAATACATACTTTAAAACTCTTACAAATACCATTTAATAACACTAATATTTAACAAAACATTGGTTTGGGTCAGCTGTAAAATCTTTCTAATAATGAGTAACCACATATAAAATATTGTTCCCTCAAATATAGGATAATTATAGAGGTAGCAAATGGGTTTGAGCTCTGCACAATTATGTGCAAAATCAATGAAATGTTAGAACTTTAATATCTGTCAATGCCTTATCAAATAAGGAAATATTTAATATCAAAGATTTTAACATTTTTTATTTTTGTAAAGGTTGACTAGCACAACCTAAGTTATATAATCCAATGTCAATAATTTACTAAGAATGTAATTATTTTCTACACTTTAAGAAAATAAAGAAATCTGTTGATGCACACTTCTTATTGAACATTAAGGAAATATGGGACTACTTTATAAAAATCACAGAATTCTAGAGTTCAAAGGGATTTCAGGGATTATTTCATCTTTGGGAATTTCATGAATTGAATTACAAAATAAACCATCAGAAGACAGACTAGAAGTTCATCAGAAGAGACTGGAAGACTCTAGACAAGTACCTATTTCATCACGCCATAGCAAAGAGATTCTGTAATAAATATAAAGCTTTTATGGATTTGAGAAATATTGCCACACTATAGCTTTTAACACACAAATAACAGACTAGATTCATCAAAACTAAACAAATAAGTTATTTAGCACGATTGTAAAAATGCAGTTATACCCTAAAGTTCCGGCTGCTACCTGAATGGTGAAATCCACAGCTGACTTGTACTGCCCGGAGCTCACAGTCAAATCGCACAGAGCCTGGAGGGTATGTCGTGATTTTGCTTGCATCTTTTTCTCCCCGTTCTCCACTTCCATCTGTAAGTGTTATAATTTGTATTAAGCCATTATTCATCTTAAAAGTAAAATTTTACATCAGTTTACTATGGAAGAACAAGAGAAAAATGTTAAAAGGAACAAGCAAGAAGAATCTGCAGCTGTTAGAATTGATAGATCAAGAATCTACCTGCAAAGAAGCCATTTTGAGAAGATACACTACATACTTCTGTTTGCAAACATCACTAAATCAATAAAAACAGAGAGAAGATCTGGTTATGGATAAAACCTAATAAGCTAATCAGTTATGTAATGTAAATGGGTCATTAAGTTATAGAAATAACAAAATTCTAAATGTAATAGTTTATATGTGAAAATTTAGTTTGCATAAAAAATAACTGCATGCAAAGTCATTTAACAATTATTTTGAACTTAGTGATATTGTTAGTACTAGCCAGTTTTTTAAAAATTCCTAGCTGACTTACAAATGATGCAGATTCCCCAAACACATTTTAGAAAGGCTACCCTCTCCACGAATATTGCTAAACTCAACTGAACTTTAAAAAATTTATAAAGACCAAATAGCTTTATCCAATATATTGTAGTTCAATGGGTTACTCTCAACTCATCTTTCCTGTTCCACCTGGCCCTTCAGCCATTCTGCTTTATGGTCTTCTTCTGACCCCCAACCACTACTCTCAATCAAACCTTCCTGCTTCCATTCCTTCTTTCCTTCTCCCTTCTTTTTATCCTTTCCTCTATTATGCTTGCTTTAGGCCTTCCCTCCACCCCTGGTTTCTACATTTGACTTTGAATATTCTGGCATCCTAACCACAAAATAAAAAGCCACATTCAAGAATATAAAAATTCTAGTTTGGAATGTGTAAATAAGGGAGGCAACTTACTTTTCCTAGTCTAAAACTACATATCACTAAAATATGACCTCTGTATCATCAAGATTCAAATTCCTTGCACATGGAATAAATGTAAATATAAAAGGAATTTCAAAAGGTCAACTAGTCTAAGCTACTGTCCTGTGGTATAGCAACTCTAAACAAGTGTGTATAATATGCAGATACACATGTGGATCTACAGACACACATTTTTAATTAATTCTATATTTTCATTGCCCATTTTAGAATGCTAAACAGAATACCAAATCATTTCATGTTCACATTATGTGTTCCTTTTTTTATCTAATATTTCTAACCTTTAGTAATATCCAGACAAGACAAAATTGGCCTAAGTTATGACTTCCCTTTCTGTAACTAAATGGCTATCATTTCAAAAAGCCTTAAACTCTCTATAACACTAGGACAGTAAAACCTCACTAATTCGGAAAAACATAGAATGGATTGCCCCATACGACTTACTGGAAAGGTCTTAATCATAGAACATCAAAGTAAAAATTCAGTTTTATTACCTTCAAGCAGTACAGATTATAGATTAAACTAAATGCTACAATAAATAAAATGTGGTTACCTACATTATAATTCAAAATAGGCCTATATTACATAAAAGTGTACCATAAACATAAAAGTCCTTTAACATACAAGAATTAATTGCTGGACCCAGAGGTTGAAGGCACGTTGAAGGAATCCTTCATTTCTTGAGCCCTTGGTTTGAAAAGCTAGTGATTTTAGACAGGTTTCCCCTTATATGTATGACCCTGAAAATTCAGAGGAAGAAATTATTTTGATTTTTTTACTCAAAAAAAGATCACAAATACTGCATCTGAAGTATCATAAATTCTGAATTAGTGAGAGGTTTTACTATAATAGCATAAAGATAATGATTCCTCTTCCGTTAAATTATCTAACCTGGGTTTGCCAAATTAAATCTGCAAGAATGGATAGGCTAAAAAAAAAAAAATCACATTTAGTTTCACTCCATCCAAAAGGAAACACAACCCTAGTTCAAAGACTCCTCATCTTGGAAAGACAATGGGATGGTTAAATATAAACAAGGGCCTATACCAAAAGGAGTATCTTCCAAAGACTATTTAAGTAAAATGACAGACGTATAGAAATTTTACAGCTTTTATCTCAATTGGTAAAAATATCTAATTACTAAAATCAAATCTGATTTAACAAAGAAAACAAATTGTGTTCATCTGATTTTGCCAGACTTAACTAAATTCATTATTACAAGTATCATTCCACTTTATATAAATGTATCGAGCCTGGTTACAAGCTTTTAACTTTGAATTTAGCATTTTGTCCCCTCCCTTGAGTCAGAGATTAAATATAGACACAAATCCTACAATAGAGACATAGCATCTAGGAAGGAGGGAAAAAAAAGCCTAGTAATATACTGATCAAAACCATAGTGATTAAAAGAGTAGTGGCTATTATTTAAAGGTAAAAATAATACTAGAAACATTTTGTTCAAGTTCATCTAAACAAACTTTTATCTATATAAAATAATTCTCAATTACTATAGATGGCAAAAACATTAGTATTACAAACTCAAAAATAAGGATGAGGTTCTTAACATTATCAGCAGCAGAGGCAGAATTTAAAAAATATATGTCTGTATCTGGTATCTGATGTCCATTAAAAAAAATCAAGTACAATTCTAATAATTTAGAAATTTATAAAAGTTCATCAAAAAAGAAAGGTACTTAATAAGCGGCCAAAAATTTAGTGTAAAATTCAAGAATCAGCAAGTGAAATGTAGCAAGATTAACTGCTTAAGATCATTATTTAGTGAAGTGTTGAAATACTCTCAAGATTTTTCTTATAATTGGCCATTTAGGTATATGCATATCTGTATTTCCCTAATATGAGTATGTTCATACATATATCATGTGATATTGAAACTATAATAGCTATAAAGTTTTGACATATATGTATCTAAAACGCTGTAAGTATATATACAATATGCGTATTTGTGTACACATATAGAGAAAAGAGAATTCAGTATCTAAAGGATTCCAACTTCTAATTTTATTTAAATCTACACTTTTTGGGGTAATCTTATAGTTATGCATATCACAAAAAGTATCACAGAACACAGTGAGTATTTTGAGCAAAATCACTAAAATAAAACAGCAAAGCAGCAGCAACTACAATTTGCTAAGCACTTGCTTTGTGCTAAACACTGTGAAAATTTAAAGTGCACAGTAGATAACACTCTAGTGTTTTGGGGCCCTGGAGCCTAAGAGATTTGGATTTGAACCCTGGCTCTACTATTTACTGGTTGTGTGACAAGTGGACACTGGACCTTTTTAAGTCTTAGCTTTCCCATCCATAAAACAGCAATGATGGTATGTTACTTCACAAGGTTCTTATGAGGATTAAGTGAAATAATGTACGAAAAGTGCTCAATCAGTATTCACTATTGTTGCTTCCTTTAGTTAATACAATAATCCAATGACACAGGTACTGTGATTCCATTTTGCAGTTGGGCTAACCAAGGCTTAGAGGGGTTAAGTAACCAGCTCAAAGTAATACATGATACAGCAGTTTTGGAGTTTGATTAAAAAAATAAGGCTCATGAAGCATTTTATCACCATCAAATGGCTGACACCCTAAATCTTTTGTAAAAATAAACCAACTACACATTTAACAAATCTCAAATTTTGTACCTTTAGGATAACTGTAAAAGACAAAGCAAAGAATTCAATTCAAAGAATTAAACTAGTATTCATGGAGGACTTCTGTTTGCAAAGAATATATATATATATATATATATATATATATACACACACACACATGTATCTTGATGTAATCTTCATATCAACAAAATCAGTTAGGAATTATGATACTTACTATTATTATTATTTTTTTTTTGAGGAAGATTAGCCCTGAGCTAACATCTGCTGCCAAGCCTCCTATTTTTGCTGAGGAAGTCTGGCCCTGAATTAACATCTGTGCCCATCTTCCTCTACTTTATATGTGGGACGCCTACCACAGCATGGCTTGCCAAGCAGTGCCATGTCCGTCCGCACCTGGGATCCGAACCGGTGAACCCTGGGCCACCAAAGCGGAATGTGCAAACTTAACTGCTGCGCCACGCAGCTGGCCACAATCATTCTTATTTTTAAAATAAGGAAACTGAAGCCAAAGAGATTAAGAAATTAACGAATGGCCACACAGTTCTAGTAAACGACAAATTTAGGATTAAAACTGAGGACTAATTCCAAAAGCTATAATATTTCCATTATACCACACCATTCATTTCTAAACAGAAGGTAGGCATAAAACACATACAAGTGTTTATCAGCGTGCCTTTGGACTTCCAAGTCAGTCACTTCAAGACAGATTTCAAGACTATTTCCAGACGTTCCTAACTAGGAATACCATATTAAAATCTTTTTCTATGTAAGGCACTGAATAGCTGAAACAAATGTTAATCCAGATATCTGCTTGAAATATAGTCTATGGTTATATTTTTAAAATAACTTAATATATGTTATATGGATTATATTTTATACTTATTGATTCAGCCTTATATACTCTATTTTGCCTCAAGTCAAAATTTGCCTGTATACAATAGATTCCATCACCTTCTCTGAATTCTCTCCAATCAGCCAGAAGCTCTCCAACTTTCCATCTTAGAACTCAATCCTGTTAACAATAAATCCACAGTTCTTACCCTCCACACACCCCCATGGAAGAGTCATAGTCTAGAAAATTTTAACTATTACCATCCCACAATGTGTACCATCAACATAATTAAATGTAAGACAGAATATAGCAATTAATAGAGTGAATTTCTCAGTGGAAAACAAACAGAATAAGAAAAAAAGAGAGAAGGTAAATGTAGGAAAAATATATTTATTAAAAGACTATGACTATATGTAGCAGGAGTAAAAGCAGTGAATGGGAAGATGATTAAATGACAGTTAGGTACACTGAATGCAAAGGAGGTAAGGGAGAGAGAATCTGTGGGTGTGCAGGAATTAGTAAGTGGTAAGTTAATACTCTTTATATAAAATAGGGCACCATTTCATAAAATATTACTTACACTTTAAATTCATTTTGGTGGTAAAGAGATGAAACTGTTTCACTCTATAAAACCGTAACATCTAATACAAAAAAAAAAGCAAAACTGGCCCTACACTGTAATACTACAAAGTAAGTCCCTCCAAAGAGGTTGCTACAAATACACAAAGAGTCTTCTTATAACAGAACCCTGGGGCAGGCAAGATGGAAGTAAGGCTAGCTATTGTTGAGTACTTTCTATAGCCAACCAATGAAAAGTTGTAAAAAGTCTGTTTTGAATTTGTAAACTTAGTTTTCATTTAGCATTTCATTTTAAAATTCTGGAAAAAATAAAACTGTTTGTCCATAAGATACTAACACGGAGCTGAAAAAGTTTTAAGCTGTTTCATGAAATGTAAATATTTAACCTCAGGTAAAGTATTAGAAAAACTCCACTTTCATGTAATTGGGGGGGAAAAAAGACACTGAGAAAATGTGTTCTAATAGTGGCATAGCAGAAAATACGAGATCAGAGATTCTGGCAATAATTAAAATAATTTACATAGCACGTCCAAATATTGTTCCTTAGATTTAAATATTTATGGCATTGTTAGAGAACTCAGTAAATCAAGCAATCACAAATTTTACTATCATTAATCACATTAGACTTAAAATACTTCCAATTTTTATTTCTGCAGAATATATCTTAAGTAGTACTCTGTGCTTTTTACTAAAAACAGTGGTTTTGTCTGTTGTGTTTTGCGTTTTTGCTTTGAGTGGCAAACTGACAGATTGAGAGGGGCAAATAAAAATAAAGTTGATTATAATATATCATATGTGAAAGTTTAAAAGCATAATTAGTGTATAACAGTTTTACAGCAAAGGAGAAAATAGGACATAAAACATTAGTTAGATTAATTTGTCTATATGGAACGTGTTTTTAAACCTTTCTATTCTATTTTGCAGGGTTTATCTTAGGCATTTAAGAAAAACAGCAACCGTAAGTTGTATTAGTCAAAGAGCCCCTGGTTCACATGCTAGGATTCAAGGCAGAATTTACATATAAACTTATAAATTCTCTGCATTAAATTCTTTCCTGATCTTAGGTGACCTATAGTCTGTGGTTAGAAAGAAAATAAGGTTGCTTTAGGAATATTTTTAATTAATCCAGAACTCTGAGATCTCAAAGAATTACACAAAAATAGACTCCCAGTCACTCACAGACTCTGTTTAGACCTCTGACAGTTTCTGAGGAAGAGAGTAGGTTTACAAAATTCACTCTTTGCTTACATCTATCACTATTTAACCTTCAAATATCAAATAATCCACATGTCTTATGCATGTAAACTTTAATATTAAAACAATTTAAAAAAGAGTAAAAGTAGTCAATTCATTATCACTTTGCACACTGAATTTAGTAATTTTGCTAATTCTAAAGCAAATGAACAGCCTTAAAAAAAAGACTGTAAAATGTTAAATGGCAGTCATCTAAGAGCAGATGATAAAGGATAAAAAATAGAAAAACAATAATTACTTTTTCTACCTTCCCTTAACTTAATGAAATTTGAAAAGAAATGGAAAACAAAAAGATATACTGTAAAACATCTTCTTTATTAAAATTAACAACAACAAAAAAGAAATAAGATTGACAGTCATTGACAAACAGTACAACTTTCAGCATGTTCTTTCTCCTCAGGCTATATAACAATGATAGGAGCAAAGTAGAAGAATTAGGTTTGTACATTTTCCCAGAGACAAAATTCAAATGAGTGGAAGAAATCGGGAAAGTATCCCACCTAGTTGATAAGGAAGACCAAATACCTTTGTGCTTGTCCCGTTTATGCTTTAGCTGTGCTGGATGGGATCTGAGTCTGGCTAGAGCCTGTTCTCGATGGTTCATAAAAATAGGACCAGCAAATACAAGGGGGCCTGAGGAGAAACATTTTGTATGTGCATAGAAAAGCTCACAAAATGAAAACACTACAATGAACAAAAATAATTCAAACTAAAAAGCATGGAAATTTATTCTTTACTGTTTTGGACATTATACTGTCTTCCCAATTCCCCTATATTAACCCCCAACCCCCAACCATAATCTATTCACTATTCCACACACAAGTTTTAATATCTTAAATATAGTTTATAACGTACAAATTCTATCTTTTATAATTATAAAATTATCAGGTAGTTACTAACAGTCTCAAATAATCAGAAATTTCAATTAGAATAAATCAAATTATCTTATAAACATTTTTAATATCATATTTATTCAAACTTAGTAAACCATACATTCATTAAAAACAAATATGTTTCCTATTGAAATACCAAAAACCAACTAATTTTTAATTTAATGATTAAGTTTTAACAAGGTCCTCAAGATTTAATGTCCTTATGAGTCTTGCTATAAAACCAAGAGAAATGTTACCGACTTAACTACATTTGGTCATAAGAGGTCACAAGATGGTCAAAAACAGCAACTAAAAATTGAAACACATACGTGTATATGTATATATATAAAATCACTGCTTTATGAAGACAGAATTGTAGAAGTTGTATGTGATTTGATGTCCTAAAAAAGATAAGTCTAACTTTATGTATGATTTCTGTAACCACATACACAAAATCAGAAACAAGGATAAGCTGAGCTTCATATCGACACTGAATAGGGGAATCGAACCCAAGGTAACATTCTCGGGAACATTAACCATTCTCTCATAAAATAATTTCTTTCTCAAGCTCCACCAGGTACATACACATAACATACATATACAAATTCATACTTACATAGACTACAGTTATTTCCACTTATATAGTATTAAAGGAAAAAATCTACAGCCAAATTAATTTCAATAAAACTTAAAAATTGCTTTTCCTCATTATCCTTTAGCTTGAAAAGGAAACTTTAAATTACACCTTAAAATTTTAGTTCTTTTCTTACAGAACAGAACCACAGCTTCCTTGAGTTTTAGCAACATCAAAAATGCCTGCACATTTCAAAACATTCTAAATTTGACAGTTAAGAGGTTACCAGTATTTGAAAAGGGAATTGACAGTATGTAAGCACTGTTTCGACAGGATTCTCTATAGATCTTCAGCTATAATTAATTTTTCTAACAATGGAACAAAAATTAAACTATTGGTCTGTACTAAAATTTGACAAATGCCACATTAAATACCAAAGTACCCTTCATTAACCATCAAAAACAGGTAGAAAAAATATATTTTAATTATGTTTCTAGATATAGATAAAAATATAAGCAGCAGTAACTCTATGAAAATCCAAGAATAACATATTCTGTGATTACCACAGATAAAAATATGCTAATTAATGTTAATAGAAGAATTAACTATTATTTCCTAGTAATGCAGTACCAATTATTTGCAAGCTAAGATCATATATATTGAGCTCCATTTTAAAAATGTGATAAAATGGAATATATTTCAAATATGAACAAAATGTCTTATGTCTTCAACATGCATTAATTTTTAGTTGATTTACTAAAGCAGATAATGTAAATCACTCTGAAAAGTAAGACACTTTGCAACTACACAAAAAGAACTGTAAATATTAAAATAATAATGATATTAAGTTGTATTTACCATTTTCTGATTTCTATGGTCTGTTTGGGATATTATTTCTTCTCATAAAAATATTACACCCATAACATTCATAGTTATTTAGCTTCTCACTAAATTTAACCTTTTTAGAGTCTTTTGATGTATAAATATAGAAGGTCCACAGGCAATCATATCAAGAAAGTATACCATCTGAGTTCAATTTAAATCACCATTTACAATACCAGGCTATCAAGTTCTAAAATACTTTTGTGATCCATGGACTAAAATAATTTTCCTTATAGTTTTCCTAAATAAACATAGTTCAGTCATTCATTTATTCACCAAAAATTTTTTATTATCTTTAATGTAATAGACAGTAGGTGTGATGGATATAATGACAAAGACACAGATCTTATCAGAATTCAGTCCACTAGGGAAGACAGAAATAAAAAAACAAAGAATTGCAATATGTTGTGATAAATGTTATAAAGGAAATCTGAACATATTATATCTTGAAGGATGAAAAGTGACCAAATCAACCCGGGTGAATAGAGAGGGTTCAAAGAATGAGAAAAACTTTGCCTAGAGAGAAGCAAGGAAGAGAGGGCATTCCAGGTAAAAGGAACAGGATTTATAAAAATAGGAAGATGTTAAACAAGAATATTGTATAGCCATTAAAAACACACATAGCTGAAATGAATGGAGTATAGGATGATTTAGCAGAAACTGGTGGAAAATGAGTTTGGAGACGTATACAAAAAACAATTAAAATCTTTTTATACCACGCAACTTCACTGTAGAGCTGATGAGAAGTCCATGAAATGTTTTCTATTAGTCAACAAAGACATATTAAGTACTGACTGATTTCAGATACCAGGCTAGGTCCTAGGAACACTTAAAGAACACACATCTCTGCCTCAAGAAGCTTACAGTCTAATAGGGGAGGGAGAGACCACACACGACTCAACAAGAAACTATGACAGTGTGCTAAGACAAAATTAAGCACAATGGAGGTGCAGCTAGCAAACCTTGAGGGTGAGAAAGTAGGAAGTTTTGGAGTACAAGAAGAGAAAAATATCACATAAGCTGAGACCTAATAAAAGAGGTAGTGAGTGCTGTAAAGGTTCAGAGATACAAAGAAAAAAAGTTCAGGAGCAGAGAACGGGAAGAAGAGTAAGAGGAGATGAAACTGCAGAGGTAAAATGTGTAATTCGTTTAGAGAACTATGAATAGCTTTTTGGTTTTAAACAGAGAAGTGCTGCTGATCAGATTTGCATTTTAGAAAAAACATTCTAGACAGAAGGTGGACAAAGGCTTAAAAGATAGGACTGGGGGAAAGAACATTTAAAAGCTTTTCGCTGTAGTTCAGTCAAACAACAGAAGTGGACTGAACTAAGAAAACAGCAGTGGTATTCTAAGAAGTAGACATATTCAAAAGCTTTAGTTTCTTAATAGAACCAAGAAGGTAAAATTAACCGAACTTGCTGGTTTACATGTTTTAGTAGGAGGGGCATGAATTTTAAAAGAGTGTGAAAATACAGATTTAGATATTTAAAAGCTCCTTCCATTCACGTGTAGAAAACGGGTTTTTCAGAGCACATCCATAGGCAGGAGGCAGAAAGGGTGACTGGAATAAGTGGCCGTGGAAAATAGTACAAGCCTTTCAGAAAATTACTGGTGATACATTTCAAGAACCTAAAAATTATTACTATCCTTAGGCCCAGTAATTGTACATCTAGAAATCTATCCTAAGGAAAACTAAAATACTTTTTAAAAGATTTCTGTTCAAAGGTGTTACTATAACCTATTCTGTTAAATAGAATGTGGTAGATCCATATTTACTGTCCTAGTGTGTGTTCACATCATATTGTAAAATGAGAAAAAGTTGTAAATAATCTTATATGTAATACAATACCACTTTTATAAATAATATATGCGTATCCTTTCACGCATGTGCAGATGTCAGCACACAATTATATTATAATGGAGTAAGATATGCAAGTATATGTATTAGAATAAATCTTATTTGCTTGGTGGAGGAGAATGTGAAGGCAAGGGAAAAAATACTAGCAAAATATAAAAATGCATATGCTATAATGTTAAGCAAATATATAAAATGTAAAATTCAGTCAGTGATACAACTGGAAATGTGTAAAACTTGATTAGAAGATGACAACAAAATAAAAGCAATTAATTTACTTAAAGGATAGGTTTGTGGAAAACTTTTGACCTAAATTCCTATATTACTTTAATATGGTATTGCAATAAAGCACAAAAAAATTTTTCTGATATAACATTAAGGGGAAAAAAACAGGACACCAATATATATCACAGCATGAAATGATATAAAAAAACAAAAAAGTATGCATAGAAAAAATTGTAAGGAAGTACATCAAAATTCTACCAGTGGTTATCTTTGGATGAAGAATTACGTTGATCCTTTTTTCTTACTTGACTTATGTTTTCTAAATGCTTCATATAATATTTTAATTTAAAAAGGGACTTTCATGTAGCACTGGAAGATAGCTAATACTGGATTTAATATGTCAAATCAAGAAAACAATGGTTTTAGAGGCTTAAAAGTCAATAGCAATAACTGTTCAATCACTTTGAAATTAGAGACACTAATTATAATAAATTTCTTTTTACATTCTAATTTGTAACTATGGGAAATTGATTTTTTTTCCTATCAAAATGCAATCTATTTTATTCTACAGAAGCTGTGGAGGTTTTTGTTATTAATAATCAAAGATGTGTGATTAGCATTCCAATGTATCAAGTCAAGGCCAGAGCTGGAAAAGAACCAAATCCAAAGAGAACAGAAATCTGCTAAACAGCCCACCACCACTAGCACCATCTTCATCACCATTATCATCACCACCACCAAACATTTACTCAGGGCTTAGCACATGCCAGGCGTTTTCATGCATATCACTTAATCCTCCTTAACATCCCTACTTAGGTAGATACAGTAGTCATCCCCATTTTAAAGGTAAGAAAACTGAGCTTCAGAGTGATTAAATTCCAGGGTCATAAACCCCAGTAAAAGTTGAGCAGACAGGATTTGAACCAAAGTCTAACTCCAGAACCCATGTTCTTAATCACCATGCTATACAGCAACACTAACCATATAACTTATTATCCAAGGAGAACCTACTCAGAGTAAAAGAGGGCATTATTAAGAAATATGCCTGGACAGTAGGCATAAAATGGTACTGTGCCAGGCAATCCAGGACATAAGCTCACCCCATCTCTATAGCTCAGAATTATGAAACTTTGATTTGAGATTTAGGAAGAAAAGAAAGAAGGAAAAGTAGCTAACAATATTTGAGCTTAATTTTCCTTACAATAGAGTACTGAGAAGGAATATAAAGATAGGATCATTGATAAAATCACCCAGTAGTCCTGCCAACAACTTTAAGAGAATTCTACTTAAAAATTCCACTGAAGTCTCAGAGAATTTATGTACCAATCAACCCCATACAATCTAAAAAACTAACAGTTATCACAAATGTCTTGAAATAAAATCTGTAAATGAATACTACTGGCACTTAAGAATATATTTTAAGAAAAATATTATCTGGGAGATTAATATCATAAAAACTTTAAAGGCAAAATTCCAAACTTATGAAAAGCAGTAATAACACTCCTTTTTGGGTTTCAACAGCACACTCCATTATAGAAGGCTCTGGGTCATAAACAGCAGCTTAAATTACATCAATCAGCCTGAGGCTGACTGAGCAAGGCTTTACTACAACAGCTAGGTCCTAAAATTCTGATCACCTTCAAAAGAATTAATACAAACTGGGTAAATAGGATAGATAAATCAAGTAAAATAATTTAATATAAACTAATCTTGAAGTTCTGAAATTTCAACACAAGTAAAAGCCAATTACTAATGAGCATAGTTACTACTAACATACTACTAAACGGTCAGTTATCTAAAAAGCACCAAGCAGGGGGCTGGCCCCAAGGCCGAGTGGTTGAGTTTGTGCGCTCTGCTTCGGCAGCCCAGGGTTTCAGTGGTTTGGATTCTGGGCGCAGACATGGCACCACTCATCAGGCCACGCTGAGATGGCGTCCCACATGCCACAACTAGAAGGACCCACAACTAAAATATACAACTATGTACTAGGGGGATTTGAGGAGAAAAAGAAAAAAAAAAAGATTGGCAACAGTTGTTAGCACAGGTGTCAATCTTTAAAAAAAAAAGTACCAAGCAGAGGCCAAGAAAAAAAAAAAAAATTATGTGTGGCAGTTGGAACACTAAAAACTTTTTTGACATTCCTGTTCCTCATGAGGACAAAACAAGACTGAAAATCCTCTAAAGCATGATGCCAAACAAGAGTCCTTGAATACTGTGTAAGTGACTCAAATCTGCATCCAGGACCCTCACGTAGAAATTCTGACTCATTAGGCCCAGGTGATTCTGGTGTAGAAGGTCCGTGGAACAAACTTTGGACATCACTGCCCTAGAGCAGTGATTCTCACGCTTTACCACCATCAGAATCACCTGGGGGACTTCTTCAGAGTTGCCTGGGCTCCGCTCCCCAAGTTTCTGATTCAGTAGGCCTCGGGTGGGGCCCGAGAACAGGCAATTCTAACATGTGCCCAAGCTGTACTGGTCCTGTTGAAACCACTTTGAGAACTACTGCCCTAAAATGATGAAAGGGAATCCTCCATCCAATCAAAAGAGAAGTATTTTTTAAAAAGCAAAGGTAAAGTGTAAATACCCCAGAACTAGTCTATATTTTTTAAGAAACAATGGCTTAAGTTTTAAAACATAACTCTTATTTCGTTTACAAAAGTAATATGCATATTGAAGACTACTTAGAAAACAAATTGTAAAAAACAAAATAAAAATCACCTGTAAACTCACTTCTCAGGTATTACATTTTGGTATTTACCTTTCTAATTTTTTCCCTATGCAAGTGTGGGTGTATCTCTGTGTACATTTTGTTTTCTTACAAAAATCTGTTTTCTTATAAAATTGCTTGTAATGGGAGTGATGAGAAGGAATATAAAGATAAAATCATGAAAGTATCATATTACAATACTGGTTTTTAATTATTTAACATAGTATAAGGATTTTCCAAAGTCGCTGAATAAGAATTTGAAGTTTGACTTTTCAAAAATGGATACAAAGTTAGAATTCTTGTTTAAAAGATTTTTACAAAATAAAATATATAAGCAGGATTCTTGTTGCATGGTACTGTGTTTCACACACGGTTGTCAAGTATACTGGAACTATGTCCTCACTGCATGATGCCAAAGTAACCATGGTGACTGTGCAAAGCAAGGACATGATTCTAATATGCACAGATTTCAGTTAATTTTGCTACCTTGCAAAGCAATGATTGCCATAATTAAGGTCCATAATGAAGAGCCTAACCCATCAAGAAAATATATTTACTACATATTCTGTTTCAACAAAAATGAAAAGAGCTCAACCAAAAAATAAGGATAACACAAAATTTTGGCACCAATAATCTGAAGAAGTATTTCTATATATTGAGAACTGCAGATGAAACTGATTTGTCACAAAATATACACCAATTGCCTAGAACCTAAGTCAGTGTTTGTAAAATCAGATACAATAAAATAATTTCTGAAAATATTTAAATAATGAAGCTTTCTAACCTTTAAAATGTTACAGTTTATGTTTTAGAGGTCTATGACACATTTTAAAATTAATGGCAAAAGAATATTCTGTAATCACAAAGCTTTGTTGAATAACATGCACAGTCAATGTTCTTTTACTTCTGATATGCAGAAATATACTATAGCTAGAGAAGAATAGCTTTTTATAGAGGGAGAAAAAAGATTAACAAGATATATAGCATTAGGCAAGTAAGTAAATGTCATCATAAGAATTTTTGCTATACTTTGGTTGAAACATAAGAAATTTCTGGGTTTTATAGGTCAGTTCATATGATTCAACCTAGGTAGTAAAAAAGATACATTGATAATTAACCTTAAGCAAATCATATCATTAACATAAAAGGAATTATCACTCAACTACCACGTCATAAAGATGCAGAACTTAAATTTTACCCTGTTTTCTATGAAACACTTAATATGTAATTTTCCCAAATATTTATATAATGTAAATAATGACACTATAGTCATGCACTGCATAACAATATTTCAGTCATCAACAGACCACACACAGAACGGTGGTCCCAAAAGATTAGTACCATATAGCTAGGTGTGTAGTAGGCTATAGTATCTAGGTTTGTATAAATACACTCCATGAGGTTCGCACAATGACAAAACCATCTAATGAAGTATTTCTCAAAACGTATCCCCATCTAAATGACGCATGACTACATACATGAATCTTATTAAAATATTCTTTATAGGCAATGATTTTATGTAAACAAAGCCAAATTAAAAGCAAATATTCACTGTATCAATGAATCAATATAGCTTATCAGAAACTATAAAGAACAATCTTCAAGTTTCAAGCATGTGTTTTACAACTTAAGTTTAATAAAAACAGATTTACCATGTGTGCTATATATTTTACTACTCATTCCATTTTACATTAAAAAAAGAATGTCTAGAAAAACTTATAATGATAGTTAAACAGGCAATAGGTTTTATCTCATGTATCAAATACCATGTCATTTCCAATAAGTATTTAAAATACGCAGTATCAGAAAATATTTCTACTGAAGATTTTGCCTAGTAGAAGAATAAAATCACAGACCTCTGTAATAATCTGTCTTAATTCTACAAAGAAAAGATTCCATTGGGCAACAACAGCTTTACGTAATACTTACGTATCTCTGCTTGTTGGATATATACTAAAATACCTATTATAACCTCTGTTAAATGTATTTTTAGGCTGAGAAATGTTCATAAACAATGAGGAAAAGATAAATAATAAATCTATCTTTGCTATTAAAACTTGCAGACTCTCCAACTTACCCTTCTTGTACATAACCGGAATAAGGTTTTTCCCAAAAAAGAGACAGAAAAGCACATTTTACTCTAGATTGGAAGAAGAGTGGCGGGACTATGCCCGAATGATAATGGTCATAAATGACTAAGAAAACAGAAAGTAAAATACTATATTAACCTAATTCGTTGTTCATGGTTAAACAGATGAATCCAAAATCTGGGTGACAGACAAGTTCTTAGAATTCATTTTATTTAAAAAGTTGTTGTTGCTAATAGCTTTTGATGCTTGGTAAATGGCACAAAAATTCTTAATATGGTTGACTTACGCCATAAACATCCTCCTGAATTAAACGTATGTTATTAGCACAATTGTAAATATCCTGAATAATTTTCATGAGTCACTAGAATGTTACTAATTTTAATTTCAATTTCTTACCAAATCAGGCTATTCTGTAAACTTTTCAGTGGTCTCCATATAGGGAAAGAAAATGGATTTTCATATACTTTTTCTCTGCAGCCACATCTTACCTCTTCCTTCCTCTAATCTGTGTCGCCTGATTACACGCTGCCGTTTTTCTTCTTGTCGTAACTGAAGGTGTTCTTCAATGTTAACCCCGGGTACTGGGACAGCTAGATGATTGACCAAAAGAAAAAAATTACAATAATTATATATATATAAAGATAAATAATAAATCTATCTTTACAATTAAAACTTGTTACATAACAGATATGACAGAACTACGTGAAATTCCAAAAAGTAAAAGCTAACAAACACATTGTCCAGGAGCCAGCCCTGTGGCCTAGTGGTTAAGTTTGGCACATTCCACTTTGGCGGCCTGGGTTCAGTTCCTAGGCACAGACCTACACCACTTGTCCAAAGCCATGCGGGGACTCACATACAGAATAGAGGAAGACTGGCACAGACGATAGCTCAGGGCAAATCTTCCTCAGCCAAAACCAAAAAACTATCGTCTAAAACACAAATTATTTTTACTGCAAGAATCTCAGGGAAAGGGAATGTCACTCCTTCTTAATGACATGTTGTCAGTTGCCATACAAGCACTACTGCATAATTATCTTAATTTTTTAAAATATATCTAATAGAAAATATTTAAACTATCAGAATTATTGAGTTGAGGACAATACGTTTAGCACAATCAATCAAATTACCTAACAGAAGATCTAAAGGTATCATCTCTTTCACTGCATCAAGAATTCCTCTTTGTCTTGCCTCCTGACCATCCAACTCTCTTGCACAAGCCTTGCAACATCCACACACAGCACAGCCAGATTCTCCGGAACCACAACCACAGATCCTAAAAAGAAAAAGAAAAAAATTAACTGAAATCCTTCTACTCTTTCCTTAAAACTGCCTTCTATAACACCTTTTCTGCATTTTTTTTTTTTTTTTTGAGGAAGATTAGCCCTGAGCTAACATCTGCTGCCAAGCCTCCTCTTTTTGCTGAGGAAGACTGGCCCTGAGCTAACATTTGTGCCCATCTTCCTCTACTTTATATGTGGGATGCCTGCCACAGCATGGCATGCCAAGTGGTGCCATGTCCACACCCAAGATCCGAACCAGTGAACCCTGGGTCGCTGAAGTAGAACATGTGAACTTAACCACTATGCAACCCGGCCGGCCCCCTTTTCTGCATTTTTGAGATTGTGTTAAATGAGTCAGCAATGAAATCACGCCTTCCAATTAGGATGTGTCAATTTTAAAGAAAAGGTATGAAAAGATGAATAATTAAAAAACAAGAGTTTATTAAGCTCCTCAAAGGCATAATTGGTATTACTTCTACAGAAAATACAAATGGATTCTGCTATCTTCAAAGCTGCTATTAACAAATACTTTTAAAGTTTTCACAATTAGTGAGGCACCAGAAGCTTTACTAGTAAGCAGTCTGGATAGGCTGGTTGGTTAACAAACAAACAACATTGTATCTACCAGGTAAGTTAAAGGAGGCATGGGCAGCCTTCACTGAGTGAGCCCAGCTTGTCAGCTTCACACATTACGTCTCCTTCCCCCACTCTGCTTTTTATGCCCCCATCTCCCATTCTCTCCTTTCACTGTGTCCAATTACCTGTTCTTTTTTCTCTTCTTTGTCTTTTTCCTATTAGTTGTTAAGTAAGCGTATGGCATTTGAGTATAATATAAAGAAGACAAAACCACTCTCAGAAGTTGGCTAGCGGGTCAGTGAACAAGTAACTTCTTATCCACGTATTTTGTAAATGTAGAAGTCATAGTTTTAATGTTATATGTTGGATCAGTCCTAAAAAACTTTGGACAGCCTCATTGAGCCTCTGGCTATCCAGATTGGTGGAGGTACAAGAGGAAGGATCTACCTGGCAGTAGGTTTGAAAGACACAGCTGGGTAGCTTGTGAAACTCCTGGCTTTTAAATGCAAGCATTACTGACAATTTGGAGGATCACTAACTACAACAATAAAAACTGATAAAATAATTTGCCCTATTGAATTGTCCGTGGGCACTATTTAAAAAATAATGTTTAATTCTAAATTTATTCTAAGATATCCAGTCACAATTTTATAATCAAAGTCATTTTTAACAGTGCTTACTGTCCTGGCATATGTTCTTTTGTTGACTTTACTCATTTCTGCATCATTGATAAAGAAATTACTGTACTTGGTTAGGTACTGTCCATTTAGATCTATAAATTGAAAACCGACAGTAAATCTATGGGGGAAAAAGCATGTAAAGAAGAAGAATTAATTTCAAGAAGGACCAGAGAATTCAGAAATTCAATTACGATATTTATCAACTGCTTAAGTTCAGAGATTGGGGGACACAATTTTAGTAGAAACAACTTGGGAGAGCATCCAGGAGGACAAATTTCAACTCCAATATTGTTTAAAAAGAAAAATCGTAGAATCTTTCTGTATCCAAATTAAATTTTAAAATAAACAATTTAGGGACTTAAATATAGTAAACAGAGCCAAAAAGACAGCTTTGTAGAAGAAATATCATCCTTTGATAAAGAGAGCCATAATATTTTTATGTGCTAAAAACGCAAAGAAAATTTATTGTTATAAAATCATAGTATTTCAATATCTAGAAGAAAAGCCCTGTTATATATGATCTATTTAGCTATGTCAGGCCAAGTATAAACCCAGAAATGTAGTCGTACTAGATCCAGACATGATTTGGGAAGAAGCACCTGACTATTCAAGAGGGCTCACATGGGGAGGTCAGAGATGGGGGGTGCCTGTACTCACTTGGGCTTTTCCTCACAAGATTGCCCCTACTTCCCAAAGTCAGCTAATTATCATAATTAATCTGATCTTACAAAGATCAGAGCTATCATAATGCAAAGATCTAGCATAATTAATTTGATCCTACAAAGAATACCCCATTTTGTTACATTGCTATAAATGGCAATACAAAACAGGACTCAAAATTCTCCCCAACATGCTAGGGAAAAATCTGCATTCCAACTCTGCCAAACTCACATATTAACTTTAAAATGACAACAATACAGGTTCCTGAAAAAAAAAAAGTGGTCCAACAAGAGTAAAAAAGGATAAATCTAACAGGTATAACACAACTTAGAAGCGACAGCTCCTAGAACTCCTAAAACTGTGAACAGTAAATTTCATTAAAAAAATTATATATCCCTAATTGAGTATTTTATATGATATTTGATAATTATACTCAGAAAAGATCCATGTTCAACAAAAATGAATAGAAATACTTGGCATTAAAGCAGTCTTAGGAAAAGAAAACAAATGAAGGCACAGCCCCAAGCCTTGAAGGAATTTATGATCCGTTTTTAAATAATAGTTTAAATGAGTCAATTGAAAGAAAAGCAAATTAAATAAAACTGACACTGAATTAGAAGTTATTATATTAGAAAACAATTATAAGAATTGTTAGTATATGCCAATATGTCTTTAAGAAACAACACAGTAGAATACACTCTAGAAAAATTTTGAAAAGAACTGTGTTCTACACATTTCTACTAATTTACTTCTGTAGCATTAAACACTTTCTTACCCTCCAGGGACTCTGTCTGGACGCCCACTACTGACACAGCTGGCTCCATAACCTGTACAGTCTCCACAGACGGTACACACCATGCACTGCTCCAGCTTCCACTTATGCATGCCTGGAGGGCACATCATGGACTTCTCATCTTTTTCATCTAGCTCTTCTTCCAGGTCTTCGTCCATTGCTGTTGCCATATTTTCAACTCCAAATCCTATTTGACAGATCAATTTATAATTTTTATGTAGATTACTCCCATGTCTAAAAAGCTGATAATTATATTTCCCAATTGAAAAACTACATAACACATAATAATCCAAATGAATACACAAAGGAATGCTAAAATACACAGCAACAAAAACAAAATTTAATTTAGGGATCACGAATAAATGCTCTCCCCATTTCCCTTCTGCAAAAAGAGTCAGGGAAGGCCGGAACATCTCTTAGCTGTTACTTTCTGTCAATGATATTTTCAATTTTTTCTGATTTTTGTCGCATCCTCACTGTTCAACAGACCAAAGAAAGTCTCCTAACCACGTTCTAAGCATAGTCTCTCCACTCTAGAACATCCTCCCGCTGCTAGCAACCAGCTTCTTGAAATATATATTTGATCCTATGACTTTACAATTTACAAACCTACAATGTCTTTCCAAGGTCTTGAAAAGAACAAAACTCCTGAGCAGGATACAGTCAATCACAATATGGCTCCCAATTTTCTCCAACTTCATTCCTTCCATGTAAACTACATTCTACCTGAACCGAAATTCCCTCTGCTTTCTAAACATCCTGTGTCCTTTCATGTGCTCAGGGCCTTTGCTCATTCCTACTCCATCTGTATCTCTTTACTTCACTTACCACGTGCCTCTCCCTACTTCATCTACCAGAGAAACTCCTTTGCAGCCTCCAAAAACTCAGCTCCAAAGTCATTTCCTATGAAAGGATTTACCACTTTTTTCAGGGAGTCAGTCACTATCTCCTCTAAGCCTGTTTATACCTCAATTACGACTTATTTAATTGTATTATAATTCATTCAACTATTTTTTTTTTTATTGAACACCTACTATGCCATAGGCATTCCTTTATGTCAAGGAGTGAGCAAACTTTTTTGTAAAGGGCCAGGTTGTAAATAACTTAGGCTCTGTGGGCCATATAAGTCTGTCACATTTTTTTAAAATCATCCTTTACAAATGTAAAATCCAACCTGAGCTTGGAGGGCCATACAGAAACTGGCCACTGAGCAGACACGGCATAAAGTTATGGCTTTCAGATCTTTGCTCTAGGCACTGAGGACTATGATAATGAGCTATTATTAAACTTATAATCTAAGGAGAGAGATAGACATTAATATATACAGAATTAATGTCATTAATAACCATACAGAAAAGTGAAAACATACAAATGTGACAGGACTATGAAGAAACATGTAGTACTATAACAGCAGATAATGAACGAGAAAGTCTGCAGGAATCAAGTAATTAGTTATGTTTGTCTTTCCTATTAGACTTAGATTCTCAAAGGCAAGGTTATACCTTGCTATATCTCTTATTCTTAGTCAACGTTATTCTTTCATCACTTAGACTTGTAACAGTCTCAGTATATGTCTGTCTAATCAAGAAACAAACTCATAGAATATACAGCCTTACTTTATTTTTGCCACTTGTAATCTATGGACAGGCTGGGAAATTAGACAACCAAGTATTGGATAACTATGTCTAGAGTTAGAATAAAGCAATCCTGAAGACGGCCTGAGTGACTCTATTTTAACAATAACTAAAATATATTGAGCACTTACTTGTACCTGGATATACACGTATTACTCATTTAGTCATCCCAACAGGACCATAAATATTACCCTCAAATTAATCTCTAAATTCAAAGCAATCCCAATCTCAAAGCCAAGTACAAAAACTAATTTTAACTGATATGGGAAATAAAGGCCCCAACTTGACTACACAAAGCAAAAATTTATAAAGAAAGAGAATGAAAAACTTGTCAGCAAAAGTTAAAAATTATTTACAACAAATGAAACCATCAGTAAATGTAAAAGATAAGCCACAAGTTAGTCAAAGATATTTGCAACACATACAACATAATACATAAAAAATTCCTACAAATCAGTAAGAAAAAGGCAAGCAAAATAAGAAGTTTGAAGAGATAGTCTAACTCACTATTAATAATCAAGGGAATGCAAATTAAAAGAAAAATGAGAGACCTGGCAATTCTACTCCTAGTTATATACCCAGAAGAAATGCATATATGTTTTCACTGACATTTACTAGCAATGTTCACGGCAATACTATTCATAATAACCAAAACTAGAAACTATCCGAACGTCCATAATACTAGAAAAGATTTTAAAACTGTGGTATATTCATACAACTTAATACTATACAACAATGAGAATGAATAATCTATAACTACTTGTAACAATATAGATGAATCTCATAAACATAAAGTTGAGTGGAAAGAAACTAGGCACCAAAGAGTTCATTCACATGATTCCACTTAGATAAAGTACAAAAGCATGCAAAACTAACTTCTGGTGTTAACTGGAGAGGTAGACTGTAATTGGAAAGGGGGCTTCCTGGAGTGCTGGTAATATACTATTTCTTGATCTGGGTGCTGATTACATGAATGTGTTCAGTTCGTGAAAATTCATCAAGATGCACACTTATGCTACGTGTATTTTTCTGCATGTATGTTATACTTGAATATAACAAATAAAAAATTACAATGGAATACAATGTTATAGCTATTAAACTGACAAAAATCAGAGTCTGTCAATACTAACTACTGGAGTGATGTGAAAAATTAAACTCTACTGGTAGGAGTATAAATTGGTACAACCTCTTCCAAGAAAAATCTAACAAAGCTGAAATCTACAACACAATTACACTAGAGAAATTCTCACACACGTGTGCCAGAAAACATGGAGGAGGTCTTAAAATTATTTATAATAATGAAAAATTGGAAATAAACTCTATCAGCAGGAGAATAAAGTGTGGTATGTTGGTGGTGTGGTTTACTACACAGCAGTTAACATGAATCATCTAGATTTATATGTATCAACTTAAATATATTTCAAACAAAATGGTGAGACAAAAAAATTTACAGAAAAATATGAATAGGTTAGCCTTATAAAAAATCTTATTTTTATGTGGAAAATACATGAGTATAAATATTTTCTACATATAAAATATCTAAGAACAAGTAAAAATATAGGAACTGACTGAGAGGATATTAATAAAGTCATGATAGTGGTTAGTTCTGGAGAGATGGAGTATAATAGCAAACCTTGGAAAGGGAATACAGGACACTTGAATCTTATAGTTTCTCTTTTTTTTACTGACAAATGATAAGACATGGTGGTAGATACACAATTTTTAATATTTAAATATTATTTTCTGTACTATTCCTGTTTTTTTTAAAAACAACTTTTAAGCAATCCCTTTATGTTCTTTATGACTGTGCAATCTGTATTCATTATATGTCTTACACTACTACCCTGCTTTCTAATTCATCACTTATAAACAGAGTGGGTGTGATTTCTATTAAGCAGAAAACCTTTTAATAATTTTATTTTAGTTATTACAAAATTTACATTAAGAATCCATAACATAGGTGTAAATGTATGCCAAATTTGCATAAAAGAGTTTCGGAACAATAAACAATTTTGTTCAGTTCAGAACTTTTATAAAATATGATTTGAATATATATTTATATTATATATAGAAAAGCAAACTGCTTCTCTCCTCTTTGCCTAGCAGGTATTATCCAAAGCTACAATTCATTAGTTTAGCAGATAGAAAAAATATTTCCATTTTGGAGTAATCCATTTTTTTTCTTTCTTTTGTTTTCCCTTTTTTAAAAAAAATCAATATGCTCTGACAAACTTGCTTTTTTAAAAACTAAAGCATTTTAAATACGCACACATATAAATATGGCAAGGGAAAAAAAAAACGAAACAAAACAGTGAGCTCTTGATATCCAGATAAGTCTGCCACCAAAAAGGCCCCAAAACTGCTAAATTTGTTTTTGTAAATTTATACCAATATTAATCCTCTGACTCATTTGTACTTTAAACACAGTTCAATGCTTAGTTCTAATAATACGTATCTATTTCCTATTCTCCAGCCCACACAAAATTAAAAACAGAAAACCAGAAATTGGAGTGAAGGGTACAGGATAGTACTGACAGCAGCTAGAAATAAAAATTGAGAACAGCATGATGTAGACACAAACTATTTCCAAAAGAAGACCACAACGAGCATAGCAAAGGATAAACCTTTTTATTCCCTTCAATAGACTGAGTGTTGGGGCAAAGGATACAGTGCATCTGCAATGGAGTTCTTGATAAAGGTCAAGCATTCTTAAGGATCATTCTTAGTTGTCAAGAAATGATTAAATTACAGGTAGTGTGTGCTGTTAGACAGGAAGATAATATTAAACAGACAGACTGTTGCCAAAAATGATTAAAACTAAAAACACATGTATAAAAGCAGCTAATAACAAAGAGTTTAAGGAATGCACTTTTCTGAAATAATTTAGTCACCAAAAATGCTAAGTCAAAAAGGTACTATTATATTTTATATAAAACTAAGAAGAATACAAAAGTAAGCAAGATCATTTGCTCAGAAATTAAAAGTCTAAAGTATACTGGATTATTCCAGAGATATACTGTCCAATAAACAAGAAATGCAGTGGTTTTCCGAATTTATAAGTATGAAATCAAAGAGTCATTTGTTTTGAAAAGAGTACGATTCTTCACCATGTTGTTCTGCAAAACTAATAAAAAGACAACACAAACTTTAACATCCACACATTCAACACCTACCTTTCCCGCCTTGGTTCATGGCCCCAGTATCTCGTCCACACTGTCCCTTATTATTTACACCAAATGTCCAAACTTCTCCATTCTTCATTAAAACACAAGTATGAGCTTTGCCCATAGCTACCTGAGTTACAAAATGGCCCTTCAAATCTGTTACCAAACCTATAGGAAAGATACAAATTTGGTAAGAAACAACAACAAAAAAGGCTTTCTGAGCCTAGTAAATCACCAGTAATGTAAAAGGACCATTCCAATGCAGAACTTTTCATTTCTGGGATAAAATAACCCACCAAAATTGGAAATAAGTGGTCAAAAGACTGAAAGGGTATATCAATTCTGTAATTTTGTAATGAACCTTCAAAAGCTTAAAATATTATCACCCAGATGTGGGACAAATCTTTCCTGTGGCATTAGCTCAAGCTCGCTTCTCCTGAATGCTTGCTCTAGACGGCAACACTTGTCAGCAATTCTCAGAAGGGTCACTAGTTAGTTCTCAAATTTTCCTGGTCACAAAGAAGCCTAAAATCACGTCCTACCTCAGTAAAACACTCACTAGAGTATACTGAAATAACATTGTTTTTGTAGAAACCTGCGATTTTTCAAAGCTGTATCTTTCAATCCTTTTTAACTTACAATGCTTTCTTCCACAATCTAATACAAAGCTAGTTCCTAAACTTCACTTATTCACATATTACTTTCATACACTTGCTATATCCAAGTGCCATCCATATTATCTTTTAATATTTTTTGCATCAATTTTAAATTGACTGAAGCATTTTTACCCTTTTCAAGTAATAATAACAGTAAAAAAAGATTTTTTCCAACATACACTAAAATAAACACACTTTTTCAAAAATTAAAGTACTTCTTTTATTTAAATTACAAACAATATAATTCTTGTATACACTTTGGGAAAACTATTCTACATTATAAGCTCAGATATCACCTCCTTAAGGTAACCTTCTCTACCACTCTATACTAGCTTAGGTCTTTTTGTTAAGTACTTCTCGAAAACTCCCATTTTCAGTATTTAGCATACTTGAAAGAGATATACATATATAGCAACAGTATTTATTATAATTAACAGCACTAGCTGACATGTCTTGAGCCCTTACATGTGCCAGGTTCTGTGCTAAGCATTTCATAAGCATTATCTCCTGTAATCTTATAACAACCATACGAAGCAGGTACTGTCATTAGCTCCCTTTTGCAAGTGGGAAAAAAAAAATGGAAGCAAGCTCTGAAAAGTTAAGTAATTTAAGCTAGTTAGCCAACTAAAAAGTGGCAGTGCCAGGATCTGAGTCTATATCCATAACCATAAAGCCACACGTCTCTAATATTTAAGTTCTATAATGCCCAGTTGTTTCTCACATTCTCAAAAAGAAAGGGATCACATCTGTCTGGTCCACCAATTCCTGACATATTATCTGTGCTCAAGAAATACATGTTGAATAAATGCACAAATTTCCATCAGCCTTAGTCAAGAGGACTTTAGCAAGCAATAGTTATATTGAATATTATTTTTAAACTATACACGAGCCCACCCCAAAATTTTGATTCACTCTGACCGTTGAGGCCACTTAGAACCTAAATATTACCACATTAAGCCAACTCTCATATCACCTGAGTACAGTTCAACTTAATAATTAATTGCTATTTATGTTTGATGTATGTCATTTCCCCAGCATGAGATAATCACTTAAATTTCCAATCAGAAACTTCCTGATTCTGGTTTCCTTTTGACAAAGAAATTCACAGGCTTTACACATTTACCTCACATAACGTCCTTCCAAGTTGGTTACCACAATTATTATACTCACTTCGAAGTGCTAGAAAGAAAATCTAGCAACCAAATATGACAAGTTTTTGAGATTAGTGTTTATAAATATAAAACTCTTTATTTGGCTGGTTCCATCCTTCATATCTACTACTTTTGGTTTATCAGTCACTCAGCCACTTAAGTAACTCCTAAGACTCTCCCATGCACCAGATGCTGTGCTGGGCACTGAGGATCTAACAGTAAATAAGAGAGAGAGAATCCCTCCCTAACTACCTAACAGGAAGAGATGATTAATCCACCAATCATAAATCAACTACGTTATAAAAAGCATTTCCCAGGGTACTACCAGGAACATGTCACGTGAGCATCTAACTGAGTCTATGGAAAGCTTTCCAGAGAAAGTAACAGCTAGGGTGGAGCTGCACTAGCCATATCCCATGATTAGCTTTCCCCAAAACCAGCAACAGTGTTCCCAGCAGTAAGACAGGAAGGAATCACAAAATGTTGTACTTGGAAAGAGATGTGAAAAATGTAGAAAAAGCACGCTACAAATGTTAATTTTCTAGACATATCTTGCAATTCATAATGTCTAGTCCTGGACTTTCTTTGTATAAAAGCAAAACGGCATTTAAGTTTAACTTACTTGAACTATCAGAGTAAATGGCATCTTTTCCAAACATGTACAGCTCTCCATCTTTAGAAATAACAGAACTACTTCCATTATTGCAGGCCGTATACACCACAATCTTTCCTTCCATCTTAATTATCTTTTTAGGTTTATAAGGTTTTGATTGCCGTCTGCTCTTAGCTTAAAAAATAAATAAAATTAATTTAAAGCATCCATGTACAAATAAAAATAATGACATAGAAAGCCAAGGAAAAAAACATTATTTGCATTTATGATACACTTTATTTACATATTTTCACAAAGGCCTGGGCTTCCCAACATGTCAATTAAAATGAATCAACCTACAAGCCTCATCTGGTTAATTAATATTTAGGCTATCACTGTCAGATCCTCTTCTTTGTAGCACACTGGAATTCCCAACGGGCAACACCAATTTCCTACCAAACTTCTGGAAAGCACAATCTCTAGCTTAGCTACTTACATAATCAACACCATTCCATTATCGTGTATATAAAAAAGTTCCCTTTTTCCTCAAACTCTGCTCACATGTATTCTTATGCTAGAGCCTAGAAAGTAAAATCAACACCTAGTCAATGAGAGATTGTAAGGAAGGGAGATATACAAATGGAGCGAGAACGAAGAAATTTAAATGTGAGTGATTCAAGCAGCCTCTGCTCTCAAAAACTAAAACCCTGAAATGAGCAAAAGATGGGAAACAGCAATCTTCTGTTCCTCCAGTCGACTCCAGTTGGCAGATGCCTTTTGGAACAAAAACATATTGCTGTGCTGGGTACAATTCTGGAACTTAAAACACCATTATATTTTTTCATATAACATGATCCATTTACAAACATACGGCAACTACATTATCTGGTGCTCAAGCAAAGAAGAACAATGTCTTCTGAATGCTAGAAGGAAAAACTGATTGTGGTGATGTTTCTGAGATATGGTAAGACACTTCAGGCTATTTTAAGGGATGTTTTTCAGGGTAACTTTTATTTACTCACAGTTTTTACATTAGATGTTGACTTCAAACCTAATCCTCATAAAATGCTACCATGCTCTGCTACAATGCATAAAGTATATGAAAAGTTACAAAAAGAAATAAAATGACACGTTGAGGAAGACTGAACTGAAGTATAGGGAAGATAAGAGATAAAATTGTTTTTTCATTGCTTAGGAATGACTGCATCAGAAAGAAATAACACCAAGAACAGTGATCCATAACTAACATTATTACATGAGGTTATATAAAGTTTACTTCATTCTGTAATATTTATTGCTTCCAAAATTCTGGGTTACCTAAAACAATACATTGAAGTCAGTCAGTTTTTAAAAGTAACATCAACTGACAAAGTAGATGAATAGCCATGTATCCATAAACCATATAAAAATTCACGAACATGAACTCTAGAGTGAAATCAGCAATCATAATTCTTTAAGGAAAAGTATAGCACCACCATTAACCAAATATGCCCCCAAGTAAAATCCTCTATTAACTTGGTGAGGTTAGTGCTATTGAAATTGATATACCTTATCTTAATAAATTCCACAGTATTTTTACTGAATGTCCATTTGACCAGTCAACTTACTTGACTCTCCATCTTCTCCTTTACTAGCAGATCCTGTAAAGAAGATGCTTCCATCTTCTGCAACTAAAAGTGCGTGAGAGCCATCGTGTCCAACTGAGAAGTGTACAATCTTTGGAGATTTTGTAATTGGTAACTCAACCCATTTTCCTGCTGAAGGACCACCTTGTTTGATTCCAAGACTCTGGTATTTGCCAGTGTAATATATCTTATATATCAAAAAAAAAGAAAAAAACAGAATTATAATGCCTTTTGGAGTAGCGCACCAGGTTTCATACGAGAGAAAAAAAACTTCCATACTTCACCAAAAAACAAAAATAACAAGAATCCAAACCCTGTTTTAACACTATTTGACTTCTGTGAGCTCCACAGGAGAGAAATAGGCATATTTTTCCAAAAAGACACAGTTCATAATAATTTTTTTCATATCTACTCAGGATATTTATAATCTTTCATTCTAAGTATCCTGAATAGATATGAATAAATATACCCCAAACTCACAACAGGAGGGAATTCATAAAATTCTCAATTCGTTTTTCACAGCATAAAAAGCCCTAGATACACATATACTCTATTAGACTACTAATTTTAACTTTCAGAATTCTTTTACTTACTTATCTTACTTTATTGCCACACCCACTAGAGAAGAAAGAAGCTTCCCTCTCTATAGATTGACCTCTACAATCTATAACTTAATTATTTATGCTCCTACTTCCCCCAAGTTGTAGTCTGTGTATTTCTGCACATTTTGAGAAATTTGCAATGGATAGCCTATTCATCAAAATAAACACAAAATGTGAATTCACCTCAGCTCAAAAAATTATATAAAGAACTCCATAATTAAAATTAAATATTTGTAAAAATGTAACGTTTGATAAAGTTTATAAAGTCTCATAATCTTAAACGTCACAATTTTCTTTCATATTATTTCAACATGAATAAAATTTTACCATATAAAACAACATAAAATAATTTTAAATCAAAATTTAAATGTTTTTAAACAAAATTAAAATTTGATGCTTAAACATGTGAACTACATAAATGAATCAACTGACTGTCTCCTAAAGCAGAGAATATTAATTTTTAAGCCTAAAAGAGTAATCTACCTTTCCATTTGCTGTTTTCATTAATGCAAACTCTCGTCCGGCACCAAGAACTGCTGACTCTTCATCAAATCCTGTACCTGATAATACAACAAGATTAATAAATACCATTATTTTTTAACATGAATAATTTCAAGTACAACTTGTACTATTTTGGGTGATTAAAAAATCAGTTCAATTAATAAATCTCAAAGGATGACGAAACATGTCATGTGCCTGAATTTAAAAAAAACATTAACAATAGGTACACTACTCCAAGGAAAAACAAAGTTACCATAAGCTTCTCTATTTGCTCCACAGTAGTGCCAAACTAATTTTTTTAATATAGAAAAATATTTTTAAATCAATGTCAGCAATATTCCTTGAATTAATGAATGCCAAACTTTTGTTGAGCATCTACTAGGTATCAGGCATTAAAGAACGCATGAACTTAGCCTATTTGATCCTCACAACTATATTGTCCAGTTTACAAATGAGCAAACATAAAGCATGCTTAGGTTAGTCCAGACACAGAGTCATTCGGGCTTGAACAATGCGATGCAGATATTTGAATTAAGATATTTCAGATTCCCTGTTTCGTACTTTTTCTACAGAAGAACATTTCATGTACCTACTCCATGAATTTGAATACATATGCAAACATATACACACACAGACCCTTATGCACATTTTCAAATTATAACACTATAAGTAAATAATTATATATTACACATCTTATGATTTTGTCCAATTATACAAACTACTAATCAGTTTATGAGCTTTTTAAATTTAAAAACTATAATTTCAATTCAATATTTTTCTACGGAAGAATTAGAAAAATACTACATAATTAAATAAAATATGCAAAGTAAATGACTAATGTCAAATTTATGAAGTTTAACGAGATATCAGTCAAAAAGGTGGTCTTACAAAGAATCCCATAGTTAAAAAAAATGGCACAATTAAATCCGTAGCATGGCTGACCAATTTTGAGACCCTCATGGGAACTAGTGATCCTAAATTACTACTATGACACTGCAAGAGTAAGAATACTAAGCCTGAGAAATACTCTGTGGTTGTCTGTATTTCTATATCCAAATGAAAGATTATTAATCAGTTTGGCAGGCCAATTATCATTTTCATAACCTATGGGATCATTTTATGGTTATCCTGAAAATACGCTCAAATAAAAATTAAAGGTTTCAATGAGAGAACTATGCATATTATTGCAGTAACATTTACAACAGAAGTTTTCAAAATTTTAAATAATTAAAGATGAAGCATATAAACTAATGACATACACAAGTATTGTCTGTCTATAATTCTTATCAAATGTAAATTTATTTTCTTTTGCTCTCTATTCAAAGTAAAAATGGAAATTATCAGTCACTTCCTTAAAATGGTGTTCACATACCAGATTCTGTTTTAAAGACCATATTTATTTACTTATGCATATTAATTCTAAAGTTGCTTTACAGTAACAAAGAGCAAAATAGCGGTTAAAATATAAGCTACACTACTGAAAACATAATGTTAATTTTCAAAAAAATACAGAATTTGAAAATTAAAATATGGCAGAAAGGCTTATTTGACCATCTTACTTATAATATGCAAGTCCTTTTCCAGATCAAATAGTGAGATACCACAGGCATGTAAGCATTTTCTGGCCAATTTAAGCTGTAATTCTTGTTGTAGCACAGGTTCAGTGCTTGTGGCAAATATTCTGACAACAAAGCCATCCTAAAAGAAATAAAATATCCACATTATTATATTGCATAAATTGGTCATTTAAGGCTCTATATTCCATCTAATAAAAATCAGATAATTTATGAGAGAGAGAGATTCCATTTACACCAGATAATCATGATTCAGAGTACTTACATCTCTTGAAGCAGCTATCTGATTAATATATTCTCCATCAGTGAATAAAATATTTTGACCTTCAGTGTGGCAATCTGTGCAAAAGAAGAAAAAGGTAATTATATTACAATATAAACAACTCACAAAATGACTTTATTCCTCTGTTGAAGTCAGAATGAGAGTTCTCCACGCAATAAGGATAAACTTAAACTCAAAGAGAGATAGTGCTTTTTAATAAAGAATTAGAAATTAGCAGAAACTAAATAATTCAGCTAATAATACTTATTATATTTTGTGCTTACACTTATAAATCTTCCATAATCAAGGACCTGAGAGCTCACCTAATTTCAAAATGAATTAATATTAGATGTAGTCTGATAATAAACATGCACCACGATGAACAAAACCATAATATTAGTTATAATCATTTCAATACCAACACATGCAATGTAGGCAACACTCTACCCTCAGACATACATCACAGTCATTAGTGTCACAGAAAAATACAGATAGACCTAAAGCTTCTGTATTTGAGGTCTATGGTGTCCAACTACAGATATCCCTTGCTTTATAAACTAGAACTGGTCGTTCAGTTTCCACTTAGAAGTTTAATGCTTATCCCAGTATTTTTAGCATTTAGGATGCCATACACTTTTTAAGTGTTCATCCTTTATAGAACAGACAAAGCTATGCTTATGTGTTTCTTTTTGTCTGAAAGGGCTCATATTTTGGCTGGAATATCATATTTTGTCAATACTGTATATATCTCTGTGGAACAGTACACTATATATTTTGAGCAAAATAATGCACAAACCTGACTGTAACAAGGGATACCAGTATTATAGGAGGACCACTGGACATGTGTTAGTGATTGCTACTAAATAACATGAAACTACAAGCAAAATCAACATCTAAGTATAAACTTGATCCTTTTGAAAAAACAAATGTTCAGCAAGCAAGTATAAAAGCACACACACTTCCCAAAATAACTGCAGAGAACTAGGATGAATCTCTCCATTAATTAGAATACCAAAAAAACATATTTCATTTCTATTTGTACCTGAATCAACAAAACATAAAATTCTGTTTTTGGAATGCAGTAATGAGCCCACCCAAATAAGCTGGATTACTCTATATCTTTGCCCAGGAGCTTCATACTAGCATACTTCCTTATTATAAATATGCAAAACACAGGCAGACCCTTACCAAATAGAGAATTCAGTGATCACAAACTGGAAATAGAAACTGGGAGACAAGGCCCACTGGTAGCCCAAGAGACTTGGTAATCAAAGAGAGGAGAAATCGAAAGAAAGAGTTCCTAGTCCACTGTACAGAATACAAAGAGGCGCAAGAAAGATGCTTCTCAAGCTCTAAGCAGTAAGATTTTAAACTAAAAAGCAAAGAAGAAAAACTCATTATAATTTCAGATAAACGCAGGGGTGAGGAGTGAAGCGGCGCAAGAAGAGTGGCAAAAACCCTCATGATCTGAGGCAACATGTCACCAGACATGAAGAGTAAATAACATAAAGATACAATATAAAAGGTATGCCAACATATACAGGCCAAAATGACAATTAACAGAAGAAAAAAAGTACGTTTTACGTTCGTCAATGCTAGGGTGAAAATAACTTATTTCTAAACTAGACTGTAAGACAGGTTGGAACACGAAGCTCAAGGAATTACCAGATTTATGTCACTTTTAAACATGGTATTCATTACCATCTATAAACCTCAAAATTCACTCCTGCTCCTTCTTGATGGGAAAGCTACAGAGCAGACTTGCCCCTAATTAAAAAAAAAGTACTACTGAAGAAATTGCAGTCCAGGTCAAAGAAACGGAAAAATGACAACGGTTTCTTCAAGCTTGAGGGCACATCTTCCTGCTGTGTGATTTCAAAAAGATTTTCTCTTTATCCATCATGTAGTGTTAGAAGGCAGCATCTTCAGGAAAACATCAAGCAACATCTGCCAGTTCAGAAGACACACAACATGGGACTATCTTCCCAAAGTTTGGTTCATTCTTCACCATGAATATGGCACTTATTTATGAAACACAGAAAGACACACTTGTATTGTTAAAAGCTGCATTTCATATGTTAAATGACATAGAAGGATTTAAACTGAATGAGGACATTAACAAGTCAGTTTTTATCACGGTAGAATAAATAAAACAGCTGTAGGTAAACCATTTTCAAATGGTCTTCTCAGTCACAATCTCTATTAAATGATCAGGGTTTCTCAGAAGTAAATCTTTTATATTAGTATCCATCTGTTGGTGGCAGAGAGTTAAGAACTCTTCTTCCAGGACATTATCCTAAAATGACTTACACAAAGACAGAGTGATAGGGATGCTCATTATAGTGTAATCTATATGGCAAAAAATTGGAGGGAACTTCCATTCCAATATATTAATCAGTGGCATACATTTTAAAACATTAAAATGATGTTGTAGAAGACTATTTAACAGCCTGGAAATATATTCAGAATATTAAGTGAAAAAGAAAGGTTAAAAAAGCAATATGTAGCATATGATCACTTTTTTACAAATATGTACACACATACATAGGAAAAAGACAGGAAGGATATTCACCAATAAGTTAATAGTGTTTATATATGGTAAGTGGGGTTACAGTTAATTTTGATTTTTTTGCTTACATGATACTTAGACAATAAATATGATTACTTTTAATTTATGTATATATATGAGGGGGCATGTTATCATTTAAAAATATTTATTATCATTATTACTATTATTATTATTATTATTAGGACCAGAGACATGGCCCAGGACTTATGATGATTAAAAAAAAAAACAACCCTGTAGACATATCAGAAAACAAACAGTTATCTACAAAATGGCTTTAATAAGTCATTAGTTTTCCAAAGTAGCTTTACTTGTGAAATATACAAAAAGTGGCATTTATCTTAACATGGTGTCATGTACACCAATTTGGATATATGTATCCATAACAATGTTCAAATAAATGTTTGACGAAGTTATAAGAATATTTTAAAGATTAACAAGCAGCCTGGGAGTAATTATCCTCCTCAATGTGTTCTTCAGAAGTAGCTCTCAATCATCTTCAGATGGCCAAGTGCCCAGAAGTAATAAGGCTGCTTACCATGAAATTATTGATAGATACATTACACATTCAAGATTTTAATATAAACAAACTCCTTTAGAATGTATTAAAGGTATATGCAAATTCAAAGCCCTTACAATAGAGAATATATTATGTATTTGCCCAGTGTTTCACAAAATTTAAGACCCACTGCCTCAGAATTTAGACAGCAGAGTGATTTGAGTCATAAACACTACGTACAACCTCAAAATTATAAAGCAAAATGAATTACGTTCAACATGCCTTATCTGAGTATTATCAAAAAGTATAAAATGATGGAATTAAAAAAAAATTCCTGAACAATCCTAAAATCTGTCTCTAAAAATCCTTTAAAATAAAGATGTGAACCCAAAGTGCACTGTCGTTAAAGTAAAAGTAAACAGAAGGTTCTTTATATCAGGCTATATGAGAGCTGGAGTTTTGGTTTTATTAAGAGCAGTGTAAAATAACACCCCAATAATTCAGCGCTGAAACAGTCTTGGTGGGACAAGGGGATCAGACTGCAGATGGACAAGAATTTGAAAACAAATGTTACGCAATAAAAAATAAATAAATAAAGCAAATAGGAAATCAAAAAAAAAATTAAAACACTTTATACTGTATTTCTGTGTCTGTTTTCCTCACATGCGTTAACTTTATACAGCCTATAAAATGTTTCGCATGTCAAGATTTTTTTTAACCTACTTGTAAGCAAGCACTATTCCTTGCTAATCAATTCTTTATATGTCTAAATGGCCTAACATGCACATCTCTTAAATCACCTGTAAAGCAAACAAATGACTAGTTGAGTAACATACCTGGTAACATTACAGTACCATCTTGTTCCAGTGTTTCAGGGCTTATTCTTATGGCTGTCATGCTGTGGTTATTCACATCTCTATACAATAAATAACCCTGATAACAACAAAAAGTTTTGCTGTTATATGTTAAAATATTTTTTCATTACCAACTTAGCAGAAAAAGTAGTCACACAGGTGTGCATTACGGTTTTCTGAGATACAGTAATACATCAATATTGATGTCTAAAATAGATTACAGATTAAAAATATAAGAACACAGATATACTTCAATAAGAGGAATTGTACAATACTGCATATCAATTTAATCTACTATATTCCCAGGTACATATATTAGATATACTACACAGGACAGCACACCTTGTTCAAAATTTTTATATCACTTGACAAGTAAATAATAGAAATGACCACTGTTACTTTAACAAATATTTAAAAAAAAAAAATGAAATATTTAGGTTAATATTTTAAAACGAATAGAGTAGTGGTTTTAGGTGACATAATATGCCATTGAACATATTTCTGTAATAATGTATTTTCCATGGCATTATTTCTTAGACAAAATACAATAGGGGCAAATAAAAGTTTGATGAGACATTTTAAACCAGGTTAAGTTTTAAGAGACAATTATTGAGTAATTAATTTGACATTTAAAATTTAATTTCAAAATCTCCCTAATAGTTGATATAACAGGATTATTTTTCATATAAAAACAATAATAATTTCTTTAGTTTTCAAAAATCTTTTATCATTTGATGCTGACAACAAACTCTGAGCTGGGAAATACAGGTCTACAGGGACATATTTATTCTACAGCCTTCCACAAGGGAACTTGGGCTTCACCTCTCAGGAAGGGAAGATATAGAAACAAACACTTCTAGCCCTTTGGCCATCGTTCATTTGCTTCTCTCCATGGGAGGAGAGTGATGTATCTGGCTGTTGACACCCAAGTGGCCACATTAGTCAGGTGATGAGATCACAGCATTAAGAAAGTAACAGAGGGGATCAGCCCTGTAGCCGAGTGGTTAAAGTTCCATGTGCTCTGCTTTGGCGGCCCAGTTTCGTGGGTTCAGACCCAGGCACAGACCTACTCACTCATCAGCCAGCCATGCTGTGGAGGCATCCCGCATACAAAATAAAGGAAGACTGGCACAGACATTAGCTCAGAGCTAATCTTCCTCAAGCAAAAGAAAAAAGGAAGATTGGTAATGGATGTTAGCTCATGGTGAATCTTCCTCACCAAAAAAGAAAAGAAAAGAAAAGAAAGTAACCTGGGCCCAGCTCTTTTCTCTCTGTGGTCATACTTTGTATGATCCTCCATGCAGGTGCAGGTAGCCAGCTACTGGGTAGGCCACACAGTTTCCTGGAAGGTACTGATCTAGACTTAGAATGGAGGAGTTTGTGGCAAGAAGCTCTAATTTGGACTCAGGGCACAGATACATCCCCAATTCAGATTTGCCAGTGACAAAGGCAGTCTTTCTTATTTAAAGGCCCACTTCAACAAAAACTCCCACAGAAGACAGTTTTATTCACATTTTACAGCTAAATAACAGAGGATCGAATAAGTTAACTGAGTAGTCCAAAGTCACACAGCTAGTAAGAAGCAGGGCTAGAACCAAAAGTAAACCTCCTATGAATTCTAAGCTAATGTTCTTCACACTACACTATGCCATTGTTACAGCCATGTTATTAAAAATATACCATATCTGTTTAAATAGAAGTGGTATTATTTATTGGTTAAATAAGTATGAACCACGTTTTAAAAGATGAGAAAGAAAAGTTTGGTTTGTTGTGAATATTCTCCTACCTGAGCATACCCTAACCAAGACTTTTTCTCCTTTCTGTTTCTGATGCGAGATGTAGAATTGTATATATGGCCCTGCAAAATAAAAAGTTAGCCTATGAATAGTTTCAATTAATAACCAATGGAAAATAACAAATGGATAAATGACATGTAATACATATGTTTCCATTACGATTTTTAAAGAAATACTACCATGACAAAATTAGACGGTACTCTAAAAATGAAGTTGAAAACAAACAGAACACAATTCAGCATGGATATAACTTGTGCTATGATTAAGAACTGTAAGGAATCATATTACCCTAACTGTTCCACTGTATCCAGAGCCTATTTTGTATAATCCATCCTTGCACAAAAGATAAAGAAAAAATCCATCATTCTGAAGTAGACATTGATCATCTTCATCAACAGATATTTCTTTCAGTGGCCACTTGTGCATTAAAGCTGCCTTCTTAATACCATTGCTGAACCAGTCCTGAATTTGAATTTTTCCCACCAACACTGCCTGTACACTTCTCTGTAGTGAATTTAGTATCATTGGCACCTATTCAAAAGAGAAGAAAAAAAAAGACATTTTTAAATGTCCCAAACACAGAACAGACAAAATAAAAATAATTTAGTAATATATCATCATTTATAAGAAAATAATTTGTTTGGAATGATCATGCTTGGCATGTAAGCAGAAAGTATGAACAAGAAATTCACCAATAAGAAGCAAATCCCAAGCACGCCAAGATAAAAATGTCAAAGCCAAAGAATATTAACTTGTATTTTTGATCAAAAACACTGACGTATGCATGTTTCTCCAAAACACCAAGTAACCAGTAGTGCCTATTATTTTAAGTTTTGTGGATGAAAATATTCTAGAGTAGTAAAAAGTATAAACACTGGACAGAAATAAAATTATTTGTTGTATTAGAAAATACACAAGCCAAAATGATCTCTTTTGTATGATATGTATAATCACTAACGTGCTAACTCATGATAATGAAGCACAAAAGCATGAGAGAAACAGTGCTGCTTCCATAGATAAAATAACATTCCCAGTCTTTCTCTTCTACTTTGCTTCTCCATTATGCCTAATACCCACTGACATCAAAAATTTTTCATCATATGAAAACTTGATTGTGTTAATTGTGTATTCATTCAGCATCCATTTAACCAATACTTATCAAAGACTTGTTAAATCCCGGGCATTGTAAATGAGCCCTCCAGAATCACCAGCATGAGACCAACACTGCCACTAGAGGAAACTTTCTGCTCCTCATCAAATGCCTCTCACCACCCAAGGAGGACTGCCACACATCCAACTGCAGGACCAGAGCCCAGGGCACTGTACTCAACTATAGGTCTACACCTGCACTGTCCAATATGGCAGCCACTAGCCACATGTGACTACTGAGTTCTTGAGATGTGGTTAGTGTGACTAGAGGTGTGCTTTAAATGTACAATACAAACTGGAAGACTTCATATAAACATAAGAACATGGAATCAATAAATTTATACTGATTATATGTCGAAATTATTTTTTGGATATACTCACTTGAGTAAAATACATTATTAAAATTACCCTCACCTGTTTCTTTTTACCTTTTAATATGGCTAATAAAAAAATTTTAACTATATATGTAGATTACATTATATTTCTATTGGACAGTACTGTTCTAGAGGATAGAGCTTTCAAAGGGATAACTGACCCACTGTTCACAGAGATTCTTTTCCCCTTCCAGTTCTAAGGCCTGTGACTCAGCCAAAATACATAACTTTTATCTTTAGAAAACTTTTATATATAATTGAATACTACAAATTATCTCCCTAGAAACAGCTACACCAAACTTACAGCTGTTTTATCTACAATTAATATCCACATTTCCATACAATATGCCAAAGCTTCCATTGTTAACTTTTTTTTTTTCTTTCAGATACTTTCTATCGGTGTCTATTACCAAAGAGGATGCCTCTCCTTCCTTCTCAAATTCTCAAAATGGAGATACACAATAATTTCTGGTTAAATCCATATTCAGAGGTCATTTTACTTTGACTGTGTAGTCATGGTTTCAGAACTAAGCCAAATTGTATAACATCCTCCATCTGCCTCTGTGTATAATTTCCCTTTTTTTGTTGAGTCAACAATTGCCCCATTTTTGTGTTTGCTAAGTCTTCCCTACACTCCTCTCAATAAAGTCAAACATGTCATTTCTAATTTTTTCCCTTGGCAACCCACCTCGTGAAGCCCAGCTCCTGTCTAGACTAAGGACAGGGGCAGGCATAGAAATTAAAATTGTTCCATACCTTGCATGTTCAAAAGCATCTTTACCTTCCCTCAGACATGACTGATGGTTGAGCCAGGGTTAGTGAACATCATTGTCCCTTTGAATTTTGAAGGCATTGTTCTGTTATTTTCCACGCCAGTATTGCTTTTGAAAGATCCAATGCCACTCTGCCTGATCTTTGGTTCGTAAAGTGTCTTTGCTCTCTGGAAGCTTTACTGTCTCTTTATTATCTGTGTTCTGATTTGGAAAATTATACCTTGGTGTGAATCTTTTTGCATTCATTGTGTTGAGCACTCAGTGTGTGTTCTGTCAATCTGAAAATGTCTGTCTGTGGGGTAGAGGAATTCTCCTTATAAGATTTCTTAGGAAATTTCTTCCACTCTGCTTGAATGCCTATTAGATACTGGATTTCCCGGATGGATCCTTTAATTTTATTTTAAATCACCTATTTTCTCTCTCTCTCTTTTTCCTATTTTCTGGGGACCTCTTCAACCTGATCTTCTAACTGCTCTGACTTTCTTTTCATTGCTGCTATGTTATTTTTAACTTATAAAAATTCTCTCTTGTCCTCTGAGTTATTAAAAAAATAGAATACTGATGTTTAATGTAAACAATTTTCTTCTCTTATCCCTCTTCGAAATATTAATTACAGGGCCAGCCGGGTGGCGTAGTGGTTAAGTTCGTGTGCTCCACTTTGGCAGTCTGGGGTTCATGGGTTCGGAGCCTGGGAGTGGACCTACACAACGCTCATTAAGCCATGCGGCAGTGGCATCCTACATACGAGGTGGAGGAAGACTAGCATAGATGTTAGCTCAGAAACAACATTCCTCAAGCAAAAAGAGGAAGGTTGGCAACAGATGTTAGCTCATGGGCAATCTTCCTCACCAAAAAAAAATAATAATAATAATAATAACTAATGAATTACATTTTCTTAGAGTATCTTCTGTTCTCAACACTCTTTTTATCCAAAGTTTCTTTTACTATTATTATTATTATATTATTATTGATTTGGAGGACCTCCATCTTTCATGTTAGCCTAGTGATACTTGGCTGTACACTTATTTTTAAGAGTAAGCTACTAAAAAATTGATAGGAAGCTTGATGTGAGTGGATACGGTTTGATGTTAGTGAGCTCATGTCAGAACGATTACACTAAGTTTAGCAGTTTCATTGCAGGACCCTCCCAAGTGTCTGCATCTGTGGGTCTTTTTTCACTCTTTCTCCAAAGAAGAATCTGCCAGTCTTTTTCAGAGAAGCTATAATAAGCCTCACTGTCAGTGTACTGGGAACTCTGTGAGGATTAAGAAATTTCGTCATCAATACAGAGACTTTCACTTAATCTCCGTTTCAGCCTACCTCCTCAATTCCACTCTCCATCGTGCCTGGTTTCCCGTGACCTGTCTGGCTCAATTTCTTTAGACTGCAAACCTAACTCTTAGGGGTATGAGAAAAGCGCAGTTGCCTAGTTGGGAAGGGTGGAGGAAGTGCCCTGGGGTGCACTACCTTTTCATTATACACATTTTCTAACTGATTTTTAGCTCTTCCCCTCACCACCCCTCTCCATGTACCCATTATTTCCAATTCCAATCCTATCTGGAGTTTTAGTTGGAAATCTTTCTAAGATTTAGAAAGATTTATTTTCTTAGAAAATACTTTCTAAGGACATTAGCCTCTTGAGGAACTTAAATTTAAGCTTTCCCTAATTTCTATCTTCCAAAAATGTCCTGTTCTTAAAAGTTTACACTTAAAAAGAAAATTTCTTTATTATAATCTTAGTGGAGACTGGGGAGGGAGCAGAAATTAACCAGTGTCTTCAACATGGCTCTATTTCTCTCACGCTTTCCACCAAGGTGCTGAAGTTTCAGGGAAACCCAGTGCTACAATAAGAAGTCTCAGATAGACTCCCCTTTTTCTCTCCTATTGATTTTCTCTCCCCAACACAGTGGCAGGACCTAGAGAAATCAGACTTCCTTAATCTGAGGATTCCATGTAATTCACTAATTCTGGGACATCTTAGCCATTATTTCAAATGTTCCCTCTCCAGAAATCTATTTTTGCCTTGTGGAACTCATATTGTACTGATTACATTAGACTTCCTCATGCTCTACCCATGTTTCTCATTTTATCTTTCATATTTCTCTGTCTCTCTGTGCAGCACTCTGAACAATTCTTCCTCTTTATCGCTCAGTTCACTATTTCTTTCTTCAACTATATTATCCCCTGGTTAACTCATCCTTTAAGTCTCTAATTGTTATTATTTGGTTTTTCATTTCTAGGAGTTCAATTTGGTTCGCTTTCTGATCTGATTACTTTTTATATTCTTATTCCTTAATCATACTTTTGACACTTTGTTTTATTACTTTAACCTTCTTAAATAGACATATACACACACACACATAAATTTTACGTTCTATATCAAATAATTTCAATGTATAAAGACTTCGCAGGATTGATTCTACTATAATCAATACTGGTTCCTACTGACTCTCAACGATGGTGCCTTTTTCCATGTGCTTTTTGTTTGTGAGCTCAGATGCAGCAGTGTTTTGTCTGTGGAAAGCCTCTGAAGTCTGGAGTTCATCCCTCCAGAAAGGATTTTCATCTCCTTCAACAAGGTCCCTCACAGTATTACCATCCTTACCCTACTGTAAACTCTCAAATTAAGCTTTTTGGAACAAAATAGGTAATATACATTTGGACCCCAGAATGATTTGAGATCTTATGATTATACATTTTCAGGGAAGACTTTTCTCTCACTTTTCTCTCTCCATGCTTAGCCTGGCCAAGAGAGTTTTATGAAATGAAGTTGGTAGGTGGGATGGGGCCAAATCATGAAGAACATTGTAAGCTGTGTTACGATAGAGGGCTTTAATGTGGTGTTTGGGCTGCAGCTGGGGATGCAGTGATGGGACAGGTCTATCGAGAACCTCAGCAGTTGATCGAGGGGAGCTAGCAGTTGAGTGCAGCCTAGTGCTTGAGTATAATACTGCAGTCAGACAGATATGCATTCAAGTTCTGTCTCCGTTATCTGACAGCTCTCTATAACTATACTAAATTTCTTTAAGCCTTCGATATTCCACTCTTACCTCCAGGCTGTGACACATGGATACCAAGAACATTCTTCCTCCACACCCCCAACGCTAACACCTCCACTCTCTGGATTAATTTCAAATCATCATTTAGACCTCACCTCATATCCTCGGGTATAAGTCTACACAAACACAAATCACACGCATGCCTAAAATAAGCTCATGTGTTTCTGGTCACTATGGTATCTGAATCTTTGTGTTACTTTCTTAAAACTTAAAAAGTATTTGTATATTTTAAGCATATATTTAAATTAAAATTTTGCCAAATCCTCAAAGAACAGTGTAGAACAGTTTGAAAACCACTGCATTAGAGGAACTTCAAAATAATTAAGGATCAAAAACAGGGAAAAGAGGATTTTAAGAAGAGCATAAAGAGGAAACAGACTAAGAACAGAAATCTGGAGTAAGGTGACTATTCATGTTTGACAAGCAGAGTTCAACATTGCTGAATAAGTCACAGAAAATGACCCAAATACTCCTTTTGCTGTCTTTGACCTGCTAATAACAGGATTGAGGCAGCCCTTTCACCTGTTCTGGAGGTTGTCAAAGCAGCCAGAGAAGAGCACATAATAGAGACTTAAAACTGAAACTTTTTACTCAATTTCCAGAACATTGCAAAAGAATTAAATCAAGTTGCCTATAAGGAGGATTATATTTCCCAGCACTAACAATGATGAAGAGTTTATTCCACAATTGGACGTTAAAAGCTTAAAATGTTATATGCAGGCCCAGCCCCATGGCTGAGTGGTTAAAGTTCCATGCACTCTGCTTCGGCTGCCTGGGTTCGTGGGTTTGGATCCCGGGTGTGGACCTACTCCACTCTCCAGCCACACTATGGTGGTGTCCCACATACAAAATAGAGGAAGACTGGCAGAGATGTTAGCTCAGGGCTAATCTTCCTCAAGCAGAGAAAAAAAAGAGGATTGGCAATGGATGTTAGCTTACGGTGAGTCTTCCTCAGCAAAAAAAAAAAAAAGAAAAGAAAAGAAAAGTTATATGCAAAGCTGAAGTAGCTCAGGAATAAAATTCAAGAAAACTATAATCAACAATCAAAAATATAGAATGATATCATACTCTTCTTTCAACAGAGAAGAGATGTTTAGAAACTATGAAGGAATTCCATATTTGAAAATTCAGGGCAAGATGGGAGATGTGGGAGGGCAGAGAACAAACTAATGCACAGAAAGAGGAAGCTATGGTACTGACACAAAGACCAGGCTAAAGATTTAGGGTTTTGCCAAATTTCATTTTATTACCTTCAATGCTACAGAGTTAAACACACATGTAGCTTAGTTTGAATACTGTAGATTATTTATATATCAACCTTGGACAGATCAAACCACTATACTGAATGAGAAAAAGCAGGGAATTCCTACTCACAGAAATTGAGATGAAATTGCAACTTGGCATCTTATAACTTTCTAAGCAGCTGTAAATATGAAATACCTGAATAGTTTGGCAAGCATGGCTGCCATTGTTGGTGAGGATAGCAGAGATGGCCTGAAGCGTCCTTCCTGTTTCTCCCCAAGAAGCCACCAGACTAAAGAGGCAAGCACAGGAAAGTGCTGTCAGAGACTGTCCCGTGCTGTCATTCATCCCAGTACTCCGAACAGTGATTTCCAAAAGGAGCTGGAAAAGAGACTCTGTGGATAAAACAGAACTCAATTATATTCATTTGACATACAGAACATTTTATGTGTATATTTATTTATACCTTGCCTCATTATGAAAAAATATTTAAGGCAGCTGGGACACTTTGCATTAGATCCTATCTAGTACCTTTTTTCCCCCAAAGTTAGAATATTTATATAAAAAGGACCTTAGAGAACATCTAGTCCTTAATTTTTCTAAATGAAGACATGGAATCTCTCCAAATTCATTTAAAAGAAATCTGCCTTGGGGCTGGCCCTGTGGCTGAGTGGTTAAAGTTCACAGGTTCAGATCTGCGTGCAGACCTACTCCACTCATCAGCCATGATGTGGTAGCAACGCACTTACAAAGCAGAGGAACTGGCACAGATGTTAGTTCAGGGCTAATCTTCCTCAAGCAAAAAAAGGAAAAAAAAAAAAGAGGATTGGCAATGGATGCTAGCTCAGGGTGAATCTTCCTCACAGAAAAAAAAAAAAAAAAAAAAGGAAGAAACCTGCCTTGAGGCATTCACATATTCAAGAAATATCCTATCAAGTAACAGAGTATTCATTGCACTTATTTTACCTTTTAGACTGGGAAGAATAGACGCTTCTTAAAATGTTAAGTGTCCAGAAAATTAAGTGTTTATTTGGAAAACAACAACAGAATACACAAAACACATGCTATACTTTGTTTTAATAGAAAATTGGCTGTATTGCTAACATAACAGCAGTTCACATTGTGGAGGGAGTACGTATGTAATTGATTTTATAGCCTAGAAAAACCTCCAAGTCAACAGGATGGATATTCTCCTCCTGTAATGGATAATGAAATTGAGACACAGGGAGGTTAAAAGACTGTCCCTAAATCATAAAGCCATTTAGTATCAAAACCAGAAAAATAACACGTGAATTTTCCATGGCCATCAGAAGTCTCCACACAAAAGTCCTTGAACAACTTCTCCCAAGACTGAATCAAAAGACTTCTGGCTATTTCCTCTGTAGAAGAGAAGGTGGATTTGAAAACGCTTAGAGAGAAAAGGAAAGAAACAGTCAGAAAAAGAGACAGAAAACGTGAGAAAGATGAAGAAAGGGAGAGGTAAAGGGGAAGGAAGGAGGAGAACAAGAGAAAGAGTATTGCAATTCTCTGAAAACTAAAAGGCCATCTGTGGTTTATTGGTTAACTCACAGAAACCTAGGTTCTCTCTACCTACTCCTCATCTTCCATATCTAATCCCCAATTATGTTCTATCAATTTCCCTTCCTAATTAACTCTTCCACTTTCTCTATCTCATCACCATCTTCCCAATTCATCCTGTCTATCACCATCTCTGAACTGGACTACTAAAACGTGTTCATAAATTAACCTCTACCATTCACTTTTGCTCCCTTAGAGCCAAAGAGAACTTTTAAACCAAAACTCTGGTTTTCTACTTAAAATCCATTCACTCCTTTGTTAATTCCTTCCTGTTTCTCCTCCTCCTTTTTATTATCCCTCCCTTTCTTCACTTGTCTATACATCCTTCAGTCTTTCCTTTTTTCCATGTAACCGTCTCTCTGCCTTTCCTTCCCCCCATCCTTTCATTTATCCCTCTGTTAGTCCATCTTTCCTTCTATCATTATCCTTTTGCCCATTTCTTTTCATTATTCAGCAAATATTTAATGAATTGTTCCTGTACATAAGGAACTATTCTAAGTTGGGGTAATACATTGGCAAACAAGACAAAGAATGTCTCTGCCACCAAAAAACTTAGATTCGAGTGGAAGAAAAGAGTATAAGGGCTATATAATAAAGAATATTTTTTAAGCATAAGGAGATAGAGAGTGACTTTCCACTCCTCCTAGAGCCATAACCAGACTCCTTGTACACGGCCTATAAAGCTCCACACGATCTGGTCCATGTCTCTTTCCTCATATACGGCAAAGCCCTCCCTCTCTTCACTTTCCACATTCTAGCCATACAGTCTTCTTTCAGTCATTCTCCTTCTTGACCCAGAGCCTTACTGCATGCTGTCCTTTCTGACTAGAAACTTAGTTAAGTCCTTCCTACTCATCCTTCAAATCTCAAATGTCACATCTTCAGGGAAGCCTGGTATAGACTCTCAGAACTCCCTCTACTTTCCCCCACACTATTTATCCACATTTACAATCATACATGTGTCCGACTATCTGATCCTAGGTCCCATGATAACAGCGACAATGTCTGTATTGATCACCCCTGAATTATACGCTCCTAGCACAGAACACAGGAGGTGCTATTACATTTAAGTGAATACTTGAGAACAGATATTCTAACTTTAAGTTGAATAGAAAGATAAGATATAAGGGAGTAATTTTTCTTTTTGGTGAGGAATATTGGCCCTGAGCTAACATCTGTTGCCAACCTTCCTCTCTTTGGTCGACAAAGACAGTCCCTGAGCTACCGTCTATGCCAATCTTCCTCTACTTTGTATATGGGACGCTGCCACATCATGGCTTGATGAGTAGTGTGTAGGTCTGCACCCAGGATCTGAACCTGCGAACCCTGGGCCACTGAAGTGGAGCATAGAAACTTAACCACTATGCCACTGGGCTGGCCCAGATTTTTTTTAACTAGATAATTTATAAATCACAGTCCATTTGCAAAGAGAAGAAGCTTGGTGTACAATAATCATCAAGTTATTCTGACAGTAAGAGTAACACATATATACATAGATTTTCATGAATGTCATAAAAAAACAAAGCTGAAAAAAGTGTAAGTAATGTGATTATGATATTAGATCAAAGGAAAAAAGCAGAAACAGATTTCAATAGAAATTTAGTTTTAAAGAACCAAATTATTTATATTTGTGCTAATTAAACGAAATAAAAAATATGAAGTTATGGTAAATCCCTCAATAGAAAAATGTCAAAGCAGTGAAGAGATCAGAAGCAAGCACTGAAAGGATAGAAGAGAGAGACCAAAGACAGTATAGCATTTGAAACTGTTAAGAAAATAAAAATGAACAAATTCATCAGATGAAAGTTTTGATAGAAGATGATTAAGATAAAGCACACATTATAATTTCAACAATCAGTATTAAGAACAAGATCTACTTTGAAAAGAATAAATGGGAGGTAGCATTTATGTACAGATGGATACAAAAGAAAGCATCTAACAACAGATAGAAGACAAAAGAATGGTAGAAGATGTAGGAGGACAGCAATGATTCAGCACATTTTTCAAAGTAAGAAATAGGATATACAGGTTTTAGTGGATATTTTAAATATTTCAATTATTTGGTAATTGACAGACCAGAGCTAAGAATAGCTAGCAAGATATTCTCAAATAAAATTAACTAATTAATTAAATAAAATCTTCAGTAAAAAGCCACGAAGCCAATTATCATAATAGTATCTGATACAGTGCATCACAATAGTAATCTGATCACTGGTGCCACCAGTAACAATAACCAGCAAGGTGTCTGCTTCTTGCAGCAGCATTTAATAACATGGGGGGTGAGTGAGGGGAGTTGTTTTAAAAACTCCTCAGCTTGTTTTCACGGCCAGCACTCCCCTTCTGCACTAAAACAAAACAACAAAAAAATCAAACACAAAAACTAATCACTATACATGGCCCAAAATCCCCCCCATCTCACATGTAATTAGGTTCTCACATGTGGGTCGAATAAAATCCAAATAGCCAGTAGAGAAAAAAGATCAAACTCCAGTCCAGACCAGCAGCATGGGCATCACCCTGAAACTCAGGCCAAATGCAAATTCTTGGGCCCCACCCCCAATCTACCAAATCAGACACTCCACAGGTAGGGCCCACAGGACTCTGATACAAGCTAATGCTTGAGATTTAGAAAACTCTTGACTCTTTGAAGGCCCATGGTTATTAGCATCAGAGAAAAGCAATTAGGCAATTTCACAATTGTGCTTTCACCTCTATTTCTGTTCCTTAAGAGTTCCTATCTCACTTACAGAATTATATGGTGAACCTAGGTCACTGGCACAAAAGGCAGGCATTCATAAAATTCAAACACACTTTACAAAAAGCAAACATTTTTACTTAATGGAAGTTGCTACTAATTCAGAAGCTTGAACTATAACAAAAATATTATTTATTTATGATGAATACAAAAGAAATGCTCTCTCAGTTTAGAACCTAATTGTGCTGTTTGGGATTGGTAGCATTTGTTCCCCTTTTTTGCTACTTTTTTAACTCTCCAAAGTAACATGTAAAATTAGAGAAAGTCAATGTTAGCTATTTTGGCCAAAGGTTTAATAAGAACAATTTAAGTTAACAGTGACTATCAGGCTTGAGGATTATTTGTGAGTTCCAAGGATTTATCTTTTGCTTTTTCCCCATCAACACAATAATCAAAAGATGCCTGCACATGAACTATAACTCTTAATCCATTACTCCAGTGGAACATAGCAAAATCACTTAAAATGTATATCCCTGCTGTTTCAGCAACATAATTAAACAAAGACTGCATTCCAGGCGGTTGTAGGCGCTTCATAAGAGAAGCTCTTTACATTTAAAGCCTTCATTCAATGTGCCTGAGGGCTTACCTAGGACCTCAGGTGGCTCTGATTGGAGGCCTTCTGGCTGCTGACCCTGAAGCACATTAAGCAGGGCTTGGAGACTCCGGAGGCACAGTGATGGATGGGAAAATCGTGTCTCCTTGATCAATTCAAAAACTTCACAAAGTCCAACCTCAATGATCTATTTAAGATAAAAAAAAAGAATTACACTTTATAACATGTAAGCAAATAACACTTCTCAGGCAGTTTAATTGGTGCAGCTTACTTCCATGGCAAATGATTAATGTTGCAATATTTAAATGAGAAAAACAAAAATCAACACATAAAAAAAGAAAAAAATCAAGTGTGTTTAATTTGAAGATTTAGAAAACCGTCTAGTTACATGGAAGGTTTAAAAATGGTGGCATTGTTTAAAAAGTAGTTTTAGTATAATGAAGCCATAATAAAACATCATGAAAACTGTTTATAACAGGGATGATACTAGATTGCATTCACCCAGAAAAAATAAATTGTATTAATTTACAAAGTTAATTTGGTTGTACTCAAGTAAAAATCAGCACTCTTCTGTTAAGTCATGTTAACTGTGACTTATGATCAGAAAAAAAGTCAATATAGCACATATGGTGAAAAGATTCAAAAAGGAGCTTTTCACATTAGCCTTTCCTATAATGGTACAATCACCATAATATTACTTATAGATGGTGCCCCTTTTTCTTACAGGATTTATCACAAAAAGAATTAATAACTGCCTACCTAAAAGATCATGGCTACTTTTACTTTAGTTATCTTACCATTCCTCATCAGGACCAAGAAAAATCTGACTCAGTATCTAGCAAAAGATAGATAAATCTGTAACTCAAGACAGAGCAAATGTGAGGAACTGGTATAAACAAGGAGATACTCAAGAGGACTGACAGAACAACAGACAATGAAATTCTCTCTCTCAGGCTATGCCAACATTTTGAGAACCCGATGTATAAGATCTTTTCAGGAGATATTAAATTATTTGGACAAGTAACAGAAAAAGTTAAAACAAGACTAATTATTAGAAATGCATCAAAGCATTAATTCTATTAGATGTAACAGTAGAAGAATATTCTCTCTGTTGAGATTTGTGCATTGATTTATATATTAAATAAATATTTCTTAAGTATTTATTTGGTCACCTTCCTACAGGAGATACAAAGACATACCAGACTCTGTCCTCTCAGAGTTTATAATCTAACAGGGTAAATGTGCCTTGCACGTAATTCTTATCCAGTCCAGACCTCTGTTAAAGCATTTATTATGTTATAGCACAACTGACTATTTTTGTTTCTGTTTTTCTAACTAAACTGTGGTCTCCTTGTGGACAAGGAGCATGTCTTTAGCTTAATATCTTCCATGACTAGCCCAGTGCCAGGCACATGATAGGCAGACAATAAACATTTAATTACTCTCTCAGTTGTGTGCTAAAAACCACTGCAACTCCGAAATAAATTTTCCAGACAAGGGTCAAATCAATTGCAGGCAAGTCAGCTGCAGTTATGATTACCATCTGCAAAGTTTCTCATTAATACAGATATGACTGAGAAGTCAAAATAACTAGCAGGATAGTCTTTAGAAAAGTTATCTAAAATCCTAGCAGACTTGATTATAGCTAAGATTACAGAAGTGCTTGTATAGTTTCAATTGATTAAACGCATTAAGCAATGAAAATTTTCCATTTGACATAGTTTCTTTTCTTAGAATAGACTAGAAAATAACAATATGGTGTCCAAGATTTCCATCTGCTTATGTACTTACAGGAAATAAATCTGAAGTCAAGGATCTCCTAAGTACAAAACATGAGGCTCTATTCTCAGGCCAATGGGAGACTATTAGGTCCCAAGAGTCTTTAAGATTGCTTACTCTACTACTACTAATCATGACTTTTTATAATTCAAAGAAGATTCTTCACAAATGACATTTTTGGCTAGCGTTTGTTTGTTGTAAGATTCCTACAGTAATAGAGAAAGTATTGAATCTTGCAAAAACAGTAAAGCTACTTACTGAACAGGTTCCTGAGTTGTCTCTCTGCTAAGTTTAAGGTGCAATAACAAAAGTATGACAATAGGCACCTCAGGACGGCTGCCTAAGAACAGGACACTAGCTAGTTTACTGAGAGGTACCCACAAAACATTGTCATAATGATCAGGACAAAGAATTACCCATCTGTCTAGGTCAACCACTGTGGATTCTCACTAATCCTCTATCTTAATTCACTGTAGGTTTTTTTTTAATAAGGAGGAAAACTAATTTATTTCCAGAATAGTGATATATATTCAATATACAACAAAATAAAAATCAACCTCAAGTTTTCCAATCATATTTATTATTGAGCAGAGGAACAAAACATGTTGTGAAGTAAGCATTTTTTTCTGAGAGTATTTTGGCTGACAGTACTTTACCATAGGCATGAACTTTGAAATTGCACTTTACACTATGAAGCGTATCTTATAGTCACTGAGAACAGACTATACTTTCTCCTCCCTCAATATTAGGAAGGAAAAGTATAAGGAGAAAAAATATAGTACTGCAAATACTGTATGATTTCATTTGTGCAGAAATAAATATACTCAATGTGTGCATATAAAAATGTTTATAGTGGGTATTTTTTGGTTAATAGAATTTTAGAAATGATTTCCAGTTTTTAATTTCTATTTCCTTTTTATAAAAATGTTCTGCATTTTTCAAATTATCTATAACGAATATGTACTGTCTTTATAATTAGCAAAAATAAGTTAATAAATGTGACTTTTAAATAGAATAGTTCATTATAATAATAAGATAACACTCTAAGATTCAATATTTTCAATAAGAAGCTATAACTAACTACCCAACACATGGTCTTCCACTTACCTTCAGAAAATAGTCTTTTGTAAATTTACTGAATTTTACCTTTACTGTTGCCTTCAAATAATTAAATCCTGAGGGCTCTCTACTATACTTGAAGGAACACAAAACCCAAATAACTACCTGATACAGCCAGTCCAATGTCACTGCTGGGGAAACTGAGATAAAAACATACGTGGCCAAAGAACATAACAACATAATGAGTCTTTCAAGGTTTTACTTTGCTCTCGTTAATTCGTTATTTCCAAAGGTGACTTAATTTCACTAACAAGTGTGAACATAAAGTTTAGTTACACTACATTTAGATTTAATAATAATTAACTCTTGGGGCTGGCCCCGTGGCCGAGTGGTTAAGTTCGCGCGCTCCGCTGCAGGCGGCCCAGTGTTTCGTTAGTTCGAATCCTGGGCGCGGACATGGCACTGCTCATCAGACCACGCTGAGGCAGCGTCCCACATGCCACAACTAGAAGGACCCACAACGAAGAACATAAAACTATGTACTGGGGGGCTTTGGGGAGAAAAAGGAAAAAAATAAAATCTTTAAAAAACAAACTAATAATAATCAATTCTTTGCTATTAGAAATTATATCTTGTTCTATTAAAAAGTCCTAGAATCAATACTAATACTTTCAGAATACATTTGAAAAAGCTCAAGAGGAAACGAAAAGTAATTTATATGTTACTACAGAATGAAGTGTACTGTCTTTTTAAACTTTTTGTATAAAGTAAATACTTGGTAGAGACAACACTTACAAATAATAAAAAATAAAAATCTAGAGGGGAGCAAGAGGAAGGGAGGAGGAAGAGACGACAGCAAAGGCAGCAGAGGAGGTAGGGGAAGAAGGGGAGGAGGAAGAATTCTGCTTCTCAGAAGATTTGGGTGGGAAATGTCGAAGTTCCTATCCTCTAAACATAACAAATTTATCTACAACTACTACCATCTTCTTCCCTTCTCTTCACTCAGAGGAAAAAGTGTTCTTACAACTTTTCAAAGCTAATTTAATTTTTAAACAATGCTCTTGATCCCATCCTCCATTCCATTTCTAACAGAATTGTTTCAACTTCTGCCACCACACTGTAATAACTCCAAAGTCTATACTTCTAGCTGGGACCTTTCTTTTGAACTTCAGCCCTACAAGGTGTACACTGGACACTTCACAGCTACCTCAAACTCTGTACAGCCAGAACTAAACTTGATCATCACGCCAACAAAGCACTGTTTCTCCTCCAGTTCTCCCTTTCTGTAAACAGCATCATCACCCAGAAACTTTGAAAATATGTTTAGATTCCATCTTCTCTTTCAGCCTTCATATACAACTCATTACCAACTCCTGTCAATTCTGCTTCCTTAACATTTCTTGTACGCCAAACACTGCCATACCCTAATTCCACCCCTCACTAACACTTCCTGGACAACTGCAGAAACTGCCCAACTGGTCCCTCTGCTCTAATCACACCACCCTCTAGCGGACTTGCCTTACTGGCACCCGAGTAACTTTACTAAAATACAAGTCTGACCAAACTCTTTTGCTTAAGATCTTCAGGAGTTCCAATTCATAGACAAAATCTGAAAATGGCCGCATAGCATATGAGGCCCTTCATGATCCAGCTCCTGCTCTCTGCCTCTTGCCCTATTCAGCCATTCCACTCTAGCCAAAATAGACAACTCACACTTTATGATGATCCTGTTCCCTCTGCCTGCCAGTGCATCTGCAGTCAGTCTGCATCTCTACCCCACCGTGTCCCACTACGCCCAGCACACCCCTATCAATGCTCAAGGCACTCCACAAGCCTGCTATACCAGGGAGACATAACTTTCTTGAGGGTAGGGACTGTGTCTCACCATTTTGTTCTCAGGGCCTAATAAAACGCTTGCGATAGACTCAAAAGGAATTTACTGAATTAAGAAGCAAATAAATGAGTCTATCTAGGTCTACATCTTTTAACAAAATATGTGGCATTACTAGCCCCGAATAAGACTGAACGGGAAGTATGAATCCTAAATACTATTAAAAAAAATCACATAGCGATAAAATCTGGAATACTTCAGAGGATCTGGAAATTAGATAGTGAAAGACAGTTTGAGCTGGGCAAAAACTGTGCTTTGGATAAAAAATATAATATAGAAGCATTTATGTGGGGTTAAGAAAGTCCTTTTAGTCAATGATTATTGACCCACAAAAACCAAAAACCAAAAAAACCTGACAAGCAAGGTCTACATAATAGTCAAATTCAATTTAACTTTTAAAATTCAGGATGGGAAAAACTGAAATTGTGTCAAAATGATATTTCAACAACAAATAAAAATTGTCTTAATTACATGAGAGAAAAGAGTAGGAGAGAAAGAAACCTCAGGAGAGAAGGAAAGCGACAGCCACACACTTGGGAGGAGCAAGAGAGGAACAACAAAGAGAAGGAAGGAACTGACGTGAAAGAGTGGCATCTGGAGCAGAAGCATGGAAATGGTCAAAAGGAAAAGAAAAATGCCAACATTTCTCACCTGTCCTCAAATTCCCAACACCTCAAACCCTAAAGGCCTCAGCTCTTCCTCTATGTCAATCCTTCACGTCATGCAAACGGCTCCCACAAACATCCCCTCAAAGTTTCCTTCCCCACCCAGGCCCCAACCCAGAGCATTCTAACTGCCTCTGCACAAAGGCATCTCCTCACTCACTTCTTCCTCTCTCGTTCATCTCGTTCATCGCATGATCTCTCTGACTGTCGAGAAGTTTCATTTCCTTGGATACAAAATATTTTTTAATAAACTCATGAGTTCCTTGAAAAGTAACTCAAATTCATCTGCATCCGCACATTTCTTTGTTTGGACCTAACGTGATACTTGTAACTATAGCTATCATTCATTAAGCACGCACGCATTTGACGTTTATTACCTCACTGAATCCTCACTACAACTCTATCAGGTAGATATTATCCCCATTTCGCAGATGACAAAACTGAGGCACAGAGAGATCAAATAACTTTCCTAGCATCACACAGCTAATATTTTTACCAATGAGTGTTTGAACCCAGGCAGTCTGACTCCACTACCCATGTTCTTAATCACTATATCCTGTTTCCTGATGGGTCAGTACTTGATGGAAAACTCAATATTAATCAGTTGGGCCAACTAATTTTATTTTAACTTTCTTTGAAAGATCCCCTTTTGACTCTGTTAATCATGATAAAAAAAATGTCTTAAGAATGCCTGATATTTTATTTCTTTAATACTCATTTATCCTGATGTTTTGAAACAGTCTTAAGAATCAGTTATTCTTGATTGTGCAGTATCTGAAGTTAAACTGGTTTACTGTTCAAAATCTGCAAACCTGTATGAATGATTTCTCTGGGTTTTTATTTTTCTTCCCAATACTGAACTTAAGCTGGGCAATTACAGTAGTATACTGTGACTCACTCACATTACAGAATGGAATTCTTACCAAAGTACACTACCTAAGTCCTACAGCCTCATATCCTAAACTTAACAATATATGTTCCTCAACCTCCCCTAATTAAACATAAGAAATTAGAATAAGAGATCATGACCTCTACCTGAAGGGGTATACATGGAAAAGATGAGCTTGTTTGTTTTAAGTTGAAGAAAGAAGCTAGTAGAGAAGTACAGCTAAGGACACTGGAGAGAAAAGGACTAAGGGAAAGAGAAGGGTCCCAAGAAGAGGAGATAAGGACATTTGAAGATGGTTGATTAGAAGGCTGAGAAAGTTCAGAAAACTTCTATTACCCCAAGAAATAGGAAGCAAGTTATCTACTGAGAATAAGGTGAGAAAAACTTCACAGTAATGATTAAGGACAGTGGTGCACTTAGGAACAGCCACCATGAAATGTGCAAAAGAAATGAGAGTAGGAACATAGTTTCTATCCTGGCTGCTATTTCCAAACAGTAAAAATATAGTCATGTGTTGCTTAAAGATGGGAAGAAATGTGTCGTTAGGTGAGTTCATTGTTGTGCAAACATCATAGAGCGTACTGCTCACAAACCGAGATGGTACAGCCTACTACACACCTAGGCTATACGGTCCTAATCTATGGGACCACCATCATATATGGTCCATCATTGACCAAAACATCATTATGTGGCACATGACGGTATTTACGTGGTACCTCATGTATGTGTGTAAATATATATATATATATAAGTTTTCAAAGCATAGTTTAAGATATCAATTTGGTAAAAAGGCAATCTACATGAATCCTTTATGATAAAGGAAATAATTTAAAATGTCTCTATTTAGAAAAAAGCAATATACATAAATCACTTATGATAAAGGTACCATTTTAAAAATATGTATATTTTCACATAATCTTTTGTTAGAAATACTAACTACACCTACTACACAGAAAAAATATATTATGTATGAAAGAATATTATAGTCTTGAAATATATCAATACATAAATAGAACAGTTCCTTAATACCTTAAGAACAGTTTGTTGTACTACAATATATGTTTCTGTAACTTCAATTAGCTTATATGCCCCTGTTAAATAACAGAGTGACATCAGAACAATGGAGAAGTTTTGCTGGTTCGCATGTAATTTTTTTCCTAGGCAAGGGAAGCCAGAATAGCATGAGTACAAAATAACTTTAGGCAGAAAAGGCAAAAGCTCTCAGCTCAGCTGCTGCACAGCCAGGAGCCCTTCTAGTTATATTTCAAGAAAAACTAAAATGTATACCTGTACACAAGGCTCCCTCCCCAGAGGGGAGTACCCCCCGCTTCCCATGGCACTTGGTTTGTAGTAACTTACACTTCCTCTTGTGCCCACCTTAATGGCAGCCCACTGGCTCAGAGCTCTACGCCCATCTGCAAAGGCTCAACACCCACAGGAGACCATTTCCACTCTACTGTTTTTGTACATTTTTAACAGCCCCTGCAACAGACTCCAACCCACTGATCTCCCTGCCTGAGCTTTCCAAGCACTCCCCACTGAGTTACCAGTTATTGACTCTTAGCACTCCAGTTATCAAGTTGCACAGAGTTTCCTGGTCTGCCCCAAACCTATTTTTACACATAAGCCCTGTTATTCTTAGAGGACAATTTTATAAAAAGCAAGGTATTTTAGCAATGCAAATATATGTATTATAGCCAAAACACCTGTAGGTTATGCATCTAAGCGGAATTTAGTGACTTACCTTTGGAAGCTTGATAGGGGGCTCTTTGGATTCCTCCTCTTCATCACTATCTGATTCTCCACTCTGCACAGAGTTCTTAGATGCAGCTGCCAATGATGTTTCCTTTTTCTGCCATTCCAGAACGCAGTGGCGTACATTGCAATAAATATTGAATGCAGAAGGATTGCTATGTAGTTTGATATCTGGTATGATTACTGTATTCTCCAAGTTTTCGGACTAAAATACAAGATATAATATTTCAATTTCATATTCCTTTCTATCATCGATTCTCATTTTAAATAAAAAATTGAAGATTAGACATGCTAGATGATTTGATTTGCAGAAGTCACATACATAAGAGGCATAGCAAAGAAAATCTAAGTCTATTGACTCAACTTATAGTACCCTTTCTACTACACTTCACCACTTTCTGAGTAACACAGCAATAACCAACTTGACAAGGGGTGGAAAGCAGCAGGGAAAGAACTTAACAGGAATACACTTTTACCCCTTGTTAGGAATAAAGCCAACAAAGCTTAACTGCTGGAGTATTGAAGGATATTAATTTGGTGCTTTTCTACGGACACCAGATGTATTGCAGAGTCTCAATGATGTACTACAAATGTTGAATTACATTTTGATTCTTTTAAAAGTAGATATAAGGATTTAAAAAGAAAATAGGGATTTTAAAAAACCCTTAATTTTAATCAATTCTTCTAATTTCATTCTTATTCAAGTAACTGTAATGCCAAGAAAACTGCAGATTGTAGACATACGCTTTCCTAAAGCATATGCTTTTCCTAAAGCTTTTTGTATGAATACAAAGAAAAGATATTTCACAACTAAAGGCACATGAAAAGATTTCACATCATTAGTCATTAGAGAAAAGCAAGCTAAAATCACAGTGAGATACCCCTATATACCTAATAGAATGATTAAAATTTTAAAAGCTAGCAAACAATACCATGTGTTTGCAAAGATGTAAAACAATTGGATTTCTCCATACACTACTGCTGGAACAGTAAAATGGAATAATCACTTTGGAAAACAGTTTTCACAATTTCTTAAAAAGTGAAACATTCATCTACCATGCCACCTGTGAGGAAAGAGTTAACACTGTAGGTATGCTTGCTTATTCCTTATCTTTCTCCAAGGGAACCATGCTCGACCCTTGGCCAACCCTTGGGAATGTGGTCTTTAGAGCGTCCCTTAAGTTAGTTATCGATGATTTTGTTATACACCTGGAACAATGGACCACGCCTCCTGGCTTGTCCGATTACTTTGCACAAACATCAAGATGGATGATGTGCACCTGAGTTTCACTTGCCATGGCTGGCTGCATAGCAGGATATGCCCTTGAGAAGATAAAAGTCTCGGATCCTAAGACTCAAGAGGGCTTCCCTGGGCAGAAACATTCCACACATATCCCAATAGTTCACTGCCAGAGAGAAAGCATGTCCTGTATGCTCAGACAAGGAAGGACTGGGAAGCCTACACCATAACTCCCTAGACATCACCAATACATTTCTCTTTCTTGCTCCCTACTTTTGTTGGAATAAATCTTAGCCATTAGTATAAATTGCTTTTAAGTCTTTTGAGTTCTGTGGCAAATCATAGAAGGAAATACTACCTAATCATTCCACTCCCAAGTATTTACGCCCCCAAAAAAGCAAAAACATATATCCACACAGAGCAGCAATGTTCACAGCAGCTTCATTTGCAATGGCCAAAACCTGGAAACACTGAAATGTCCATTAGCAAGTGAATGATTAACAAATCTATGGGACACTAATCAAGAAAAACAATGGAATGATCTGTTAACATATACAACTACACGGACGCAACTCAAAATCACTATGCTGAGGGGAAAAAAAACAGACACAAAAGAGTATACACTGTATGATTACATTTATATGACATTCCAGAAAGTGAAAATTAATCTATAGTGACAGAAAGAACATCTGTGATTGCTTAGAGCCAGGACGATACAGAGAGATGGAATGCAGCAGAGGATGAGGAAACCCCTGGGGATGATGGAAATTTTCTGAATCTTGATTGTATCTTTCAAAACATACTGAATTATACACTTAAAATCCCTGTGTCAGGTTCTGCTATTAAGGCTCCTAACTTAAGACAGACAAATTTGGTAGCAGGATACTGAGGGAGTTTCCCATGTGACACATATGATTTCTCCTGTAAGAAGGTAAAGTCATTTGCAGGAGGGCAGGATTTATCAGAAGTGTGAGGACAGTGGCAAAGGTCTGAAATAGTCACAGGAGAAAATGGGAGAACCATTTGACCAGAAAAAATAAGAACACAGCCTGGCTTCTATAGAAGGTCCATTTGAGATTGGTGATCATGAACGTGTACTGGTATCAACTAACTTGTTTAACTCCCTTTAGTAGCACATGGTACTCACCTGCAGAGAAAGAAAAAACCTGCTGGATTCGTATAGGATAGAGTTTTGTCAGATGAGTGTAACAAATACACATGAGGGAAAAGAAGATGAGATAGGCAGAATAATAGCCTCTAAAAATGTCTTCCCCCTAATCCCTGAAACCTGTGAATGCTACCTTCCATGGCAGAAGTCACCCTGCAGTTGTGATTAAATTAAGGATCTTGAGATGGGGAGGTTATTTTGGATTATCTGGGTGGGCCCAAAGTAATCCCAAGGGCCTTATAAATGAGAAAGGGTAGCAGGACAGTCAGAGAATAAGCAGTAACAACAGAAAAGTGTCAGTCATGCAGCATGAGAAGACAACCAACCACCGGCAGCTTCAAAGATGGAAGGGGGCACAACCCAAGGAATGCAGGCAGCTTCTAGAAGCTGGAAAAGGCAGGCAAATAAATTCTCTCCTTCAGCCTCCAGCCCAGTGACACCCATTGTGGTCTTCAGATTTCCAGAACTGTAAGATAATTTACGTTGTTTTAAGCCATCAAGTTTGTGTAATTTGTTACAGTAGCTATAGAGAACTACTACAGAAGATTAAGCAAGAGTTTTTCTAAAAAGACTGTGGTATGTAAGTTGGCTGAGAAGGAAGTTAAATGAAGGAGATGGCTCGTGGATGAGGTCAATGAGAGAATAAAGGAGGAGATAAAGAAAACAGCTAAATGGCTTTTTAACTTTTTTGCTGAAAAGAAACGCTTGTTTTTAAATATATGAAAAAAACCCCACTGGCATTTCTTAAATAAATTTTTAAAAAAGAAAGTAGATGGAAAATAGTCCAAAAACAGTAATAGAGGGCAAGGAGACTCACGACACCACTTTACCACTTTTACATGCTCATCAGGAGCAGGAAATGTTTCTTACTCATCTTTCTATCCCAAATACCTAGCATAATACCTACACACAGTCGGCGTGCAATTAAAGTTTGAGGAATAAATGAATACGTTTTTTTATATCACTTATCACAAGCTGCTTCTAAAAAGCAGATACAAAACCTGAGGAAAAGAGAAGAAAAATGAATTACTAAGGGCACAAAGCTAGTTAGAGATGGAACTGAAGGGGATGAAAGACTTGTACTTCCCACCTCTTCCTGGATATCATATGCCACCACTTTTAGGGAAATCAACAAAGGAAACCTTAAAAGAACTTAAAAAGACCTTCAACATTCTCATACTCTGACTTTGCACATAGCCCCAAAAAGTGGAAAGGGGTAAAGGTTGGAAATCTGAATGACTATGTATTTGTTAAAGGTTTTTATATATTAAGTATATTAAGAATGTTCTCCAGTTCCCTCTTCTCTCCCAAAAGCAGAAGTAATAAGAGGTGATGTACTGAATATATATTATTTATCCATGCACCCAGTAACATTTTCCTTAGGGTAACCACTCTTCTCCCATTCCACATGGCCTGCTCATCAGGGTGCTCACCTACCACCCATCAATGGATTATAACATAACTCAGTCTAACCGATCAAAGATGCCATCTCCAAGCCAAAGTGAACGGTGCAGGTCAACCAAAAATCATATCCAAGACTTTCTGCTGGAATTAGTAGAGAGATTGCCTCTTGTTCAAAGAAAATGAAGTTAGAGTTGCCAGTAGCCTTAGTCCTCAGCCACAGGCAATAAGCCTGCACAGAGAAGAAAGCAGAAGCAAGAGACGAAGACATAAATTTGATGACATTATTTAATTCCTGGATCCAGCCATGTCGCAAGATAGACCCACCAAATAAATTCTACCCCCTATCCTTTTATTTTATTTTTTTGATTTACTACTTTAAAGTATATTTCTCTCAGTTAAAATTGCAAGAACACTAATTAAAGGACTGGAAACAATTATCTCTAGAAGTTAAATATGATATACAGGCCAAGCTAAGCTATTGTTTCTTTAACCAAAAGTGGAGCTGTTCGAAATCATAGTTATGACTCCTCTCTTCCTGTCTAGGCTTCTAAGTACTGTACAAAAGAAAAGAGACTCTTTTAGACTAAATGGGATCTGGCCCCTCCAAATGTTTAAGAAAAAACTAGACAGATTTTATAGAGAAGATTTCTGTACTAGGTGGAAAAAAGAGATCCTTGATCTCTAAAGTCCCACCTAACTCAAATATTCTATATTGCCTTTTCATTTGCACAGCCACCGACAGTTGAAAGCAGCTCAGAACAATACAGATGCACCAAGATTCTCCCTAATCCATGACATATGCATAGGCATATGATGAACCCAAATCCAAGTCTCAACACCCAAGACGATTTCACTCAGTTTCTAGTACATGTAATCAGAGTGAAAAAGAGAAGAGACATGAACATGTCCCCCCAAAGAAGTGATCGAAGGTATGAAGAACAAATAATAAATAATTTTCAGCACCCAGATGTTAACTTCCAGGCTACTGGTCAAGAAATACCCAAAAGATGAAACTAAACAGTGTAACCAAATAAGGGTCTTTTAAAAAATTACTTTAGCACACAGAAATGAAATGGTTTGCTAATTATACTTTTTTAATCTTGGCATTTTTATTCTAATTACTATACGGAAAAAGTCCTTATTCCCCATAAATTGCCAGCAGTTTTACCTTGCTTCTTGTCTTCACTTTTGATTTGCTCTTCTGTTTTCTTTTCAATTTCTTCTTATTTAAAATTTTCTTATTTCTAAAAAGGTAAAAAAAAAAGTGGAAAAAATAATTATAAAAGTTCATATTAGGACATACAAAGCTACTAAAAATAGGTACTTCCAAAGTAGACACTAGAGTAGTTCTTCCACAAACTTTCTTCCTTTGAAACAATATACTCTACATGTACATATAAGACATTAAAATATAACATAGCTATTGAGATGATACAATACTGGAAGAAAATATACATTAAATGACCGAAAACTGTTTGAACTTCTGCAAATAGTTTTATAAAATTTAAAAAGGCATAAAATGAACTTTTTAAAACTTTATTTAACAGTGAAGATGCTAATAAATATCAGCTTTGTTCCCTTCCCAGAAAAATCTGCTCTTTGCAGTAGTGCGGGCTACAGTGCAAAAAGGATCAGGAGTCCAATTTTACTAAATTACTATAAGAAAATCCCAAGTCACACATTTCTCATATCCAGCAGCCAGTTTTTCATCACCTCACAACCCTAAGACCGGATTGTTTTTTAAGCAAAAGGAAGCCCCTGAATGATTTTCAGAAAGAGAAAAAAATACATGGCAAAGAATAAGAATCTACTGGAAGAAATAAGAGTCAAGGAAAATAGCTTATTTTACTTGCATTTCAGTTAATATTTTTTTATGTCTACCATGCTGAGGTGCACACTGCTAGGTACTAAAGACACAAGATGAAAAAGATAGTTCTTGCCCTCAAGGAGCTCAGAGACTTGACTGAAAAGCATAATTTAATGATCTAGCAAGAGGATGCTACTACTATAATAAAGACAAAATGTGAGGAGGAGAAGGAGGAGGAGAAGGAAGGGATTCTAGATGCAACAGAGGTCAAGTCCTTAACACTTTGGGTAACTAATTTGGTGGAAGCTGTAACCAAAAAAAAGTTGTGAGCCTAGGTCACCTGGAGGTAGGGATGCCAATCACAAAAATAGGGAAGTGAAGGGGAAGAATCAGTTTGCGAAAGGAAAAAATGGGTTCGATTTTGAAGTTGTTTGAGGCCAAGACACTAAAATGTCAACAAGACAGACATGACCAAGCATATGAAAATTCCTTCAGCATCACCCCCTAAACCAAAATCATCACAAAATCTTGTCAAGTATACCCTGTAAATAGTTCTTAAATCTGTCTACATCATCTCTACTTCTGCTATGCTAATCATCTAAGTTACCACCACCTCTTGCCTGGACAGCTGCGAAAGCTACTTAACTCATTTCTGCCCCTTCAATCTGTTCTTCACATAGGAACGCAAGCCGAGTTTTTAAAACACAAATCTGAGTAATTCCCCCACTTAAAACTCTACTAATAACTTCTCAATTCCGTTAGGCTAAAGTCCAAAAGCACTGACATGGTTTAAAAGATCCTCGACCAAGATTTGACCTCTGCCAGCCTCTCCTGCCTCATTTTGCATCCCTCTCTAACTTACCATACTCCAGCCACAGGACATTCCTTCAGTTGTTTGAATCTGCTAAGCACCTTAGGGGCTTTCACAAAGGTTCTCCCCTGCCTGGAATTCTCTCCCACATCTTCTCCTGCTAACCACTACTTATCTTTGATGTCCCAGTGTAAGTGTCACTTACTCAGGAATGTCTCAGACTGGGTTGGTTTCTCTAACATACACTCATTCATTTTACACTTGTGTTTCATTGTCTAATCTACAACTGTTCAGTATGTACAGGATTATTGGTTTAATGTATCACTCCCTCACCAAGCTGTAAACTCCAAGAGTACAGAGGCCATGTCTTTCTTGCTCACTGCTGTGGCCTCTTTGCCCAGAAAAGTGCATGTAACAAAGTACTCAATACTATTTTGAGAGAAAGAGAAAGTAAGAGGAAGGAGAGAGGAAGGGGAGAAAAGAAGGAAGTTCAGAAGCTACAAGCCTTACCCAGAGAGTAAAATAAGCAAAGGACCAAGGATAGGTCCATAGATACACCAAAACATTTAAAAGATATCTAGCCAGAAATATTCATTAAGCTGTTATCCATGGGATTATCTTAAGCAGATTTTGGTGCAAAGGAGGTAATGGAAACCATGCATGTGGATGAGATTTCCCCGGGACAGTATGCTAAAAGAGTAAAGAGAAAGAGAGTGATTAATAGTATCAAATGCTACACATGAACAGATGTACCTGCTCACATAATCTATTCAACTATGAGCATTGTGAGAGCATGAAGAATGTCTATTTCAACTCTGTATGTTCAGCACCTGCATCAGTCTTTGACACATCAAGGATGTTGAAGAAATATCAGATGAAGAAACAAGTTAATAAAAAGCAACGAGTATTTCTCGTGTACGGTTAGGAAACCAACCTCCCTTTATACTAAAGTTTACTTGAGTGAAATCGGTTGTTTCAGTAACGAATATTTAACTGCTAAAAGGTTATCCCCATCTATACAATTTAGAAAAACATTAAGGTTCACTCAAAACCAATCTTCAGACAAGCAGAATATATAAATACAGATTAAGGTAATTTCCTGAAGTCAGTGAAGTGATCACAGACTTAAATTTTCACAAGTATACACCAATACTTTTTGTCTGTTTTGTTTAATGGACCTTTAAAGTTCAAACGACTGTATATTTATTCCTAAAATACTTCTTTCTGTGCATTTCGCATTTAATTAGTCATAACAATTTTAATGAATCTGGACCCACTAATTCCTGAATATAGACCAGGTGAAGAATCAGCTTTCCTCAAATAACCACAAATTGATGTTACCATGATTTTTGTTGATTTGCCTTGTTTTAGAAGTAGGTTGTCAAAAAGAGCCAGTAATAAGTTAAAAATCATATGAAGAAAACCTATATTCAACATCAGAAAACAAAAACGCTATTTGTTAGTAACAGAACATCCCATTATATGACTGCATTTAAGAACTAAGCTTAAAAAAACTTTTCATGATATCTGAGGATGGACAGATAAACGAAAAACTCTAGAAACCAGTCTTAACACATTAATAAGTCACCTTGGAATTTCTGATAATTTAGGACTTTAAATCCTAAATCAAACAGGAGCTTAACGAAAAATGTCTGGAATTGGTCCTGTAAGATTTTTAGTCTTTTCACAAAAAGAACCTCCCACCCATGATATTTGAAAGAATTATGAGTGGTAATGAAAGGCAAAGACTATTAACACACTTTATACAATTATTTTAAAATATTTACTTTAAAAATTCCAAAGAAGTTTTCTTAATAGCTACCACTGTTTAAGGAAAACAAAATACTTCTGCAGTACAAGAACAAACAAATTTTGCAAGTTGTTCCACGATACAGATCATTAGTTTCTCTATCAGCTCATTACTGAGTCTGTTTTCTAACAAAACAATAATTAGTCATAACTTAATTTAAAAACCTTTCTCACTCTGAATCTGTTTCTCCATTTGTAAAATAACAAGATGAAGGAAATTATCTGTGAGGTTCTTTTAACTCTAAAATGCTAGGATTTTAATAAGTCCAAATTCAAAGAACTTCTGGAATAAGAGGGTTTCAAGTCTTTTGTTTTCCCTGAGTAATGAGAAATGAAAAAATTCCTGAGTCCATGGTCTAAGGCAAAAGTAGGAAAGTTTTTTTTTCTGGAAAGGGCCAGATAGTAAATATTTTATGCTTTGTGAGCCATGGGATCTTTGCTGCAACTACTCAACCCTTATAGCAATGAAAGTGGCCAGAGACAGCACACAGAGGAATGTGGTTGTATTACAATAAAACTTTATTTCTGGACACTGAAATTTAAATTTCAGATAATTTTCATGTGCCACAAAAATTTTTTCTTTTTTTTTTTAACCTTTTAAAAAGTAAAAGCCATTCTTAGTTCACATATCATACAAAACCAGGAATTGGGACCAATTTGGTCTGCGGACCATAGTTTGCTGACCCCTGCTCTAGAGCATATTTTGATAAACAGGCTCATATCAGAAAGAAAAAATACTAATATGCAACACAGATAAACTATTAAAAACATCACTACACTTATATAAATAAGCACTCTTAAAATTATCTGCCTTTTCTTTTTGCAAAGATAAACTCCTGACATCCACTTTACTAATGTAAGATACTAGATAGGAGTAAGCCACTGCTCTTCCTTCAAAACCTAGACTAACATAAGAAAGCTGTGGAAGCAATTAAGGACTAGATGAACTACAATTCCAGTGACAGAAAAGCACTTCCAAGGTAAGCTCAGACCATTGGCGTTTTCTTCCATGGGGGCATTTGCAGAGTCTGGGTACAACTCAAAGAGCCAAGCTCAAACAGAAGAACTCTACTAAAGAAAGCCAGAAACTAGTGGTGTTTTTGATGTCTGCATCTAAATGACAGACTTGAAATCCAGAAAAGGCCAGATGTGTGGTCAGTTTTTCCAACGGTTCATCTATTTAGTGATGGCCAGTGAAGAAGGATAGGGAGGATGGGCCAACAGGGCAGAGTCAATTTCCCACAGTCTCCCAGTGTTCAGAAGACAGAATCCCAACAGAGGGAGCAGTACACTTGATCCATAATTGAACTGAGGTAGTCAACACCTCACCCTATCTGTCTAACACAACAAAAAGCAAACTCTCTGGAAGAAAATAACAGTTCTTTTACACACAATGTTAGGCACACACTAAACATATTAAGAGACATCCAAAGAAGCAAAATGATGTGACAGACAATCAAGAGAAAACCAAACAATTAGGCAGACTCCAAATAATCAAGATATTGAAGTTAAGAGCCAAAGACTTGAAATACACCAAAGATGAAAAAAATGGATAAAATGATGTAATTTTCAATGTAACCTATAAAGGAAAAAACCAAACAGATTTTCTGGAACTGAAAAATAAATATCTGAAATTAAGAACTTGTCAGATGGTTTTAAGAGCAGACTAGATCAGAAGAAAACAGGATTCATGGACTTGCAGACAGGGCAAGAAGAAAACTATCTAAACTCAAGCACAGAGAAAAGAATAGGATGAACAAAACAGAGTATGAAACATGTGGGACACAGTCAAATGGTCTCATATTCATGTAATTGGAATCCCAGACAGAGAAAGAGGAAAATAAAAATGAGATAAAACAAAAGCAATATGTGAAGAGATAATTAATGACAATTTTACAAAAGTGAGGAAAGAAATCAACTCAGAGATTCAAGAAACTCTGGGAAATCTCAAGTAGGAAAATGCAAAGAAAACGACACCTAGACACACCAAATGCTAGGCACAAAGTGATGAAACAAAGGATAAAGAGAAAATCTTAAAAGCAGCCAGAGAAAAAAGATACACTCAAAGAAACAAGATTGATAGTTTTCATTCCTTTTGCTGAAAAGTGCTGAGGAATGGAAAAAATCCTAGCAAACTAGAATCATATACCTATCAAAAATATCCTTTAAAAATAAAGACAAAAATAGAAATGTTTTGAGGCTGGCCCCATGGCCTAGTAGTTAAGTTTGGCATGCTCTGCTTTGGAAGCCCAGGTTCAGTTCCTGGGTGTGGACCTACACCACTCATCAGTGGCCATGCTGAGGCAGCAACCCACATACAAGATAGAGGAAGATTGGCACAGATGTTAGCTCAGGGCAAATCTTCCTCAAGCAAAAAAAAAAGACAGAGATGTTTTTAGACCCACAAAAGCTGACATAATTCATTGTCAATATACCAACACTACAAGAAATACAAAAGGAATTTCTTTAATAATTGTTTTGTTACCTTTAATAATTGTTGTGTTAAATAATTCTTATGTTAAAGAATATAGACTAAAAGTAAAAGAACTGGAGAAGGTATAGCTTGAACACACTCACTGGCCTCCCAAAGAAAGATGTTGTACTACATTAGTATTTGACAAAGTAATTTTTAAGGTCTGAAGTGTTATTAGGGATAAACAGAGCATTTCATAATGCTAAAAGGGTTAATTCAATAGGAAAACATAATTCTAAATTTGAATGCATCTAATAACATAGCTTCAAAATATATGAAGCAAAATTGAGAAGTAAATGGAGAAAAGATAAATTCATAATCAAAAGAGTAGATTTTAAAATACCTCTCTCTAACTGATAGAACAAGTAGAGGACAAAGCAGCATGGATATAGAAAATTATCCCATAGGAGAAATAAGAAAGGGGACATCACTCCAGATGCTGCTCATAAATTTTACAACTTAAATAAAATGAACAAATTCCTTGAAAAATGTAACTTCTCAACACTAAACAGGGAAAAAAATCTGAATAGTCTTATATCTGTTAAAGAAACTGAATCCTTAATCAAAACCTTCCCACAAAGAAAACTCTAGACTCAGATGGCTTCACTAGTGAACTCCTTCAAACTCTTAAAGAATTTACTAGGACATTCTTTCAAGCAATATCAATCTTAGACTAACTCTTCCAGAGAATAAAAAAGAAGAAACATTTCCCAATTCATTTTATGAGACTAGTATAATTCTGATATCAAAATCTGAAAAGGATATTTCAAAATAAGAAAATTTCAGGCCAACACCTCCCATGAACATAGAAGCAAAAATACTACCTAGCTAAAAAGTGGAAACAACCCAAATGTTCATCAACTGATGAATGGATAAACAAAATGTGGTACACATCTATAAAATGGAATATTATTCAGCCATAAAAAAGAATGACACAGATGCGTGTTACAATATGGATGAACCTTAAAAACATTATGCTAAATGAAAGAAACAAAGGCCACAAAAGGTCACTAATTGTATGATTCCATTTATATGAATGTCCAGATAGGCAAATCCATAGAAACAGGAAGTTGATTAGTGGTTGCTATGGGCTAACAGAAAGGAGAAGGGGAGTGACTGCTAAAAGGTATGGGATTTCTTTCTGGGGCGAAGAAAAATGTTGTGGTTGCACACTTTGTGAATATACTAAAAACCACAGAGTTGTACTTTTAAAAGGTGTGTTTTATGGTGTGTGAATTATATCTCAATTAAAAAGACTATGAGGAAAAAAGCCATTGACCTAAAAATAATTTCAATGTCCAGTAACATATGAAAAGGATAATAGGTAAAATACAAAATTCAATCGATGTAATTCAACATAATACCAGAATAAGGGGAAAATTATGATCACTTCAATAGAAGCAGAAAAAGTATTTTATAAAACTCAGGAACCATTTGTGATGAAATGCCTCATTAAACTAGGTAAAGAAAAGAAGTTACTTAATATAAAGATTATCTATAAAAAACCTACAGCTAACATTATACTTAATTATACTCTACGATGAAAACTTAAATACTTCCACTAAGTATGGGAAAAAACACAAGGACTCACACTACCACCAATTCTATTTAATACTTCATTGGAAGCCAGTAAGTCAAGCAAAATGAATAACAGTCATAATGGTTGAAAAAGAAAAAATAAAGCATTTTTATTTGTAGACAACATAACTGTATTTATAGAAAATGCAAAATAATTTATAAATAAAGAATTAACAGGTGAATTATCAAGGTCACTAGATACAAGACCAATTTTTAAAAATCAACTAATTTATAAAATACCATATGTAAACCACAGCTTTTCTGTAGAAGCCAGACTAATTTCTCCTGTGTAATTAATGTAATGATACTCTCACCACTGTGTTCAAGCATCAGTGAGTAAATTAGGGAGGAATAGTAGTCTGATTACTAAGTAGAAAACTTATATTTACTTAACCTAGCTGATAATTAGTAACAAGAAAAGAGATTTTAACAGTTCAAGTTGATCTAGCAGAGAGATGCAAACACATTTCCTATACATAGCTTCAGTCTCTTGATTTTATTTGGAAGTCTTCACATGAGGGATGGGGGGTGGTAAGGACTATAAATAAAGCTACCTTGGCAATGGGCAGAGCAGCATAAGAAAAAGAAAAAGAAGGTGGGGAAGAGGGTGGGAGCAGGGAGTGAGGGGAGGAGAAGTCCCTGAAAAATTATGACTTTAGATTATGTCTCATGCAGATTTAGCCTCTAGGTACACATAGCTTAGGTGGGTGAGGAAAACTCAAGCCATGAAGCAACTGTAAAACTTTCTGAAGACCATCTATTCATCCCAGGCCTCAGAGAGCCACCACAAAGGTAATGAGAGTTAGCAGTCAAATAATCAGGCACAGAAAGGTATAAGGCACCATAAGGGAGAACCAGCAGAATAGATAACAGGAAGACACCCAAACTGACTTCAGGTAAGATTTTCAGACACAACGATGCTTACTAAATTTAAAGAAATAAATAGCTAAAAGATTTTTCATTTAATATATTAAATAAATTAATATATAAAAATATTAATTCATTAAAAGATACATATTTAAGAAAAATTAAAACAAATAAAAGACTAGTTTTAAAATATCTGCAGGGTATTGGGAACATAGCCCATTTGAAAAAGAATCAAACCAAACTTCTAGACATGAAAACTACAATAACTGAAATTGAAGATTCAACAGGTGAGTGTACAGCATATTAGACACAGGTGAACAGAGAATTTGAAGAGATCAGGAAAAATATATCTAGAATTCAGCACAGAAAGATAAAAAGGGTGAAAACACGTCCCTAAGACCTTTTCCAAATCTGAACTCTCCTCCTTCAACTCCCCCCATCCCAACAGAGACAGCACTGGCCCTGGCCAAGCACACCCTTCCTCTCATCCAGTGGGCCCCATCTCACTCAGCATCCTTGGGATGTTGCTCAACCACTTATACCTTCCTTTGTTCACTCTTTAATCGCTCTCTTTTTTCTATGGCTTTTAACCTTAGAGGCCTACTAGCTTCCTCCAATTGAAAAAAGAAGTTTAAATGATTCTCGATCCCTCTTCCCTCCTCATCACTAAATTTCCTAAGGAAAAACTGTCTCCAACTTTTTCAATCACTTACTACCAAACTCCTACAGCATATGAGATTCTCGATACCACAAACTTTCTTGTTGCCTAGTGAATTCCCTATCTTCAGTCTTTATCCTTCCCATTCTTCTGCATATGAGTACTGCCATACTTTAAATACTTCTCCCCCTTAGCTTCTAGAACAACCCTTATTTTAGTGTTTCTTCTACCTTTGATGATTCCTTCTCAGTCTTATTAGCTCCTTTTTCATCCTTTTCCTGTTCCTTAAATCTTTAGTACATATATTACTTATGAGAGTTATCTGTTCATATTCCATGTTTGTTTCTATATTGGTAACTTAGAAACTTTGTTTTCAACAAGCTAAAACAATTCTAAACAATAATAGCTATTGAGAGCTCATGAACATCATCAGAATGCTGGTTTAGAGCCAGTGATGTTCTATGACAATAAAGGTACATCCACCATGAAAAGTGGCTTTTCTAGCCACTTCAAAATCCCACCCCTACCCATTTAGCTCAGAGCAGACAATCTAACCCTCTACTTAATTGCTAAAATGGGGACACCATTAGGAAGGTACTCCCTTTACTTTCCTTCCACCCATCTTGAAATGATCTCTTTGAGGACCTGACTCCATTAATTATTCTCATTCTCTCTTTTTTGTTCATTATTCCTGTCTTTCTCCTTTAGTCTACCAGATTCAGAGTACAGAATTTAGAAACAAATTGCACAGATTCAAACTCAGGCTCTGTCGTTTATTAGGTCTGCAATCTTGGGAAAGTTACTTAATCTCTCTGTGCCTCGGTTGTCTCATCTGTAAACAGAATGAACATAGTACTTCTTCCATTGGATTATGAAGCACTTTGAGTTATGCTGGCATTAGTAAGTGCTAAACAAATTTTATTTCTTATCATCACCATGCTAAAGTAAAGTGTCCACCTTGATTTGGGTTTCCCTAGGAGCAGATTTGACTCAGGTGTAAGTAGTTGTTTTGAGAGGCAATCCACGGAAAACACGGGTAAGGGAAATCAGAAGTGAGATAGGGAAGGGAAGGCAGTCAACAAAGGGTGCATTATTATGCCAGTTACCCTCACGGGCAACAAGAGTGTGATCCTACTGGAGAACTCAAGTAGATTATATAGAACATGGCTCAGTTATCCCAACTGAAGGATGACAAAAATGAGGTATTTATCCACCAATTCCCCATTCATCACTGGCTGAAAGCCCTTCTGAAGATATTAACTCCTTGGCATTTTTGGCTTGCCCTGCATACAGGCCAAGCATGTCTCTATGGCCAGTAAGAAAGCTCTCAGGCAGGGAGCCATAGACGTAAATACACAGTATGGAGATGAATGCCAGAGAGACATGACTAGGACACTAAGAGCATCTGCTACAGTGTCTCTTATCCAAAAGAAAAACTAATTCTTTGTCTCCTTCTTCAAGGTACCATCTTCCTCCTTTTCCTTTAAACGCTAATTTCTAAATACTCTACTCTCTTCTCCACCTAACCTCAATTCACTTTCTCACTGAAATATGGCTTCTTCCTGGCCTTCTGGAAAAAGGAGGTGAGGGTCAGTGGGTGTTAGGTGATTATGATCTTTTAATGTCAATTTCAAGATGATGTCTCAGACTTCTGTTTAGCTGACCTACAGGGAAAGAGACAGTTTATTATAAATGACAGTATGTTCATGAGGAGCCTTCAAATATACTGAACATAATGTAGTTGAGACAGGTTTGAGAGACTCCTAACAGTATACCTCCCAAAATACAGGTCCAGAGATGAAGGGAAAGGTTTTAGATACAAACCACAGACCAGGAAGTCAAAAACAATTAGGTAATAGCTGAAAGCACAGGACTAACTGAAATAACGAAGGAAGAAAATTTAGAGAGAAGGGTACCAAAAATGAACTCTTGAGAAACTAGCTCTTCCCTCCTCCCTTACTAACCAGAGGAAAGGCATTATTATCTCTATACTTGAAATCCAGCCATCTGTTACACCTATCATTCTTTCTTCATCTCTCTAACACCAAAACGTCTCTCAAATCCATTCTATTTCATCTATTCCCACTGCCTTTTCTCAGAGTTTATCATCACCTGTCAGAACTACTGCAATTGCTTCTTTAAAGGTGGCCCTGCTTTGGGGATCTGTGCCTTTTTATCCTCTACAGTGCTACTAGAGATATGTTTATAAATTGAAAGTTTAACTTTATCACTGCTGTTCTCAGACATACGTGGAACATAATAAGCCGGTCTGAACACATCTTTCTAGTCTCTCATATGCCCTTATTCTCATTCATCCAGTTCCCCACACTTTAGTCATTGCCAATATTTGTGTTTTGCACTTCTTTGATTTTATCCCTGAATTCACAACGTTGCTCCAGCAACTATGACCGTCTACTTGAGGAGTCAGCAAAATACGGCCTGCAGTCCAAATCTAGCCTGCCACATATTTTTGTAAATACAGTTATACTGGAACACAGCCATGTTCATCTATTTACAAATTGTCTATGGCGCTTTCAATCTGTAACAACAGAGTTGCGATAGCTGCGACAGAGACTGTACAGCCTGTAAAGCCTCAAGTATTTACTATCCGGCCCTTCACAGAATAAGTCTGCTGACCCCTCACCAATGGGACAATATCAAGCAGTCAGACTGATGTGTGTATAATTGGATTCGCAGCAGGCAATAAGAGAGAAATTGGGTTTGAAATAATATTTGAGGAAATAAAGGCCAAACTGTACCAAATTAAACAAAAATTAATATCACACAGATCTAAGATATTCCATCAACACCAAGCAAAGGATAAATATAAACACACACACGCACACAGACACATAAGACATACTTAGGGACAGCATAGTCAAATTACTAAAAAAATCAAAGAAAAAGAGAAAAATCTTAAAAGCAGTCAGGTAAGAAATTCTGATTCCAGTATGGTGGCATAAACCAAATACAGCTTATCTTTCCCACTGTTCACAACTGAAAACATGGACAAAGTGCAAAAAAAGAAAAACAAAGGAAAAAAGATAAAATTACTTGAGGACTCTGGAAAGCAAACAAAAGCAGACTGTGAAGAGCAGAGAAACTTGGAAAAGTGACCCCCAGGAGACTGAGCTTCCTGCTTGGTTACTTTTTCTCCTTCATCTAAAAGCTTTGTTCTAAGTCCAGGAAGCAATCATTGCATACAGAGCAACAACACGGAAGTTAAAACTCCAAAAGAAACCCTAACTTTCCGGCTATAGAACTTGTGGAAAGGGGCTCCTGCATGCTGGATAAGGTGGAAGAAATCCTGGAAAGGAGAAAGATGGAGAAGGATTCCCTAATCCTGTCTATAAACTCACACAAGTCTTGGGCTCACTCTGGAACTGCACAGGTATAAGATAGACCCATACCAACATAAGAAAGGTTCTGAGAATTGAACTGAGATTTGAATCACCACCCAAAGAAGGCAAGATCAAATTTGCCATCTGAACCTAACTGGGTTGATAGCTAAAAGTAACAATGACAAAAATCAACATTCTTCAGAGAATTATATTATGCCTCAGAGTTTACAAAACATAGCATTCACAATGTCCATGATACAATCCGAAATTCTCACAATGCAACAAAATGTGATCAATTTCAAAGGAAGAAACAATTAACAGGTGCCAACCCTGAGACAATCCAAATATTATAATTACCCAACAATACCTTTAAAGCAACTGCTATTAATATGCTCCAACAAGTTAAGGCAAACACACTTGAACTGAACAGAAAAAAGTTCTCAAAAGACAAAGAGAAATTATTTTAAAAATGAACCAAATGTAAATTTTGAAACTGGACAACACAGTACATGAAATAAAAAAATTCACTGGATGGGCTCAAGAGAATGGAGATAACAGAGAAAAAGAGTCTGTGAACCTGAAAATGAATCAGTAAAAATTATCCAATCTGAAGAACAAAGAGAAAAAAAGACTGACAAAAGGAAAACTAAACAGTCAGAGACGTATGGGACAATCTCAAAAGTTTTATAATTGTCACTGGAATTTTGGAAGGAAAAGTGAAGGAAACTAGGGCAGAATATTTTAAGAAACAATGGCAGAAAGCATCCCAAATTTGGTGAAAGACCGATTTACAGATTCAAGAACCTGAACATTCTCCAAAGAGGATAAACTCAAAGAAAATAATGACTAGATACATCAAATCAAACTGCTGAAAACCAAAAACAAAGAAAAACTTCTTGAAAGAAGACAGAGAAAAATGGCATACATAGAGGGGAATAAGGTTCAAATTACCAAAGGTTTCTCATCAGAAATAATAAAGGTGAAGAGACAGTGAAACAACATCATTAAAATTCTGAAAGGTTAAATAAGTGTCTACTCAGAATTCTATGCTCACCTAAAATATCCTTTAGGAATAAATGCAAAATAAAGACATTCTCAGATGAAGAAAAACAAAGAGAGTTTATCCCCAGTAGACTTTTCTACAAGAAGTGCTAAACTAAGTATTTTAGGCTGAAAGGAAATGCAGCATCTTCAGGAATGAAGGAAGAATAACTGAAATAATAAATATAAAGGTAAACATAAAATATTACTTTTTCCTTTAAGTTCTTTAAAAGATTTGACAGCAAAATAAAATACTGACAGCAAAAATTCTAATACTCTATGGTGAAGTTTTCAAAGTATGCAGCCACAATATATATGACAACCACAAAATGCAGCTTGGGGTTGGAGGATAGAGGAAGAAAAAAGGATCTGTATGGTCGCAAGCTTTCTCCATGTGAAGTGAAGCAGTATAACAGTAACACTAAGGAGGCCATGAAACGTTAGGTATGTATACTGTAATCTCTAGGGCATTAAAAATTAATAGAAAGAGAGAAAGCCAAAGAGGCTAATTGATATATTAAAATGGAATACTAAAGAATAATCCCACAAAGGTAGAAAAGGAGAAACAGAGGAAGGAAAAACAAAGAGGGAAACAAAACACAAAATGGTAGACCTAAAGCCAACCATATCAATAATTAATTACATTGAATATTAATAGTCTAAATTCTCCAAATAAAAGGCAAAGATTGACAGAGTGGACTGAAGAAAAAAAGTAGAATCCTATATGTACTGCCCAAAGAAAAGATACTTTAAATATAAAACTACAGATACGTCAAAAGTAAATGGATGGGGGGGTGGCCCAGTGGCGCAGCAGTTAAGTTCCCATGTTCTGCTTCAGCGGCCCGGGCTTCACTGGTTCGGATCCTGGGTGCAGACATGGCGCCACCTGGCAAGCCATGCTGTAGTAGGCGTCCCACATATAAAGTAGAGGAAGATGGGAAAGGATGTTAGCTCAAGGCCAGTCTTCCTCAGCAAAAAGAGGAGGATTGGCAGCAGATGTTAGCTCAGGGCTAATCTTTCTCAAAAAAAAGGGAAACAGATGGAAAAAAATTTACCATGCAAACAGTAAGCAAAAGAAGGCTGGGAAGACTATTTTAATATCAGATAAAATAAGTTCAAGACAAAGAGTATTATTGGAGATAAAGAGAAATGTGTCATTGAAATAAAAGAACAATTATCAGGAAGCTGTAACAATTATAAATGTATAGGTACCTAATAAGAGAGCCCCAAAGTACATGAAGCAAAAAGTGACAAAATTAAAGTTACAAAGACAAATCCACAGTTAGAGTGGGATATTTTTAATACCCCTTCTCAGTAACTCATAGAACTGGACAAAAAATGAGTATAGACATAAAAGATCCAAACAGCACCATCAACCAACTTCAACTATTCATATTCATAGAACTCCACATGCAAAAATGGCAGAATTTTTGTTTTCACATGGGCATGGCACAATCACCAAAGCAGACTATATCCTGGGATATAAAGCACCTCGTAATAAATTTTAAAAGATAAAAATCATACAAGATGTGCATGAAAAATAATAATAATACATATAAGAAAACATCAAATATTTGAAGGTCAAATAAAATAATTCTAAATAATGTATGGATCAAAGAGAAAATTTTTAAATGTTTTAAACTAAATGACAAAGAATATATGGAATATCAAAATTTGTGGGATGTAACTAAAGCAGTGCTCAGGTGAAAATTTATAGCTTGAAATACTTACATTAGAAGAGCAAAAAAATCTAAACTCAGTGATCTAAGAATACCTTAAGAAACTAGAAAAAAGAGCAAAGTAAACCCAAAATAGGTAACCAATATAAATTATAATGATAACAGAAAAGTTAATAAAATAGAAAACAGATCAATAATAGAGAAAATTAACAAAGCCAAAAGTTGGTTCTTTGATCTTATAAACAAAATTGACAAACTTCTAGCTAGATTAATCAAGAAAACAAGAGAAAACCTCAATACTAGAAATGAAAAAAGGATTATCATCACAGATCCCACAGACATTAAATAATAAAAGAATGCTATGAACAACTTTATGCCAAAAATTTCAACAATTTAGATGACATGGACAAACTGTTCCAAAAAAAATACAAGTTACCAAAACTGACATGAGAAATAACTAAATATCTGAATACCTCTATATCTAGTAAAGAAACTGAATTTGCCAAAACTTCCTCAAAAGAAAATTCCAGGACCAGATGGTGTCCCTGGTGAATGCTATCCAATATTCAAGATGAAATAAGACCAATTTCATACAAATTTTTTGAAAATACAGGAGAAGGGACTGCTGTCCAATTCATTTTACAAAACAAGGATAACTGTAATATTAAAACCTGACAAAGATATTATAAAGAAATATATATATTAAAGGGGCCACTCAGTGGCATAGTGATTAGCGGAGCACAATCCACTTTGGTGGCCTGGGGTTTGCTGGTTTGGATCCCAGGCACAGACCTACACACTACTCATCAAGCTATGTTGTGGTGGCATCCCACAAACAAAACAGAGGAACACTGGCACAGATGTTAGCTCAGGGCCAATCTTCCTCATTAAAAAAAAAAAAATTATAGACCAATATCCTTCATAAATATAAACCCAAAAATTCTTAACAAAATATAAGCAAATCAAATTCAACAATGCACCACATATAAGACGCTTTTAACCCAGGAATGCAAGGTTGACTCAACATTCAAAAACTAATTAATTTAATTTTGCCTTTTATTCTCTTAATAGATGATCATTTCAATCAATGTAGAAAAAGTATGTGATAAAATTACTACACATTTATGATAAAAACTATCAGCAAAGTAGGAATAGTCAAGAACTTCCTCAAATTGACAAAGGCCATCAAAACACCTACAGCTAACATCATATTTAACATTGAAAACCTGAAAGACTAATTTGTAATTGTTTCCTCTTCAGAACAGGAACAAGGAAGGATGCAACTTTTACCACTTCTATTCAGCACTGTTATGGACGTTCTTGTGATTAGAATAAAGGTAGGGGGAGTGCAGGGGTATCAGGAGATCAGAAAGAATGATGATATGATTACACTGAACATCTAAGAGAATCTACAAAACAACTATTAAAATTAATCCACAACATTCTACTATAGTCCATCTATTACACTACTAGGATTCATTTACTTCAAATAAATACTGGAAAAAGCTCCTCCAGAATTCTGCTTAGTTTCATTTCCTGGAGAAACTTTCCAGAGGAAGTAAAGTAGGACAAAATACAGCCCCTGCCATTGGTTTCAAGGCCAAAATTTATAGTCACAACCTCTTCTCTGCTAGCCACTCTAGATTCCCTTCATCTTTGGCTAGCAATTCTCCCGGTTCAGGTGGCTGATCTCATGAGGTGGTCCTCAGACTTTTCTCATGTCTATTTATCATCAAAACTGGACAAGGAAGGGGCCGGCCCCGTGGCCGAGTGGTTAGGTTCGTGCGCTCCGCTGCAGGCGGCCCAGTGTTTCGTCAGTTCGGATCCTGGGCGCAGACATGGCACTGCTCGTCCAGCCACGCTGGGGTGGCATCCCACGTGCCACAGCTGGAGGAACCCACAACTAAGAATATACAACTATGTACCAGGGGGCTTTGGGAAGAAAAAGGAAAAACAAAATATATATATATAAAAAATAAAGAAATAAAATTTTTAAAAAAACTGGACATGGAAGTACTAAGATACACCCACCAGGTCACCTGTGTGCCAAACCCCTATGCTCCATTATGTAACAGCAGCCCTACCTCCTCCAGATGATCAGGTGCACAAGCCCTGTCAAAATGGTGACTCCTTTTCCTGGAAAAGGAGCACCAAGTCCCAGAGGTAGCTGTGCCTTAAAATGTAAGATGACTCTTAGAGTGTTTTCTGTTGGAAACATTTCCTTTCTGAGAACCAGGACCCCTAGTGCTCAGAGCTAAAGAAATGGGAAGCATAAACTCCCTAGTGAATCACTGAGAGTGATGCTAAGTGGAGCCACTACAATTTCCATGTGTTCTTCCTCCTGGGAAGGAGGATGGGACCTCATCCTTGCAGGGTATCACGTCCTAACTCCAGGGTATCATCATTGGTTGTGCCATCAAAAGACTGTTTTACTCTCTATTAGGTCAGCAGCTTCTGGGTGGTATGGCGCATGATGGGACAAATGGATCCCACGGATCCTCCTTTGCGTAGGTCCCTTACTCTGAAACAATGTTATGTGGGACCTTGTGATGAAGGATCAAACACTCCGTAAGACCTCAAACAGCGGCACAGGCTGAGCCCCTGCAAGCTGGAAAGGCAAACTCAGACTCAGAATACGCATCAACTCCAGTCAAAATGAATCACAGTGCTTTCCAGGGCATAAGGACTGGTTGTTCTCCCTGAAGAACAGCTAGTCTCTGCTACTGTCAGGCCAGACATTCAGCAACTCAGGTCCTAGATAGCACTGATAAGTAGAAGTCTGTTACTGGACCCTTGTACAGCCATCATCAGTAATTTTTTCACATCACTTGAGGGCCAAAAGAAATACTTAACAGCAGTGTTTACTAAGTAGTTAGATTCAAATAATTAATAAGAATTTATGTCCTAACAACTTAGTAGCCATTTGAAAAAAGAATACACATAAATTGAAAGAAAAAACACTTTTATTTCATTCTTAAATAACCACAATTACTTAATAATAGGATATATGCACCTGCTGGGTACTGCACAATTTCTCAAATGTGGAATCAGCCTGCACATGCAGTCTTCCTTCCCTGTTCCACATTGACTTTGGTGCAGTGCTTGATTTGTATCACAGCAAATATCAAAAATTCAACTTCAAAAAGATATGACACCGTCAAAAGGAATGTAAGATGATCCAACGTCGGAACCATGAACTACTTCAAGCTGGTAGTTCGTTGACAGACGTTGAGGTGTTTCCTTTGAAATTCTGAAATATTCCATGGTAATTTCTGTGTGTCTGCTGTGGTGTTTGGGGTGCCTTGGTGCACAGTTGGGGAATCACTGTGTGTTTGTGTGTGTGTGTGTGTGTGTGTGTGTGTGTGTGTGTGCACGTGCGAGTGTGCACCCATGCGCACACAAACATGCAGTCCCTTTCCCCCCACAGCAGGCCCAGCACCTCCCAGTAAGTTTTGTTGTAATTCTAGTCAATGGTTTGGCGATATCCAGCAGGGGAAAGGAGAGTAGATGGCGGTAATAGGGGTAGCATAGTCTTCAAGCAACTATCCTCTAGCCAGGAGACAAAGGCCACTTCTGCAGGCCCAGAGGGCTTGGGGGAATTAGGGGTTTCAAGCTTTTCAAGTACATCAACTCAGATGTCCCACCCCAAGGGTCATGGTCCCGTTCATTTCTAACGAAAGCACAGACACTGGCATAGCTGACTTGTGCAGAATTCAACCCATCCTGGAGCTCCGCTACTCTTGAAATTAAGTCTTGGGCCTACTCTTTAGCTTTTCCTTTCCTCTTACCGCAGAAGATAAGTTTCTTTACATGATGCTAAAGAAATCGCTTTCTCATTTTGCCCCAAATTACCTTCAGCATTTCAGTGTCTTTCTCCAATCTATCAATGGCACTCACCAACAACCATCTGATTATGCTGTCCTTATAATTAATAACTTCTCTGAACCTTTCAAAAGCCTAACATATGGTACCCACCAGTGCATTCCCTTTTACAGAAATCCCATTCCAATTCACCATCAGTTAAAGTTTTAACAGGTGCACAGCTACAGTGCATGCCAAAAGTTATCAGTATTAGTGCTCCTTCTATAGCCAGTAGTGGGTTATCACTGCCAGCCAGGCCAGCAGATAATCTAGCTCCTTAATCCCATTTTATTTTTTTTATTCTTTATTTTTTGCTGAGGAAGATTAGCCTTGAGTTAACATCTGTTGCAAATCTTCCTCTTTTTTTGCTTGAGGAAGATTAGCCTTGAGGTAATATCTGTGCCAATCTTCCTCCACTTTATACGTAGGTCACCACCACAGCTTGGCCGACAAGCAGTGTAGTTCCACGCCAGGGATCCAAACCCATGAACCTGGGCACCAAAGCGGAGCCTGCTGAACTTAACCACTATGCCTGGGAGTTGGCCCCTCCTTAATCAAAGGCTACTTCCTCAGACCACTCAGGGCACCACAATTGTCTTGAATAAAGTTCCTTATGGAACAGACTCTCGAACGGAGATCTAAACACCAGAAATTTATTGGGGAACACCCTCCAAATCAACAATTATGGGAGAGTGAAGGAAGTAAGACCAAACAGAGGAAGAAGCTGAATTGCAGTGCTGTCATAGGAAGGCCTCAGCCAATCCCATGGGAAGCTCTGGAGTTGAGACAGATCTTCAAAGTTGTCCTGCATTGGAGCAAGAGGGCCGGGCATTTATATGCCCACACAGAACAGGCACTGGAGACTGGTGACCCTGAAGAAGAGGCATGACTTTGAGGGAAGCAGCTCTGCCGGCTCAGGCAACGCAGGGAGAGGGGCTCCGCTGCAATCAGTTTTAGATGCCAATATGCCCAGCAGCCAGGGGAACTTCCACCCGAAGCAAGAGATCTGGGCGGTGAACCACAGCACCCACCACACCACTACTGGATATTACACCAATGTGGCTAATTAGGGGAGAGAATTAAGCATTTACCCTGCTTTCTCAGGAGGAACTACAGTTCATCACCAGTTGATGAGGGAAAAGTCCCCTTTGCAAAAGAGCACCAATGCATAAATATAAAACGAATAAGAGAATTATAAAAATCATCATTTTGAAACCCCTAATGAAATTACTAACTCAGACAAGGATTATCAAAGGATGCTAAAACCATTAGATAAAAGATATTCACAGTATGCCGAAGTTATTACCCATGATTACCTGCTTATTGCAAATGAAAAATTCCATCATAACCTACACACAACCTGTGCTTTCTCACCTCTTGCCCATGCTTTTGCACCAGCCCACAATGCCATACCCTTGTCATAGTAGAGAAGATCTGATCGGTACCATCTTACCCAAGTAATTAGACTGAGCATTATTAAACAGCGAGACAACCTGAAAACCTCTGGATAGGATGCCATATGCAGCACTCAGCACTATACACCAAATATTCTTGCTAAAAAATGTTTAACCAAAACCTAATGAAGCTTTAAGGCCTAACTTCCATTTACAGGAAATATGAGGATAGAAGACACAGAGATTAACAATATCTGGGGCCCTGCCCTTAAGGAGCTAGACTTATAAGACATTCTAGAGAAGGGAAAATACTGGTGACAAAATGATCTGTGGTGGCCAGGGGTAGGACTGAAGAAACTTTTCAGAGTGATAGAAACGTTTTATGCTTGGATGTGGTGATGGTTCTAAGACTTCAAATGAACACTTAAAAGCTGAATTTTATTATACGTAAGTAAATTAAACCGCAATTAACCTGGCCCCTCCCCCAAAAAACCTGAATATTTAATGTTTTTGAATAAAAATGTGAGACTATTCTCACTATTCTGTTGATTTTTTAAACATATATCTTAAAAAGCAAAAGAATTTTGAAATTAACATTTTTATTTTCTTTTTAAGAAAAGGCAAAGGCAAGATTTTCTCCTATCTTGAGCTAGGAGACTAAGTCATTTCATATTTCTACCTACCAATATGCCAACAGAGCAGTTTTTGCCTTAACATGTGTTTATATGGGACTCTATAGATGTAACAGCTTACAAAGCAAATTGCTACCCATCCACAAATATAGATACACTGATTCACTAATTCAATCCCACATCACTTCCTAAAACACTCCTATAATAATGTCTCTTCATAGCTCAAAACCATCAGTGTCTACTGAATAAAATTTAATTCTTACGTTGCTGTTCAAGCTGCCCTACCCTCTGGCCAATACCTCCATTTTCAGGTGAATTCCCACTACTATCCCGCCTAACACCTACATTCTAATTCTAACAAATTATTACCATTACCTACACGCAAACTGTGCTTTCTTCATCTCTTGCTCATGCTTTTGCGCCAGCCCAGAATGCCATCCCTTTGTTATAATAGGCTATGTTTTCTTAGTCATTTCATTTAACACTTTTATAAGTACCTGCCTTTGTATTTTTCACCCCCATCCAGACAATAAACTGAAGCATAGAAACTGTGTCTTATAAATCTTTACAAGGCCAACGGTTAGCATCAAGTGGTAATCCCTGAACCTTTGTTGGATTGATTACTTAACCTCTTACAACTGAAATCTCATGCATCTGAGGGATGTGCTCAAATACCATTTCTAAAAAGAAAGAGATAAAGCAGCTGGAGGAACAAAATGCTTTTAGCTTAGAGAAGAAAAGCAATTCCCCATTTTAATCACAACCTCCGCTATTGTTTCCACCACCCTTGTTCCTCTACCACTTCAACCCAGATACCCTGACTCCTCTTTATCTTCCAGTCTATCAGTCCCCTCCTAGCATCACTTTTCTTTTTACCATTTAGTCAATCACTGTCACCAAAAACCTTCACTTTCTTTTTTTCTTTGACCTCCAGTCACACTTCAGCCTTGAATCAACTCAACTAGCAGTCTTTTCCATTTCTTTTTTGAGTGGAAAAACTTACAATATCATACGGATTGGAATTTAAATATGTGATTTTAATAATAATACCAACAACAACAACAACAGCAGCTAACGTTTAATGAGCACTTACCATATACAGGCACAACGTCCTTTCAATAACCGCATAAGGTTACAAGTAAAGGAACCAGGAAATGCTAATTAACTTGCCCAATTTAAGACAGACAAAAAAAGGCAGGACTGGGTTTGAAACTAAGGCAATCTGCCTCCAGAGCAGATTTAGGCACGGTGCTATGGGTCTTCCCAAGTGCAATGATATATTGCCATTCACACTCAGAGCTGAGCAAACATTCCTTTATTCACCTCCTGGTCAATCCCTTTCCCCATGGGAATGTTCCAATTTTGATTGAGCCAATCATACAAAAACATATTTATTCAGTCACTGAACAAATGAAGGTTATTCCCACATTCAACTGTTATTGAGACCATAAATAAGAGTAAGACATGATCCTTGTCTTCTCTTTAAGTCCCCAAACCCCATCTGCCCCTGCACTCTCAGTAGAAATCAATAACTAATATTTAATAGAACTTAATGTACCAAGCACTTTACATATATGGATTCATTTCATCTACCAAACAATCCTCATTATCATCCCCATTCTACATATAAGAAAACTGAAGTACAAACAAAACCAAAAATAAACAAGTGAGACTACATCAAACTAAAAAGCTTCAGCACAGCAAAGGAAACCATCAACAAAATGAAAAGGCAACCTAACAAGGGGCAGAAAATATTTGCAAATCATACATCTCATAAGGGGTTAATATCCAAAATATATAAAGAACTCATGCAACTCAACAGCAAAAAAGCAAACAGTCCAATTTAAAAACGGAAAGCGGATCTGAATAAACATTTTTCCAGAGAAGACATTCAGATGGCCAACAGGTACATGCAAAGGTGCTCAACATCACTAATCATGAGGGCACCGCATATCAAAACCCCAAAGAGATATCAACTCACACCTGGTAGAACAGCTGTTATCAAACAAAAGACAAGAAATCAGTATTGGAGAGGATGTGGAGAAAAGGGAATCCTTGTGCACTGTTGGTGGGAATGTAAATTGGTGCAGCCACTTTGGAAAACAGTATGGAGGTTCCTCAAAAAATTAAAAATAGAACTATATTATGATCCAGCTATTCCACTTCTGGGTATTTATCTGAAAGAAATGAAAATACTGCTCGAACAGATATCTGCACCCCCATGTTCACTGCAGCATTATTTACAAGAGCCAAGACATGGAAGCAACTTAAGTGTCCACTGATGGATAAAGACAATGTGATACATATATACAATGGAATACTGTTCAGCCATAAAAAAGGAGGAAATCTTGCATTTGTGACACTATGGACAGATTTTGAGAGCATTATGCTAAGTGAAATAAATCAGACAGAGAAAGGCAAATACTGTATGATCTCACTTATATGTGAAATCTAAACAAAAACAAAAACAAAACTCACAGATACAGAGAACAGACTGGTAGTTGCCAGACTGCCAGATGGGTTGGGGAGTGGGGGGAGGGGGGTGGCAAAATGTGTGAAGGTGGTCAAAAGGTAGAAACTTTCAGTTATAAAATAAGTAAGTCATGGGGATATAATGTACAGCATGGTGACTATAGTTAATAATATTGTATTGTATGGGGCTGGCCTGGTGGCATAGTGGTTAAGTTCGAGCATTCTGTTTAGTGGCCCAGGGTTTGTGAGTTCAGATCCCAGGCGTGGACCTACACACTGCTCATTAAGCCATGCTGTGGCAGTGTCCCACATACAAAATAGAGGAAGAGTGGCACAGACGTTAGCTCAGGGCCAATCTTCCTCACCAAAGAAAGAAAGAAATACTGTATTGTATATTTGAAAGTTGCTGAAAGAGTAAATCTTAAAAGTACTCATCTATGGGGCCAACCCCCCCACCCCCCCCACCCCCCGAGCAGCAGTTAAGTGCACATGTTCTGCTTGGGTGGCCCAGGGTTTGCTGGTTCGGATCCCGAATGCAGACATGGCACCACTTGGCAAGCCATGCTGTGGTCGGCGTCCCACATATAAAGTAGAGGAAGATGGGCACGGACATGAGTTCAGGGCCAGTCTTCCTCAGCAAAAAGAGGAGGATTGGTGGCAGATGTTAGCTCAGGGCTAATCTTCCTCAAAAAAAAAAAGTACTCATTTAAAGAAAAAAATTGTAACTGTGGTGATGGATGTTAACTAGACTTACTGTGGTGAACATTTTGCAATATATACAAAAATGGAATTACTATGTTGTATAACCAAAACTAACGTTACGTGCCAGTTATATCTCAATTTAAAAAAATTTTAAAAAAAAACAAAACTGAGGCATAGAAGTTGTATAATGCACCCAAGGTCACACAGCTAAAAAGTAGCAGGGTCAGGATTTAAAACCAGTCTAGCTTCAGAGTCCAAGCTCTTAACCACTTCATTAGAATGCCATCAAAGTCACTGACTCCATTAGGCTTGCAGCCCTCAACTTCTCTACTGTATGCCTAATCCACAGTAATTAATTCATTCAACACTGACTGATAACTCACTCACCTTGTTTTTGTTCCTTGAACACAACAAGCTGGTTGCCACCTCAGAGCCTTTACAATTTCCTAAAGCACTCTTCCTCTAGATCCGCCATCCCATCATTTCGATTCAACTTAAATGTCAACTCCCAAAGAGACCTGTCCTGAGCACCCTACCTAAAATAACCCCTCCCTACAAATTGCCTATCACACAAAGTTGGTTTTATTTCCTTCATAGTTAACACTACCTGAAATTATCTAGTTGTTTATTTCTTCCCACTAGAGTGTAAGTTGCAAGAGAACAGAGCCCTTGTCTATCTTGTTCACTGCTACATCTTCAGCACCTAAAACAGTGTCTGACACACAGTAGGCACTTGATATGTACAAAATCGGTGCCAGAAAGTATGCTAGACACTGGGATTACCAAAATAAACAGAATATACTTCTTACCCTCAATAAACTCCTAGTCTTGACATTTATAAATACTTACCTCCTCCTCTTCTCTCATAAAGGAAGACTAGCCCCTAACTTTTTTCAACGGCTAACCTCTCCACCTGTCCTCTTAAACCTTTCCCTGAGATCTCCCTTTGACCTCTCCCCATCAATTATCCCCTCTCACTTCTTCAATCCCTCCTTCTCCACTTACTGAATGTTTCCCACCACCCTCCCACACTTGAATACTCCTCCTTCAACCATGCATCTCCCCGTTACCCCAACATCTCCCACTGACTCCTCACCACATCTCTGTAGTATGACCACTTCCTCAAAAGTCATCAGTGACCTGGAAAGTGTTCTCGCTTTCTTCAGCATTTCACACTGCTGAGGACTTTCACTCCACTTTCTTAGGACCAGAGATGCTACTGTCTCATGGTTCTCTTCTTAATTTTTTATCTCTTTTTTTCAGCTTCCTTCACTGTCTCCTTTCTCTCACACCTTTACATTTGGTGCTCACTACAGCTTCATCCTCTATTCTTTGCCCCATTCTCTGCCTCTGAAAAGATCTATCTCTCTCCTCTACCTCAACTAGTGCCCCTATACAAATAATTGTGTCATGCATTCAGAACCTAAATCCTAGCTCCACTTTCCCCATCATATTTAATAAGAAATGTGATTGAAGTCTTAAGTAAATCCTCAATAAAGAATAGGTACAGGCTAAGACTGAGAAAAAATAACGTGAACTATAACAAACAATAATGTTCTGAATAAGCTCTAGAAGGCAATATTATACAATTTAAGGCTGGTTTCCATGAGTACTTCTTGAAATACTTGAATTCTTCATTAATTTTAATTGACAGCTAGTAGAAACATAGACCAAAGACTAAAAATTACTCACAAATTTTATATATGTGGTTAATCTATATATGTGTTAAATACAGTTCTAGATACATAGAAATTGTATTATTACAATTTTAAGTTAAAAGTAGTAGTAAGTTAAAGTTTAAGTTAAATAGTAGTAGAAAGTTAAAATAGGAAAATACCAGTCACAAATTATTGCTTAAGTATGGAAACAACATACAAAATAAATTCAAGTTGAGAGGGGTCTGTAAAGATGTACCTACAGTGCCATAATTTAGAGACTCACAGCTCAAAATTATACCTAATTATCAGAGCAAACTGTCCAACGAGGTTCTGTGTTATTTTCAAAAACATTAGCAAGAATCAGACTTGTGCCATTATGGCCTTCAGTTTAGACAGCAAAAGGTAGTTACAAACATTTATAGACTTATGATAAAAGTACTCATGTGCCCAATCCTGTAAACAATTATAGACACGAGAAGACTGGTTTATCCGGAAAAAGTGTGAACAAAGCTCCATCTTTACAACCCTCTGCAATGGCTAAGAGTCACAACACATTCTGGTAAACTACAAATACCTGACTTACAGCCCAGCCCATTTCATAATGGGAGAAAATGACATCCGGTTATTGTCCAACAAACTACACATTTAAATAAATACAGTAAACTCTAACTTACTTGACAAAATCCTACAATGCTTTTCATACGTATTGCAAGTCAGAAAAAAGATGAAGCCAACTCCCAATTACCACTGTCAAAGCCAAACTGGTAAAACAAGTCAGTCACCATCCTTCAGGGTATGTGGCATGTAAGGGCATGGAAAAGAAAACAATAGGAGAAGCCTTAGCAAAAAGACACCCACATTTTAAGAAAAAGAAAATGAAAGTGATTTAACATCTCCCACATCAATGAAGCTGAAGGTGCAGCTAGCCTAGGAAGAGATCCAGGAGCTACTCAAATTTTCTCGTTGGTGGTAGTTGAATACTATAGCAGCTGTCATATTTTGAACTTCTTCAGCTTTCCCTTTTCCCCACAAAACCTCCTTTACTATAAAGACCGTGACAGAGGAAATACAACAGAAGACGAAGGGAAATGGCCGAAGGGACATCAGAACACAAGAGCAGATGCAACCACATCTCTAGAAGACCAAAAGGTCTGGTTATCACAGCACAGCTCTAAAAATCTGTATCAGCCACCTTTCACATCCACATAAATCCCATTCTGAATCTTTTTTGCATAAATCTCTTAAATTGAAATCCAAGCCTTAATCCGACAGGCTGATTATATAAAACTCATCCTATATATATGACACTATCCTTAACCTATACCACTGCTCCCCTTAGTGAAAGGCAGATTTTTTAGAGAAGTGGAAAGGGGAGGATGGAATGTCATGGGGGGGGGGGGGTAGGAGGGGATAAGAAATACGTGCAAATACCATTGCGGCAGAGACACTGGAAACGCCACTTCCCTCACCACTCCTGCAAATTCTCTTCGTGTATTACCCCCTTACCCTCTAGCCATTCCTCCCCCTTCCTCAACAATACACACACACGTGTCATAACCGACCAGCACGATCACCTTTTCTAGCATCACACGCTACCCTCCCACCCTCAGTAACACCCCCCCCCCAATAAAGAGAGTCACACACTTAGAGCAGCAACTGCTGCCACCGCACCCTTCCATCTCAGTAAGTGCTTCTACCACCCAGCGTCAAGCGCTGGCTGAAAGACAGTTCGGTAAAAATGTACGTAGACACACACACGCAAACGGGCACGGGCACACATGCGGCATGTGGCGCAAGGAAGGGAACCCGGAGACGCACCTGGAGGCCGGGTGTCCAGCGCTGCTGCCCCCCTGGTCCCTGTCACTGAGCGCAGCTGTGTAAATCCTCCGGTATCGGTCGGCCAGGGCCCGGCCTGACAGCAGCAGCTGGTAGTGACCCCGGGAGTCCGCGACCGGCAGCCCCAGCCCCAGCCCCGCGGCAGCCACGGAGCCCTCGGGAACCGGCATGAACAGCGCCCCCGGCGCCGGGGAGGAAGAGAAGGTGGCGGCTGGGAAGAACCCGTCCCCGCCGGGCCCCGAGGAGGCGGCGGCGGGGGAGGCAGTCGCTGCGCACATCATCATCCCAGCCGCCGCCGCCGCCGCCGCCGCCTCGTCCCCGCGGGCCGGGCAGGCAGACACGCGCGCGCACACACAGCCCTTTTCCAACGACGACGGCTCCGGCGGCGGCCTCTCGCTCCCGCAGCAGGGAGACTACAAAGACAGCGACCTCCTCCTCCTCCTCCTTCTCCTCCTCCTCCCCCCCGCGCCGCCCTCGCCGCTACTGGGGCCGCTCATCTAACCCCGCCACCCCGGGAGCGTGAGGAGGAGGCGGTGCCGCCGCTGCCGCCGCCGCCACCGCTGCCACCGCCGGGGCTACCCGCAATGGGAAGCTGCCGGCCGCACTGGGCATGCGCCACTCCTCGCACATGCTCAGTAACTCCAGCCCCTTTCTCTCTCACCCCGCCTCTCCGCCACCACTCCCTCAGCCTCGGGGCTTTGGGTGTGGGGCGCTGGTGTGGTGCGGAATCCGAAAGAAATCCATTTCTCCGGGTTTTACTAGCAGCTTGAGGAGGAGTAAGGAAAGTGCTGGGAAGGCTGTCAGCTACATGCCACCGGCTTCAGGTAATGAGGTTCCCTCCAGGTGGGAGAACTAGGACCTGAAAGCAAGCAGGAGGGTGCCCACCGTCAGAGGATGAGTGTGTACGCACTCCTGCTACCTTTTGCCAAAGTGTGTGCTGCCGACGTGAAGATTTACTGTGAATAGTGTTGGTTAATTCAGAATTCAAGGCAAACAAGGCCAGCCGAATTAGAAGTCCCTTTGGCGATCTTATTTTGGATTTTTTGTCATTAGGATTTGTCTGTTTAAAACAGCTTTTACTTACAAAAAATAGGTAGAATCTAGTGCATTCTCTTTTTCTGTGTAAGTAGAATTCACAGATATGCGAGTATTCACAAGCCAGGGTCATTCCTAAATTATTGTTCTCAACATTTACATCAGAGCTAAATCTTAATGCAATAATACTTTTTTGTTGACTCCACACTCACCCTAAGAATGCACTGATATTCTTGACAGTGGTCACTTAATGGCTGATCTTTTTCGGCCCAGACTTACGTTACTAAAGATAAATCTTGAATATGACTTGAAACTATAATTGTGACTATGACTGTATAATATCTGAAAATGTCATATCTACCAAAACTCTTAACATTATCTATAAAAATGTAATGTTTGCTGAGTCCCCTGTTCCAAGCTATTCTATTAACCCCTTCTAAGCAAGTGCTCTAGAAATATATGCAACAATGCACCCTGATTCCTATTTTTATCCTTTTGACTCTCAATTTGAAGAGTTTACCTAATTTATACTGCTGACAAAATCGTTTCTAAGTCCTATCATCCCAGTACTATATCCTTTATCTGCTTACTTGCTCTTAAGTCTGTGCATCTTCTTTGAATGGCCTTCATTTAAAAAAAAAAAAAAAAAAAAAGCCCTGTCTAGTGTTTTGAGAAGTACAAACAAGGAATGGAGAAGTAAATTAATTCTAGCTTTTGGGGAGAGGGAGTGCTGAAGAAGTGCATTTTATCTGGGGCTTTATATGATAAATGGGTGTCATTTTGATTTTAAAAGGATAGCTAGAAGTGGAATAATGAAAACATAGAGACAAAAGACAGGCACAGAGAATCATAGTATTTTAGTACTGTAAGTAGCCCTGTTAAACAGGTTTTGTACTTCTCTTCTTTACTCAACTATCTTAGAAGCCCCTTCAGAGCTTCTTGTTTATCTTTGTATCTTCCTCAGCCCATAGTCTAGAACCTTGCACATAGTAGGTATCCAATAAGTATTTGTTAGGCTAAATTCCTGTCCTGATACTTCAGCACAGTTATAAAACTCAGGGTGGAACAGGAACGCCCCCTCCTCAGGGCCGCGCACTAAAACCCTGGGATGAGAGCCAAGATACAGGTACCAGGCAGCTAAAGGCTGGCAATGTTAAAGGCCTGCAACGTGCAGCAGCTGCAAGGGCTTATTACTGTTCCAAGAGGCAGCGGCGTAGCCAAAAGTCTCCGACAGACGAGGATTTGATCTTGACTCTGCTACCTGTATGTCTTTGGGCAACTTTCATCCTCTGAATAATGGTCAAAATAATACTGCATGAGATTGTGGGAAGACTTCAGCATCTAGAATGTCCACCTCGGCACATGGCTTTTAATAAATGGTAACATACAAAACAAAACATAACTAGACTTTTCCATAAGGACTGGAATGATATCTATTATGTCTGTTCCCGCATTACATTCCCAGCTCCTAGCACAGATTCTAGCCCTAAGCAGGAGGGAGATAAATGTGAGTTGAATGAATGAATGAATGTTGCCTGCACAGAGAATCTTTCCAACTCAGGCTTAGGTGGTGGCATGCGCAGTCATTGCCCGTTTAGACTTTCTAGTGGAGACTGACCTAAGCGGCTGTACCGGTCTCCGAGTTCCTGCCACCCCTTCCTTAGTTTCTCTTCAGTCTTAACCAGACCTTTTGGTCCCGAACAGGCTCCTTCCTGAGCCTTCTGGGTATACACAAAACCCGGTAACTGGATAATTTCCTAACAAACCCGTTGTCATTGAGCGGCGCACTAGGCGTGCGCAGAGTCACACACATGCTCACTTAGGTATCCGAGGGTGGCGTTTCTGTTGCGGTTGGCAGCGTTTCCTTCCACGGCAGCGGCAGCGGCTGCTCTACTCTAGATTGATAGCCAATGCAGCGTTTTTTCTCCTCCTCCTCCTCTTCTTGCCTCCGCACAGTGCGCTCCCGGGTCACTGCAACCGCTACAGTTTCTGCCTGGGCAGCTGGGCACCTTGGAAGGCTCCCCTGGGGTGGCGGGGAATGGGGCGCATGCTGGGAAGGAAAGGACGTTTGGAGTCACCCTTAATTCCCTGTCAAGGGGACATGAAGGGGAGGGTGGCCCCCAAGGCAAGTCGCGAGGGCCACCTGAACCTTCGCTGCAGACAGGAGAGGTGTGTTTCTCGCAGTGTGCAAAGCAAGCGTCCCCTCCCGCCAACCCTGCGCGCACTACTCTTGAATGCCTTAACGCTGCCTAGGTGTTGGGGGGAGGGGGGAAGTCTTGTTATTCAAGGAAATGTGCAGAATGAAAAAATGTAGAGGGCTTTGCTTTTGTTTTTCCAGCCCCACTGAGCGCGGCTCCTGTACTTTCCACGCTGCCATCTTAGCTTTATCTTCTGGCCAGGCTGGGCGTGTGTGTGCATTTGCGTTGGGAGGGAGGGCTAGAGGAGTAAGGGACACTGGAGAGAGCACTGGGCGGATTGGGTGTCAGAATTGGCTGGACGGGAGTTCAGGACACAGTCGCCCTCAAAGGATAACATTAAACTAAGGGAAAACCTGACTTTTCCCATTTTATTAGTGAAACATCTGCCTAGTGGTATCTTTTCGTCTTTCTGGTTGATATCATGTTCATTTCACAAAAGCATCTCTCTTGTCTTTGATGATATAAGATTATGGCTTCATCCTTCATTCGTATTAGCACAGATTTTAATGCTCTTTCCACTTGAAATTGTAAACCTAGGACTACAATTTTTTCAACTCATCAGATTTACATATTTTTATACTCTGTATCTTTAAGGATTTTTGTTTGTTTGTTTTAAAGGAAACCATCAGCACTGTTGTAGTAAATAACACCGCGGAAACCATAAAGTGTATGTAAGAGGGCAATGATTGATGTTGTTAGGTTCATTTAAAAGGTTAATATTGTACTAATGCTACAAGATTACAAACACAGGAAGCATGTATATTATCAGGAACATCAAGACTGCTGAAAATCCTGTGGTCAAGAGTCTGAATTTGTTTCCTGGATTTGTACAGTAAAGTATTGGAGTAGTTAAAAACAAAATTGGTCACTGAGCATTTTAAAACAAGCTTGGTAGCTGAGAACAAATTTGGAAGAAAAAAAAGTGCTCAACTTGAAGAGTGAAGAAATGCTTCACTCTTGAGTAAACTTCACTTTTTAAGAACCTTCGTATTCTACATTCTTGACAAATCTGACCATATTACACTTTAAAATGAAATATATTTTAATATATTTAATACTCCATACTGAACAGAAAAATTCAACTTGGCACTTGAAATTCTTTTAAACAAAAATTACATATTGGATCCCCTAGATATCTTAACCTCTTGCTTTAAACAACTACATTTTCAGAGACTTCGAAGATTCAGTAATTCATAGGCATGAGAGTTAATGCTTTTTCCTTTTTATTCATATTAGTTTCAAAAGGTACAAATTTTATGTCCAAGTTTTCCTACAAATAAAAAATTTGGATCCAGGGAGGCCTGAGTTAAAATGGACTCACTGAAAAATTATTCTAAAATATTTATTAGAAAGTGAGGATATTCTTTGAAGTATGTGAATTCACTAATATATATTTGAATGCAATCACATTTTTAAAAATCTCATTGTGGTAATGCATTTTAAACCAGAGGGAATTTTTACAAGGCATGTAGAAAGTCATGTAAAGTGCAACTTTATGTAAGAGAGAAATGTAAGAACCATAGCATTTTAACCTTGAAAACTTTAGAATAGTTTATAAATTATTTGGTTGATCTTTATTATTAAGGTTAAATAGTTTAATAATTAAATGATATTTCCTCAACTCCTAAAGGACTATTGAAATTCTTATATATAATAGCAATTTTATCATATCAAAGTTTTCTTGAAATATATTATTTTTAACAGGGTTCTTGGCTAATCCAGATATCAAGATATATCTAAATGGCTCTAACTGATTATACTAGACATGGTCTTATTTTAAAGACATTTTACCTCTCTTAAGCTAAGTTTTCTCATCAATAAAATGAGAGTAATAATAGCACCTACGTCATTAGATTCTTTGAGGGTTAAGTTATGCATTAAGGACTTGCTTAGCACGTTATCTGGCAGGCAATAACTGTTATTATTAATATTATGTATTGTCCCTTATTTGAGGTGTCCCAATTGTGTGCTAGAGGAAGTAGCAAAACAGTTATACATTTTGAGTTATAAACACTTGAATATAGAAGTTTGTTTTTTAACAGTCTTATCTACAAATACAGATTTACTATATCTTTACATGACAAGAAGAATAGAATCCAAAGACTAGTTGTTTCCCTAAAACATCCTGCTCTTGGATAACTTGTTAATTCACAAAACATACTGCTTACTTTCAAAAATTCAGTGAGTTTTTGGAATTTTAAAAGATGGCTACATTTTGACACACAGTCAGATTATAGTTTCTTCTCAAGTGGCTAGTGGCTATGGTACACTTCTTGGGTCAAAAATTTTAAATCATCCGTGGCTCACATTCTCTGTTAATTTATCTGTAATTAACATAAAAATCTTAGACCCACCTAGTTCAACTTCCTGTTTTGATCAATATTTTTACTTTTATATTTTGAAAGTAAAAAGGAATGAATTTACCAGTTCTTCAGAAGTCAATGCTCTTAAAAATATTTTGCCTCTTTTTTATTGTCAGATTTGCCTTCAACCGGGCCGGAAGCTATTTTAAAAGTTTTTAGAACATATAATTCATGAAAAATCGTTCATACTTTTCCTGAATTAATTTGTGGTGACAGTATTTTCTTAGCTTAGACAGAATAATCTTATCTATATGATGTTAAGTATTGGGAACTGAATTATTTATGTGGTGGAGCAAAGACAGCACTGCTTCCAGAGGAAAACTGTGGCTTCTCTACAGGTACTCCTAAAGTCCACCGCTACGTGCACGTGGGATGGGGTGACAATAATCTCTTTGTGTGCTCTTCAGTCTGTTCCTCTCCATTTCCCTGCTCTGCTCTGTACAGCAGGGGAATGTGTCCTGCAAACTACATTTTCTAGGCTCTCTTGCCAGTTAGCTTCAAGTTAGATTCAGCCTGTGGTGTGAGAGGGATAATGGGAAAGTGGGAAGAGGGGAGAAACCATGCCTCCTCCAGCCCCCACCTCCTACCCCTGCCTCTCTTTCTGCTTTGGGCAATATCTCCTCTGTGGTTCCAGCTCCTGCTGGGCGGCTTCTCTTTCCATGATCCAGCTCCAGCCAGGTCACCTCTGTTGTGGAACCAGTTCTCACTTGCAATCCCAGCCAGCAGCGTCTCCTCTTTTGGTCTCTCCAGCCTTTGGACTTCTTGCTGATATTAATCCTTACAATGTCTCTGTCCCTTGTTTGGCTTTGCAGCTGCTTCAGTAACATTGCAATTAGCTCCCCATATTCAATTCCCTTTCTTAATGACCTGGCATGCACTTATCTGTTTTCCTATTTGGACCTTGAATGATGCAGATAGTCTTCCATCCAAATAATAGACCTGATTTAGCTTCTCAGCCAAATGATGGCATTTCTTCATCTTTCATCTGGTCCTTAAAGCTTGTGCATCTGACCTCAATCAGCAAAACAGAAACCTGCTTTGAAAACAATATTGGTTGACTCACCATCTCTTGCATCTAGGGTTGGCTTTGGGACACAATTCAGGCCGGCAGGATAAAAGAAAATATGCTGGAACTACTTCTGTCTCTCTCTCTTTCTTTCCACCTCAAAGATGCACAGGATGGCTGACGTTTGTAACCATGAGACCAGAGGTACAAGATAAAGGCCAAGAGCATGACTGACATTGGGCTTGACACTGTAGAGCCATTGAACAAAGTTTCAAACTGATTTTTATGCAAGAAAAAAGCAAATTCCAAATTGTCTCAGCTACTGTTAATGAAGTATTCTTGTTACTTGTAGCTAAAAACGTTCCTACCTGATACACCAACTCCAGCATCATGTCAAAGAGTGAACTCTCCATCTAGATTCTATCAGTAGGCTGTCTGAAAAAAGAAATATTTGTGGAAAATAATCCAAAACCTAAAAATCCACTCATTTCCCCAAGTCTTAAACATTCTTGCTTTATTCAAGTCAAACATCAGAAACTTCACTGAATTGCATTTTATATCATTCTTTTGGTTTATTAAAGATTTCTATAGTGATGTGCCTCCCAGATACCCTTCCAGGTCTGAGGCATTTATTCCTCCAGCTCCTGGGAGTGTTAACTGCTGGCTGCTCTCAGGTAAGCATCTTCCCATAAATTGCTCTTGGCCTTAAGGAGCTGTCTCACCCAAGGTTCCACCCCCTCTCCAGGGGGAGCACACATCAGATAACATCATTGTGGTGTACAAAGACCTGGCCCTCTGACCTTAATTCAGGATGACTCGGAAGAGCCATCCCAGCTTCAGGACTTCCCATGGAATTAGCTAAGGCGTTTGTTGCAACTGCATTGCAGTTCCATTTCTCTTTCCCTTTTGACCGATCTTGCATTCCTCACTCCTTCACGGGCAGTATTGTTGAAAGGACTCCACAATAAACATCCTGTGTGCAAGTCTCCATCTCTGAGCCTTTTCCCAGGGAACCTGATGTAAGTCAGTTGGTATGGAGAGTGGTCTGAAGAAGCAGACTCTAAAATGGGATTTTGGAGCTGGATCATCCACTGGCCAGGTGACAATGAAGACCCTATTTGTGGTGGACAATTTATAAAGTGACCCCATGATATCGCTACCCTTGTATAAGTCTCTCTCTTTGTGTGTGGGTAGGACATGCAAATTCCTTCTAAACAATAGAATACAGCAAAAGTGACAGGATGTACATGATTACATATATGTGATTAAGTTACATTATTTTATAACTCCCGTCTTACTGGGACCCTCTCTTCCTTGCTGACTTTGAGAAAGTAAGCTGCCATATTGTGAGCCACCATATGGAGAGGTCCAGGTGGCAAGGAGCTGATGGTAGCCTCTGGCTAACAGCCAACAAAGACTAAGTCCCTCAGTCTGGCAGCCTGCAAGGGACTGAATTCTACCAAAAACTATGTGAGTTTGAAAGTGGTTCCTCTCCAAGTTGAGTCTCCGATGAGACTGTAGTCTCAGTTGACACCTTGATTACAGCCTTGCAGAGGATGGAGTTAGGCCATGCCCAGTCTTCTAATGCACAGAAAGTGTCGGATAATAAATATGTGTATTTTAAGCCACTAAGTCTGTGGTAATATTGTTATGCAGCAATAGAAAGCTAATAGACCATCACTGATGATAGAAGGAGCATTGATAGCCCTGATGTATGATGGATGGAACTGTGCAATTGCCGAAACTCTCACTGGAAGTGAACTAAGATGGGATACCTGCGGATGGGAATGTAGTTACAGGTGCAAAATCTCAAGCTTTTGAGAGGTTCCAGGAAGGTGTTCATTATAGAGGTAATGGAACTAGATTGTTCTTGCTGAGTGTCATCGATGCATTGGAGAAAGACAATGAAATGCTGTGTTAAGGGTCCAAAGATCTGAGCATGCCCGACATCTCCTACAAACTAAAGGATAAGTTATCACATCTCACACTTCCTACCACAAAGAAGAAGGGACAACACCTGCTAGGCTTTTCTGGGTTCTGAAGGCGTACCATTTACTTGAAAATGTTACTCTGACACATTTCCTCTGACACAGATAGCTGCCAACTTTAAGTAGTGCCCAGAGCAGGAAAGGTCTCTGCATCATCACTTAACTGTGGGGCAAGCATTCTGCTTCTTGGACCATATAATATGACAAAACCTGTGACATTAGATATATCATTGGTAGGGAAGGATGCCATAGAGTGAATGGAAAGTTTCAATGAGAAAATCACAAAGAAAAGCCTAAGGGTTCTGGAGCAAGGCAAAAAATTTTTAGCAAAAAAATATCATACACTATTGAAAAATGGCTCCTGGCAGGCTATTTGGGCCTATTTGAGACAGAGCACCTGACTGTAAGATGTCAAGTGGCTAGAACTGCACATCAGAAGCTGGGTTTTGTCAGACCCACCAACACATAAGCAAAAGTCTATGGTAAGATAGGGGTGACACGCCCAGGATCAGGCACCAGCAGGGCCAGAGCACTAGCAAGCTGCATGAGTGTGTGGCCCAACTCCTATGTGATGAACCATTATGGCACTGGTACCTGCCTCTAAGCTCAAATGTGTGGCTGCATGGGATTGGCAGCAGAGTTGGGGCAGGGGAGTCCCTTATGACCAAATGGTAGAGGAGGAAAAAGTTGAGTTTGTTTCAAGAACAGGTTGACTTGGTAAGTAGGTGCAAGCTGAAGTGAACTGCTGCTGCACTATGATCTGACAGATGGTGATGAGGCAAAGTCCTCTCAATGGTTCATACTTCATGCAGTGTACATGGTCATCTATTAAGCACATGAAGAGAAGTGGCCTGTAGTAAGAACGTGTAAGACTCATGGGTAGTGGCAGATGGCTTAGCTTTTTGGTAGGGTCCTGGAAGTAGAAAGGTTGGAAGATTGGGGAGAAGGTCTGTGGAAGAGGCATGTGAATGGACCTCTGCGACCTATGGGAGTGGGCATGAAGTGTGAATATCTTTGAATCTCATGGTGATGCCTCTCAGAGAACATCTTACCATGGAAGAGACAGTAAACAACCACATAGACAGGATGACTCCACCAGTTGATGTCAGCTAGCCTCTGCTTTTGTCCACCCAGTGGGGGCACAAAGGGCAGATGGATGGAGTAGCCATGGTGCTGAGATGGAAACTATGCGTGGTGGCAAGTATAGAAGTTATGCGTGGAAATTACAGTGAGGATTCTGACTTAACAGTGTTGGTCTAGCTACTGCTATTGCCAAATGTACAACCTGCCAGCAAAAGAGACCAACACTAAACCCCCAGTACAGAACGATCCCTCAAGGAGACCAATCAGCCACTTGCTGGATAATTGATTACACTCCACCCTGGAAGGGTCAGTGATTCAACTTGGCTAGGACTAATGCATATTCTGGTATGGATTTGCCTTCCCTGCCTACATTGGCCACCACTATTATCTGAAGGCTTGCAGAGAGTTCTGTTTCACAGATCTTGAAACATTGATGGGATCTTGAAAAGCGTTGTCTCAGACCAAGGGGCCCAATATATGGTAAATGATGTGTATGTGTGTGGTAGGGTGAATAGTGACCCCCCTCCTCGAAAGTTATGCACATTTTAATCCTCAGAACTTGTGAATACGTCACCTTACATGGAAAAGGGCTTTTGCAGATGTGATTAAGTTAAGGATCTTCAGATGGGGAGATTATCCTGGATTATCCAGGTGGGCCCACTGTAATCACAAGTGTTCTTATGAGGGGGAGGCAGGAAGGTCAGAGTGAGAGAAAGCAATGTGACAATGGAAGCAGAGTCAGAGAAGAAAATATGATGACAGAAGGAGAGAAGAGAGAAAAAGAAAGAAAGAGATTTGAAGATGCTATGCTGCTGGCTTTGATGATGGAGGAAGGGCTATGAGCCAAGAAATGCAGATGGCCTCTGGAGGCTGAAAAAGTCAAGGAAACAGATTCTTCCCTGGAGCCTCTAGAAGAAATATAGCCCTGCTAACACCTTGATTTTAGGACTGCTGACCACCAGAAATGTAAGATAGCAAATGTGGTTTGTTTTAACCCAGTAAATTTGTTACAGCAGCAAAAGGAAACTAATAACAATGTCCATTGGGTCCACTTATCCTGTCATATAAAATGCCATCCAGAACCTGCTGATGATTGAATGATGGTGTGGTATTTTGAAGGTGCAGTTGGGGCACAAGCAACACATAATACCTTTTAAATTAACAGCTATTACATGGTGCTGTGACCTGAAGGGGTGCAATATATGAGTTCAGGAACTCAGAGGGGAAGTCGTAGTGGCCATACTCCCAGCAACCCCTAGAGAATATGTGCTTTCTGCCCTGCTAGGGCTCTGTAGTTCTAGAGCTTCCCAAAGGTGGATTGCTTCCAGCAGACCCAGTAAGAGCCCCATCGGACTTTAAATTATGGTTGCTTTAAGTCACTTCTGGCTCCTCAGTCCAAGAGACCAGCCGACAAAGAAATGCTGGTAGGAGTAACTAACCCCTACTATCAAGGGTAGATAAGGCTGCTGTTACATATGGAAACAGGGAAGAGTATGTATACCACTTAGGTGAGCCAGCCATGGTTATGTCTCTTGGTGCTCCTTACACAGTTTTAATGTACAGTCCCCATGGCCTGAGCAGGGCAAGGCGACTAGAGGAGGCTCAGATCTCTCAAGAGCAAGGATGTGGGTGACCCTACTAGGTAGGTCACCTAGACTAGCAGAGGTTCTAGCTGAAGGTGAAGGCAATCTAGGACAGGTGTGGACGAGGGTCGTATGAATTTCATTTGTAGCACTGAGACCAGCTGTAGGAACAAGGGCTGCGGTTCCTCCCACTTATCTTCCACTTTTAGGTTTCTGCAGAAAAAAAAAAAAAAACACTACCCAGAATCCTGGATATGGGGTGAACTGTCTAGAGAAACAAATGAATCTGAGCAATGCTGGAGCGCTGTAATGGAGCAACACTGTAATGGCTACTATAGTGTTGTTGCCCAGATGGATTGCCCTTTCGGGATTGATTCACTTATTTTCCAGGGGTCAGAAGTGTTGGCTGCTGACAGCTCACAGCTGAGCCCCGCTATGAGAAGTCAGTGAAAGGTTGCTCCCTGGACCATGGTTACGCTATGTCCCCTCCCTGAGGTGCAGTTTGCCTCAAGTGACTTAACATTGCGGTCGGCCAAGAGTCTAGCCCCATTGCCTTAATTTGGGGACGACTCTAAGGGCCATCCCAATTCCAGAGCTCTCTGTTGGTCAACTTCTCCCTCTACCTAATCCTGTTTCTCTCACTCCTTTACAGGTTTTGTTCCTAAGTGTACTCCCTGATAAACTTCCTGCATGCAAGTTTTTGTTTCAGAGCTGGTTTCCCAGGGAACTTAAACTAAGACAATTACTCTGATTAAAAGACATCAAATCTGTCATTGTATTTGCTTGAACTATTGATGACATTGTTCATGACATCATGCCATATTCCAAATCTTATTTTACAATTAAGTACTCTGAAAAACATTGCTTTCCCTAAAACTTGTTTTTTTCCCTTTTTATTAGTAAAAATTACATAATTTATCATGATTCCCTTTACGTTTGGCTACTGAGAAACAGTAAATTTGGTGTTTGCTACAGTCCTTTCTCTCCCAACTTTTGAAAAAAAAAATTGTAAAAGTGTTTGTAGCAAATGGAAGCAAAACTCATCTTTGTTACAATAATGGCTAAATGAGAGGACGGAGCTTAATGTAATGGCAAAGGAGCTCTCTTCTCTGAAGCCCAGATATTAGCAGTTTTAGCCATACACTCACTTTAATACTGGCAGGACAGTCCTCCTTAGGCTATAGGGAAGAGATTGTATGCTCCCTGATGGCGCCTAACTCCCAATTGAATGAAAGAAGGAAGGGGCTGGGATATAAATGCCCAATTTCTGCTTCCTAACTCAACATTGAGAAAAGGTACCGCACCTCCCCCATCCATCCCTCTTCTGTCATCATTGCTCCTCTGGATGATAGGCGTGGCTGGGCATCACAAACAAAGGACACTAGTTAGGCAGTTGTAGTTCAGCATGACCGTTGAGGGCCTCAACTAAGGCAATCAGCATAGAGGGGAGAGGGCCATTCAAGAGGTAGGATGCACAAGAAAAGGTGATCTAACGTGGAGGGTGAAGGAGATGGAGGATCCTAAGGTGACTCCCAGATTCTGGGTGGACAATGGTGTCATTCATTGAAATGGGAACTCAGGAAAAGAGGGCTGTTTCAGAATGGAAGATGAAGAGTGCCGTTTATCTTCTCTAACTTATTTCTTGGTCTGAAAATAATTTGAGACGATCGTCATAGAATGCAATCACTCCCTGACTTACATACATTCCTCTGCCATTGATTTTTGATTTGCTCCAAACTACTCTCTGCACAGCTGTCATCTTTGAAAACTGTACCATATGCAATGAAATATTATCCAGCAATAAAAAGGAATATATGCCACAACATGAGTGAACCTTGACGATGTTATGCTAAATGAAAGAAGCCAGACACAGAGGCCATATATTGTATGATTTCATTTATATGAAACATCCAGAATAGACAAATACATTGAAACAGAAAGTAGATTGGTGGTTGCCAGTGGCCGGGGGAAGAGGTGGGATGGGGAGGGACTGCTTGATGGGTATGGGTTTTTTTTGGTGGGGGGAATGTGATGAAATTGTTCCAGAATTAGGTAGTGCAGATGATTGCACAACTGTGTAAATATACTAAAAACCACTGAATTACACACTTTAAAATGATGAATTTTATGTTATGTAAATTACATTTCAATAAAATTTATTTCAAAAATCTGCTTAAAATCCTTCAGTGATTTTGTATTGTATCAGTCAGAGTAAGGCTAGTTGCCACAAGAGACAAACCTCCTGAAGTGCTTATTCTCTTTACCCCCCAGAGCCTTCTCTTCCCTTCACTGAACTGCTTTGTGCCCCAGGAGGTTGGCTCCTGTGCACACATCACCTGGGCTCCCTCAAGGCTGCATTCTGATTGGGTTTGGCTAATGGGGATACCTTCTCAGGAGACAGAAGGATAGGAGAAGAGGCAGGTCAGAGTATTTTTTTCCAGCTCTCTCGCTTCTTCTGGTGGTAGCTATGTCCCTTCATGACTAGAGTTCCTGCTGGGCAGCTCCTCCTCCTTGGCAGCAGCCTCAGGACTATGATAACTCTATTTCCTCTGTTTGCCTCTTTAGTTCTAGGAGTGGGAACAGCTTCCTGACTCCCATATTTCTTGTCTTACCCTGTCCACACCTGTGAAAGGATTTCCTTCATTAACATCTCTACATTTGAACCATCTGGGGTGATTTGTTTCCTGACAGAATTCTGATTGATACCCCCCAAATCTCAGAGGCTTAACACAATAAAGGTTTACTCCTCACACATCTGATACAAGTCAGAGAGCCCTCTTTCATCTTGGAGCTTTGCCATCTAGACCACATGGCCTCCAACCCAAGGCAGGCAAAGAGTGAATTGGAAGATTGCAGGGGATTCTATTAAGGGCCAGGCTTGGAAGTGGCTTACATCTCTTCGTTCCATCTCCATTGCCCAGAACAAGTCACAGGGCCTCAAGCTAACTGCAGGGGATGCAGGGATAGTGGTGTGGTGAACATATGACATTATCCCTGGCTAGTACTACAAAATTGTGAACTCTTTAACAGGGCATAAAAAAACATGCCACCATTTGGCCCCTTTCCTTGTTACTTTATGGCTGCTAGTGCCCCACGCCATGCCTTTGCACAAGCTGTTTCCTCTTCCTGAGTTTCTATTCTCCCTCTTCTCCACTTGGCTGACTTCAGAACTCAGCTCAATAATTAACTCCTCCGGGAACCTTGTCCTGACCCTTCCCAAGATTGATTTAACGGCTGGTTCTCTGTACAACCACAGTGCCAGGACAACATCCCATCATAACCTTTATCACTCTGTGTTATAATTTCATTCATTTCTTCATCTTGTCAATTGAAATCAGTTTCTTAAAGGCGTGGGTTGTATTTCATTTCTCCCTTTCCCGGGACCTACCACTGTAGTCACTATACAAATAATCATTTTAGTTAGTGGTTCTAAGCAGAGTCAGTACCATCCCCCTAAAGAGCATTTTGGAAATTTGTAGAAGTGTTTTTGGTTGTCATAATAACCAGGAAACACTACTGACATTTAGGGTATGGGCTAAATAAACATCCTGTGTTATATAGGACAGTCCTTCACAATGAAGAACTCTTCCCTGTCCTGCAAGACTGTCAAATGTCCCACTAGATTTTCAAATAGGTGAAAAACCTGTTTATATTGGCCTGAACCTAGAGCCGAATTCAGTTCTACATATAAATGCTGTTTTGGTTGTCGACTGCTGTATGATAAAATATATGTACATATATGTATATGTATATATAAGTGTTTCATTTTTGTTTACTTTAGGCATATTTATGTATTAAAATATTTATATTTTATAAAATATAAAAGATAAAATAATATATTAAAATATATTTATAAGTAAATATATTTTTATTTTATAAAAAATTATTTATTAAATGTATATTAAATAGATTTAACACCAAAATATTTATAGATGGATAGATAGAAGGATAGATACAAACTTTCATTTTACTTTTCCTTTATTTTACGGTATAGTATTTTTTAAATTACATATAGAGATAAGTTATTAATTTAATATTAGGATAGTAAAGAAGTTGTTACACAATATTTGCTATTAGGAAGAGATGTGGTAATAGAGTTGAAAAATCACTGATCTTAACGAACTGAACTGATACTCTGGCATTCCCTTTTGGTTTCCATATTTGTCTTCTCCTTGATCTTAATTTTCTACTTTGGTTTGTATTTTGTTAACTCAAAATATGTACTCTGGACACAAATCAACTGAAATCTCTGAATGATAACGTGGAGACTATAAATACAGGAATGAATAAGTAAATAGCTAGTTCTGGGTTTTTCCCAATTATTAAAATGTATAATTCTTGTAGAAAATATAGTATTTATCTTTAAAACTGATTTTTCTCCCACAGAAATAGTTTTATTATTTTCTACTTTGAGCTAGATTAGTAAGATTGTCTAGGCATGTGTCATATTAACACTGTTATATTTTATTGGTATACCTTAATATGAATAGTTTCTTGATTTATCTACTACATAATCATATTTTTGGAATACGACTGAAATTACGCATAACTACTTTAGATTTCTAACATTGCAAAGTGCTTCACCTCATTTTGAGATGTTCTCAAGAGAAAAAGATATATCATTAGACATTTTAGTGAAGCCATCCTATGTACAAGTGTATTTATCCCATAGCTTTCCTTAAAGTATTGTTGAATAAATACTGTACTTAGAATATATTTATCATCTGAAAGTAGATTCTGTAGAGCTCTAAGTATTGATAATTTATTCCTGTGACCTACTGCTTATAAAATTATAGTATCTTACTCTGTATTCAAAAGTTTGTTTTTTAATATTTATCTTTCATACCAAAATGTATAAATGGGTTTTTGATTATTAAATCATCAGAATTTCCCACAATATGATTTTTAAAGCAAGTAGACAAATATAAAAACCAAATAAATTTACTTAATGTTCTTTGCTGTGAGCTCTGAAAAATGCTACCCTCTTGGTCTGGTAGGCAAAGGCTACCCTCCCAGTTGTTGAATAGATGTTAACCTTTGGTTCTGGTAGACAGATACTATCCTCCTGCCCTAGTGAACAGGTAATACCCTCCTGGTCTGGTTGACAGATTCTCCTCTCCTGATCTGGTAGACACATGCTACTTCATTATTTAATAGGTAGATGCTACTTTCCTGATCCAGTAGACAGACGTTGCCCTTCTACTCTAGTAGGTAGATGTTGGCCTTCTGGTCTGGTAGAGCAGTAAGAAGCAAGGTCGCAAACTAAAACAGTCCTATAAATCATCACTCAGCTTCTGCTCAGGAAACAGAGTAAATAATTCTTTGTTAGTTACCACTGGTGTGAGGCATGAATAGCCCCTGAGAAGTGTATCATGGAAAGGATGTAAGAGACATAATTACTTAACTACTGTTGCTATAATAGACTCAGGTAAACACTATCATTTTCGTTCTTAAACTATTTTAAGGAGGGGCAAGAGAAATCCACCTTCATGTCAAGCTTTATCGACATGCTTTATAAAACTAAAGACTGGTGTGGGAACCCCATGAATATTTGACCACAGAGAGAAAATCCCCGCTCTAAGCCAACCACCATGTCTACTTCAGTTTTATTTTGAGGAACTAGATCAGCCCCAATTCTAAAGTGGCAACAGAAAAATTAGTCTGGCTCCTTATAAGTGCAAATAGTGACTAAGTTAACTGTTAGTTTTTAAAACACTGACAACATACAGTATTGAAAGCTATTACAAATATTTTTTTGACATACTCATCTCCTTTGTCACCCCGTTTTTCTTCCCACGTAAATGATAAAGTCTTTCTTCAGTGGGTTAAAAATTTAACTTTACATAATATTTGAACCAAGGAAAATATAACCAGAAAACCAAATAATGGTAAATTTTAGAAGTCAAGCCACCAATATTGTTTATAAGCGCATAGTCTGAATTAATACCATGTCCCTGACATGCTTTAATTTATCCTTATTTCAAAGCAATATAGGTTTCAAAAATGAACATTGGCCTGTCCTAAAGAAATTTACAGAATGCAAGAGAAAATTAATTCTGTTGACAAACAGAAGCATTGCCTAATAGTGTGTGTGTATGTGTGTGTGTGTGTACAATATCTTGCCCCATGAATCCATTTTCTAGCCACTGTTACAGAACTGAGCACCACTCCTAAATTTCTTTCTTTACTCTGACATAAAAATGTAAATTAGTACAAAGGAAAGACTCAACTTCCTAGCCTGTCCAAGAAAAATGCATCTCCCAATTCAAAGTGTAGCATGAGACACGTTCAAAAATAATAAACACATTAATCAGTAGTAGTATTACAATTTCAATATTCAAAATAATGGGGTTATTTTTATGGACTTTTAACTTACTAGAGATATTACTTTTTCATAATTGCACAGATCTGATAACTATTGAATAACTTATTATCAACTATGTAAATCCTGCTGCTGTGATTCCATACTCTATGTAACTGGTGATAGAACAATGCAGTTGTAGAATACCACAGTAACAGTTTGTCTCATATGAAACGAACTTGTTACCATGTGGGAACATGATGTAGCCCTATAAACAAATTTAAAAAGCTAAAATACTTCTGGGGCCATTGCACTGTTTAATTTATTTGACTGCTTTAATTTGGCTAACATTCAGAAAGAAAACAGCCTTAGTTTGTAAAGTGAAATAATTGGATTGGAGAGATAAAATGTGAGAGGATGGGGCATGAAGATAATTAGAAGTTTAGCAGAATTTTGCAGAATCAGAGAGAACATTCCATTCTTGTCCTTCCCATTCCATTCTACACAGAAATCTTCACTATGGCATCTTATGCTTTATGAGTATGATAAATTGTTTGTCAAAAAGAACCTCAATAAGCTGATTCATGGTTACTGGTCCCTTCCCAAGAGAGTGAACTTGGAAGGTAGTGCCATTTAAATTTTGTTATTTATTGCCAGCTCTGGTAAAATGTGTATTTACTTACAAATCTTCAGGTATACACACATGCATGCATGTGTGCATACATAAATTCATAGCTGAGGAAGAATGAAAATAACTGGCTAAAATAAATTTTCAGTTGATATTTGGCTTTATTTATTACATGCCTCCAAATTTAGGATTTTCTAAATTGTACTTTATAGCTATTCTCTTTTTAAACTTCAGTGTCTGTAACACATAAGCTAATGTTAATATCTCATATTTGTATAGCATGCTATAGTTGTAAATAGAATTTCCAAAATATAATCGCAAATAATGAAGTACCATCACTATATTCTAGATAAGAAACTAAATCCAGGAAGGTTAAAAAATGTTCCCAAGGTTACAAAATTAAAATGTGGCTGAGTGCTATGTTTCATTCTGTTATCATTTTCCATCATATTTTAAAATGGCATTTAGAATAGAGTCTCTAAACCACGTATGTATACAACCTTTTAAACTGAAATAGAGTGAGTTCTTTTTAAACACCTTGGGCACGTTACTTAATCTCTCTGTCCCTCAATGTCCTCATCTCTAAAATGAAGATGGGAGTAGTACCTGCCTCACAGGACCGTTGTGAGTTAACTTGTGGAAACTCATACAGCAGTGCTCAGCACAGACTAACTGCTCAGTAAATGTTAACCCTTGCTCTTGAGAGACCATTGAGCTCCATAGTCCTTTTCCTGGTCCATAAATAATCCTGCTCTTTTGGAGGATAGCTTTACTTTTCTGAATTCGAATTCCATTTTCTTTCCTCCAGTAGGTCTTCAGTTTCATATATTTGAGGTAGATTTTTTTAATCTGTCTTCTCTACTTTTATTTATGTATGTGTATTGTATGTGTATCTGTGTATACTGACTTTGAGTTTCCTTTTTAATGAATTGCCTGTTCAAATCATTTGCTATTTTTCATTGGGTTCTTTGTGAATCTGGGTCCTCTAGGAAGCAGATGCCAAGATGGACATTACAGAGACATTTATTATTAATTATAATTGCATGACAAACTCAGTGGGAAAAGGGTGACCTGCTAATAGAGCGAATGGAGAAGGGAGGATTCTTCTCTGGTTTTCCTTTGTGCAGGGAAACTTTCTGTTGCTATTGCTTTGGCTGGCTGTGTTGTAGTGGAGTATTTGTCTGTCTAGGGTGGGAAAGATAGCGATGTGTCTGCTACTGCTTTATGAGATTATTTGTTACATTATCTTTTAATAGTAGCATCCATTTTAACTGTTGACTTAAGATATGTTAATGCTGAGATGTAAGGCTGCCACCTTTATATTTTCCTGCCTCTGATTTATTGTTGTGAGGGAAACATATATCTGTGGTTACCTTCAAATTTTGAAATTAAAAATATATAATTATTTGTAAAAAAAAAAAGAAGAAAGGAAAGATAAAGTGATTAGGAATAGATAGTAAAAGCCTCTGACCTGAGTGTGGATTTGACACCTACGAAAGGAGAGAAGGAAGAAAAGATGATTGAATATGAGTCACTCATTGCAGTGTGGCTCTGAGAAAATGTCAGCCAGGCCAATGGAGAGTCCCAGAGCAAAGAATACCTGTCAAAGGAGTCCTGTGTTGGGCGGGAATGTTCAGGCCCCAGTGCCCCTGCCGTGCTCAGTTACTGGCTGGGAGCCAACCTGGAGAGCCTGGCCTTGGTATGAACACTGCAGTGGATCCAAAGATGTTGCAGTGCTCTGCCAATTACCCTTCTTGCCACAGTTTCTGTTAAAGGGAGATGAGAGTAATGCATCTCCCTGGACACCACAATTGTCTAGTGTTTTCTCACTGATACTAAGGAATCTATTACATATTTAAATATTGATCCTTCATTGGTTGTAATAAAGGACTAATTGGTTGCAATGTTGCAAATATCTGTGACTTGCCTGTTAACTTTGAGATGTTATTCGTGAAAAGGATATTTATCGTTTGCTGAGTCCAATTCTAAGTCTTGTTTGCCTCATAGGCTGTATAATATTATGTGGATTCTGGTATATTCTAAAAAGAACTTCTCTATCTAAGATTGTTGCAAGACTTGTTCATATGGCATCTGCTGCCAAGTTCCAGCGGAACACATCTATGCTGCACATATAAATTTGTGTGGCTATGAGTTTTTATCGAATTTGTGCTGCCAGCTTGCTTTATTCCTAGGAGAGTCTATTGTACACACGCTGATTGAGCAACACAGTCCATTTGTACCAAAACATGGACTTTTTCCTGTTGCTTGAGAATTGGGCTAGGGATTTTTTAGAGGCCACAGAAACTGGCTCTGAAAAAACTGGTGCCCGCTACCCTTTCTCAGTCTACATATGTCTGAGAGTAAAGATAATGAAAGACAGTTGGGAATTGTCAGCCTGGTGAAGGGGTGGTAAAGAGAGGGGCCAAGAAAATCTCTTCTAAAAATTGGGTATAACTGGCTAGAAGAAGAGACTGCCATTCTGTTTCCTGGTAGACATCTGTGTTGAGAGAAAATTCTTCCCATTCTTCATGAGTCTTTCACATATATGCATGTCTTACAAGTGACGCATGGACTACCCTTTGTTCTAGTCTACCTTTTCAAGAATGTTTGTATAGCAAACAGTTTTGGCAGTTAAGGATAGTGTCTCCCTCCAGAGCAAAGGGCAAGAATGCTTGCCATCTAGTATAATGAAGAAGTCTCCTTCTGGAGCAAAGGTCAGGCCCACTAAGTGCCTTTCTTAAAAGATTCGGGTTTCCTAAGCTGGACATTTCTTTCCCCAAATGCAGCCCGTTTCATGTGCAGGTGTCATGTGGCCCTCTTCACGACTCTCTGTGATGTGGGAATTGGGGCTTAGGGAAACAGCACAAACCTAATGATACTGTGGCTACATTCTTGCTGTGAGTGGTAAACTGCTCCTGTTCTCTGATGCAGGAAATTTGTGTTTTCTACCAGCATCCTTAAAACTGCTAGGCTAACTTGTGAGACTGTAAGGAAGAGAAAGCCTCAGACTCTTCACAGTTCTTGACAGTCTGCTTAGGTGGTAGATGGGTGTTGCTCTTCCCCTGTCCTTACTGAGCATAGGAAAAGGGAATCAGAGAAAGATGGTAAGGCAGAAAGAAGAAATTGAATAGAACAGCTTTTGCATAACCACCATTGGATGGAGTATACAAGTTACATATTGCCATAATAATGTCACACAAAAAACAACAATGAAATTTCAGTAGCTACAAAAATGAACTTTTATTACACTCAAAATTCTGACAAATTTACTGATCACCGATTTGGTCTAGGTTCACTCATTTCTCTGGGAGTTCATGGTTCTTGAATGACCTAGGATGGCTTCAGCATTCTGACCCTGGGATCAGTGGATCAACACAAATTTGACCTTCTCACAATGATGGCAGCAAGCAAGAGCCTGGCAAACTCAATCGTGCCAATACTTTCCAAATTCCTACTTGTGTCATGTTTGCTAGTAACCCATTAGCTAAAGAACAACTGGAAATAACGTTGATTAAAGAAAAGGAAACCATCTGGGAACAAAGAAATACTAAGACAAGTCCAGGTTCAAGGAATAAGGATATAGACTAAAGCCAGTGAAAGAATCTTCAAAGTCATGTTAAAGGGGGTTGATACAGGGAAGGTAAAAAATTGAGACTCTTAATGCAATCAGTCTTTCACATAGGACCAGGGGACATGAGTTTCCTTAGGTCAAGTGAGCAGGTTGGGGCAGGATGGAGCCAGATTTGAGCCATCTACTCAGAATGCCACTTAGGATCACTTGCTGCAGGAAGGGGGACTCCAGTAGCTGGAGACTGTAGGTGTCCCACAGATGGTGGGAGCTGTGGGTAGCAGGTAGGCAAAAGAGACTGAACTGGAGCCAGGTCTCCCACAGTTTAGGGAATTCTGTAGTGGAGATATCCTTCACAGGTTGCCAAAGAACTCACACATGTACTGCACGAGAGAACCAGTGTTTTGGATGCCTGGGGCAGGAGGTATCTGTAACGAGTCAAGTAATGAGAACCAACGTAGAGAGAACTACCTCCTCACCTGTTCAATTTCTCTTAATCCCTCTTTCCCACCCCCAGACCCATCAAACCTATACCTTGAAGAGGAATGGAAAAGAGGAGTGAATGAGCAAACCATACCCCTTTTCACGTTTTAGACCCTTTAGCAAACCTGTGGCAATACAACTAGTAACTGGAGAGAGCCCCATGGGGGCAATAAGGGGCAGAGAAAAAAGTGACTGAATCTTATGGAATCGGCTTAAAATGATGTTAACAGGGGCTGGCCCCGTGGCCGAGTGGTTAAGTTCACGCGCTCCGCTGCAGGCGGCCCAGTGTTTGGTTGGTTCGAATCCTGGGCGCGGACATGGCACTGCTCATCAGACCACGCTGAGGCAGCATCCCACATGCCACAACTAGAAGGACCCACAACGAAGAATATACAACTATGTACTGGGGGGCTTTGGGGAGAAAAAGGAAAAATAAAATCTTTAAAAAAAAAAAATGATGTTAACAGAGCATGGTTGAATAAAGAAGACACAAGCATCTTATATTTATACCTCTCCTGAACTGCAACTCCTAAATAAACCAAGCATGTAATAAAATAAACTGTTCATTTTAGTTGGACAACCAGCATAAAGAATATGATACTTGTTTGTTCCCAAAATTTAGACCAAAAGAAATACAACATGTCATTATGGGCAAGTAATTTTAAAAAGAAATGAATCCAAGGATTGATACTGTATTCTTTCATAGGAAACACCATTACCACTATATCAATAAAAGATGACCAAACCTTGCCACTTAAAAAATCAGGTTTATAATTTTTTGTTATAAAATTGCTATGTGCTCATTTATAGAAAATGTTGGAAATGCAGTACAAAAATTCACCCATAATCACACAACCCAGCAATAACATCAATTAATATTTTGGTGTATTTTCATTAAATATTTCTTCTCTGTGTGATGTATTTCTTAAGATATTTTATGATTATAGTGTATATCCAATACTGTATCTTTCTTTTTTCACTCAAAATTATATGTTAATCATTTTTTAATATAATTGAGAAATTCATTTTAATGGCTATATAATAAACATCATATGAAAGTACCATGTTTTATTCATAATTCCCATTTTGTTGTTCAATTGTTTCCATTGTTTCACCCTTATAAATGATGTTGAGGTGTACATCTTTCTCCATAAAATTTTGCCATGATCTCTAATTTTATTTCTGTTGGGCTAGATTCCTAAAAGTGGACATACTAGATGAGCAGGTTTTCTTTTTAAAGCTTTTGAATACCATACATTGCTTTCAAGAAAGATGATATCAATTTTAACTCCCAAGAACAATTCTGGAAGCACCTGTGTCATAGCACTCTTGTAGCATTAAAATAAATTTGCCAAGTTAATGGGCAAAATGGATCTATGATTGTTTTTATTTGTCATTTTTTGTTTACTAGAGTGGTGTTTTAAAAAATAAATATGTGGGGGCTGGCCCTGTGGCGTAGTGGTTAAGTTTGGCACATTCCACTTTAGCCATATGGGTTCGTGGGTTCAGATCCTGGGCGCAGACCTATACCACTCATCAGCCATGCTGTGGTGACAACCCATATATAAAGTGGAGGAAGATTGGCACAGATGTTAGCTCAGGTCTAATCTTCCTCAAGCAAAGAAACAGTTCTTTCCTTTTCTAACCACCACTGGCAATTTTTTTTAAAGCTTTTTTCTTTTGGTGAGGAAGATTGACCCTGAGCTAACATCTGTTACCAATCTTCCTCTTTCTTCTTTTGCTCCTCTAAGCCTCAGTACATAGTTGTATATCATAGTTGTAAGTCCTTCTAGATCTTCTATGTGGGATGCCACCACAGCATGGCTTGATGAGCTGTGTGTAGGTCCATGCCCGGGATCTGAACAGGCAAATCCCGGGCCACTGAAGTGAAGCCTGTGAACTTCACCACTACACCACCAGGTCAGCCCCCTCACTGGCAAGTTTTAAAAGCTCATTCTAGTTATTTCTATTTTTCAGATTTGATTAAATAAAAATAAAGTTGTCTAATGTTTCATTTGCTAACAGCTCAGAAATCGCATGTCTTCTGAAGGTAGGCTTAACTGTGAACACTTATTTAGGCTATTGAGGTAGTTTAGCCTAGTAAATAAAAGCCTTAAGCTGGAGCCAGAGAAAACTGAGTTCAAAATTTATTTTTACCACTTACTAGTTCTATGATCTGTATCCATACTTAATTTCTCTGAGCCTCAATTAACTCAGTTATAAAATGGAGAGGATGATCCTTGTCTTCTGGGGTGGTTGTGAGAATTAGAAGATCCGTAAGATAATCCAGCACATAATAGCGTGCAACATTTTATCATCCTTTAAAATCAAACGATGAGCGAGCATCTGGATACACAATGGAAAAGTGATTAATGGGAAAATATAATTACTTTGTACGTTAACAGTTTCTTTCTATCATGTATTAGCTTTATTTTAAATGGTAGCTCTTATGTTCTCTGTAAATAGAGGTAAAAATCTCAAGTTAATATATAAAAACCCTCACTCTGTAAACCACTTCCTTTTCTTATTTCCTCTTTAACAGAACTCTAAAGTTTGACTCAAGTCTTTCTTTCTTTCCTTTTTTTTTTTTAATGCTTCTTGTTCTTAATCCTTTCAGTGTTGTGCTAGGTTCATTACATTTACTAACTAGAATTCTTTCTTCATCCTTGACTAAGTACTAGCTACTTTAATTATATTTGTTAAAATTTTTATTTCTGAGGTCACACTGATTTATAACATTATATAAATTTCAGATGTACATCATTATGTTTTGACTTCTGTATAGACTACATCGTGTTCACCACCAAAAGTCTAGCTGCCGTACAAATGTCCTCCTTTCCCCTTCATCCTCCCCCACCCTCTTCCCCTCTGATAACCACCAATCTGTTCTCTGTATCTATGTGTTTTTTCGTTGTTGAGCTACTTTAATTATTACACAACAAGAATATCAGTGTCCTGGTTGGTATACTTGCTTTCGATTCAACTGTTTCTCATGACAGAGAACTAAGTTTCATTTCTGTTTTACAAGCTCATTTCACAATAGCAATAAATTAAACTGAATGAAGTGCCAGAACAGGTTCTTCAGGTGCTGCTTGTTATAAGATATATTCTGTATTTCATATTAAAAATCTATTTGGTTTTGTATAAAAAAAAATATTGTATCCAAATCAATGCTGTTTTTTAGAATTGATTCCATCCAAAGAAAGGTTAAGAATTACATGAAAGATTTCTGCTTCTGATATTCTGTTGGTCTAAATATCTCTGAGAGTATCTTCCTTTATAGAATATTTAACTTCTGGACACTATGCACCTTGAAGGGATTACTGGTTTTGAAAATGTTAGGGGAATTCTCTAAGGATAACTCCTAAAATACAAAAATAGAACAGCAAAGCTGGGACTGGAACTTTTGTATATACTTGAAAATTTCTGTAATAAATTTAGAAAATATCAAGATAGCTGAGGAGGAGTTCAGGGGATATGATGGAGAGGAGCATCTATGTAGACTTAATGATATTGTTACTGTTCTAGATCTTGGGTTGGATGGTGTATTTATGAGTATTTATTATATTATGTTTTATAACTTACATATTTATAGCATATTATTTACTTAATATTATTTATTTGTAAATGAAAACATTTTAATTTACTTTTCTGACAACTTTTTATTTTAAAATTTCAAATATAGAGAAAAGTTGAAAGGATAATACCAAAAAACATTCATATACCCCCACTAAATTCAACAATTATTAATATGTTGCCAAATTTTAAAATATTTCTATCTATATAGCTGCATAAATTTATTTTCTTACTGAAATATTTGAAAGTCGTTGGCAGACATATAAAACCCCACCCTTTGATATTTTATCATACAACCCTTAAGAATAAGAATGTCTTACTTAATCCCAATGCCATTATTATACCCAAGAAAATTAATGATAATTTCATAATATTATTTGATATCTACTCCATATTCAAATTCTCCCAATTATCTCCACATGCCTTTTATAGAGGTGTATTTGGACATAGTGAATTTGACATATCGAATCTGATGGTTGTCTCTTTTAATCCAGAACAATTTCAACCTATTTTTTTTTAAAGATTGGCACCTGAGGTAACATCTGTTGCCAATCGTTTTTTTTTTTACTTTTCCTTCTTCTCCATAAAACCCTTCTGTACATAAGTGTATATTCCAGTTGTGAGTGCCTCTGGTTGTGTCAACCCGTTTTTTAATGACTTTGACTTTTTGAAGAGTTCAGGCCAGTTGTCTTATCTAGTATATTCTATATCTTGATTGTTTCTCATGATGTTATTTAACCTGTTCCTCTATTCTCTGCATTTCATGTAAACTGAAATTTAGGTCTAGACTTGATTAAATTCAGATTAAATCTGTTTGTCAAGAATCCTTCATTCACAACACAGGTAATATTGTGACTTCACATCTAAACAGGAGAGGTATAATGTCAGATTTTCCCAATACTAGTGATACTTACTGTGATCATTAAGTTCAGATGGGAACTGCCAGATCTCCATGTTGTAAAGGTGCATTTTACTCTTTGGAATTAATAAGTAATCTGAGAGCTGATATTTGGGGACTGTGGGAATATCCTGTTCTCTCAACAGCCTTCCACTCAATGATTTTCACAGCCATTTCCTAGATATTACAAAATGTTGACTTTTTAATTCTGTCATACTAATGGGAAATTTGTTCAATACCTTTATTGTTTCTAAGAATTGCATCAGAGTGATAGCTTATATGAATGAGTTAAATTTAACATGATTATCATTTATTATTATTATTCTATAGTTAGGTTGACCTAGAAATATAATTCTTTAATACAGTACTATCTATGGACTGAGTTGTGTCACCTCAGAATTCATGTATTGAAGACTTACTCCCCCAGTGTGATGGTATTTGGAGATGAAGCCTTTGGGAGACTATTAGGTTTAGATGAGGTTATCAGGGTGGGGCGCTCATCATGGATCAATGCTCTTATGAGAAGAGACACTGGAGAGCTTGCTCTCTCTCTCTCTCTCTCCTTCTCTCTCCATCCCTGTCACGTGAGGACACAGAGAGAAGGTGGCCGGCTGGAAGCCAGGAAGAAAACTCTCACTAGAACCCGACAATGCTGGTACCATGATCTTGGATGTCCAGCCTCCAGAACTGTCAGAAAATAAATTTCTGCTGTTTAAACCACTGAGTCTATAGCATTTTGTTAGGATAGCCTAAGCAGACTAATACATAGTTTTCTAAGTATTATAGAACCCTTTGTCCCACTCCTACTCCTACCAAATTTCTCACATATTGCCAGACATTTTCTTAGGAAATATGACCCTCTGCTCCGAATTACACAAGCTGAAAGCATTGAGCAGGATATTCATTGCTGTTTCTGTATAGTCGGTACACGGCAGACAAAAGTGATCCTAAGCAGAGTGTTCTCATGGCTGCCTTCACCATGGAAGACCAAGGGGCCAACTTTTATATTATAAATAGTGAATATTGTTGAATCTAGATCTTTTTCCTCAAGGTCAATTCTCCCCCACCACCTTTATTAAGATATAATTGGCATAGAACATTGTGTAAGTTTAAGATGTATGATATGTTGATTTGATCCACTTATATATTGCAAAATGATTCTCACTAGAGTGTTAGCTAACACCTACAACACATCACATAATTACTATTTTTTTTTGTGGTAAGAGCTTTAAGACCTAGCCTCTTAGCAACTTTCAAGTATATAATGCAGTATTATTAACTATGATCATTATGCTGTACATTAGATCCCCAGAACTTATTCATTTTATAACTGGAAGTTTGTACTCTTTGACCAACATTTCCTCTTTCCCCAACCCTCCAGTCCCTGGTAACCACCATCTAGTCTGTCTCTATGAGTTTGGCTTTTATAGATTCCACATATAAGTGATATCGCACAGTATTTGTTTTTCTCTGTCTGACTTCTTTTCCATTAGCATGATGCCCTCAAAGTCCATCCGTGTTGTCACAAACAGCAGGATGTCCTTCCTTCTCATGGCTGAATAATATTCGATTGTATATATATGTCACATCTTCTGTATCCATTGATTCATTGATGGACGTTTAGGTTGTTTGCATAACTTATCTATTGTGAATAATGCTGCAATGAACGTGGAAATGCAGATATCTCTTCAAGATTTTGTTTTCATTTCCTTTGGATATATACCCCAAAGTGGGATTGCTGGATCATATGGTAGCTCTATTTTTAATTTTTTCAGAAACCTCCATACTGTTTTCCATAGTGGCCAAACCATTAGAGTAAATTCTTAAAAGTATAAAAACTCGGTCAATGTTACAAACCTTATGGCTAATGATCTGAATTGCTGGTTAGCTTTTCATAAAGATTGTACCAAGTTTCACTTTCACCAGCTGTGTTTTTAAGTATTTACTTAAATATACTCCTAAATGCTGATCATTATAATTAAAAATCTTTTCTGAATATAACAGAAAAATGTTTTATTCTAATTTCTTTCTTTTTCATGTTAATTCGACACGTATTTTTTCTGTAAATTGTTTTGGTCGTTCCATTGCCAGTTTTTCTACTGCAATTTCAGCATTTTCTTAGTGATGAATGTTGAATAACCATGTACTAGATTATATTTTACTGCAAATTATATTTTTACAGTTTGACTTTTGAAGAAGGCTGTTTTATTAGAGATACTATGATCCTACCATGGGAAAAGGGTTTCTCTGCACTTTGTTTCCAGAGAGCTTCTTTCTAGCACATGCAGATGAGAATCAGGCATGCTAAGTGATTTAAAAATCGATGCCATTGCAAAGTGGATATTTGATTTTGGTAAATATTTCAGCAATGAACCTGAATGTGTTTATTAAGTGTCCAAAGCATAGCACTGAACATGGAGCAAGTTTCCAAACTCTGCTTCCATTGCTGCTCAATTCCTCTGTAGACGTTTCCTCATGGTGTTTTTGATATGGTCATGCTTTCGATTACCAGAGAGTCACCTATACGTGGACATGCTGTAGAAATTTTAAAATTACAATTCTTCTAGGCCTATGTTGAAATTGGAATTTTTGAAATACAAAGATTCTTCTTTAAGCACGTTTTCTTCCTTCTGCAAGCTTGGGTAACTTGAAACCTCTCCCTTCCTATATACTTCCTCAAAGATAAGATGAGAAAACCCATAATGCTCAATCCTGGTTGCCAAATTGTGTTAAACGGTATTGCTGAAGGGCATAGCCAAATGGCAGCTTCTTTTTATTTTCTGTTGTGAGTTGATCTTATGGTCATTCAACTATTGCTCAGCTCCACTTTGAGGAGCAAACATGGCCCTATGGGCTGAGACATCTGATTCGCAGTTTTCATCACCAACGATATAACCTGATAAGTGGTCCTTACAGTGATAGGATCTGCAGAAAAATAGGATTTTGTTTTTGGTATTTATCAGTTATACTTTGCTTTGTTTTGCAGTTATTTTTGTATTTGGCTAATTCTGCTTGCCCCCTTTCAATTGTAACTCTCAGAAGGCAGAGACGTGTCTTGTCACTCCATCCCTGCAAAGAGTCTTGATGTGAATTTTTATTTTAGGAAATTGAGTTGAGTCATCCTGTTTTTAGTATGTGTTAAAATTATTTGAAAATAACTATCAACTCTATCCTGTTGTAAAAATATATCTATATAGCGTATTGCTTCCTCAGAGGAAACCAACATCTTTCCCGCAGTTGTGAGTTATTCAAGTTATACCAAGGACAAGTTATATTTGTTAGAAAAGACTTTATTTTTCAACTTAACTTGATATATCTAAAAACCCCCTTTATAATCCTGTGGCAGTATATACCCACATTTCACAATCCTTTGAGTTCTTCTAATGTCTAGTTTAAATTCTTCCTGCTGTAATTTTAATCTGTCACATGGAACTGAGAATAATTGTTTGCTATTATTTATTTAGGAACCCTTTTCATACTCAAAAACAAGAATCAATCTCTCTTAAACCTTCTTCAGGTCATATAAATTCAACTTTTTTACTCACACTCCTTACTAGCAAACTTTAAATTATATCTTTACCTTTATAATGTACTTTCTCGAGATTGCCATGCACTTTACAAAGTTCAGACTAAAGCTTTGTTGTTTGCACGATGTTAAGTCATTCGTATACTTGTGGGATCCAGAGGTCACTGGAATCATGAAAACAAGAGCAAACTTAGGACATGATAACCACTCCCATCAGCCCTCTGGAAAAAAAAAATCAGACAGCAGAGGGCTTGTTTAATATGGTGTCCTTTTTGTTAGTCCTCCTGTGAGCCTAATGGAGGGAAATGTTTCTGTCCCCCTAGTGCACTGGTATGAGTAGCAAGGAAGTAGCTGATGATTCAAATTTCATGAAATAAATGGAATTTTCTGCCAGATTAGGTTTGAGGGGCAGACATAGTCAATGAACTCTAGTTAATGTATACACAGACACTGAAACCGATTCACTGAACCATGCACTTAGAGTGTGATTTTAATATTGACGTTGACCCAAATATTCTCTTTTCCTGGGACTACGCTATGACCACTTGCCACCTCTGTGCCCTAACCAGTGGTGTGTGACCAAACAACTCAGAACAGTTGGTTTACCTTTTTGACCTTTGGAATAGTGAACATTGCCTCATTAGTTCCAAGCTCTGATAAACTACTCATAAATAACTGACTGAAGATGAATCGTCTATTCGACTTGCAATATTTTCTTTCTTACTTGGCAAAAGTGAATTCACATTTATTTTGAGCCTGTTGATTTTGCCATTTGACTTTGCTGTGCGGAAGCAAACCCTGTTTCCCCCTAGTCAGGACCAGTCACTCCAGCCAAGTTCGCCCAGGGGATGTGAAGAGCTGGGCTCTACTGCTTGCAGCTCCGATGCCACTGGTACCACCTGATATTCCCAGATGCTCCTGCTGCTGGCACTGATACCACAGTGGCCCCTGGATACTGGATGCTACTGCAACTACCAATGTGGCTCATTGCTCTGCCCCAATACTGCCAAAGGAATCTGCCACCTCACCTTCTTTATGGCTCTTTATGTCACTAGCTCCAAATTCAAAATCCTAATGAGTTTGATCCTGATGGCTGGCTGAGCTTTGCTCATGTACCTATATCCTAACTACCACACTTCCTGGGAAAGCAAATATCCATCCTTTTCAACTTCTTTAGTGGGAGGTAGACTCTGCCATCTACGAAGATTCAAAAGGTGAGGAAATGCTCCAGACATGAAACGGAGCATGGGTGGGAGTTGGGGCAGAGGTGCAGTTCATACAAATACACAAGTTGGGAAATGCTATGTATGTTCTGTGGTTGGGAAGCATGGGGGAAAAGCTCTGGAAGTTGAACCCAGAACAAAGGATATCCTGGAAATCAAATTAAGGCATTTAGACTTTATTTGGTAGGCAGAAAAAGTCCCTGGAAATTTCTACACAAAGGGATCAAAGCGGGCTTTAGGGATATTAATCTACAGCAGTTTGCATAGAAGAACACTTGAAGAAAGGAGGTTTTGGAGGCAGAGAAACCAGTGGGCAGTCCAGAGAGTTATCCAAACATAAAGTCATAGGTACTTTAACTTGGATAGTGTCTATAGCAAAGGAGATGAAAGAATAGGTGAGAAAATTGTAGAGATTAAATTCTAGAGCTTCCCTAAAGAATCCTCACTTCTCTTCAAAGCATCCTCATATTCAATTTTCTTGGTAGCATAACTACAAACGTCTTGTTCATAAGTGTTCTATTCCATAGTCCTCAGAGTGTGCACAGCTGGGGTCCCTGAGACCCTTGCAGCAAATTCTGCAAGGTTAAAACTATTTTCGTAGTAATACTAAGATATTGTTTGCCTTTTACATTATGGTGACATTTGCACTGATAATACAAAAGCAAACTGCTCTTTAGCACAAATCGAGGCAGTGGCACTAAACTGTGTCAGTAGTACATAGTAATCACTGTATTCTTCACCCACATACTTGTAGCAAAAAACAAAAAAAGCTGTTTCACTTAAGGATATTTTTGATGATGCAGTAAAAAGTATTATTTTTATTAAAACTTGATCCTTAAGTATACAGCTTTTTAATAATCAGTATAATGAAAAGGAAGGTACAAATGAAACACTTCTACTTCCCATCAAAACGCACAGTTCCTTCAAGGAAAACACTTGCATGATTGAGTTGTGAGCTGACCTAGCCATTTCTCCCCCAGTAGAACATCATTTTTATTTGAAAGAATAACTGACAAACTATGACTTTGGGGCCTTAGTTAGTTGGCAGATATTTTCTTGAAAGTAAATGAAATGAGTCTGTCACTTTAGGAAACCAATTGTTTTTGTTGCCAATGATAAAATTAGAATTTTGAAAACCTTGTATCTGCTACCATGAACTTGACAACATCCTAACACTTAAAGATTTTTATAATGAGACTGTTGGTAAAATGAATGGATGTGATTTTTAAAAATATAATATAATGAACTGTGTCAACATTTGGAACTCAGTGAGCCAATATTTGCCAAGCGACCAATGGAGGACGTTACAAAATCATGGCAAAGAAATCTGTTTATAGTACAAGATAGACCAATAGATTTTATAACAGAGAATGAAAAATTCACTGGTATGGTTTTAGATGCCGTATTACAACTAACCTCTCAGAAATGATCAGTACCCAGTTTTGGTGAATTCATCAATAGAGATTATCCACAATTATCTGAAAAAGCTATTAAAATACTCCTCCCTTCTCCAACTACATATCTATGTAAGACTGGAGTTTCTTCATATACTTCAACCACAAGAACATATCACAACAGATTAAATGTAGAAGAAGATATGGAAATCCAACTCTTTTCTATTTAAACCATATATTAAAGAGATTTGACAAAATGTAAAAGAATACCACTCTTTTTGTTTTTCAGTTTTGTAAAATATGTTATTTATGCTAACATATAAAGCACTTATTACTGTTATTTTTTCATAAAAATAACTCTTTCCTAATTTTTATTGTTGTTATTTTTGCTACTTTCAACAGTGGATGGATCATCCAGATAGAGAATAAGGAAACAGCTGATTTGAACAACACTGTATAATTTTTATTATTATTTTTAAATGGCATCATTAGTCATTAGCCAATACAAATAAAAAACACTTCACACCCACTAGGATGGCTATAATAATTTTTTTTAAATTACAAGTATCTGTGAGGATGTGAAAAAATTAGGACCCTTATTCATTGCTGATGGGAATATAAAAAGGTGTAGCCACCTTTGGAAAACAGTTTGATAGTTTCTCAAAAAGTTAAACATAGAGTTGTCGTATGACCCAGCAATTCCATTCCTAGGTATGTATCTAAGATAACTGAAAACATGTTTACAAAAAAGCTTATGCACAAATGTTCATAGCAGTATTACTCAAGATAACCAAAAAGTAGAAACAAGCCAGGTGTCTATCAACTGATGAATGGATACACAAAATTTGTATGTCCACACAATGGAATGTTATTCATCCATGAAAGGAAATGAAGTACTGATTCATGCTACAACATGGATGAACCTTGAAAACATTTTGCTAAGTGAAAGAAGTTAGACACAAAAGGCCACATATTGTATGATTCCATTTATGTGAAATGTCCAGAAGAGGCAAATCCATAGAAACAGAAAGTAGATTAGTGATTGCCAGAAGATGGGGGGAGGAAAGAATGGAGAGCGATCACTAGCGGGTATGGAGTTTCTTTTGGGGGTAAAGGAAATGTTCCTGAATTAGATAGTGGTGATGGTTGTACAAACTTGTAAATATACTAAAAATCACTGCATTGTACGCTTTAAAATGGCTCACTTTATGAACTATGAATTGTATTTCAATAAAAAAAATTATATGCCAGAAAAAAAACCCCTAATGTTAATGGCTAGCAACTAATCATAAAGCTATTCCCATTGCAAAAATGTTTTCAGTAGTAGGGTTTGAAGGGTTGAATATTTGATGTAGGTCATACAAAGATACAAATGTTGGTGATTTTAGAAGAATGCAACTTTTCTATTTTTGCTTCTGGCCTTGCTAGCCTTAGTAGCTTTGCCTTATTTAGACGCTAGTGATTATTAACATAAAACAAAATCCGTACACTTCTCCCTGTTAGCAAGGGTAAGTGACAGTGACAGTGACAAAAGCCATTTGATTTCATGAGACTTGCTGACTTCTCAGAGTACCTGCCATTAGGAAGAGAAGGAAGCCAGATGGAGGGTGATTGGAAGCTGGGGTAAGGATGTGGTGAATGCTAGTCTTCTTTGTGAGCATAGCAGCAGGAATATCTTGGCAGTGATGATAGTCAAACTATTGGACTAGAAGTGGCATTATGATTTGCAAAGGTTTACTCACTGTAGAATGGAACTTGGCTAATGTATATATTTCACTAGTGGAGTGACTGGCAAGAATATCAGAACCTCAGTCATAGCAGGATGGGGTTAAGGGCCCCTGTCCCAGTAACAGGAGACAGGGATTGGGACGGAAGACCAGCCACAGGGACTAGATAATATTGTTGAGCATGCGGAAAATGCTTTCGTTTTAGTGGTCACAGATCTCCAAAGTTTGTCCCAAGTACCAAGCTTAGGTTATAGAACTCTAGATCCAATCAACCAGGATTTCTTTTTTTCAATCCTAGCCTTACATTTCAGCTTGGGAGGAATTTCTAAAAGTGTTAAATGCTTATTTATCATTGCCTGGGGACTTTTTTTTGCTTTTTGTACAAGTTTTAACCAATGATAGGAATTTACTATTACTGAAAGACAAAATTACTGAATATTACTAAGTGACGAAAAAAACCCAATACAAATTGTGAGGATACTATACTGACAACATAGAAAATGGGGTCTGAAAAAGTGTTAATTATAGAATGACAGACTTTGCAATTTTGTTGAGTTTCATTGTATACTTTAAAATTGTTTAATTTGCGTTTTTAAAGATAAAAACTTTTCTCCTCTTCTTTTATAGAGAATAAGCCCCCATTAACAGAAACACCACAGTGATTTGCACAACAATAACTCCCTTGGCATTAGGAAAACTTGGCATTTGGTTTTCTTTAGATGAAGGGTTTCATCTCTGTAAGACACATCAATATTTTTATCTTAATATTTTGTAATCTTTCCATTATTTTCTTTTTTCCTTTCATTTTTCCAGAGGAAGTTTTGCCCTGAGCTAACATCTCTTGCTAAGCTTCCTCTTTTTGCTTGAGGAAGATTCACCCTGAACTAACATCTGCACCAATCTTCCTCTGTTTTGTATGTGGGTCACTGCCACAGCATGGCTTTCAACAAGCGGTGTAGGTCCACACCCGGGAACTGAACCCAGGCCACTGAAGTGGAGCAAGCTGAACTTAACCACTAGGCCACATGGCTGGTCCCTCTTTCCATTATTTTCCGGAATCCAAATTTGAGTACATAATTTACCATCATGCTCCTTGTCAGCATGGTTAAAAATGCCTCTTAAATTTTTACAATTTGAGCCAACCTCACTTTCCATTTGCACCATGGCCACTTCCTCCTATGCTCTAGCTGCACAGATTGGTCTTCTCCACCTTCCCCAAATTAGCCATGGTCCTTAATGTTTGTAAAAACTGAGTATTACTTTTCTTGCTTTCCCTGGGATTCCCTTCCCCTTCTTAGCCTGCCCAATTTCTGTTCATTGTCTCTGTGAAGACACACCTGGCTCCACCACATAGAATCAGTCACTCCTAGCCCTGTGTCCCACTGCACTCTACCCTCTAGACATTGTGTCCAACAGTGGTTTTCACACTGCCCACACCCTAAGATACCTATGCAGAGGTGCCTCAAGATTCTCCTCATATACCTCAAGATTCACCTCTCACTGGCTAGAGAAAAGAGAATGTACTGTGCAGTCAGACAGATCTTAGTTGGCATCTAAACCCTACCACTTATTATCAGGGTCAAATTGGTGACTCACTGAGTCTCTTCTGACCTTAGTTTCCCATTTTTAAAATTGGACAAATAATACCTAAGTTATAGAGTCATTGTGAAGATTAAATAGGATTCTGTATACAATGTGCCTGGCCCATTAATAAACACTAACTCCTTGCTTCTCATTTTGGCTTATAATATGTATAATTTTAACATGTTTACATCTCCCACTAGATTATTCAGGCAGGGAGAGAGATTTAGCACAGTGTCTGGTCCTGACTAGGCACTCGATAAATCTTTGATTAATGAATGAATAGCTCTGATTTCCTTCCAAATTTCTTTGGAAATTGTGACTTTTTACCTGCTTTAAGTGAACAGTTCTGTATTCAGACCAGGCATAAATGCGATTCAAATGGAAAATTGGATGAGGTTGTAGCTATTTCACTTTCTCCCTCACCCCCAACTTGTTTTGGATTCTAAATGGTCATACTTTCTAGAATCATAAATGGAAAACTATTGTTTCTTCATATTTGTACCCATTTTATTTAGTTTTTAATTCCGTTTAGATTATTTTGCTCTATGTAGTTCCAGGATACACTCTCCTTGGTTTCATCATGGTTGGTTTTCAAATAAAAAGGTATTTATTGAGCATCCATAAGTACTTCTGTTTTATGTCTCAAAATTAATCAGGCTCAATGATAGTTTGTTAAGTTATGAAGTCACCAGATCCCATATGTATGCTTAGAGAACAAAAAAGTGACAACCTTAATTATTGCTATGAAAAATACATAAAAGATAAATGAATGGTGGTTGAGTAATAGCTTTTTATTCGAGAAAGGATGAGCTATTTAATGGGAGAAGTGAGTTTTTCTTTAAATGCTATATTAAAAATTTTCATATGTTCAAATTTAGAGTTATTGTCTTAGAAGCTACAATGGTTATTGCAAGTTCCTACTTTTTTCTTTTAGAAAATTTTATTAACCATGGAAAGATCTCTCTGGGCAATGCTTCTGATCCTGAACAAACCAAGTCATATGTATCTTTTATGAAATTTTAATACTGGAATGAAGTAGGAAAAGAAAATACCTGGTAGCTTCTTCAAAAATGATTATATGAACCAGGGATATGGTTGAAAAGTAACTCTTTTTAATCATTTTAGAAGTTAAATTTCAGAAGAGGGTCTGGCTCTGCTTAGAATACTCCTCAAAAGCTACATAAGTGTCATGTTTGAGTGGAGTCTTGAAGAATTAGTAGGAATTTACATGATGAGGAAGTGGGGAAAGAATTTCAGGGAGAGGGAATAGACTTCGCCAGTTGATGTTGGCTTTAGCTTTTATATGATAGCTCTCCAAATGTTGAAAGCAGATATTATGTGGACTGTCAGTCTTTGCTCTTTAGGGAAATGTACATGTTAAGAGGATGAAAAGAGTAGTCAATTTCTCCTTCTTTAGCCTCCTTTTCCTTTTGGAACAGGTTACCCAGCAAAATAGGCTGGGCAATGTTCCAGGTTGCTAGAGAATATTTCTAAGCATGTTGGTTTGCTGTTACTCCCAAAGAATATCTTTGCTCTGCAACTTTCTTTTCCTGCATTATCTATAAAAATTGTAAAAATTACAATTTATACACACAACCTTCTGAAAACTGCCTTAATGGGGACACCTGGTCTTGCCTGAGGCCAAATCTTTAGTCTTTTCATGATTTATAACTTACTCTTTATATTATCTTGCTCCCATTTATTCCATAGTCTTTACATCTTGGGGGCCAAATCCATGTCTTGCACTTCTTTATATTTTTCCTGTAAGTAGTGAATATTGTGCTAGAATCTAGATAGAGCTTCTTAAATACATATTTGATTGCTTCTCATCATGGGGATGAGAGAAACTGCTGAAAAATATTGTAGGCTAGTCAACCAGAGTTATTATCGTAGAAAGGAATGTGTGTTGGATATTTCCTATTATCCTTCCAGACCCACTCCCCATCCTACTTTGTCTGATCTTTGTGGATTGTGTTAATTTCCTCCCTTGCCCTCTGGCTTCCACTTGGGTTCAGCCAGTAGGAGGCAGTGGAAGGAAATCCGAAGGGCAGAAGGAATGAGATAAGGGTATTTATTCACCCAGCTCTGCTCTGCAGGGCCTCATAGCTGCTTTCTACCTGAGTCCACAGCCTGTTCTCAGTATCCTTCTACACATACAGCTACAACTCTCTTCAGATTCCAGCAGTAGCTTGCTCCTCTTGCGCCTTCAGCTCTAGGAGTGGTAACACCTCCCAATTATTTTAGCCTTTGGGTTCTTCACTAACGCTTGTTGATTTCCTTAACCTTGCCTTTTCTAAAGATCTCTCATTAAACGCTCTCCTTACTCATCTATATCCTGACAGCATTCTAGCTGATACAGGTAGTGGCTATAAATTTCTGAGTAACTCTGGAAATCACAATTTTTATTTTATTTTTATTACTTCAAGCAAAGTGTTTTCTAATTTAATGTGAATATTTACTTCTCAGAAGAAAAAAAAAAAAAACAGACGTACAACCTTCTGAGAGGAATGCTTGAGGCAACTACATATAATTTTAAATTATGAACTTCAGTGATTTGTGGAGCAAACCAAATTTCTTACTCAGCACTGCACTTTTATAAGCTTGTTTGTGTGACAAAGATCTTTCCTGCCCAATGATTCAATGATCTGTTATTAGCCAACCTTGTTCTTTCTAACACATGGTTTTAGGAGCTTAATTGACTCAGCCCACACCCCCCCCCCACCCCCATATGAGATAAAACTTGCTCAGGAACCCCTTTAGAGTAGTTACGTAGATGAGAGTGTGAATTAAATGTTTATGTGAATAAGAAATGATAGTTACACTGACTCCATCTTTTTTCCAATAGTGAAAGAGTGATAAGAAAGATCACAATACTATTAGAAATGGCAGAAATATGTGATCTTTAGGTAACTCTTGATTTATGGAATAATAAAGTAATACTAAAATACTATTAGCAAAGATCATCAAGTATAAGGAAGTGTCATTAGAGACTAAGACCAAGATTATCCACATCCTCATATTCCCAATCACTATGTATGGTGGGAAAGCTGGACAGTGAAGAAGGCTGACAAGAAAAAAGAGTGATTCATTTGAAATATGGTGTCGGAGAGCTCTATGAATACCCTGAACTGCCAGAAAGAGAAACAAGTGGATCCTAGAGAGAATTAAGCCTGAACTATCCCTGGAGGCAAAAAAGATAAAACTGAGGCTGTCCTACTTTTGGCACATCACGAGAAGGCAAAATTCTTTGGAAAAGACAATAACGTTGGGAAAAGTAGAAAGCAGCAGGAAAAGAGGAAGATCAAATATGAGAGGGATCGACTCCATAAAGGAAGCCATAGGCATGAGTCTACAGAAGCTGAGTAGGGCAGTTGAGGACAGGACATTGTGGACATCACTCATTCATAGGGTTGCCAGGAGCTGGAGCCAACTTGACAGCATCGAACAACCTAAAATATTACCGCTGTTATGGTTTTTTTAAAAAAGGAACTTTGTCTTTCAGTTAAGGGCATTCATCCATCAGATATTTTGTTGTGATGTGTGATTTTTACACTCATGCTTCTGCAAATAAGAGAAATATCTAATTGATAGCAGTGTTACTTTGGCAATAATCTTAAGGATCTCTTCTAAGGTTATTCTCTGATTAGTACTGGGAAATGTATACTTTTTGAGGCATATTGAGAAAAATATTTCTCTAGAATATTCTTTATTTTTTTCTTGGAGCCAATTTATTCTTGAGTTAATGAAGAAATATCTCAATAATGCTGGGAGCTATCATAGTAGGAGCTCTAAAACCATCAGGTAAATGAATGAGATTTTTCTATACAGCTTTAGAAATAGCTTAATAAAGGGTCTGAACAGCAATATAGAATTCATGCATTCATCAGTTCTATCAGAATATATTTGAGTGTCTTTTCTGTTTCAGGCACTGAACAAGACTAGGCACTAAAGATACTTCTTGATGAAAGCTGATATCATGGAAATATTATGTGTAATCAGGGGTGATGTTCAAATACTTAACAACTCACGCATCACAGTCCCATACAATCAGGAGCAAAGCCAGCAGTAAACAACAGATTCAGCTAGACCAGTGCATACCAGCTGAGTGTCCCCAAGACCTAACTCTTGGTTTCATCACTTGCAGCCTGTCGGCCATTCACTGGGGGTTTTCACTTGCCCATCAGTTGAGTCCAGGACAGCTGAGTCTCCCTTCCTTGTCTTTGTGTCCTCTCTTGCTGTGATTCTGGACTGTGCCAGGTGCTTTGACTTCTACTGTTCCTTCAGTCCTTCAGTCCCAGGTGCTGATCTGAATTTGGGGTCTTCTACTTACTTAGCTTCTGGTTATCTTCTTGACTTTTTTGGTCACATACTTGTTTCTGGGTTCCTGATCATATTGTAATATATATTCTACTTCTTTACCATCTCCCTTCTTTGACCGATACATGGTACTTCATCTCTGTTTTTCTTATGGTGTTTGTTTCTCCTGGTTATTTAAGTAAAGGTCTTATCACTCTTTCTAGATTGTAAGCTTTTTGATAGCAAGGAGCAAGTTTTTATAGAACTGGATATACACCAATAGTATCTAACATTAAGGAATTATGGTTACTTTGTTCAGTATGATAATGATATTATGGTTATGATTTTAGAATTCCTTACCTAATAGAGATATATTCTGAAATATTTATAAGGTGAGATGTGATATCTGGCATTTATTTAAAAATACCACAGGGAACAAGTTTTGGGGTACAGAGAAGATAAAATAAAGACAATACAATATTGATAATTATTAAAGTTGTGTTATGGGCACATTGGGGGATCATTGTACTTTGTTTCTCTACTTTCATGTGTTTTAAAATTTCCATAATAAAGGTTAAATTATATATAACTGTAGATAATATAAATATAAATTATATATAACTATAAAGAAATATAAAAATAAGCAATAAATATAAATCTATATTAAAATATTTGTTTGTTAACAGAATTGACCCCTGACACTGCCCCTTCCCTTGCTCTGGAATGATTGCTGGACAATATAAATGTCTTCCCCATCCTTATCTAAAGGGGATGTCATGTGGGGTGGCCATTTTGCTCACGGTAGTTTCCTCTGTCCTGATAATGGATCAAAACACAGGAGTGGGCCTCTAGTAGTAATAGGCAGACAGTTGACACAAGCTGGGCCAATCATCCTCTCTCTTCTGACAATTTGAAACTTGTAAGAAAGGAGCACACAGACTGATCTGATTAGAGACCTGTTGCATTAATGGCAGTGCCCAGAGACAAGGCCTATGAACTCTTGCTCTGAGGTTTCCTGGTTGTCTTTGCTCCTGCCTTCCTGTGGTTTTGTTGTCTGTCTCTTTCATTGATCTTGTGAAATGCCTCAGGATTCATCCAGTAAATCCTCCTCCCCACTTTTTTTGTTTGTTTAAGCTATCCAGAATTCTTTTCTGTTACTGAGTTACTTAGAATCAAAGATGCTTATCCAATGTACCATCTGAATGAAATGAACTCACTTATATTACAAGGAACAGAATGTCTGAAAGCAACAGAATTCTGCATGTGAAACATTTTCATCTATTACTGTGCAGAGGGTTTCCTTTCTTCTGGCTCACTTTCCTGCCTTCAACAAATAATTATTGAGTACCTCCTGGGTGCCTACACTGTAACAAGTGCTCAATATTCAATGACAAGAAAAATAAGGAGAGTCCTGCCCTCATGGAGCTTACAATTTATAGGGGACATAGATAACATCAAATAATGATACTGGCTGTTGTATTACTATAGAGATGAGTATCCAAAAGGAAAGAAACTTGTTTACAAGAAAGTGAGAACAAGAGAACCTAAATAAGAGTGGATGATGGGAGTGGGGAGTGATCTTGATTTGAGGGCTGAAAGATAAGCAATTTATGAGAGAGGGTGTGGAATGGAGGTGGGAGTGGGGAATCATTCTTGAAAGGATGACTTCCAGGATTCTGTCCAATCAACAAAATGGATGGAAAGAGAACCTCTACATGCACAAAGATGTTTGTCCCTGTCTGATTAATAATTAAGACTATGTTGGAATCAGGTTAATGTTCGCTACTAGGGCAATAGTTACACTAGTACATTCACTTCATTATCAAAGCAATAGTCCCTCAGGTTTCATTGGCCAGAATTGTGACACGTGTCTGTCTGACTTAAGACAGGTCACAGTACAGGTAATGGTGGTATCGTGAATGGCTCAGAGACTAATTGTGATTCCCAGTGCTTGGGCTAGAGAAAGACCCAAGTCTCCTAAAGCACATGGCTGTTTTATGAGCAAGGAAGTTGGTAGAAAGAAATGGCTATTGCCTGGACAACTACAATGCATGAAGCAGATAAGTCAAGTAACCTGGACAGGAGCAGTTTTATGGAAGCTGTGAGGATGAAAATATGATTGGAGAGGGTTCAAGAAAGAATGAAAAGAGAGCGATTAAGTAGTAAGTATAGACAACTCTTTTGAGAATTTTTGCTGTAAAAGCTAGAAGAGAAATGAGGTGGTAGCTGGAGAGGGATGTTGGGGTCAAGAGAGATGTATGTGTGTATGCATTTAAGATTGGAGAAATTACTGCATTGTTTAATGTTGATGGATATGAACCTATAGTAAGGCAAAAATTGAGATGCACAAGAGAGGAAAGAATAGTTGGAGTGATGTTGTGGATTAAGAGAGAGGTGGTAGACACGAATGCACAGGTGGAGGGGTTGGTCTCAGGAGGAAGACATTTCATCCACAGTAATAGGAGGCAAGAAAGAGTCCGTGGGCAGGTAGTCCATTCAGGTAGGTGTGTAGATGGGGTGGGGGGGCTTACGTAAATTCTCTTCTGATTGCTTATGTAGAACCCCAATATGTAAACCATATTAAAGTAATGAATAGGTTTCTCAGGAAGATTAAATCCTTGTTTGGCAGAGAATATTTGATTGTTTGTGTCCCCGTGAATGATTTCCATGGTGTCTTGATTCTTGATTTTAAGTAGGCTGGTTGTTACTACAGTAAGGTTATTGTTCTAAAGCTATATTCATAAACAGATCAGTGGGATCAGTGCCAGTTTAGAAGAAAGTAGCATTGCACTTTGAATAAAATTCAAAGTCCTTACTAGAGACTACAGATCCCTACATAATCTGATCTCTGTCTATCTCTCTAAATTCGTGGAGTATTATTCTTCCCCTTGCTTATTCTCTTCCAGCCAAATTGTCTTCCTATCTTTTCCACTAATATGTCAAACTCATTCAGTTTTAGGACCTTTGCACTTCCCGTGTCCCTCTTCTTGGAACATTTTCTCATCAGATATGCGTAGAATAGTCTCATTGTCATCACTTGAGGCTCAGTGACGCCTCCCTAGTCCTCTTATCTAAAGTTGCCTATACCCTATCCAGTCACTAGTTTATTACTGTATTTTGCTTCTTTGTAGCGTTTATCACTAACCAAAGTTTTATTACTTCTTTCTGTGTTATCTGCATCCCCAGCAATCAATACAAAGCCTGGTACATATTAGATGCTCAAATTTTTTTTAAAAGAATGCATACAAATGGCTCTGTTCTTGTGTTTACTTCATTCAACCTTTTTATCAATAACTTAGAAAAATACATAGAAAGACATGCTGATCAAATTTGTAGATGACGTAAAACTACCAATTTAAATGGAATATATAAATATCTCAATGTGTTGAAATGAAGTGCCAAAATAAAACTATTTTAACAGGGATAGAGGTAAAATGTGAAATTTAGGTTAAAAATCTACTATAGAAGCATAGCTTAGCAGCGTCTCATGAGTAAAAAGACCTAGGTATTTTAATTGCAGGCCACATGGTGGTTAAAATAGGTAACCTGAATTAATAGAGGCACAATAGCCAGACAATGGTGCCAGTGTATTCTGCTGGGTTTAATCCACATCTGGAGCATTATGCTTGTTTAGGTTATTTGATTGTCTGAATGTTTATTTATACTTACTACCAATTCGTTATTTTTCAATGAGCAGTGTAAACTTGTGCTAACTGGCCAGCAACTTCTATTTGTAGCAGGCAACCTAAACAGAAAAACAAAATTGTAATTAGCTAGCTGATTATCATTATTATTATTATTATTTTTAAGGAAGATTAGCTCTGAGCTAACATCTGCCAATCCACCTCTTTTTGCTGAGGAAGACTGGCCCTGAGCTAACATCCGTGCCCATCTTCTACTTTTTATATGTGGGATGCCTGCCACAGCATGGCTTGCCAAGCAGTGCCATGTCCGCACCTGGGATCCAAACTGGCGAAACCTGGGCCACCAAAGCGGAATGTGTGAACTTAACCGCTGCGCCACCAGGCCAGCCCCCTAGCCAGCTGATTATTGAGCAAGGGTAATAGTTATCTTTGAAGACATCAGACTCTGATAGTTTGAGCTGTCATCTCCACACCAAGGGTGTGGCTATAAAGGGGATGAGCCTCTTCCAAGGCTCTACCTCTCACTGGACTCAGGTCTAGGGGTAGTAACGGCTCCCTTCAGTTGCTGGCCCCTTGGGGACTCAACATGCCTTGTTGGGTCCCCTAACCCTGCCCTTATCCCTGCAGAGTCCCTTCATTAAATTCTACTCAAAATCTCAATTTCCTTTAGGACACTGATTAATAGCATCACTTTTGAGATTCCTTGGGTTATAAAATATTAGTAGGGATGAATTTTGTATTCCTTAATCATTACACACATACCTCCATTGAAGTATTTGTAATAGCAGTTTTTTGAGTACTTATATGTGCCCGACATTTTGCATACCTTATTCCTAATTTTTATAACTATAGGACAAGGAAGGTATTATTATTTGCATTTACAGATGAGGAACTTGAAGCTCAGAGGTAGGTAATTTGGCCAAGGCATTAGTTCATAAATGACAGAGACTGAATTTGAGTTTGATTCCAAGGCCCACGTTGCTGTTTCTGCTACACCTATCACCTCTCTTATCTCTACCATGCATACTGGATTCTCTTTTGCTGGTCTGATTACTTAGTTGGAAGCTGGTAAATTTTTGAAGGTAGAGACTGTATTGTATTCTTTTATCTCCACTGGCATAGAGTCTGGCACATGGCAGACATACAATGCATTTTTTGAATGAATGAATAGATGGAAATGTCGCTTACCCATTAACCCGTATTTCTATTCTTTGGGAATACCTGTAGCAGATCTTTGATTTCACATTTACTTCCCTATAAAATTCCTTCATGCTTCTTTTCCCTTTTAATCATTGGCCTTCATTTTTATGCACTAGATTTTCTCCTATATGCATTCCTTGCTGAAAATACAGATAGATCATGCATCAGAGACAAAGATGTGTCCAATAACTTGAGAAGGTAAGAAGACAAAGATGCAGTAATGGTAATACCTATTTGGTGAGCCTGGGGTTAAGAGTCATGGGAAGACATTGTTAAAAGCCACTTAAATCTACCCATACTTTCTTTTAACACCCATTGTTTTATTTGGATATATTACAGGCAGTGTTAATCCTGTCCATGCCACTAGTAAAATGAAGAGGTTCCACTTTGTATATTTTAGCATAATACAGCAAATACATTGAGTTTATTGTTTGTTATAGGTTATTATAATCATATAAACATATATGCTTGCATTAGAGAATGATTTAAGAAATGCCAAATGAATGACAGCAAATAGCATATCTGGGCATTGTAATTCTCCTTATCTACTTAGCCACAGACTGAATATGCTGACATATTTTATAGAAAAGTTAGCAAAAATCCTGGCCAAATTCAAGAGCCACAGCGTTCACTTGTGGCAGGACATTCTGTGCTAGGGAAAATCCAATCCAAGTTTTTGCTTTTATTCATTTGGTAATGCTTTGGTTTCTGCCTTTGGGGTTCTGATATGGAAACAATGGAATCAGAAATCAGAACACAGAAACATTAAAACCAAGCAAAGAACGTATTAGATTATGGAAGAAATCTGACTCCAAATTTGTGTATGTATGTATGTAGGTATGTATTGAGGAATATTGGCCATGAGCTAACATCTGTTGCCCATCTTCCTCTTTTTGCTTGAGGAAGATTGGCCCTGAGCTAATATCTATGCCAATCTTCCTCTATTTTGTATGTGGGGCGCCACCACAGCAAGGCTTGATGAGCAGTGTGTAGGTCCACACCCAGAATCTGAACCCGTGAACCCTGAGCCACTGAAGTGGAGTGTGCAAACTAAACCACTACACCACCAAGCTGTCCCAAAATTTTTTAATTTTTTGACAGATTTGTTCTTAATAAACTTTCCTCCATCTTCTTATTTTGAAAAATTTCAACTCAATGGAAAGATCAAAAGAATAGTAAAATGAATATCCATATACAGTCATGTGTGGCTTAACAATGGGGACACATTCAGAGCAATGTGTGATTAGATGATTTTGTCCTTGTATGAACATCATAGAGTGTGCTGAAGGGGAACAAAGTTCACCACCCCAAAATGCATCTCTTTAACATGAGGATTATTTTAGGCTGATTATTTTCAAGAAACAAAAGACTCAAAGTTTTTCTTGTTACCTCTCCCTTTACTGCCTAAAAGAAGTCAAATGATTGAAAAATATGTCTAGGAAGTGAGCTATCACCTTAGCATAACATGAACTAGGTGGTAGACAGGGAGGAACCTAGAAAAGCATTTGTTGGACTCCCCAGTGTGTTCTTCTGTTTCTGTATGGCCAAACACTTATTTTCCAAAATGTTTGCTTCTTTTCACCTACCTGTGAAATGCCTTCCCTCCCTTTGACGTTCCTGACTCTCCCCACCCCCAACATCTTCTTTTGTCTTTAGCAGAGGATGGTATTTAAGGTGAGGGCTTTGGCCATTTTGTCTAGTTACTTGGTTTTCCTGGGTTTCTCCCATGTGTATATGTTATTAAACCTTATTTTTCTCCTGTTAATCTGTCTCATGTCAATTTAATTCTTAGAACAGCCAAAAGAATCTAGAAAGGTAGAAGAAAATGTTTTCCTCCCCTACAGTACTTACACAAACCTAGATGGTATAGCCTATTACACACTTAGGCTACATGGTACTCATCTCATGGGACCACTGTTGTATATGAAGTTTGTTGTTGACCTAAGCACTGTCTATACCCTTTTCCTATGTTAGCTAATTGTTAACATTTTGCCATATATGTTTTATGTTCCTTTATAACTAATTATATTTATTTCTTAAAGAGTTTAAAAGAGATAACTAATACAAATTTCATACTCATTTTATTGCCTTTAGTCACAGCTAAATTTATAAGCTCATGAGGGCAGGAACTAGGCCTGTCTTGCTCATTGCTGCATCCCTAACACCTAATCTGGTGTTTGGCATATAGTAGGAACACAATAAACATTCACTGATGGATGCACTGAGTTGTTTTTTATACACTTGGCCCTTCCTAGCTGTACAAATCAATCAAAGCTTGAAAGAAATTAAGTCAAGTTGATCTTAAAGCAAAATATTCAAAAGTGTTTTAAGGGGAATATATCTAAGTCCTCCTTTTATTTCTCTCAGCACTTATTACAATGCCTTGCATCAGGTAGATGCTCATTAAATATTCCTTGAATGGCAGAGCAAAGAAAATTTGGTTAGAGTATCCAAGATAGTCATAACTTTGATCAAACTTTGGAAAATCAGCCTCAATAATAAAACTTGGAGAGTGAATTTATGCAGACCAGGATAATACATGAATGGATCTGGTGTCTCAACTGGTCTCTGTTGCAAGATTAAGTCCTAGAGCTGGAATTCAGAGAAGAGGGAGTACAATGAACACAGAACAGATTTAAAAAAAGTAAAATTAATTTAAACTACTACATAGGAATTCTTAGACATAAGGAAGACTTTCTTAAGAGTGAGGCTATTGAGTTCTGAAATAATTCTCTTTTGTAGATCTCTTCTTCCATGGCAGAATTTATTACAAAATAGAAAATTTCTAGGATCTTGTAGTATGTTTCTGACTAAAATGACTGCATCTAAACATACCAAATAGATAAAAAGAATGTCAAAAGGCTGTATCTCCATTGCCTACATAATAAAGTCCAAATATCTTAGCATATAATTCAAGGTCCTTTGCAAAACTAACTCAATTATCTCAATACATTTACTGTTCCTGTCCCACATCTATCCTGCATTGTGGTCCAGAGTTTTTCTAAATGTGTTCCATGGAGCTCTGGGGTCCTCTAATATAAAGCATCTAGTATCCCTAATACAAAACATCTGATATTAAACATTTTGCATGGTGAAACAAGTTTGGGAAACATTTCATACCATATCTCTAATCCACCTATTGGAAGTTCAATGATAAATGAGTACATTAGCCCAATTAGAGGCTCTGAAAAATTTGGCAGTAAGAAACCGATTTAATGTATAGTTTACTAAACTTATTTGACCAAGGAATTTTTTGGATGTCAGAATATTTATTAACATCATGAAGGACACTTGTGTTTTCCAGAATACAGTTTGTGAAATGCTGCTTAACCATCATAATGCTTGGAATTCCTTGAATGTTGCTCATGCCATTTCTGACTGGAATAATTTATTTAGAAAAAGGCCCCATCCTCAAAAAGATATTACAAGGCACTTATAAGAAGGAAGCCACAGAAGATAGGGAGGACTTGTCGAATTAATTCTGTGATTTAAACCCATGTTTATCTGCCCTCCAAGGTCTGTGATCAACTCTCTGCTATGAAGTTGGGAGCACAGTCTTTATGTACAGTTTTCTGTATTCTTTCTTTAATTTGGCTAATTTCAATCTTAAATTCTATGTCATTTTCATTTTAGTCTTTGGGATAAGGATTTTCAGAATCAAAAGATATATGCAATAACTTATGTGTGGAGTGATGGAATGATATTTGAAACAAATTATTTCCATGAGATAGATAGTATTTGGTAAGTTCAAAAGTGTCACTTGTTAAGTATTGCAGGATTCCTTCAAATGAGTACCAATTATTGAAAGAGCGATACGCATTTAAATTAATAAAAATAAGATCAGAATCTTCCTTGGTGAACAGAAATGACCTCTGTTGACATATGCCTGTGTGCTTATTTAGAGAAGTAGAGAATGGGTGAAATATTTGTATTGAGTACTCATTACTTTGTTTCTATAAAGTATCCATAAATTTTGTCATTCATTCATTTATTCACTAACTTTTTCAACTTACTATTGAGAGACAATTTCCCCTGGGTTTCTCATGTTTCTGCACATCTTGTGAACAGAGGTACTGATAGCCTTTTGTTTTGATGATCTTTTCAAAGATGTTTGATAGCAAACAGAAGACAGAGATGGTATCTCCCTCTAGAGCAGAGGGCCAGTTTGTTTGCTGTCTAGTATAATAAAAATAATGTCTCCCTCTCAAGCATCTTTGGACAGGCTTCCTTGCAGCCCAGTCTTAAAAGATTGGAGTTTCCTAAGCTCAGAGTTTCTCAGCTGTGGTGCAAGCCCGTGGTGTGAGCAGCATCTACTCAGGCTGTTCTGTGTAACCCCTGTGAGACTTGAGGGATAAGGGGAACCAATATGAACATGATGCTCAAAGTGCTGACTGTGTCATGAGTAATAAAATTCTTTGTCTTTGACCCAGGAATCTCATGTCTTCTGCCAGTGTCCAAGAAACTATGGCAGACTAACTTGTCAGCTTGCAAAGCTTGGTAAAATCTCAGAGCTGTAGCAGTTCTTGATACTTGCAAAGAAGCATCCTTTCCAGGGAAATGAGTTTGGAAGGTTTTTTCCTGGGTATCATCAAGGCTTGTCCTGGATCAGGACCCCTGGTGTGTATCATTGCTGAATAATCAGAGTAGGGCATATCTGGAGGGAAAAGCACTACTGGCCTGAGGCAATTTTCAGGTGAATAGGGGCAATTGGATATTATCTAAGAGAAGCTGTCTAAGCTGGGTTCCCAGTAGACCTAAATGAATGGACAGACTAGAAAATAGGTAGCCCTCTGAGGTTAGGATGGCTCAGGTAGGCACATAATCCCAGACAAAAGTGGTCAGAAATAGGTTGGCAGAAAGAAACCACTTCATTCTTTTCTATTCTAGAGCATGACTTTTCATACAGATTGGGCTCTTTTCCCTCCTCCAAAAGTGACCCTTAGGGTAAGACTTTGAGTTCTTAAATTCTAAGTCTTGGGATCTCCTAGCCCTCGGCATGCGAAGCCCTAGTCATTTTCACTATTACTGTTTAAGAGGAAGTGATGCTCTTTGCCTGTTGGGGAACACTGGCTGAGCCCTGAGACTTTCTTCTTTTAGGGTGTATTGGTTTTCGTGTCTGGTTGTCTAGGCTCATCTCCAGGATGATCTTTGGCACTTGGGACCAGTCACCTTTGAGTATCAGGGTGGAAGTATGGCACTTTGGGCCTTAAGAGATCACTATGGATAAATTAAAAAAAAAAAAAACAAGTTGACAGTGGCTTAAATAGTAACAAATTTCCAAATGATGTGTCATTCAGTTTTCTCAGTATAAACAGTTACAGTTCCCTCAGGAATTTGGAACTGTTGGCTGTGCTCTTTGTAAAAGGGAATGTGGTTAAAATAGCAGCAGTCAGTCCAAGCTGGCAAGCCAAAGCAGTGGTGGCTAAGCCTCTTTGTACTCATAAATAGACTTATAAAAATGGATATGCTGTGAAATGCAATGGCCCCGGTGTGATCACATGAAAGTTTGTGGAGAAAACTCCCCAGCTATTTCAGACTCTTAATTTTGGCCCTATTTATAGTGCGCTTCTAAATGGTTGATCAGCTATTCCATCAATGTTATTGGCAGGATCTACAAAAAGTACAAATTTTCATGACTTTAAGCGGAACATTTAGGAGCAGTTTAACTATCTTAGAAATGTATAATGCCCTATGTTGCCCTTCAGTTTGATTTTATCCTTATCTTCAGTGGGGAACATGATTTTGAAAGTTGAATTTGGAATAGAAAAGGCAAACAGGACTGGAAAAAACCCCAAGCAAAGTAAAGGTCCTGGGCCCAGAAGCAGAACTGGTTGTTGTAAACCAAGTTCAAAGGAGGTATAGAAATTGAAGGGCAGAGTTGGAGGGTAATCCAAGAGAAGCAGGTAGAATCAGATGACTTTAGGAATTCTGAACACAGCCACAACAGATTTCAAGGACAGCTTGTTAAGAGGGAAGATCCCTTGATTTGAAATGCAAGAAAGCAAAAGAAAAGTTTAGCTTGGTGGCAGAGACTGGGAAAAAAGAATATAGACAGAAGGATTATTCAGGAATATTGGCAGCTCAGGACAGGTGGGATAATTACAGCAAAACAAAGCACCAGACAATGAGTGTCTGACCAGACGATTTTAACAAAGCAAATGAGGTGAAGAAGGAGCTACTAATAACCTGCTAAACTACAATCCAGTTTGTTATGGGATTGGGTGCGACTGTGCCTGGTGATAGCTGTGATGTTAGGAATAACTGGAGCAAGAATGAGGCTGTCTGTATCTCCCTCCCTTGGCTGGAGGACAAAATTTCCTTGACTGGGAGGGTCCACCAGGCTTGCATTGGTTAAGAGCCTCTAAACCAAATCTGGGGCGAGTTTAAACATGAGTGAAGCTAAGTGCATTGATTCAGAGAGATTTGTATACACTGCCAAACTGAGGGGCCAGAAGGTATCAGAAGTTCTGGGATGGAATCAGGGGTAGCCATTCCTTCTTTCCTTCATTCATTCAGTATATATTAGGTGCCAGGCTCTATGCTAGGTTTTGAGAATACAAAGATGATAAGATATTGCCCCTGCCCTCCAATAATTTAGAGTCTTATGCGTAAACTAGAGAAGCTGATTACAATCAAGTGTGGTAAGAACCATGCTAAACATAAGCACAGGGCTCTCCAGGAGCATACATACAAGGTGGTGGTGAGGAGTGCAGTGTGTGAAAGATAGCCTCCTGGAGGAGGTGTTGATAGAACTGTTTCAAAAAGGATGAGTAGAAGATAGGCAGATAAAGGTGAAGATTGTTCTAAACTGACTATTGTGCAAATTCTGTGACTTGAGAGAGAGCATGATGCATTCAAGAGCCTTCAAGATTTCAGGGTAGGTGAAGCTGGAGAGCCATAAGGAGCATCTTGTATGTCATGATTTCTCTACAGTGGTAGGGAAACTCAAGCACTCACTTTTATGTCTCTCAGAGCAGCTCCAATCATGGGCAATAGTGGCTCTCTTAATTGTCTTTGGGCACTTCTCTAGGCCAGCTGACCCTCGCAAGATTCCTTTCTCACCATGAAAGAGTCCAAGCACTCTCTTCAAAGGCTGGGGTGGGGTGGAGAGGGAGAGTGGAAATGACCTCTTTATTGCACATAGACCCACAGGTTAAGATTCTACCACTCACCACTCTTGAATCTTTGGAATAGTGTCACAAACCAGCATACCCAGGTAAACTCATGATGACTTTTTCCGTAAGCCCTTTCCTTAGCAGAAGGATATGGACTCATACCTTCCAAATAAGTAGCAGACTCTGGGACATGCACTTGTGACAATCTTTGGGCCTTTTTCCCCTGGGAGGCCAAGTCTATTATATCTTTTAAGTCCTATGGTCCTTGGGCTAAATTCATATTTGGTGTCTTCCTTTCTGGTTTAAAGATGTTACAGAAAATGAAAATGTCATGTTTGCTTAGAATTGCTTAGATATTATCTATGGTGATGGGTTGTTGCTATGAATATTTAAGTTGCTATGAATGCTTGAAAAGGCAGAGTGTGAGTTAAAATGAAAGTACTACAATGCTGTATTAGCCACAAGATTCTGATGGTTCTGGTGTTAGAATGCAAGTAATGAGGCTTGCCTTGCCCACCTCATGTGGTTATTTGAAAGGTTAAGTTACAGAAAGCATATGAAAATGAAAGATCATTAGGATGCTATGCAAACATAAGACATTATTAGTTGACTTGCTCCTTGTCTAGCTTTCTAAAAAAAAATTTTTTCTTCCGAAATACATCCTTTAACTAGGAATGCATTACCATATATCAGAGACATTTTAATGAAACATTGACAAATAAGTGAAAAAATGGATAAAATGCTGTCATTTAAGACTTTTTTAGTAGTGTCTCAATACATTGAATAACATTTAGGGTTCTTTTTTCTGTAAGTATTTAGGGCTCTACTTGCAGATTGACAGACATTTGATTCCGTAATTCAACACGTTTTGATGCAGGAACACATTTGAAATAGGTAGCAATTTTTTTTAAAGATAATGGCTTTAAAAGAGAGCTGTAGCTTCAATGAGAGAAGGGTGTTATAATTTCCAAGGGTGCATTAAAAAATAGGTGCAGAATTCGAACAGAAAGCAGTCCAGATCAGGATTAGTGGAAGCAGCGAGTTAGCGGAATGCCTGTTCTAATAGTTTAAATGTACAAGGAACATGAGAAGTGAGGAAACACGTGGAGATGGAGAAAGATTTGCAAGACACTTATTATCTTTCAACAAAGGGTGGTGCTCGATGCACAAGTACTGCAAAAAGGGCACAGTTCTTCTCTTTGGCAGTCCTCAATATCTGGGATTAAAAGTCTGCCCCAAGCTCCTCCTATCCAGTCATCCTCCCTGCTTGCCAGGCTGTTGTAAACATCCAGAGAGAATCCTTAAGGGTTTCTTGAGAAGGAGCATCGTCTTCTCCCAGTCACTCGTAGTGTAGTAGACATTGACCGGGGCCTTGGAAACCTCCAAGATGGAATGGCTAGAGCAGAGACTTTTCCCCCCTGATTTTCCTGTCCTGACTAGAGAAGGAGTCATGTTGGCAGCAGAGGCACCCTGCTACCCCAGTAACCTAGGCACAGGGCAGGGCAATTTTTCTTTGTCCTTCTGTGCTCCAGGAAATACATTGCTTATAGTCAATGGGGAGGACTGATCTCAGATTTATCAAGAGTATTATTTCTAATAATATTTCTGTAAGAAGGAGACTATTCAAAATGAAGTTAGTAATTTCAATGAACAAGCAGTTTCCTTCATTTTTACTTAACGATACTATATGAGTGGACCAGTGTCACACTAGTGTTTGAAAAGTAAGCAAGAAAATTTTAAAGGTCTTAACTATGTAGTCTGATGGGAATTATATCATATTAATAATAAGTTAATCTGTTTTCAATGAAGTCTTTCTAATTAGTGCTCACAGATATCTAATTCTATTTATGAGGAAATAAATTTGAATACCTTTACAATACACACACAGCCACACCCCAAATACTTTTTCAAATGAAAATTCATAACTACATCATGAAAATTCTTTTAGTATATTAGTTAAGTTCTAGAACTAAAATACTGAATTCATTGTTTTCTCAAAACAATATTTAGTTTCATTAATATAGTAGCAGTGTCAGTTGCAGTAGATTACAGTAACGAAGTATCTGCTGCTTAATAATTTAAAACATGTAACTAATGAGTTTTAACTTTGTACTTTATTGTGTTATGAAAAGAGGTCAGAAACTTTCCAAAGATACTGCCTGTGTAATTTCATACTTAGCAAATCTTGTTTTGAGGCTGGTGTGATAACACATAGGCTGAACAGATATTTCTTGCTGAATGGGTGTGGTGAGATGAATATTTGCAGAGTAACTAGTTTTTTCTATAAACCCAGAGGCTTGTGTCTGCCTGTTTCTGGAAGGGTGAGTCTGAACTATTGAGTGTTTGAGTATTCTTTTCTGCTGCAGAAAGTTTATAAAGAAGCTAATCTGACCCTAGATCATATGTAAAATGGAAAAAACGACACACCAAAAATCCCTCCAAAACCCTAGGAGAGTAGAGTATGCATAGGATTTTAAATATATGCTAAGGAGGGGCTAGAGCTGACTGGTTTATCAAATAAATTTAGACTTTGAGATCCTTTGATCTTGTAGAACCAGAGACTGGACCTTGGGGAGTTTCTTTTTCTTAAAAAAATTTTTAAGTAAACTTAAAAAGTGAAGTAGAAGATACATACTGAGAAATGCACAAATCAAAAGTGTGTGTTAATTTATTGAGATGGATACTGAGATCATTGAATTGTAGCCCTTTGTTTCCTTAATATCAGCCTTTAAGTTTCTAAATTTCACTCCAAGCACAGTTTTAGTTGCATCTATCACATTTTGATATGCCATATTTTCTGTTATAATTTAGTTCAAAATTTTTATTGTGAGTAATTCTTTGACCAATGGGTTATTTAGAAGTGTACTGCTTTTTGTCCATACATTTGGGCCTTTTCTAGTTATTTTTTATTATTGATTTCCAGCTTTATTTCGTAAGATTAATGATATAAATACTTTGAAATTTGCTGAGACTTGATTTATGGTTCGACACTTGGTTAATTTTGGCAAATGGTTTATGTGCACTTGAAAAAATATGCATGCTATTATATTGTATATAGCAGGTAAATGAGGCTCATTAATCATGTTGTTAAAATCTAAATCTTTTGTGTTTTTTTTGCTTGTTCTTTCCTTTACTGAAGAGATGTGTTCAAATCTTCAAATCTAATTGTGATGCACCCATTTTTCCTTTGATTCTGTCAATTTTTGCTTCTTTTGAGGCTGTTATTAGTAGCACATACATTTATTAAGTCAATTTAGTGGATTGACTCTTCAATCTTTATAAAACATTCACTACCTCTAGTAATTCTTTTTTTCCTGATATTGGTGTAGCTATAGCAGCTTTTGTTTTGTTTTTGCAGTGTGTGCATTTTTCCAATATTTTGATTTTAACCCCTCTGTGTCTTTAGGTTTAAGGTAAGTCTCTTATAAGAATATATAGTTGAGTTTTATTTTTTAATCCAGTCTGATGATCTCTTTTATTTTTTATTTTTTTGAGGCAGATTAGCCCTGAGCTAACAGCTCCCACAAATCCTCTTTTTGCTGAGGAAGACTGGCCCTGAGCTAACATCCGTGCCCATCTTCTTTTACTTTGTATGTGGGATGCCTGCCAGAGCATGGCTTGCCTAGTGGTGCCATGTCTGCACCTGGGATCTGAACCGGGGAACCCCGGACCGCCAAAGTGGAACGTGCACACTTAACTGCTGCACCACCAGGCCGACCCCGGATGATCTCTTTTATGCTAGACTTTCATCCAAAATTGCTAATATTTTTGGTTTAAAATCTGTCATTTTATTATTTGTTTCCTATTTGTCCCTCTGGATTTTTTTTCCTTCCCTTTCTTGGCTCTTTTGAATTGATAAATAAATTTTATAAATCTATTTTCTCCACTATTAATTGTTGATTATATGTTATAGTATTTTCTAGTGGTTACCATTGACATTACAACATTTATTCTTGATTTACTAAAGTCTATAAAAGTTAGCACTTTTACCACTTCCTAACAATGTCAGCACATTAGAACACAGACTCCATATACTACACTCCTGCATTTTTTCTTCTAATTTCATATATATATGTACATTTTAGCCCCCACAAGAGTATTATTGATTTTTGTCATTACAATTATTATATTTCCTTTCTATTGCTTTTAATTCTGTCTTGCACTTCTGTGTTTCTACCTGGGATTGTTTTCCTCTCTCTGAAGAACTACCTTTAATATTTCTTTAAATCATGGTATGCTAATGATGAATTCTCGTTTTAAAATGTCTTTATTTCTTCTTCACTTTTTTAAAAACAGCTTTACTGAGGTACAATTTACGTACCACAAAAGTCACCTTCTTCTTCACTTTATTTTTTTAAATTTATTTTCACGTGTGTGTGTGAGGAAGACTCGCCCTGGGCTAACACGCATGCCAATCCTCCTCGACTCTGTGTGTGGGATGCCTCTACAGCATGGCTGATGAGTGGAGCAGGTCTGCGCCTGGGATCCAAACCCACGAACCGAGCCGCCGAAGCGGAACGCTCTGCATAACTTCAACCACTCGGCCATGGGGCCAGCCCTGTCTTCTTCTTCACTTTGTTTTTAACTTTCTCCTTCACTTAAAGAAAATTGTGGTAAAACGCACAGTGTAAAAATTTACCATCTTAATCATTTTTAAGTGTATGGTTCAGTGGTGCTAAGGGATATTAACATTGTTGTGCACTTACGCTCTAGAACTTTTTCAACTTGCAAAACTTCTCTTTTACTTTTAATGTTTATTTTGGGGAGGATATAGGCATTGTGGGAGAGGAAGGAATTTTCCTCTACCCTTCTAGGTTCTTCTGGCTAGTCTAAGAATTAAATTGACATGAGACAGATTAACAGGAGAAAATCAAATTTAATTTCATACAGAAAACCCACAGACATGAGAAAATCAGAGACTCTACATACATGAGAGGTTCAGAGACAGGAAGGTAAAATGAAGTAAATATGCCATTCTGAGCCAAGGAATGGGTAGGGGCCCGAGGCTTCAGAGGGGAGGAGGGCAACTCACAGGATGATAAAAAGAGCACATGTTTAGTAATTAGGTGATTGCCCTCTCAAACAGATAGGTCATAAAAAGTTATTTCTGGTAATAGCTCTTATTATGGGCAACACCCACAATTTAAACTCTTTAAGGGAGAGGTAAAAGTTTCTATTGAGCCCTCAGAGTCTTGATCGCCTCTAGCTCAAAACATTCCACATGCCAAAGTGGCACATCTTGGGGAGGCCCGTTCTGAACCCCTTCAACATATAGGTTGACAATTATTTTCTTTCAACATTTATGATGATAAGTCAGCTGTCAATATTATTGTTGCTTATTTGAAGGAAATGTTTTTTGTTTCTTTGCCATAAATGATACTCCATTATTTGGTTATCTGTGGATTCATTTCTTTTATGTTGTTTCTGTTTTGGCTTTTAGTTGTTGGAAATTTGGTCCTGTCTCCTGGCATGCCTAGTAATTTTTGTTTGAATAGTGGATATTAGGTATAAAAATTATAGACTGGATGATTTTATATTCCTTTCAGAGAGGATTTACTTTTCTGTTGATAGGCAGTTTGTGTAAAATTTTCTCTCTTTGATTTAATGAATGATTAAGATGATTTGTGATGGAATTCAATCCATGTAAGTTCTGGCATATTGATTTGTTCTCAATCCTAGCACATAGGCTTCTGGGGTCTAATGCAAAGCCAAAACGTTTACCTTGATGGTTCTTGAGCATCAGTTTTTATCTTTTCATCCCTATGAAAATGTTGAAAGCTCTGAGTTTGAAGGTTGGATGCTCTGCTGGCCACTAAGCCCTGTGGTGCTTAAATATTGGCAAACTTCTCAAGGGACAAAGTGAAGCAGAATGTTGAACTCGCATCTATGTGCTTTTCTTTTCTCTGTGATGTTGGCCCTTTAAGCATTGGCTGCCTACATTGCTCTCTAGTGCCTTTGAATAGCTGATTTCTTTTATAAGATTTCATCTGGCTTAATGGTGAGAGTCTTGGTCTGATACATACCTGGAGGTGGATGTCCTCTGGAATTTCTTTAGGTTAGGTTGAAGCTAAAGTATGCAGATTCTCTTACCTGGAAATTCAGGTCTGATCAGAACTTGTAGGTGGCTGTTCATCTCTAGAATGTGCCATCACTAAGTTTTATCTCAGTGGGAAAATGGACTAAGGAAACTAAGTAGTACTTCACAGAAATAATATAAAAGTTGCCAGGAAATCTATAAACAAATGTTCAATCTCAATAAACATTAAGAAAATGGAAATTGAAACAAGAAGATGATTTTCTTACATCAGATTAAAAAAAGGATTTTCTTACTATTGATGGGAATGTAAATGAACCCAACCTACATTAACAATAATGATAACTGACACTTATTGAGCACTTCCTGTGTGTGTCATAAACTGTTTTACAGGAAGGGAAAAAACTCTCTACACCACCTAATGGAAAGCTCTGTTTTTTCCTTCTCACTACACTCATACAGAACACTTCTGTAACCAGGTGTGTGGGTTTTTTCCCACACCAACCGATTCTCTGATACCAGGTGGGTGTCCTACAATTCAGTTCAGTTCTGACACTATCTACCTAGAGTTAGCATCAGATCCCAAAAGTTAGGGCTTAGTCCCACAGATTGCCCTGACTTCAGACACTAATATCAAGTCCCAGGTTGGCACCTCTACTTCTGATGGGCTGGCTATAAATTGGAGGTTCCCATGATCCCCTCTTCAGGTTCAATAATTTGCGGGAATGGCTCACAGAACTCAGAGAAACACTTATTTACATTTACTAGTTTATTATAAATGCTGTGACAAAGGTTATAGATGAACAGCAAGATGAAGAGATACTGAGGGCGAGGCCTGGGAAGGTCTCAGGTACAGCAGATTCTGTCCCCAAGGAATTGGGGTGTGCCATCCTCCCTGCATGTGATGTGTTCACTAACCTGGAAGCTCTGGATTTTTATGGAGGCTTCATCAGTTGGGCATAATTGATCATAAACTCAATTTGCAACTCCTCTCCCCTCTCCAGAGAGTAGGAACGTTGGGGGACCTTTCATGGACTGAAAGTTCCATGCTGCTAATCATGGCTTGGTCTTTCTAGCAGCCTGCCTCCATCCAAGAGCCCACCAAGAGTCACCTCATTAGAACAAAAGATGCTTCTATTTACCCAGGAAATTCCAAAGAATTTAGGAGCTCTGTATCAGACACTCTATCACTCAGGAAATTACAAGGATTTTAGGAGCTCTGTGTCAGAAAATGGGGTCAAAAACCAAATATTAGTAGGAGACCAACAGATATATTTCTTATTATTTCACAGCTGTTCTAAACACTTTATATACGTTATTTATTTTCATGATAATATTATAAATGAATACAATTATTATGAATCCTATTTTCAGAAGAAAAAGCTGACATTCAGAGAGTTAAACAATATGCCCAACATCACTTGGATCGTAGAGACAGCACTGAGATTAGGACCCAGGGAGCCTGATTGGAGTGTCCACCCACTTGTCCACTGATTTAGACTTCCTCTAAATTTTACTTCTAAACTCCATCCTACAGACATGGTCACACAAACGTACAAAGGTGCATGTACAAAAAGGTTCCCTGTAATACTGCTTGTAATAGTTAAAGACTGAGAACAGACTAAATATTCATCCCCTATATGCGATTGTAAAAATAAAATCATCCATGCAAAATATCCAAACAATGGAGTTCTCTGTATCAGTTAGTAAGAATAAGGTTTAGTTAAGTTAAGTAAGAATAAGAATTGCTGACATGGAAAAATGTCCAAGGTATAGTTTTAGTAAAGAAGAAGGTAACAAGCATTTTGGTAAAAAAAAATTAAATATGTATATATAGGTATGTATGCAGATAGAAATGTCCATATTGGTATACACCAAATTGCTAACAGTGGTTTCCTCCTGTGAGTAGGTTTGGTGGGTGGTGGTGAGGGAGGACTTTTGCGTTTTAACTTATACATGCCTTATATTATTTGTACAGTACTCTTACATACTGAATATGTATTACTTTTGTATTATTTAAAACATTTTTATTATGAAATTTTTAAATATACACAAAAGTAGAAAATAGAATAGTGAATCTCCATATATGTAATCTAGTACAACTGACAATTGTTAGGGTTTTACTTGATTTACTTCATATACTCCCTACCTCTTATTTTCTTTGCCTTACAGCAAATCTCAGACAGCATACAATTTCACTCTTAACTAACTCAGTATGTGTCAATAAGAATTACAGAAATTTTATTACACAACCACAGACCCATTATCATACCTCACAAATTGACAATAATTCCTTGGTATCATGTAACACTCAGTCTGTAATCAAATTGCCCCAATTGTCTCAAAATGTCTTTTTACAATTGGTTTGTTTAGAACAGAATTCAAGCTAGATTCTCACATTATATTTATTATTAGAGCTTTTTTTGCCTCTTTTAGTCTAGAACAGTCTCCCTCACATATTTTTCATGGCATTGACTTTGTACAATTTCGTAATCATTAAAAGAGTTAGAACATGGATTCCCATAGCTACTTAAATTATATAGCAACACATGTCACACATTAAATCTAACAGAAGTGACACATTTTAATCCTATTTGTATTTCTTCCCCCATCATCCATCAATATTATACTTATCAGTTAACCAGTATTTATTGAATGTCTAAGATGGTTTGAGCAAAAGGCCTTTTGAGAGAATCACAGTAGAGGAGAGGAGGAATACAAAAGGAAAGAAGACAAAGTTGTCAAATTTTTTAAGCTCATTAAGCATAAGAACTGGACTAATTTTAAAGTTCTAATATTTTTGCTTTAAATTAGAAATTGGGTTAATTAATCTCATAGTTAAAATGGTCACAAATGTATTTTGTGTTAAATTCTGCATGTAATGTTCTTTGATAAATCAAATCTTTTTTCTTTTCTTTCTTTTTTCTTTTTCTCCTTTGTCTCTCTCTCTTTCTTTCTCTCTTTCTTCTTTAGCTACAGTCGGAAGTCATTGGTGTGGAAGCTGATTTTTTTTATAATATGTTATAGTAAATTTTAAATACCTTTGCTTTGAAAAGATCAGAAAGTGTAAGAACTTTCAAAGAAGGGCAAGTCAACATAATTACGATCTCAGACAGAATTATTCAGGACAATTTAAAAGTATTCAATGCATAATAAATAAAGCTGTGCATCATTGTCTACAGCATCTGGGAGAGAATGACAAGATGGAATAGTATTATTCTCCCTGATCCAAGGGGACCTAATTAGCACTAATGGGGGAAAATAGCAAATGAGAGCAGGAGCTCAATATTATATCAGAGAAAATATCCTAATGGACAGATTGATCAGTTGATGGAAAATTCCCAAGAGAACTAATGTTAATGCAATTGAAATATGTAATTAAGAGGGCAGAGAACACTAGAGGAGATATAAATGTACTGTTTGTAATTCTCTCTGTAACTATGCACAGATCAGTTCCTGTTTAGAACATTTTGTTTTTATTTTGGAAATAGATAAAAACTAGCATTGCTGTATTCTTAGTGAAGGAATATCTAGAAAGAGAGCAGAATCATGAAAACTAGATTTTGTTTTCATTTCTCTTGCCGATGTTAGAGTGTGCATTCTAGAAATTCCCAAAGGAGGCTCATATTTCAGTTATTTTCATTCACTCACTTCAATATCATAAAATTTGATTAATTACAATATTATAATGATGTTACAAAAATTTGTATAGCAGCAAGATGCATTCAGTTTACCAGCAAATTGAAAATAGCTAGAAAACTGAAGTCAAGTTGATGTCTGTTTATACTAAGAATGTACTCTGTAAGCTAAATCAGTCAGTATTGATTTAACTTTGGTTCTTGATGGTAGAAATGAGTTTTCACAGCATCACTGTGCTTGCTGTGATTGATGTTGACTCAGAAGAATGAAGAAGTGAAACAAACTCTGAGTGTTCTAGCAATGTGATAATCTAGTTGCTAGCCCAACTAATCTTACTCTTCAAAATAATACGTTATTTTGTATTACTAAACTCAGAATGTAATTTTTATATTGTGCTTTCTTTCAGTATTACTTGGTGGAAAATTTGAATTTGTACAATGAGCTGAGATACCTCAAGAACTTCACCAAAGCCCCTGGAATTCAACTTGGGAATGTTAACCAGAGGTACAATATGTAATTATTTCTACTTTGTATTAACTAAAACAATTTTTTTTTTTACTTTTAGTGAAAGAGATAAATTTAGGACTGAATAGTGTTTTAGCTGTCACAGGTTAGCAATATACCTGAGTGTGAATCATTCAGATTTACTGTGTCTGTCTTAACTTCCCTAGGTCTTCATTTTGCTCTGTGTTGTGTAGAAATGGCCAGAGCATGTAGAATTTAAAGCAAGTTTCAGAAGCAGGGTTAAGTGCCGAAAAAGTAATGGTTTGTTAATAAGAGTGAGGGTTATTGTGAAAGGTTACAAACTAATGATAAGGAAGTGCCTGCCTAATTACACTCATTGTACTTGGACTACACCCATTAGATACATTTGTTTATTTAAACTTGCTGACCACAACCTAGGACACGTCTATGTGGATGATGCAAAATACTTTTTTATTTAAAAAATGATCATAACAGGAAGTTAATCGTGATCCTGAAATTTGTAAAATAAAAAAGAAAGAAAGAAAGAAAAAAGCCTGGAAATAGAATGTGAAGTCTATCACCAAGGTAATGAATCAGTCTTGAAACATTCTACAGATGTCAAAAGAAAGTCTATATGGAAACAACAATCTTCATATTTGACAAGAATAAATTCAAATGAAAGATAATGTAGGCCTAGTGAACAGATAATTTGCTACACAGTGTTAGATTTTTCTCTCTTTCTTTGTACCATCCATGCACTATGCTTGATATTTTTTGTGTTATAGTGTCTGATTCACAGTGTGTTGACAACTCAAAACTATAATTCAGTAATCTTTATTCTTCCATGGGCATAAAGCTATATTTCTTATAAATTCAAAGCAATTATCTCTGTAATTATAGAGTTGCACTTTATTCTTTAGCAATATGTATGCTAAATTATATTCATGACACAATAGCATTGCTTGTTGATATCAAAATAATACTAAACTATGAATTCCTTAACGGCAGAGATGTTAATCTCTCTTATATGCCTGGTATACATATAGGACTAGCACATAGTACAGTGAGCGGCCTATAATATGGATGAGATAAAAGCGTTATCATCCTATTGCTAAGGAAATGGATTTCTTTACCACTGAATTGCTAGAATGCTAGGTATCTAGTGGCTGGTTAACACCTTCAGAGGTTGGGGTTCCTAGCATGGCCCACTGAAATGCACTGTGTTCTAGGCGTTTAATGTAAAACTCCAGGGAGAGCAGACTCCTACTCCAGGATCCCTTTGTATAGTCTTTCACAAATTTGATTAAAGCCTTTCAAGTTAAAGGGTTGTGTAATTTAATATTTCACTGCTTCAAAAAGAGTGGTAATGCAATATTTTACTGTTTCACTGTGGTAGAATAAGACTATTAGTGACAAAGTATTGTAATTCCAAATATCCATTTATTTTAAGTTTTGCAGACTGTTTAGAAGTTAGGAAGTTGATATGAATGTTAGTAATTCTTAATATTGGTGCCAAGTTTGAAACTTCAAGTGATCTTAGCCGTTCGATAATCTAGGGAAAGTATTTTGTGTGTGCTTGGTTTTGTTTCTAGTAGGATTATTGAGGTATAACTGACATACAATAAACTACAGATATTTAAAGTATAAAATTTGATAGGTTTATTTATATACCTGTGAAACTATCACCACTATCATGATAGTGCACACATTCATCACATTCAAAGTTTTTTGTGCCCCTTTAGAATCCTTCCTCTCTCCTCTTCCTCCCCACCCCATATCCCCAAGAAACCACTGATCTGTTTTCTATTACTATAAATTAGTTTGCATGTTTTAGAATTAAAATAAAAGGAATTGTGCATTATGTACTTTTTTTGTCTATCTTCTTTCACTAAGCACAATTATTTTAGATTCATCTATGTTGTGTGTATCAATAGTTCATTCATTTTTATGCTGAGAAATATTCTGTTGTAAGTATATACCACAACTTGTTTATCCATTTACCTATTGATGGTCATTTAGGTTGATTCCAGTTTGGGCCATTACAATAAAGTGGCTGTGAAACTTCTTATATAAATCTTTATATTGACATATACTTTCATTTCTTTAGGTATATTTAGGAGTAGAATGAGGGGATCATATGGTAGGTCTGTGTTTAACTTTTCAAAAACTGCCAACCTGTTTTCCAAAGCTATTGTGCCATTTTACATTCCTACTAGCAGTGGGTGAGAATTGTAGGTGCTTGGTATCTTCACCAACATTTGGTATGGTCAGTCTTTTTAATTTTAACAGTTCTAGTAGTTGTGTAGTGATATCTCATTGTAGTTTTAATTTGCATTTACCTAATGACTAAAGATGCTGAAAATTTTTTATATCATTATTTTCCATCAATGTATCTTCTTTAGTGAAGTATCTGTTCAAATATTCTGGCCGTTTTTAAATTATTATATTATTTGCTTTTTACTGTTGAATTTTGACAATATTTTAAATATATTCTTTATATTTTCTGCAAGTGTGTGATTTTTCTTTTTTTTCTCTTAGCAGTGAGTTTTTAAGATCAGAAGTTTAAAAAATTGACAAAACCAAGCTAGTATCCAAATTATTCCAGCACAGTTTATTGAAAAGACTGTTCTTTCTTACTGAATTGCTTGTGCAGATCTGTTAAAAAATCAGTTATCCATATATGTGTCGGTCTCCTTCTAGAATCTCTATTCTGTACTATTGATCTATTTGTCTTTCTTTACATCAATATCAGTGTCTTGATAATTGTAGCTTTATCAAAAATATTGAAATCAGGTAGGTAGTGTTAATCCTCCAACTTTGTTCTTTTTCAAAGTTGTTTTGGTTATTCTAAATCCTTTGCCTTTCCATATGAATTTTAGAACCTTGTCACAGAAAAATTCCTTTTTTTGATTGGAATTATGTTGAATCTATAGATCAATCTGGCAAAAGCAAACATCTTAACAATGTTGGGTTTTTCAACCTATGAAAATGACGTATCTTTAAATTTGTTTAGGTCTTCCTTAATTTCTCTGAACTATGTTCTATAGTTTTCAATGTATAAGTCTTGCACATCTTTTGTCAGATTTATCCCTAAATATTTCATCTATTTATGCTGTTATAAATGCTATTGTCTTTTCAATTTTAATCTGGTTGTTTGTTCCTGCTCTACAGAAATAAATAGATTTTTTAATGTCAATCTTATATCCCAAACCTTGTCAAACTCACTTAATAGCTTTCTTTATAATATTTTCTACATAATCAATTATATCATCTCTGAATAAAGACTGTTTTTCTTTTCCAGTATGGAGGACGTTATTTCTTTCTCTTGCCCTTTTGCACTGGCTAGAATCTCCAATATATTGCTGAGTAGAAGTGCTGAGAGTGGACACCCTTGCCTTGATCATGATCTTAGGAGAAAGCCGTCTGTCTTTTACCAAGAAGTATGATGTTGGCTGTAGGTTTTTTGTAGATATCACCTAGCAGTTTGAGGAAGTTCCCTTCTTATGTTCCTGAAATTTTATCTAGAATGGGTTTGGATTTTGTCAAATACTGCATTATTTATATGATTATATAATTTTTTTAAGCTTGTTAATACATGGTGAAATCTTTCTATGTTGCCCCAGTGTTGATGGGACAGACCGCATGTCAAAACTCCTAAATTATACTGATTTTAATATAAATTTTTATAACAGAAGGATGATAAATTTCTGGAAATAAAGAGACACGCAGCATGTAATAGAGGCAAAAAAGTTATTAAGTCAGTATTAAAACATCCAGCTTTGGAGGAAAGACAACTCTTGGTTATTCCTGATGACACAAAGAAAGAGGAAAAAGGAACAAAGTAAATGCTTGTGCTGTTCAAAGCAGTTCACTTCACTTCTGTTTGAATATTGGATAATCGTGTGGTTAATATTGGCCTCTAACAATAACTTAGGTGATTTGGATTTTTGCATTATATGTAGCAATCATCTCTTGAAGTTCATCTTTTAAGAGTAAATCTATAAATAGGTAAATATACCTTACCTGATGCTCTAAATAACAGATGAAAAGGAATTTCTCTAGATGATTGTGAAGAACTCATTTAACCTTCTATAGTCTCAATTCACCAGACCATTTTTAGACTTTTATTCAGCACTGGGTATATAACGATAGTTAAGGATGGCTGCCAACTTTTATTTTGGTTCTTTTTTGAGCATACTAGGGGACCCACTAGAGTTTAAGCTATATTTCCTGCTAGGGTTCAAGCATGTCCGGCTGGCTAGGTGAGTGGACCTGCCTGTGGTGGTCTATTTGCATGACTAAGTGAAGCCTCCTGGAACAGAACTCATGCTTAAGAAGGAAAAGTCAGACAGGCAAGACTTGGCTGAACAGATGCCTCTAGCATCAAAGGGAACCTTGATTTAATGTGTAGCACTTTGTCAGCCTCTCAGCAACGTTACTGATCCAGCACCACATAGGCCTTATGGAAAATAGGGGTTGAGGATAGGAGCGTCTACATAAGACGTGGGGCACTAAGCAGCTCTACTTTGGTCTCTAGGCACAAAGTCAAAAAAGGAAAGTACTCTCTCTTTTCTGGATGGAACAGGATATCTTTGACACATAGGAGTTTCCAGAGAGGTCTCCACATTTAGCATCATGAGAATTAGCATCACGAGGGCTGGCATCTGCAGGTACAAAGTCTCTGTGGCTGCTTCTTTGCAGGTAGTGGAGGCAGAACAGATTTGCTCCTGGGGACTCTTAGATAAAACTGGAGGGATTTTGAGAGAATCTGGGGATCCCAAAATTGTGGTTGGGGAGGCAAAGTCAGAAGAAATATGGGTTGTCACTATTAATGTGCCCTAATTCTATCCTCTAGGTGGGTGTTACATGGTGAGACATGGGCAACATATTCTGGTTAGGTTAATTTAAAATACTGTAGTATATTTTGAGTCCAGATAATGAGATACAAGAAAGAAAAAAAAATGATAAAATCAGCTACTAATCAACATATCCTTATAAAAGGGACCTCTTGGTTGGCACAGTAATTATTTTCTTGCTATTCTTGACTATTTTTAAATGATGAAAACTTTGCTGTGGTTTCTAAGCGCTAATTAATTCTAAAGCTCTCTCGGGTCTGTAAATAGTAAAGAGTGCAGAGGATGTGATTTAAAAAAATATTATCTACTTTAAGTTCATGTGTAATGGATTATTTTTCTATTGCTATGCCATTGTCATTTGTTTTTGAGAAATAAAACACAGCCACTGACTTGAAAATGGTAAACTAAAGAGATTTCATGTTAGAATATACTATTAAGGGATGGTAGTCTGTAAATGCTGTTACTCATTTCTTTGTGAATAGGTGCAATTTAATTGTCGTAAACAGTGCTGGCTATGCTCCAAGCATGTGCCATCTGGATCAGGCTTTGCTTTAGTGATAATACAGAACTTAGCTTTCACAAATCTTCATTCTGGTGACTCTCATGGTTGCCTCTAGTGCCCAGAGCCTGTCGCAGTAACTAAACAGGAATATGACTTCATAGAGCCTCAGATTGGCTAAGAGGGCATTCCTTCCAGATATCACAATCCCCTACAAAATAAGATTTTGTGATGTTTGGGGACATGGATATTTCTAAAATGGGTATAGTATCATTCAAAATAATAATAATAATAATGATAGTAATCAATGTATTATATAGTCATGCCTTCTTGGAATCTTCAGACAGCATTTTTCCTAGGTGAATTTATTTATTATTCAATGTCAATTGCCATTTTCTTAAAACAGGTTTTTAAATTTTCTTAATTTTTCTAACAGTCTTTAGATTTCTACTTTTTACTGGCATTTTAAACTTGATTTTCTTTCTTTCGTTTTTTTTAAATAAAGTCCCATATGCAACTCTATGCTTTTTTGTTTTTATTAAGGAAGATTGACCCTGAGCTAACATCTGTTGCCAATCTTTCTCTTATTATTTTTTTCTTTTCTCCCCAAAGCCCCGGTACCTAGTTGTATATCCTAGTTGTAAGTCATTCTGGTTCTTCTATGTGGGATGCTGCTACAGCATGGCTTGATGAGTGGTGTGTAGGTCCACGCCCAGGATCTGAACCCGTGAAACCTGGGCCACAGAAGCGGAACGTGTGAACTTAACTTCTCAGCCAGGGGGCCGGTCCCTAAACTTAATTTTCAATATTGAAAAAGAACAATATTTCTTTTTCTTTCCAAGCTATTATTTTTCCTTTTATTATTTTTTCTGTCATTATCTTGAAAATAGACATTTTGTTGCTTGTGCCATAGAAGAGGAACCGAAGGGACCTAGTCTGGAATGGAGAGAATATGAAGATTCTGGTAAGTAGAAAAGGGACTGAGGAAACATTTAGCAACTAAAATCCTTGGAACTGCATTAAAGGAAAGAAACACATTGAAATATAAAGAAAAAAACCTTTCTAGCCCATTTTAGCCTTATTTTAGGCTGTTCTAAACTATTAGATCATTCTTTTAGATAAGGATTATCAAGAACTGTGAAGGGCCTGAGATTTCACCCTTTTTGCAAGCTGAGTGAGCCGGCCACAGTTTGGTGGAGACTGGTGGAAGACACGAGACTCCTGGGCCTGAGAGTAACATAAATACAGCACAGCCAGCAGGCTGAGCATCGGCACACGTTTGTGTTTGTTCCCTTTGTCTCCAAGTTCCACAGAAACGACACAGATTGGCCCAGATGGATGCCTTCACGCGGTGGCTGGAATTACAGGAGAGGAACGCTGATCTTAAGGAACCTGATTTTTTTGGTAATGAATAACAGGCATGCCTGTAACTTTCAAGGCTGTTTGCTGTAAACAATCCTTGAAAAATAGTTCAGAATGAACAATGGTCAGTGCCTTGTTTCACAAGAGATGTCGAATCACAAGAGACTCATGGGGAAATGTCTTCCAACAAGAATATAAAGACCTATCTCTTTCTCAAAGTCAAGAGTTGGTCCAAATTGTGTCATTTTAAAAGCAAAACTGAGACCAATACTCTGTAGTGTGCTGACAAATGTTCAACAACTGGTTCTCTGAGACCAAAAAAAAAAGTGAGAAAGAGGAAGTCCTGGTTTGCAGCATTTGCTGATTTCTATGGTGTGAAGATTCCCATCATGGCTGATTTTAAGCTACCAGTAGGACACTGCTGAACGCAGAGTTAGCAAGAGATGCACAGTAGCACACAATTGTATAGGATTTCTACCATACAGATATAACAGACACAAATAATCTCAAGAGAATGGATAATACTGAAATTTAGTAAATAATTAGGAAGTGATGAGTTTGAGTATTTATTACCTTTCAATTTAATTATAAGTTATGTAATTCACTTTTTAATAATGGCTGCCTCTACCAATTGGCTTGCAAAATTCCTGAAAATTTGACTATTGTCTCTTGCAAGCCAGTATGAGTCAGCTCCAGCACTCCACTGCCAACAATCCTCCCTGTCTGGTTAATAAAGTTTGATTAGTTTTATTCTTCAAAACCAAGTCTCTTTGTGTTGGTTCTATTAGCTCATTTAAAAATCCTTTTTCTCCTTTTATTTAAAACCAGGATGGTATTTACATAACCTGTTTATTTCTCAACGCCATCTGGAGATCTATTGTATCCAAACTTAGATTATGTTAGAAATAACAAAAAATGGATCATTTTGGGGGTTCTCTTGATGTCAATTGTCTTCAATACTATGGGTAAGTGGGACTAGAAAACTCGTTTGACTTTTTCTGGGAATTTGATGTTTTTTTTCCCCATCTTTTTCTGAATTTATACGTAGAACTACCTCTAAGTCTGCCACAAATTCTTGAGAGATTTCATTGGCTCTCAGCTAGACCAAAACCAATGCTCAGATTCCTGAGGTGACTAATTCAGATTCAGATGCAACAAACACTTACTGAACACTTAGGTGCCATATACTAGGTTAACTCAATGATTTCACATATTTTGTTTAATCGTTAAACAAAAATCGTGAAGTTGATATTCATTTAATTTGATGGATGGGAAAGCTGAGATTAGTCTTGGATTCTTCATTTATATTTTGAGAAGGGAATGTTGTTATTATATGCCCCTCCTTCCTCATGGTCAGTACACAGTCATTAATTATCAAATGTTTCCACAATATTTCTTAGTAGGCAATCTTGACAAGGTAAATAAGACTGCCTGAAGGGCTCTGAGAGGGGAATTCCAGCTTCTGTGTGATTGGTTGTACATTTTTGGCTATAACAATAATCCAGAATGAAATCGTGGGCCACACATTACTAAGCTATGCAGGAACATTTGAAATGAAGGCAGTCAAATAGTATATTTATCAAATAGAAACTGTGAGTCAGTTTCAGGAAAAGTCACTATCAGTGCCATCTTCAAAATGGTGCTTGGAGCTATCTATGTGGGCTGATGAATTTTTTTCAGGTGATTTAAACTCAGATTATTAAAAAAAAATCAGTGGCCAGCCCAGTGTTGGAGTGGTTGGGTTACCCAAGCTCCACTTAGGTGGCCTGGGGTACACCAGTTTAGATCCTGGGTGGGGACATAAGCACCATCAAGCCTTGGTGTGGCAGGTGTCCCACATATAAAATAGAGGAAGATGGGCACAGATGTTAGCTCAGGGCCAATCTTCCTCAGCAAAAAGAGGAGGATTGGTGGCGGATGTTAGCTCAGGGCTAATCTTCCTCAAAAAAAAAAAATCAAAGTTTTTGTAGGTGATTATTTTATTTCAGTGGAATATCTTCTCTCTCAAGAAAGAGGAAAAGACCATAAGCAAACTAATAAAGACTTTAGGTTAAGTATAGCTGCAGTGACTTGTCTAAAAGAAAATACACTGACAACTTTATTTGATAAACCTAAAAGAGATGAGAAAAATCAGTTATTCACAAGGTTTGGTTAGTTGTACTACTATCACCTACCTTATCAAGCAGAAAATAAATTGATCTCTTTCCACAAGTAATAAAAATGCTGCAGTTGCATAATATGAGTCTAGGCATAGACCAGCAAGCTTTTGCTTAATTTGTGGGTACATAGAAATCACCATTTTGGTGGATTTATTTCATATCCATTTCATATCCATCATTTTAGTGGATACATTCTTAATGATTGTGTCATCTGGGGATAGAGATTAAAACCCTGTAGAAGGCAACTGAATATCTGATATACACAATTATTATTAATTATAGTAATTAATATTTATTTCAAGTTTAATGTGTCAGGTATAGTGCTAAGTACGTTAGATGCATTATGTTAATTTAATTTGGGTCCATATAATCATTGTTCAGTATATATATGAAGTTCATTCAGTCTCTATATCAGTGATATTTTAACCTCTTTTGGGTTGTGGACTCTTGATAAGTTGCTTAAAGCTATGGACCCACTTAAGGAAAGAAGCAAATATATACCTGAACACAAATGTTTGCATATGATTTTAGGGACCTATGGATCTCCTGAAGCCAATTCCTAGATTCCTACCATATGAATCCCTGCTGTAGTATAATGTTTATAGAATGTGATTGCAATAACATTGTTTCCAAACTCTGAGTTACTTATTTTAATCAGTATTTGACAGCATAGAATTTCAAGGATAGAATTTTGATGACCCTATTAAGTAAGTTATATTGTATAAAGAGCGTATTCTTATCCTGAGGAAATAATGCGAAAACACAGTGTAGCCAAGAGTGCCAATTGAAGAATAATTTGTATTAGGGTAAAACTGGAGACATCATTCAATATTCAGTAATTTAGTATAGGTTAGACAGATTATGATACAACAAAATGTCATGAATCCATTTGTAATGAAGATGTATATTGATATTTAGTGTTTATGACATATCACTGTGTCAAAAAGTGGGCTTCTAAACAGCATATATACTATGTTTTGAAAAAAGATAACTATGGAAAAAATCTGGGAAAGTCCTTAGTTTGGTTCTTAAAACATTCAAGCCTGCCTAAATAAAAAGATAGCATTGATGGATTACATAAGAAATTTCAAAGGAAATCTGGGAATCCAGGAGTTCATGTCATTGTACAGCTGGCATTGTGAAGTCTGGAGCTAGGGGTAGGTCTGGATTTAAGAAGGCTCTAGGGGATCAGAATTGAGAGCCTTCCCTCCAATACTCCCCTTGAACATGACTAAGTCACATTGTGCCTTTCAGCTTCTTTCTGTTTCACTTTCAGCTGGCATACTCATAATATCCCCTCCTTGTAAATTTAACTTGCCCAAAGCACATTTTGGTGTCTCCAATTCATGAAATTTTGGTTTCAGATCCTATTGCTAACTGTTTTTAGTTTAAATTATCAAGATAGAGCCTATTGCTTGGCTTATTTTGTTGGTCTAGATTTGTTTCTGGACAACCTGTTGTTTAGTTCCTTTAGGGAGATGTTTACTTACAGCTGGGGTCATGGGCTGGGGTGGTAAGTTTTATATGGTAGAAGGGTGTGGGTAGGGTAATTTCATTTAGAATCACCTGGACAGATAGGCAGCATAAAGTAATTCTAATAAGGAAAGTTTAGACACCAGACAATTAATGTTGGCTATCTCTGGGTAGCAGGATTATAAATGATTTGAAAAACATATATGCTTCTTTTTGTGTTTCTCTGTTTTCTAATTTTTCTGCAATGATTATGTATGACTTGAGAAATAAGGAAATAATATCACTACAATGTGATTTGTACTTTTTCCTCTGTAGTTTTTAGTTTTGATATAATTCCATTTGGTAGAGAATTTTCGTATTCTAGCAATGTGATGTTGCTTTGGAAAAGATGAAATGTACTTGCAAAACAAGAAGAAAATTAAACACGTGTTTGTATTTTAACCAATCAGAGCCAGTACTCGGTACCATTTTGAATTGTTTAGCTTTATAGCAAGGCATGTGCTAGGGCTGGAGTGATACAGAGATAATATACTCTAAGACAAGGCCTTTGACTTCAAGTTCAGTTCAGTAAATCTTTATTGAGTACTTTAATATACAATAGGGATCCAGAGATGATAAGATACAATAAGTGCCTCCTCACAGACCTAGCAATCCAGTTAATTATAGGAAAAGGAAAATAAAATTAATAATGCAAGGCAATATTTGTGAAGGGTCAAATGACTGACCTGAGAGTTCAGAGGAGTGAGAAATAATTTCAAGTTGGGATGAATAAAAAAGGCCTTATGGGATATGTGGGATTTGAATTGGTCTTATTGCCTAGGGAATGCTTGGGTAAATGGGGAATGGTAGAGGGCATTACTGGATTGGGGGAATAGCTAGCAAAAGGTGAATATGTAGGAAGGCATGAGGCATGTTTGGGAGATGTGAGTAAATGTGTTTAGTGAGCTCATTGTAGAGTAGTGGCAGATAAGGTTGGGTTAGTTAAGCAGAGATGAGACTTTTACTGAAAGCTTTTCTAATATGCTTTCATAAAATGCTTTTGAGCTAGTTCTTTTTTTTAAGTTTCAAATTTATTAACTATTTAGGCTGACCAGCTAGGCTGTAGCTGATAAGAGGATGGTAGTCGCTTGTCCTATGCTGCCTTTCAACCTTCTCTCACTTACCAACCCAGAGTCTTAGAATCCTCTGTCATGAATGAGAGCCCAAAGACCTTAATCTAACATTGGCTTTCTTTGGTTTTCCTGACATTCTGATCTAGAAATCATGTTATTTTGAAAACTTATTTGGAGTTTTACTTTAATTTAGGCTCTGAATCTAGTCATGCCTCTGTTGGCTGTTTTCCACACTGTTTACTTCTCTCTTTGTAAGAAGTATCTGGATATCTTCTCCTGGATATCTGGATATCCTGATTCAGATTATTGGACTTAACCTAGAGTGTTTTACTATAGTACTGATTTTTGATTCCCAATTCGAAAGTCTTTGTTCCAGATCCCAGTCCAGGGTATCAGTTACAATTTTTGATGGAGGCAAATTTGGTATAAAATGGAATCCCCTCTATCCTATCTCAGACAATTTATTGGATGAAGCATAAAAAGTAGTGTTTGTGTTTAAATAAATTAGTGCACAGAAAGATAATTTCATAGCATAGGCCTCCAGGGCAGTGATATACTGATATCCATTTCATACACTTGTTTATAAATTCGATGCATGTTTATCATTGGTTGTGATTAAAAACCACAAAATCGGTTTTACAAATGTTTCTAAACATTTTTACCTACTCTCCTTGATAATCCTCATCAACTCCTATCATCTTCAAAAGAAGATGTTGATGATGATTATCACTATTCAAAATAAATATTTTTAAAGCAGCATATTTGAACTGTGTTCACACAACACTAAATTATTCTGAAGATATGGTCACTGGGTGTGAGTGGGATAGTGGGGAGAGAACACTGATCCAATAATGAATTTAATGCCTTGGTCCGTTTCCCATTATGGCTGTCCCAGCCCCATTCAGCTGCAGATACAGAAGATCTTCACTGTAGCAAACTCCTCTCGTACCCAGCTTCTAAATTATCCTGTCTGAGGCAACAGTCTATCACTGGCCTCTAACGTAGCAGATGGTGGGGTCTGGAATGAGTCTAAGTTGAGTAGCATATTCCTATGAACCATCACCTCAACCATCATTGTGCCCCCCCAACCCTCTCAGCGTATTTGCCCAAATTTGATAACAAAATTCTTTTTTCCCCCAGTTTTATTGAGATTTAATTGACAGATAGCACTGTATATAAGTTTAAGGTGTACTGCATAATGATTTGACTTTCACATGTTGTAAAATGACAAAATTCTTTTCCTGATTTATTTTTCTGTACATTAGTTTCATCTTCATAATGGATGTTATGCTTCTAAACTCATCCCTCTTGTCTAGGACCCTATATTCTTCCTAACTTTGTCAGCTCCTTTTCTGGTAATTCTCTCTAAAATACCTGCTAAGGGCAAAAGACTGGCTCAGAATCACAAAACTGAAATGGTTGTGGTTCTGAGGAGGAGGGCCACCCATGTATCCATATCAGATTAAATGAACTGGAGTTTGTTATGTCTCTTGGAGGTGTTTGAAGTGTTGCTTCCTGCTTAATTCTGAGGGACATCAATGTATGCATGAGAACATATCTAGTGTAGTAAATATTAAATTCTTAATGTGTAGGGGAATAAGCAGGCTATATAGTTAAGGAATTAGATGTGTGTTTCCTTCCTTTGGTATGTAACAGATGAGCTATTAATTCAAAAGAATCTGAGACTTAACTTATTCACAATTTATGTCTACAAACTCTGTTTTTCTGTACAGTGGTTTTTAAAATCTGAATGACTATATCTTTAAATCTTACAGTGAATATTACATTTTCGAATGAGTACTGACTTTTTACATGAATTATATTGGACCAGGTGAGCACCTAAATCATACTGTTCTAGAAAATATTTGATGTTTCATATAATTCACCTAATTCATATAGTTATTGAACACCTACTATGTACAAGGCAATATACTATAAGGGATATAAAAACAAGTATGGGATATGTAAGGAATATCAAAATGAGTAAAGCATAGTTCTGGCCTTAGTGTGGAGGGATTAAGACAATTACAGATAGACATGGACACAGAGCGGGCTAGTCAGTACTATCTTTAAAGGATAACAAGCAGTTTTAATATTAATGGCATGATCTTACCTTGGCTAAGATGAAGAATAATTGTATACTCAATATGCAAATTACAGCTGGCTTAATTATCTCTATCAATTTGAGGAAGCAGACGATCAGGTGTGTAGACAGATGCTAATACTCCCTTGGGAGCACTTAATCTATATCTTTTTATGGGCAGCGGGAAATGTTCATTGATTTCAATTCATGCTACATTCTTTAAGATCTACCATGTGGTAGAAGATCTTTTCTCAAATTGTTTTCTACTATGTATGACTTTTGCCTGAATATTCTTCAGCCACTACAAAGACAGACTAGTTGATGACAAAATCCACATCTTCATATCAAGCTACTTTAGGGCACATTTCATCACTTAACTTCACAGTGTGAAGAACATTAATAATTCAGTGGTTTGTGTACATTTCTATTCATCCTCCTTGTGAAGATGGTTACACTGCATAACAATGGTGCAGGGATGGAGGCATTGGAAAGACCTATGTCCTGTGTTGGAGTCACGTTCATGTGGTGTCTCTTTGCCACCCTGTCCCCATGCCAGTTTTCCTTCTAGAATGTCTGTGACTTTAGCAACAGTGAACTGAACATTTGATGGAGCTGAAGAAGTGGTGGGTTTATTAGCACCTTATGCCTTTAGCAACCCCTTACTGATGATATCGTCCATGCTAGCTCTGTCCGACTTATTAAATAATCTTTAAAAAAAGTTTCTTTTCTATACTTTGGTGCTAGTAAGAATAAACCTTAGTGTAAAATCATTTCTCCTGTTCTGAAACAAAGATTTAAAAAAATACAGACTCTCTGAGAGAAGATTCCAGAGACTTGATCTCTTGGGAACTACCCATCTGTGAAAAATTTCTATTTCTATTGGACTAGAGACCTGGCAATGGCAAAATGGACTGCCACTGCGAGCCATTTATTCTGTCTCACTGGACAGAATAAATTGTTTCCTAATTGAAGCTATGTCCTGGCATGAACTGTAAAATGTGGTAGCAATAATTTACTCTCAGCTTAAAGAAATGACAGAAAATTGCTCTCTTTTAAAAATCTTTTTTTCCAACTAGACTATTGTGAGATAATGTTAAAAAAAAAGAGGAATGTTTTCTACAATACTATTTTAAACATTAAACTACATATTTTGCAACATTTTAAAAGAACTAATTAAAAAACATTATGTGCTTTCGTATAGCATCATTTTTAATAAGTAAATCAGAGTTTCTTGAGCATAATTTCATTTATTGTTTTATGCCCTATAGACCATAGACATTATTGCTACCTTTAGGATGAAGTCTGTAGTATAGGAAACTTGCCTACCAGATATTAAAACATGTGTATATATGTAGCAACTACACACACACACACACACACACTCCCCCTATGTCTATATTAAAAACATCCACTGACACATCTGGGAATTTGTTGTAATAACAATTGTGGAATTTCAGAAATGATAGACAAAAAGATTATTCCAAATGATGTTAAGATACTTGGCAATCTAGTTATATCTCTATACCACACCTTTCACAAAAGTAAACTCCAAATAGGTTAAAGCTCTAGACATGAAAAGAAAACAAACCCAAACTACAAAAATGCTAGAAGAAAAGGAATGAAACATAGGTTTATAATTATGGGATGAGGAAGCACTTTTTCAGCATGATATAAACCTAGAGACTATTAAAAAAATCAACATATTGAAAATAAAAAACCCTTTTATTTGAAAAGATAAAAATAAAGTTAAAAAATAAGTGAAGAATTGGGAGAAAAATATATGCAACATATGTAAAGACAAAAGATTAGTATCTAGGATATTTTACTAATATTCTACTAATAAATATGAAAAAGACAATCAGCCAAATAGAAAATTGACAAAGAATACAAACAGAAATTAGTTAAAGAAGGGATATAAATGTCCAATTAACTTATGAAAGTACGATCCGTTTCAGTCATTATTAAATAAATGAAATTAAACATTAACAAGGTATCTTATTCACCCACTTGACTGGCAACATTTGAATAGATTGATAACATCCACCTTTGTTGAGGGAAAATAAGTACTCTGTATTGATGGGAGTGAATATGGGTATAGCTTTTTATAAGGCAAATTGATATTTTCTATCAAAATTAAAATATGCGTGACTTTTGGCAGTTTCATTAGAAATTCTACTTCTAGGGGCCAATCCTAGAAAAATATTAGTTTAATTACAAAATAATTTATGTCCTGGGATGCTCACTGCAGTGTTGTTTACTAGCCAAAAACAGAAGAACTCTCAATGAATAGGAAAATGTTGAATCAATTACAGAATATTCATTAAAGGAAATTCATATAGCAATTAAAAAGAAAGTAGTAGATTCATATGAACTAACTTGGAAAAATATTCATTATAAGTAAAACAAAAAGCACATTGCAAAACCATATTCATACTCTGATTCTATTTTCATTTGGGAAAAAACCAACAAAACTATTTATTCCTTTAAGCATAGAATAAAGTCTGGAAGACTATAAGATGATTTCTTAATGTTGGTTACAGAGATGGGAGCTGAAGAGGCAGGAGAAAGGGAAAGGAGAGTTTCACTTGTCATTTCATTTCAGTTAAAAAATGAAAGTGGGATTATGAGTGATTTTGACTTTTTTGTTTTTTTATGTTTAACATCTTTTCTGTTCTGGACACATATTACTTTTGTATTCAAAAACCAAATGTAACCTTGAAAAGATAATTATTGAAGGATGAAGTGAAAAGAGATACTAGAAGCAGGAAGATAGTTTAGATGACCTTGAATGACCTTGGGAAGGATGGTGAGGGACCCGGCCAGGGCAGAGACAAAGGAATTGAGAAGCAGGGACTAAGATGAGACTCTGGGAAGTGGAAGGGCCAAGTCCGGCTCACAGGTGATGACTAATCTGAGGCTACATCCCAACTCCCAGTCCAGAGCTCTTTCCCAGTCTTCCCAAAGGCCCTGTGAAAGGTACCATTATCCCATCGCACATGCCCCACACTGAGACCCTCAAGGACTGGGACTTGGGCATGGGCACACCCAGAGCACACTTAGCAGCCGAGAACAAAACCTGGATGGTCTGGTTCCTATGTAGGCAACCATTTCAGTTCTGATTTCCTACTTATAGCTTTCCACATGAGACCAGATGAAAGCAACATCATCTTTGCCAAGGGCCCCTTGGGCTCTTCTCTACAGCTTGGTGACCTGAAGGTTATAGCACCATTGCATCAGCCTTCTCCTCAGGGACTGGCAGGCAGCTCTCAAGCTGTCTCCATGGAAGCCAGCTTTCCTTCCTCACTCTGCTTGATCCTGACCGTTGTATGTAGTCTGCTCAACGTGTACTAAAATCTTTGGTTCCTATTTACTAAGTCAAGCTCATAAACATGAGACTTAACCTACCTGTAGTCTGCCCTGAATCCAGCATCATCATTGCCCTAAATAGTTATTGTGAGCATTGTTGTTTGTGGCTGAGGCACGTCTCAACTTTGAGTTATTTCAGGCCTCTGAGCACACCTTCCTATAACAAAACAACTGCTCAACATAAAGTAAGCAGTGTCCCACAATGGAAACTAATTTCATGTGGGGCACCTCTCTAACGGGCTGCTCACTTTTTGTTTGTTTAAACATCTGCTTGAGTATTGTGAAATCTTTTCACAGATTGGACCTTCAGTTCTTGCAGCATAACTGAAAAATCTCATGCTTACCAAAATAAAGCCAAATTGTATGTTGAAAGGGGAAGTCTGTAGAATAGCCTTTATAGCAATTTCTATGAAAGCAAGTACAATGTTAACAAAAGCTTTCATGTGTTTAATAGGAAACACCTTTAGTTGTTTGAAGCTTTAAAGCTCATTAGTATACTTTTAACTTGAATATTTTTTCATTTTATGCATATGTTATGTCCATAATAAAATAGATATAAACATTTTATGGAAAACAATTTTGAATAAAATTTAAAATATATCTGAGAGCTGAACTGGTATGGTAGAGAAGACACGTATAAAACATCGTCCCTTTTTTTCTCCAGTAAAAGATTGGAAAACCTTTCTGACTTTAAATGTTGATGTCCACATCGACATCTCCAAGGTGCTGCATATTGACCCATGAACATGCAGCAGCAACAGTCCTGCTGTTTTACTGCTATAATGCAATAGAAAAACATTTGGCTTATTTAATTAAGATAATCCAGTTACATCACAACCTAATGTCCTATTTTGAATTTGAGTGATTTCTGTCTGATGTCACATGGAAGAAAACATAATTTTGCCTGTCTTTTAGCAGCAGATAATTTGTAGATTTTGCTGCTGAATGGCTTCCCTTTAGAAGGAATTTTGAAATTGCACCTTGAGACTTGTACCGTTTTGTGTGAGATAATTGATACAATTTACTGGTAGCTCTTTCAAGCAGAAGCATGTGACTGGTTGAAAGTGGAAATTCAGTTAGTTGTTTAGCCCTCCCTGATTTCAGTCACTGGTTTTAACTGATGTGTCAGTTGCTTAGGCATCTTGTACAGCAGCTTGGGAATGAGGAAATTATTTCTAATTCGATCTCTATGTTACCTTGCCGATCAAGATACTCAGTTTTGCTGGGCTCAATTTGCTCCAGTTATCACATACACACGCACACACACACACCCCCCGAATAACATAACAGAGACATTTTAATCTATTTTAGAGAAAAATAAAAAGTAATAATAAAATATTATTAGAACTCCCTCTGTTTAAGTAATATGCAATGTTGAGAGTGATGCTTCAGGGGTGACCTCACAATGACAATGCTTTATTGCTCCCTTCATGCAGATGTCTAGTGACCACGAGTCCTAGTTCAGCTCTTCAGCACTCGTAGTAGATAAGCACTAGTTTCACTTATTTAAAAGCGTGTTGATCTGCCCTTAGAAACAGACTAGCCATCCTCAGGTTAACCACCAAAAATCTTAACCTTAAAGACTCTGCTTCTCAGTGATTTTCAAAAACCCCACTAAAGGAACAAAATTAATGAATATGAATATCTAATCTTTAAAACTCAGTCTAAAGGAATAATATTCACAGGTATGCAATTGCCTGAAGGATCTGCCATTTATCTCTCTTCTTTGCTCCTTGTGCACTTGCTTTGACTGCTTTCCGCTTGGGTTAGGACATCAGCCTACCCTTTGAGATCTAATGTTCTATGATACTGCAAAACTTGAAGTGTTTGGGCAACTTGGATTTCTGCCTGTATTCAGCAGCTTCCCTTAAGCAGACTCTGAGGAATTATGGTCAGGATTGATTGCCTATGTTCTTTTGGTTTTATAGTCTCTAGCTTCCCTTATAATTGGCATGCCAGGTCTAATGAAGGTCACCTGTCCATTAGTAAAAGTGCCAAGTTTTTCCCTGAGATCAGTCATGAGGTGATGAGTAACAAGCCAGAAAAATAATTAAATAAGTAAAGGAATCAGGAAGGACGTTTTCTTATTTGGAGCTCACTAGAGAATGTGGTTTTTCCTGAAAAACTACATACATCCTACTATGCCTTAAGGGAAATTACCCAGATTTTTCACATCACATACCTGTTTGGAGAGGAAAAAAAGGCAAATGGTGGAGGTCTAGGCAGCTCAGATTATGTCTTTGATAAAAATAATTAGGTAATTGCTTAAATTTTGCTTTTGTTTTTTCCATAAAACCATTGTCTTCATCATGGGTCAAACTTTGGTTAGTGGTTAGGGGATATTTTGTTTTTGAAAGGCTTTTATTAGCATCCATGACCAAATTTGTTTTATTTTAGACATTCTTTGGCGAAACAAAGATGCCTTTCCCCACCCTAAGCTCCAGTAACCCAGTTCACTAACTATGAAATCTAATGAAAGTCATTCTCGGTAACAGAGAACTGTAGATATTCCACTTGTTTACTGTTTTTTTGTAATCAAGAAGTCTAAATCATGTAGCTTCCAGTTATGCATGCAAAAGGGCAAATGGTGATGTTTTTGCTTTGTCTGAACAGAGTGGTTCCTTCAGCTCATTTTCTAAACCCTTCTGCCAGAACAAGCTGGTTCTTCTGGGAAGGCAGAACTGCCTACGGCCATATGCACCCATCTGTTCTCTCTGTAAACATGCCTTAGTCTTTTCCACACACAGCCAATGGGTGCTACTGGTACCCACTAAAGGTGGACAGGGCTGGCAGGTCTCGGTCAGGTAAAAGGAAAATTTATAGTTAAATGTGTACTTATGAGAAAACCATTACAAAGGAAAAGTTTGCCATAACAAAGTTATTTCTCTGCCCCTGCTAATGGCCCACAGTTTTCTGCTGTCTCTATCCTCTGAATGCTCCTTTAGAAATGGTTTTCTTGGTCTTTGTTACACCTTGTCAAAATAGCTTATTTTGTGTGCTGTTTGCATCATAGATCTAAGATCACACTGACATGTATTTCTCAAATTCTTTTGTCAAAGACATCAACTAATGACCATCCCTCCATTTTTGCTTTCTTGCCTCACTTGTATTTCAACAACTCCTACTGGGAAAATACACCTGAATTTCCAGAGCACCCACTGCACAGAGAGCATCCAGGAGTTTGTAGGAAGATGGGCTGAGATGGAGGGAAAAAGTTTTTTCCTTTTTAATAGTGTATTCCAAGGCTTTCTTTTCCCTTAATATGCCTCTTTTGGCTGTTTTATCTCTAGGTTCTATTGGAACAATGTGTGAATTCTAATATTGAATTCCTTTCTAACATTTTGTTTTGACTAAAAATTGTAAAGCTTGTATTAAATTCACCATAATGGGGTTTTACCATGTGGGTAATGAGAACACACAGTCTTAAAAATCATAGAATCTGAGAGTCAGAAGCAATTTGTATGATCTCCTAATTTAATTCTTTCATTTTTCAGAGGAGGAAAATGAGGCTTAATGAGGTATGTGATTTGCCTGTGGTTTTGCAGGTAGTATAAAGAGTTAAACTTGGAAAAGAATTTCTGTTTGCTACTCTACCCAATGGTATAGAATATTGAATTTGCCTGTTTACTCATATATATCTAAAATGTAGTGACTGTTTAGAAAAAGTTTGGTGATGGTTGGTATAAGCATTATATTTTAAGGGTTTCAAAATTATTCAGATACCTTTGTAAGTTTTGAATGTTTTTAAGGCATGACAAAAGTGTGTGTGTTTGTGAAATTTGCATAATATTTTCTCAGTTTAACATTCCATGAGTCATACATATGATAAGGTCAGTCCCTAGGAGCTGGTATATATACATGAATAACTTTTGCTCAAGGTAGCATGCCATATTAGTTTGCTAGGATTGCCATAACAAACTGTTTGGCTTAGACAACATACATTTATTTTCTCACAATTCTAGAGGTTATAAGTCTGAAATCAAGGTATTAACAGAGTTGGTTTCTTCTGAGGCCTCTCTCCTTGATTTGTAGATGGCTGCCTTCTCCCTGTGTCTTCACGTGGCCTTCCCTCCATTCTTGTCTGTGCCCTAATCTCCTCTTCTATTAAGGACACCAGTTATACTGGATTAGGGCCCACCCTAATGACCTCATTTTACCTTAATTACCTCTTTAAAGACCCTATCTCTAAATATAGCTACACTCTGAAGTACTGGGAGTTTGGATTTCAACATATGAATTTGGAGGGAACATAATTCAGCCCATAACACATACTCAGGGTCATAAAAGATGCAAATAAATTGCTTTTGGAAAATTCAGAGAAGAGTGAGATAGTCCAGATAGTGCAAATAGTAGAATTCACTTAAAAATCAATTGTTTAACAAGGAATTTCTTGCCATGTATGATTACTTTAAGACTGAGCCATTCCTCCCAGAACACACAAAGCCAAAATGGGGCAATCCTGATGAAGTGATATGGAAATGGTAAGTAAAATGACAGGACACATTTGCGTCCTTTCATGAAAGTACTCAGAAGAGCAAAGAGGTCCTTGGGGACAGTTCCTCAATGCCATTCCCAGGCGACAAACAAAGCCAGCAGCTAATGAGTCTTCTGATGGATCTGCCCATTTGAGATAATCAAATTTGCTGCAATGAATTTTGCTGTGCTCTTAGGAACTGTCATGCCTAGGCTTACAAATATTAATGCAGCTTAGTTGAGATTAAAAACAAGCAAATAAACAAAAACAAACAAAAAACCACAACACAACATTTTGAAAAGCTTATTTTTCTCATAAGAGAACTTCTTCTAATAGAAAGTGGATGTCGTATTTTACATGTTGGGTGAGCAAAAACGCCATGTTCCTTAGGGTCCTAATTGGTATATTCTAGAGGAAAGGCTCACTCCAAAGTAATGTTCTGATCAACTGGAGCCAGGATGCAATCCTGTTATGAAAGTGGACAATGTTCACAGCAATCCTTTCATTGCCTTATCAACAAAGATGAAAATGCTCAAGTTGGTGGGAACTCTTCGGAGCTGATAATTTAATCAATCTAATTTGGCCCATCATTATTCCATTGCTGCAGATGGAAATGTATGGACATGGGGCAGGGAAAATCCCTGCTAAGTAAGATAAGATGTGCACACAAGATAACTCACTCATTAGAAAGCAGTAAGAAATAATGAAACACCATGGATAAAGTCTGAAGGTAAAATGGATACAAACTCTTTTGAATTTCCAGGCATAGGAAAATAATGAAGAAATTCCGCTTGTAGCTTATTCATTTGTCTGCGTAAATGTTTGCTGATTTTATACCTTATATATTTCTCACCATCCTCTATCATTTCAGACAAATTGTGCTACCAGAAAAATTTGAAAATGATTTAGTTCTCAAATCACAAATAATAGTACTAGTGGGGCAAAAGAAATGTTTTCATGCCAAGAAATACAATGGGAGAATAGGAGGATGCTTAGTAATTACAGTTAAAATGCTGTTTTTTCTAACATAGTACTGTTTCAATTATAGAGTAATTGAATTCAATTATCTAAAGAGTGTTTATTTGCTAGCAACATGTGAATTTATTTAATGATAGTGTACAATTTTCAATAGGAGTTACTGGAAGTTTTCTAACAATGTTGATTCATCTCAAATCGTATTGTTTTCCAGAAGGAGTCTGTTGGGTTTTAACAAAAACTCCGTAGCTAATTACAGGTAGGAAATAAAAATATCGCGTAACTATTTTAATTGACGGTGTTCGTTTTTGTCTTAGATCCAGCACAACAATGTGCTTCTTAGCAACTCACTTACCATAGTCAAGGAGGCGTTATCACACACTTAGAGGAAGAGATGGAAGTGATTGAGGTTGAAAAAAGTTTTTTTTACAGTGGAGATGCCTAAACTTGGTTAGAGAGAGATTTTATAGATGGAGGATGAGTCACCCAAGTCTCAAGACCCAAATGTATTTTTTTTTAGGGGATAGAGCCAATTCTAAGATTCTATGCCAGAGAGATAGGGGAGCTTTCTAAAGGGGGTGCTAAGGGAAGTCAAGAGATGTGGGAAAAAGTAAAGAGAAGGCTGAAGGGCAAAGTTTCTTATTCCCTTACCTATATGTAACAGTAATCATATAAAGGCACCCAACAAATGTTTGAGAATCTGCTCTGCTCTGCCCAAAGCCAATAGAAGGGCATATAAAACAACAACTGACCGTGTGTGTTCACTTAATTGCAGAGGATCTTCAAGGAAATCTCCTCAATTTTTTTATATTGTAGTGAAGAGGTTGGCAAACTGTAGCCTGTGAGCCAAATCTGGCCTGCTGCCTGTTTTTGTATGGCCTGCGAGCTAAGAATGGTTTTTACAGACGAACATTTATAATTTATTCTATGATTGTGCCCACTAATTTTTGAACCCCAGTTCAGCTGTCACTGCCCGAAGAATTCCAATCTTCTCATTAGCAGACCTGTGTTACAAAAAATTATACTCAATTGTTATTATTATATTTTAAATTTCGAATAAAAACTTGGTAGAAGTTTGTTTTCTCTCTTGTTATATAAGTACATAAAATATCCCCTTTTTTGCCTCTTGGCCCACAAAGCCTAAAATATCTGGGACTTCATGGAAAACTTTTGCTGATCCCTGTTCTAGTGAAGGAAGCAGGGGAGGATCTGTGTAATTGTGACAGTTTCTGACATCTCAGTCTTCCACAACTAATCAGAAAGTGCTTGGTAGCATTTGTCAACACACCCCATTTAAGTACAAGATATACTTGACCTTTAATTAATTGCTATATTATTAATTAACATAACCCTGGGAAATTCTTTTGTTTCATATGGTATTGACAGAGGTTTCTTTGAGGTTTTCAACTGGTGGATGACTTCTTTCACATGTATCTCTTGCTGGGGATGACTGGAAGGCTGGGCCCAGCTGGTACTACGTATTCACCATAGTTCCTTACACATGGCTTCTCCTGCATGCTTGTCTCAGGATAGTTGACTTTTATAGATGGCAGCTCAAGGCTACCAGAGATTGTGTTCAGAGAAACTTGGGTGGAAGTTTCAGGTCTTATGATCAAGCCTAGAAGTCCCAGGATGTCATTTCTACCATCTGCTCTTGATCAGGAAAGTTACAAAGGCCAGCCCGGATTTAAGGAGAGGAAATTGGATTCCACTTCTCAATGGGAGGAGTGGTAAGGAGCAGATGACCATCTTTAATCTTTGATGCCTTCTACTGTTATCTTGTTATAAGTTTTTAAAAAATATTATTATGTATTGAAATCACAAATGGGTGTTGAAAATTATTAAATATTTTTCCTGAATCTACTATAACATTATTTTTCTTCTTTCTTCTGTAAATATTGTAAATTACACTTATTGGTTTTCAAATGTCAACCCACCTTTCAGTTCCTAGAAAAAAATCCACTTTGTCATAATGTATGATTTTTTTATATATTAGCTAATACATTGTTTAAGACTTTTATATCAATGTTTTTCAGAGATATTGTCCTGTAATTTTCTTTCTTACAATTTCTTTGTCAGGTTTTCGGGTAAAAGTTATGCTGGTTTCATTAATGAGTTGCAACTTGTTCCCTCTTTTTTATTCTCTGGAAGAGTTTGTAGAAGAGTTTGTCTATCTATTTCTAAACTTCACTAGTTAGGCCCTTTGAGCTTGGAGGAGTTTTTGTTTTTGATTTTTGTTTTTCTTGGGAAAGCACTTAATTTTGGATTTACTTTCTTTACTATATATAGGACTCTTTATTTTGTTTCTTCTTGAATTAGTTCTGGTATGTTGTGCTTTTCTAGGATTTGCACCTTCATCTAAATTTTCAAAGCTATTGGCAAAATGTTGTAATATTCTCTTATTATCTTATTAATCACTCTAGGATTTGTATTGCTGTCTCTATTTTCATTCTTGTAATGATTATTTGTGACTTTTTTCTTTTTCTTAGTCATATTAGAGATTTAAAAATTTTTTCCAGAGAGCTGTTTGACTTTTTAAAAATTAATATCTGCCTTTATTGTAACTATTTCCCTTCTTATTTATTTTTTCTAAACAAGATATATTTTATCTAAGATATGTTTTATCTAAATATGTATTTAAGGCTATAAAATTTCCTCTAACAATTGCTTTAGATGCATTTCACTTTTTGTTTTGTTTAGTTTTTGAAGAAGTTAACCCTGAGCTAACATCCGCCACCAATCCTCTTCTTTTTGCTGAGGAAGATTGACCCTGAGCTGACATCTGTGCCCATCTTCCTCTATTTGATATGTGGGACGCCTGCCACAGCATGGCTTGATAAGCGGTGTGTAGGTTCATGCCGGGGATCTGAACCAGCGAACCCCAGGCTGCTGAAGTGGAACACATGAACTTAACTGCTACGCCATCAGGCCAGCCCTGCATTTCGCATATTTTTGATATGTCATATTTTAATTATACTTAGTTTAAAATATTATCTTATACCTATTGTGATTTCTTCCTTGATCCATTAGTTATTTAGAAGTTTTGGGGATAATTTCCAAACAGTTTAGGGTTTAATATTATCTTTGTCTTACTGATTTTTCGCTTAATTCTACTCTAGTCAGAGAACATTGTTATGGTTTGCTATATGCCCTAGCATAGAGTCAATTTTGCATGTTCCATGTGCACTTCAAAAGCATGTATAATTTTTAGTTGTTGAATACCATACAATGATTTATGCGTGTCAGGTCAAATTTATTAACTGTGTTGTTCAAATCTTCTCTATTTCAGTTAATACATTTCCACAATTATTCTATTAGTAACTAACAGAATTGTTTTAAAGTATCATACTCTATGGATTTGTTTTATTCTCCTTTGAGTTCTGCTAATTTTTTTCTGTATTTTGAAACTATGTTATTTGATGCATACAAATTTAGCTTTTTTATATCTTTCTTTTCAATTGTCACTGTTTTTGTTTTTTTTTGTTTTGTTTTGAGGAAGACTAGCCCTGAGTTAACATCTGCTGCCAATCCTCCTCCTTTTCCTGAGGAAGACTGGCCCTGAACTAACATCCGTTGCCATCTTCCTCTACTTTATATGTGGGATGCCTGCCACAGCATGGCCTGACAAGCAGTGCACAGGTCTGCACCCAGAACCTGAACCGGTGAACCCCAGGCCACCGAAGCAGAATGTGCGAACTTAACCGCTGCGCCACCAGGCCAGCCCAATTGTCACTTTTCATGCTAGGAGTACTCATTATCTCTAGGAATCCTTCTTGCCTTGAGGTCTATTTTATCTCGTTATCATAATTGTTACAATTTTATTTTTTTATTGCTTTTATTTGTGGTGTGTTTTCCATTTTTTTAGTTTCAATATTTTTATGTCCTTATGTTTAAGGTCTATCTTTTATAAGCAGCTTATTTTTTAAAAATCCACTTTGAGGACTTTGTCTTTTAATTAGAATATTTAGCCCGTTTAATTTTAATGCAATTATTGATATATTTGAGCTTAAATTTACTACATTAATATTTTTTTCTCTTTTTTTCTCCTGATCTATCTTCCCTTTTCCTCTCTTTTTCTTGAGGACAAGAAATTATAGTTAATTAGTTAATTAATTCATTAATCAGCATTCTGTTCCCCCCAGCTATTACCTGTGTACCTGCACATTCTTTTATTATTCTTTTCTTAGTTACTCTGGAGAGTAAATAATGGTTCTGTTTCTCTGAGAACCTGAAAAATACATTATTCCATTTTTACTTAATCTTCATTATTTCTGTTGAAAAGTCAGCCCTGTCTTATTGTTGTTCCTTTGAAGGAGCTGATTATTTTGCTGTGTCCACTTTAAAGGTTTTTCTTTTGTCCTTGGTTTTAAGCAGTTTTGCTATGATGTGCTTGGATATTTTGTTGTGGTTGTTCTGCTTGAGATTCATGGAATTTCTTAAATGTGTGATGTCGTCTTTTATCAATTTTGAACATTTCTCAGCCAGTTTCTCTTCATATATTATTTCTGCATCATTCCCACCCTCATGCCCATTCCCCCTCCTTCTCTCTCTCTCTCATCACTTTTTCTGGGATACTTATAAGTATGTTAGATCTTTTCATCATGTCTTATATGTTTATACTCTTTACTGTGTTTTTTTTTAAATAATTTTTTTCTCTCCATGCTTCAGTTGGTGTATTTTATTCACCTTCCTTACAGTTCCTAATCCTTTCTTCTGGTATGTCTAGTTGGTGTCCATCTACTGAGTTTTAAATTTTTATTATTGTAATATCCATTTACAGAATATTTATTTAAATTTATTTCTTATAGATTCCCATTCTCTAGTGAAATTATCCATCTTGTCATGTATTTTCTCAGATAATTTCAAACACTGTATATAATAACTATAATATCTGGATCACCTGTAGGTCTGCTTCTATTGTCTGTTTTTTCTTTTATTTTCCAGATATATGGTCCTTTCCAGGCATGCCTGGCAGTTTTTTATTGAGTATGAGACATTAGGGTTAAAAAATAGTAGAGATAATTTGAGGCTTTGACGGAGGTCTCTTCTTCCAAGGAGGATTTTCTTTCTCCTTTCTGATTGGCAATTAGATTAAGGGAAGATCATCTCAATCCTACCTGGGGTTGAGCTGATTCAAAGATGGGTTTCAGTCCTTGGTAAGGTTTTATCTATTTTTGGCTTATATTTATTCTTAGAATATAGTCCTTCTGAATTTTTTTTTTGGAGGTGGGGGTGAGGAAGATTGGCCCTGAGCTAATATCTGTTGCCAATCTTCCTCTTTTTGCTTGAGGAAGATTGTTGCTGAGCTGACATCTGTGCCAATATTCCTTTATTTAATATGTGAGACATCACCACAGTGTGGCTTGGTAAGTGTGCATGTCTATGCCTGGGATCCAAACCCATCAACCCCAGGCCGCCGAAGTGGAGCATGAACTTAACCATTACAGCACTGGGCCAGCCCCAATTAGTGGAAGTATGAGAGATTCATGGGGATCCTACTCCTTGTATGGCTTTGGACTCTGATTTTTCAGCAGTCAGACTATTGAAATCCCAGTTTAGGAATCCAGCCCTTTAGACACTGTCTTCTGCTTCGTTTCTTTATCTCTCCTTCCCATATAGCTTAGGAATCATCAAATACCCTAAGGGAGAAAAGTGTTGCAGAATGTTGGGTTCATATTAATGAGCTTTCCTTCTCTCTGAGATCCTGGTTCTTTAGGTATTGACACCTTGGTAGCATCCTGATTTCTCCAAAAAGATTTTTTGTTTAAATTTTCTAGTCATATTCAAATTGGAATGCAGTAAGCTCTTTTACTGTTACTGAAAATGACCTAATTTTCTTTTATCAGGACAATTTATTTTTCTCCTTATGTTCATGATACTTTTTTGTTTACCTTTTTAAAAAATACTTTTAGACATTCAATAATCAGGCCTCCCAGACTCATTGCTTGGTTTTCTTTGCCACTTTCTATTGCCATTCTTTTGCTCTCTATTCCAGCATTTATTACTTCTTGTTGTTTTTGAAAAAAGTTCACCTTAAATTCATTTACTATTCTCCAGCCACTCCTTATGTTTTCTTTTAATTTGCTGCAAATTTTAATTATCTATTGCTATATAACTAAGTACCTTAAAGGTTAGTGGCTTAAAGCAATGATTTATTATTTCTCTTATGGCTTGGTTGGCAACTCTTCTGCTCTATGTGGTGTCAGCTGGGGTCGCATGGCTGCAAGTAGTTGGTGGCTGGAATGAGTCTGGAACATCAAAAAAGTCCTCACTCATGTGTCTGGTGCCTCAACTGGAGTGAGCTGAGTGGCTAGAGCACCTTGGTTCTCCTCCATGCACATCCCTTTCTCCAGCAGTCTAGACTGTCTTTCTTCACACATGATAGCTGTTCCTCAAGAGAGCAAAAGTGGATGCTGCTACATTTCTTACCTCAGCCTAAAACTGTCACAGTGTCTGTCACCTCTGCCACATCCTCTAGGTAAAAATCAATCACAAGTCCAGTCCAGAGCCAAGAAGAGGGGAAATTGATTCCTCCTCTTGAAGGGAAGAACAGCATGCACATACAGAGATAAGAGGAATTGTTGGTGGCCATCTTTAAAAACAATCTACCACATTGTAGCTACCTGTAAAAGAGCAAATTCCTTTTATCAGTTCAACTTACTGATTACTATATTGCTTGTTTGGCTTCTGCCCTGAAGTTTTTTTTCTACCAGCAGCTAAGTTCAATTACTTTCCACCAGTAGGCTCAGACAAAACGTAAGCCCTGGGCTCGATATTAATCTAAAACAGAGAAAAGTTTACTTGGACCTCTTCTAATTGCTTGGCCCAGTTTTAATACTTATATTTCTGTCTTTTTTTTTCTAGCCAAACCTACTTATGCCCTATTCCTATTACCTCTTTTTAAATTTCCTGAACCCCATTGCTTTCTGGGACTGCAACATCTTGCCTTTCTTGACCCTTTGCAGGTCCTTTGTTCTTGGTTAGGCTTCTCTTTCTATCTTCAGGACATTGGCGTCTTCTCAGTACTCTCTTCCCAGTATCGTGGAAAATACTTGCTTTGCTTCCACTGGGAGGGTCCTTGTTCCAGGTAATGCTCTTATTATTTCTAATGGAGTTAGTCCTTTTATTCCCAAAATAAATTGATAGATCCAAATCAATTTTTTAATTTTTTTTTTTAAACAGAGTAGAACTTGTTAATGCAGCCCTGGAGTAAGCTGGAGTCCACCGGCTATAAGGGGCTTATGAGTAAAGAAAATTTTACTAATTTTGATAGTTGCCAATATTCTTTTGAAAATGAAAACTTGTTCTTGAATAGAATCAAATTTTGCCAGATTTTCTTAACAGTTTTGGCTGCAATATCACTGCTACTGGCATACATATTTTAATTTGTCACTAGCTTTCACAAGAATAGAGTAGGTATAGATTTAAAGAAAATCTATATTTTATTCCAATAACCTAAAAAATTGACATATTATTCTGCGAAATGCCTGAGACACTGTCTCACCTAACTAATGTCTAAATGGCTAAGCAGTTACGAAACCAAATTGTATAACATCAGGTAAAATGTAAATGCTCACCTCTACATAATATCACTGAGCAGGTCGAACTTGTCTTTTGTAATTCAGAATTTTTCTGGTTAATGAACAAGTTTAAAGTGAAATGAACGCATTTATTATTGTGCAGGTCTTTGGGAGAAAAGTATGTCATGCCTGTATTACTTTACTGTGTAAAGAAAGCATAAATGTATCTTATCGGGAAGTCAGGGCCTCTTTGAAAGGGTTTGGAACATTGTTAGGTTTTTAGAATAGAAAAGTCTCTGTGGGCAGTAACAAAGACTAACAGCTGTCTTAGCAGCAGATAACTCTTTGATAGTTGGCTACATTTTAGCTTTAAGGGTGAAGAAATCTTTGTCAGAATCATATATTATTTGTCAACAGTGCCTAGCTCTCATAAAAGCTATGTGGAAATTGTCCTTTTAAGATTTATCACACTTTCAATTAAAAAAACTCCCATAGTCAAAATGTCACTGAGATCTGAAATATCAAATTCTCGCATTTTCTGCTTTGTCTGGTTTGCCAATTGCTCTCTGAAACTTGGCAGGTTTCAACAATTAAGTGAAGTGATGACTTGCTTGTATTTCTGATTCCAATCCTACTGATTTATAAAAGGATGAAAAAATTCATTGTGAAGATGAAAAAATTATTTTCAGTATACTTATGCAAATCATTACCAGCTATTTTCTTTGTGTAATTTTATTAAAAGTAAAATTTAAAAAAGTTAAACTAAGGTTTGTCAAGGATAGTCATAAATTATGTGAGTGCTAGTTTTTCCTAAAGTGTGCTCTTTATTAATTTTATTTTTGACAATTTTTACCACCATATCTGTAGCACAACACTCTTTCCTTAAGTTTCAAAACAAACTTAAAAACTATTTAAGGAATACTATGGGAAAACAATATTTAACAATCTATCATTGTTCAGCATAGGAGCTCAAATGGTTGAAAAAATGGAAGTTTTAAAACATTGGTGATTTTGTTAATGGAAAGTCATGACTAAAGTCTCTAAAATTTCTTTTAAAATTTATACTTTAAATTAACACAATATAGTGTATTTATCAATGAAATTAAGTTCTCTGTTTCAAAGTAAATTTTGGTTTTCTAATATAAATTATTTATTGTACATTTTTTGGTTTTCTAGTGTCTTCATTAGTTTCTCATTTCCTTTCTGACAAAATTCACTTACATCTTTCACTTTAAGAATGTTTTTCCACACCGTCTTTCTCCTCCATGTTGTCTGACACCAGTCACACCTATTATTATTCTTTCATTCCGTTCGTGCCTCCTCCATTTATTTGCTCTGGCTCTCTGGCTTGGAACTCTCGTGTGTGTGCATGTTTGTAGCAGCATTTTCTCAGCAGTAAGTAGGCCTTCCACTAATTCAGCAAAGATTTACTGAGGACCTCTTATGTGCCAATCAGTGTGCTGAATTTTGGAGATAAGATAATGGTAGTCCCTTTGAGCTCCTTGAGGTTAGGGGTGGTTTTCTCCATCCTGGTATCCCTCCAGTGCTTGACACACGCCTGACCTCTAGCAGAACTTCCATAAATTGTTAAGAAAAGCATCCCCCCAAAACCCATCTGCCCTGTGAGGCATCCCATCTGTATTGACTGTTTCCTCTTAGTTCCAATAATGTTTATTCAAATTTTGGGGACATTCTTTGTACCAATCAGTAAAATATAGGGGAGCAAATATTGTTCTTAGATTTTCAAATGAAAGTCACTACTATGGCAACAAATTGCCTGAGGACAAGGGACACACACTATGCAAACATTGCTTCAAGTACTTCATTGCTGTGCTGAGCTGGGTTGAAGTGCAGCATTTGGTTGAAATGTTGACTTTCCGGTTAGGATGTCTGCTGTAGATAAGGCAGTCTGTGCAATGCTAGCTTTATGAGACTGCACCTGAAATATGCCTTTTGTTTTGTGACTCAGAGACCAAAAAGTTGAGGAACATAGAATGTAAAATGACATAAAGTTGTGTGTTTAAATATTCAGTATAATTATTTCTATTCATATCACAAATGAATAGAATACCATATGGTAAGATATGTAAAATCAAGATATTTGTGAAATTAAATTAATTTCATTCGTATTTCTGAGTAAAATAATACACAAATATTTTAAAACTTCAGAAATGCATACCAGAAAAATCTTATAACTATTTCCCAACCTTTTTTCTGTGGGTAATCAAAATAAAATTGAACTGAGATGACATGTTCGCATTCAATTATGCAATTATCCACTTCCTGAACTTGCAAACTTAGCTTAATATAATTTCTTTTCTGTTAGACTGGTTCCTAGAACTGTGAAAACTACTATTGAATTTATACTTGAAAGAGTCAATTTGGATATTGTGTAGTATTGGGTCACACATCTTTCTGAAATCTCATCCTTTGTTTTGCCCAACTTTCTTGTGAAGATTGAGTATCCATGCTGACTGATTTTAATAGCCTTTATTTCGTTTTTCTAGATAATGAATAATTTAGTCTTCATGCTTTGCAGAATTATGCCTTTTTCAAGATCAGACTTGCTCAATGCCATTTCCTTCCTTCCATTTGTTTCTTTTGAGGGGAAATTACTCCCTTCAGGAACAAAGGAGTTGATAAAAGATAACTCACAGTCAAGTTCATGTTAGCTTGTTAACTAAAAAGAGGTATGAAAGGAGTCTACCTCCAAGGTCAGGCTTAAGAGACTGAGGAGAGAAAGGAAGAAAAGGGAAATCTAACAACCTAAAGAACAAAGACTTGGAACTTGAAATTAAAAATATATAGCTATCTATACATTCCTGACATATTTACGATAACTTTGACCAACGTTCGTGATCCGTAGAATTTCATGTAAATTCAAAATATTGTTCAGTTAATTTTGACTTCTATTGAAAATAAATATGTTGGGACTGGCCTGGTGGCATAATGGTTAAGTTTGCATGCTCTGCTTCCATGGTCTGGCGTTCGCAGGTTTGGATCCCTGGCATGAACCTATACACCACTCTTGAAGCCATGCTGTGCCAGTATCCTGTATACAAAATAGAGGAAGATTGGCACAGATGTTAGCTCAGGGCCAATCTTCCTCATCAAAAAAATAAATAAATAAAACTAAATAAATTTGTCCACCATTTTCTTGTTCAAATGTTTGAGATCTAAACCCACAACACAGTTACATCTCCAGAAATGCCATTAGGTTTTCTAAAAGAACACCAATCTACTTAGAAGTATGAGCTCAACATTTTTATGCATGTGTTTACATAGATGCTTTTTTCCTATGGGCAACATGATATAGTGGAAAGAATGTGAAATTCTGGAATTAGAAGAACTGGGCATGAGTCCCAGACATGGCACTATCAGCTGTGTGACCTTGGGTAAGTCACTTAATTCATCTGAGGCTTGATTTTTTTGCCTGTCTAATGAAAAATAAAAGATATCAAACTTTCAGGTAAATATATTGAAAATGCTTTGTAAAATGTAAAGCATCACGCAAAGGATAATTATTTTATTTCGGATTAATTCAAATATTACTCAAACAAAATAAATGACTGCTAATGCCTGTAGTAGGCCTGATTCTATCTAGAAAAATTTTCTTTGGAGAAAACTTTTAATTAGAAAAGTGTGAATGGGCTTAGAATCTTTTAAAAGAATCGTTATATATTTGAGCCATTCAATTAGAAAAAAAAATAAGCCTCCTTTAATAGAAGCCTCTACAAGATGAATCATTTGACCCTCACCTCAAGTTTCTTCCTATCCTCACATTCTGGAACCAATCCTGTCCTCCTTCAGAGAAACCCCTGTAAGCTGTTGATTGTATAAGTGAGAAAAATGTATAAGTAAGAGCACACACACAGGGACAACTTACTCATTAGACATGGTGGGCACAGAGCCAAGAGTCCACTCTGCTTTTAGGGGTCCACAAAAATATTTTCTTTTGAAATTGGAATTAAAAAATGAACTTATAGGTCAAGGTAAATGTTTTAGTGTGTAATATTAATATCTTTATCTTTATGTTGGTGAGTCATAAATGTAACTTCTAATAATTGTTGCGGCCCTAGGTAACCTAAGATGAATTCTTTGAGGAATCCAGTTATCTGTAGTTTAAGGCACACCAGGGCACCCTTCCAACAGAGATGATGTTGCCAGGAATCACAGATGTGGAGTGATTAGTTCTATCTTGGGAAATAGGGAAGGCTTTGCAGAAGTGATATTTAAATTGGTCCTTTAAGGATAAATTTGTTTTCTACATGTGGAGATGTTAGGAAGGGCATTTCTGGGAGAAAGAGCAGCATGAGCTAAGGGATGGGGCTGTGGAGAAAGAGACGGTTGGAATTTGGCAGTGGGCGATAACTGACAATGGCCTCTTCAATATAAAGTTGTGGGGATAAAACCCTGTTTTTTGTATTGCTAAATCTTACTCAAGTAGTTTTTATCGATTATCTTGCATCGAACTATTTTAGAGCTAAACTCACAAATTGCATGAACATCTGCAGAAATACCTAATGAGTAAGCAGTGGGTTGTTGAAAGAGCTAATGAGCTTAGATAGAATTAATAGGGATAGTGTGTCAAGAGTAAGGCAAAGTATCTTATGTAACAGTTCTTATCTGATTGCAAGCAACAGAGACTAACTGTAGCTAATTCAGACAGAAAAGAAACAAAAAGAGGAAAGAAGAAAGGAAGCTGGCCATGCTAACACATATGATACTCTTTTTGAAGTCGGAGTGATTTTCTCCTTTTCCACAGCTGAATCAAGTAATCTCCACCTAAAGTTTCAGTTTAACCCCAGAGATGATTGGACCGATCCCATCCTTTCTCAGGACCTCCAGGTCAATACTTGGGTTTTCCATCACCAAATATGCAAGCATCTGATATCTGTGCTCAGTCTTTTTAGTATCCCTTGTGCCTTGCTACAAGACTGATAAGGATTATGTGGTTAAATTCTAAAAACTGTGCTCTATCCTGTTCCTAAAAAAAAGTCCTCATATTATAGCCTAGTTCTGTTGTCCTCTTTCCTCTTATCAGTCTCTGCTCCTCATGAACCACATCTGTGCTCCTCATCTCCAAGGACCTATGAGCAGGGCAGATATCCACGCCCCACACAGTGCCTTGGACTCACTATTTATATTGGTATCTGTTCTGATGTATCGAGGCATCCTCCTTCTGGGCCATGGCATCTGTTCTGATTAGTTGCTGCTTGTATGTGGTTAGATATGTTACATGTCATTCCTGCCCAGAGTCAACATTTAACTTGATATCTGTTAGCGTTACTGGAATCTCATTACGAAGATAGTAAATGTAGATCCTTTGCATTGTAAAGCATTAGCTGCTCTCTTCTTCTGTTAAAGATCAGTGTAGAATTATTTGTCCACCAGAAAATGTTATTTTCAGAATTGGACTCTTTCTATCATTTAAAAGGCCAGCCATGCATGACTTTAATCAGAGCTGTTGATTTATTAGACTCTCAGTGTAGGCATGCCAAATGTGTTCAGAGGCCAGATATTAGGGACAAAAGGAGAATTGGCCATGGACTGTGTCCACAGGTAGCTCAATATGCAGGACTTCTGTTCCTGGTCCTGCCACTTATTACTTTATTCAGAACCATCAGTTTTACATTTTTTAAAATTTAAAATTATGTTAGATTTCTTATTGTCTTTTTGAAATGTAGTTGTTGATTAGATTTAGAAAAATATTTGAGAGTATCACAATACTCTTGAAAGATGATTGGGTAGATCCTCAGAAAAACCCATCTAAGTAATCCCTCAACTGCTCATTTATCCATCCATCCATCCATCCATCCATCCATCCATTCATTCATCCATCCAACCACCCATTCATCTATCCAGTCATCTGATATCTTGTTGGATTCATCCATCTGCCAGAAAATGTGCCTGCAAATAGAAAAAGACTCCCCAGAAGCTTGCAGACTAGTGCATAAATAAACACACAAATAAACAATTACAATGCCTTTGTGGAGATAAATTCACAAGTGGATGAAAGTTCCAGAGGAGTATAGTGAAAATGATCCTAGAATCTGGAAGGTTGTAGATCTGGATTTGAATTCTGACTCTGCTCTTACTAAAGCTATGGCTTTGAGTGAGTTATTTAGCATCTCTGTTTCTCAGCCTCCTCATCTATTATATTTGCATAATGTCACTTTCCTGACACATAATAGGTGCCCATCATGTTAGCTACCTTCTTTCTTCTCCTCTTCTCTTTCATTCATCTCTGAACTTTGGTTTCCTTGTCTTAAAAAGGGAAGGCTTTAATTTGATGACTAAGTTCTTTAAGAATCTAAAGTTCTGTGGTTTGGAAATGATTCCCTAATCTTGAAGGAAGTGCACTCATTACTTATGGTCAAATATACAGTGTGTTTTGTAAACACAGTAAAGCTTTATGAATAGCATTAACTTAGTCTCTAACACACCCTACTTCGTCTTCCCTTCAAGACTTGGCACATCCTGTTCCTCTTGCTTGCAGATCTCTTCCCCTGTGCTTGCCTGGCTAACTCCTGTTCATCCTCCAGGGCTCAGTCCAGAAATCACTTCCCCAAGGATGATTTCCAGGAGGCTGATCTGCAAATTCTCTTTGGACTCTACTCATCTTATCAAAATAGCCAACACACTGTAACAATCCCCTGCTTATATATAAATACCAAAAGTTGAGATCTCTAATCTTCCTATGTGTTTCTCTTGAAAAAGGCAGTGATGATGACTCTTCCTCTTATAGGCCCTTCTAGGGGCAGTTTTGTGGTTTACGGCACAGAAAGAGAAGCTGTTTATATTTTATCCTCTCAATGCAAAGTGCAGATACAAATTGTTAATGGCTAACATGTACAACTCACTCACTACACACCAGACACTCTGCCAGGCATCTTATATGCAGTATTTCACTTCCTTTGATATCAACTTTAAGGAACAGATTCAGGAGTAAAATAGGTTTATAAAGGAAGAAACAGAGACCTAAGGAGTTTAAATAAATTGTGCACCATTACACAAATTACTGTTTCTAAATGTTGACACATCATAGGTTGTAAAAATAAAACAAAACAAGACACCAAAAAACCCAAACACCAAAAACTCAAAACAGTAACAACCAAAACACATTGGTTCAACAATAGCTTTTCAAGAAGAGAAGGAAACATGGCCTTATATACACATATTACTTCTAAGATAATCCTGATGTCAGAAGCATTCAAATTGAGGAGTGGCAGAGGCAAGTATGAACTTAGGACTTTATGACTTCAGAACCAATATTTTACCATTATTCTTGGCTCTTCAGATTCAGAAAATCATTCCTCAACTACCATGACACTTCTGAAAGACTCATGAGATAAATAAAAATCTTATTGAAAATTGTGAAATGTGAAAATAGACCAAAGAAAAATATAAGTGCAAAAAACCCTACCAAAACCAAAACCCACCCATTAACTTCAAACTTGCTAGCAATATTAGATTTGAAAACTTTAAAGTAAATGCAGAAAACATAGAATATTTATTATATACTAGTCACTTTATGTGATTTATCTCATTTAATCCTCATAACAATTTTGTAAGGTAAATATATTATTATAATCCATATTTAACAAGTGAGAACTGAGGCACAGAACCTGCCCCAGTTCATATACTAATAAAGGGTGAAGTTTGTCTTAGACCTGGAGAATCCACAAATTGTGGAATTAATAGGAAATTCTACAGTTTTCCAGATCACAGCCATGTTACAAGGAATGTTTTCTGAATAACTGGATAAAATGAGTCAAGAGAAATGTTTGCCGTTGGGGCAGGTTTTTAACATGGGGGAATCTGGTTTGTTGCGGAAATGACATCCTTTCAGATCCCCTGTTTTCTACCAGATCTTAATTTTGCCAGCTTCAGTTTTGGCAGTCATGGTAATTTTAGGAATATGACCCCACAAAAGGCTAGAAGTAATTGTGCCTTGTAATCTTTGGTCATTTGTCTTCATGTCCCTAGACCAGGTGCAATGGTTTGTTCATGCTTGTATCAGTGAATGGCATAGCCAAGGGACTCGATAAATTGAGTGAATGAAGTAGGTAAGAAATTGAGCATAAACAATTTTAGATTTAAACGAAGAAAATGCATATCATGAAGAATGTGACCCTGTCAGGCCACAGTCAGCCTCTACAGTGGCTGTAGAAAAATTAGAAAAAGTGCTCCCTCTGGGTGGATAAATTAGGAAAAGGCACCCACTGAGCAGATGTGCTCTCTCTGACTTGGTCCACCCTGCAGAGAGCCAGCTCCAGAGAGCCGTGGACTCCAGCTAGGCAAATAGCTTGGTGAGGCATGTTTAAGCAGTGCACAAAATGTACAACTGTACAGCGTGGTCTGGTTTATCTTATCTTCCTCTTGATTTTTTTTAGGGGGAAGGGCAAGTATACTTTTGTCTTTCTTAAGAAAGAACCAGTCTGCCTCGTTTGAAAAGATGTAAAATGATTGCATTTTATTGATTTATATCTTATTAAACATCCATGTCAGTCTTTATTTTTCAAGAAGAATTCATTAGGTAGATTAGTTCCTTCACTCCTTACACTGTAATCTATAAGTAATTTCTGTAGGCTCTTTTCAGATTTTGGAAACCAAAAATATTGAGCCCTGAATCTGGATATTTTAGTACTGGAATATTCTGAGAATTTTCTACTGATTTTCTTGTGCCATTCTTCTTATTTTGTGTTAGATGAGCCACTAGAAAAAAAAATTAGTTAAACCCAGAGTCTAAAAAACATGAAATCATTTTTTCTCTTCCAGATTCTCTCTCTCACACACATACCAAACACACACGTACACACATACACACACACACACAGCTTTTCTGTGCTAAGTGAGAATTTAAGGGCAACTTGATTCATAGTAAGCAACACAGAAATTCTGTTGGAATTTAGTCGCTCTCTGAACAGCTCCGATAATTGCAAATAATCATCGTGGTGATAGTTTCTCAAGAAGAGTTTGTTAAAGCTGAAGTCTTAGAACTCCATTTCATATCACTTAGACACACACGCTCCAAAAAAAATAAGGAATTAAGACCAATGTTCCTTTTTTTTTTTTTTTGAGGAAGATTAGCCCTGAGCTAACTGCTGCCAAGCCTCCTCTTTTTGCTCTGAACTAACATCCATGCCCATCTTCCTCTACTTTATATGTAGGACACCTACCACAGCTTGGCATGCCAAGTGGTGCCATCTGTGCACCCGAGATCCGAACCGGAGAACCCCAGGCCGCCAAAGCAGAACGTGCGCACTTAACCGCTGTGCTACCGAGCCCCAATGTTCCTTTCTTGACTAATGGAGAGGCCAGTTAAAGCTTTTTTGGCCTTGATTATAGCGCTGCTGTAACACGCTTTTTAAGAGTGATATTTGTATATATATGCTTTTAATAAGGACCACAGAATCATTTTCAATTTTTATGTTTTTTGGGAAAGAGAATGTTTCAATTCAGTTTGCAAGTTTTCAGGTTAGAACATTGATTTCCTGCCCCCAAATGCATTTAAAAGTGTGATCTCGGTGGATGGATCTCAATAACTGTTGTTCCCTTTAATTCTCATCTTCCACTTTATACAGAAGTTTCTCATTTTTTAAGCCTAAGCAGCAAAGTGGAAAGAATTCTGATGATGAAGAAGAGAACTTGTACCTTCACTAGCTCTGATTCACCGTGTTGTGTGGGCAGTGTCTGTGGGAGGATAGAAGCAGGCTCTGCTTTCTCAGTTGGTAAACAGGGCAGACAACTCCTTCAGGAAAACCCTTTGAGAGCTAGTGAAATATATAGCTAAGTTTTAAGAAGAAAAGCTAATCTTAGTGTTAGGATTGCTAATGCCTACCAATATTGGTTGCCCCCTGCTTTACTGGACATATTAATTTGTAGCAGCTTTAAAATGATGTGGTTCCCTGATGTCAAGGCACTTTCTTTTCGAGTTCGTGTTGGTTTTACCGTTCGTTTTACCCTTAAGCAGGTACAAATCCTGGATTGGCCTCCAGGTGAACTAGCAGATTTGGAGAAGAGAGGGTTTAGATCATATGGAAAGCAATATTGAGTGGTAATTAAAGGGCCAGGGCTTTAGACATGTGACTTTGAATCCCAGCTTTGTGTTTTACTGTATGGGCTTGGGCAAGTTGTTTAACTTCTCAAAGGCTTTGTTTTCTCCTTTTGCAACAGCACCTACCTTAAATGGCTGTTGTAAGGATTAAATTAGATAATTCAGGTAAAGCATTTAGCACAGTACCTGGCACATACTCAGTGCTTGGTAAGTGATAGCTTTTTTCTGTTGTTGTCCTGTGATCCTGGAGAATCATTTTTGGTCTGAAATTCTCTTCTCATAGGTTGAATTATTAGTCCTAGGAATAGCTAGAATAAGATAAAATTTTGGAGACTCTTGAATTTATGCAGAACAGAATATGTTGCCAAGAGTAGCTACAAAATCAGCCTTAGTATGCCCTAAATTGTTTCCAGTTAACTTGACTAGATGTATACGATAAAGAAAAACAATAATAATAATGCTTATAAAAATAATAACGTTAATGGTTTCTATGTGTTCCATGTAAACTTTATTTGCCAGGCAATTTAAATATATAATTTAAATACTTATAACAATGGCACAAATTAACTATCATTTTCCATATTTTATAGATAAAGCAGGGACTCAGAAAGATTAAGAAACATCTCAAAGCTACACAACTAGTAAACAGAAGATCTGGGATTCAAAACCAGGTTTGTTTTACTCCAGAGCCTTTGTTCTTTCTACCACACCTGCTGTATGCTCAGAATACGTCAAGTGGTCTGGGAAATTTGTCCTTCCAGTCACATGTAGTGAAAATCAGCATGGGTTTTGTTTCCCTGTTTTGTTAGTGCTGTCGAACAACCTTGTGTACAGCAGAGCAGACCCTGCCCTGTCTTTTTGTGGCGTCCTCTCTCACTTTCTGGCGCTGTATCAGACAATGCTCCGCTGCTATTCATGGGGTTCTCATGGCCAGTCTTTTCTGAAGTGGGTGGCCAGGTCCTTCTTCCTAGTCTGTCTTAGTTTGGAAGCTCTGCACCCTGCTGGTGTTTGAAATACCAGCGGCATAGCTTTAGCATCACAGCAACACACAGCTGCCACAGTATGACAACCAACAGATGGATGGTGTGGTTCCCTGACCAGGAAATGAACCCCAGGCCTCGGCAGTGAGAGTACCAAATCTTAACCTCTAGACCACCTTGTCTCCTTAGTGAATACCAAATATTTTGCTGCCGATTTCACAACCTCTGAGGGAATTCTACATTCTCTTCTTTAATAGAATACTGATTCCCTGTAGCTGATTAAATTATTTCCATTGATGTGGATTTCAATTCAATATTACAGCAACAAGGCCCTGTCTTGACAAAGGATCTGCTGTTGTTAGGAGTTTTTCCGAGAGGCAATTCTTTCATAACTTTTTCAGTCTGATGAATCTGAGGATAGCATTATTAACATTTGTCCAGTCCACGGCAGAGAAAAGATTTATTCTAAGGAATGGTTTTACTTCTAGTGGGTCTTATCATGAGATTTACAAAATGATTTTTAAAAAAATCTATATGGTATTAGAAGAACAGGTCACAGAGTTAGGAAGACAGATCAAAAAGACGAATAAGACACAGACAGCTAGGAGGGAGAGACAGGGCTACAACCTAAAAATAAGATCAGATGTGCTAGGAGAGATAAATGTGTACAATATAGTAAGGGCAACAAGGAGAGGAATTGTCAGGTCCATTTGTGGGAATTCAGGAAATTCTTTAAAGAGTTGTAAATCATTGAACTGAGTATTGAACAATGGGTATGTGCTTCCTGGTGATGGAGGAAAGGAAGGGAATGTGCACGAACGTTGAAGCTCACATCATAAAGCATCAGACAACTTGGAAAGAGATCAATAGAAATTATCCAAGAGGGACACAAAACAGAAAATGAACAAAATGGTAGACCTCTATCTAATGAGATCAGCAATTACAGTGAAAGTTAATTAACTAAACTTGTGTTGTCTAATATGGCTGCCACAGCCACATGTGGCTAGTTTAAATTTAAATTAATTAAAATTAAATATAACTAAAAATTCAGTTTCTCAGCTGCACTAACCACATTTCAAATGCTCCATAGGCACATGTGGATAGTGGCTACCATGTTGGATAGTGCAGGTGTAGAACATTTCTTCATTGCATAAGTTTCTGTTAGACAATGTTGGAAACAGAGAAGGTCAAAATGGATAATTAAAAAAAAGCAAGACTCAGTTTGTATTGTTTACAAAAGATACGCTTTAAATATAAAGATGCAGAAAGATATAGTATTCAAATGTCAGATAAAACAGACTTCAAGAGAAAGAGTATTATTAGAGATAAATAGGGATATTTCATAATGGTAAAGAATCAATTCAGCAGGAAACTGTAACAATTATGAATGTTTATATGCCTGTGTGGTTTTTTTCTGACACCAACCAATTCTCCAATTCTCTGGCACCAATTGAGTGTCTGACGATTCAATTCAATTTAATTCTGACACTAACTACCCAGACTTAGTATAGACCCCACAAGTTAAGGGCTGAGTCCCACAAGACTGCCTTCACTTCAGACACCAGCCACAAGTGGGGTCCCCAGGAGACCTACACTTCTTCCACACTGACAAAAAATTGGGGGATTCTCAGAACCCTCCCTCAGATTCAAAAATGCCCTAAAATGAATCATAGAACTCAGGAAAGCGCTTAACTCACAATTACTGGTTTATTATAAAGGATACAACTCAGGAACAGGCAAATGGGAGCAACGGTTAGGGCAAGGATTGGGACGAAGAGGCACAGGGCTTCCATGCCCTCCCCAGGTTCACCACCCTCCCAGCACATCATTGTGTTCACCAACCCAGAAGCCCCCCAAACCTTGTCTTTTAGGGGTTTTTATGAAAGTTTTATTATGTAGACATGATTGATGAAATCATTGGCCATTGGTAAATGAACTCAATCTCCAGCTCCTCTTGACTCCCAGAGGTCTAACCCTTTAATCACTCGGTTGGTTTTTCTGGTGAGCAGCCCCTATGCTGAAGCTATCTAGGGTCCTCCCATAAGGCATCTCATAAACATACAAAAAACAGTAAATTCCAGGGGTTTTAGGAGCTCTATGTCAGGAACCAGGGACAAAGTCCAAATTATTTATTTATTTGCTGAGGAAGATTTGCCCCGAGCTAACATCTGTGGCCAATCTTCCTCTTTTTTGCTGAGGAAGATTCACCCTGAGCTAATATCTGTTGCCAATCTTCCTCTATTTTGCATGTGAGCTGCTGCCACAGCATGGCTGCAGCTGGTGAGTGGTGTAGGTCCCATGCCTAGGAACTGAACACAGGCCACTGAACTTAACCACTAGGCCACCGGGGCTGGCCCCAAACATTTATTTTTTATTATAATACAATGGCTAGCAATGGTGCCTCCAAATACATGAAGGAAAATTAATAGAGTTAAAGGGAGAAATAGACAATTCCACAAGCATATTTGGAGAGCTTAATACTCTTCTCCAACTAATCAATAGACTGGACAAAGGAATCAGTAAGGACATAGGTGATGTGAGCAACACTGTCAACCATCATAATCTAACTGACATTTACAGATCACTACACCCAACAAGGGCAAAATACATTTTATTTTAAAATGTACATGATACTTATACTATACTAGGCTATAAAACAAGCCTCAATAAACTTGAAAGGATTAAAATCATATAAGATATGTTTTCTAACCACAACAATTTAATTAAGAATCAATAAGAATGTCACATCTAGGAAAATTTCAAATTTCGGACATTAAACAGCAGACTTCAAAATAACCTGTGCATCAAAGGAGTAATAAAGGAAATTAGAAAATACTTCAAACTGAGTAATAGCAAAATGACAACATTTCAAAATTTGTCAGATGAAGCAAGAGCAGTGCTTAGAAATTTAAATCTTTCAATGCTTTTATTAGGGAAGAAGAAAGGCCTAAAGTCAGTAATCTAAAGTTCCGTCTTAAGCAGGTTGAAAATGAAACGCAAAGTAAAGTGGAAATAAATAGAAGGAAGTAACTAACAAAGACAAGAGCAGAAATCAATGAAATTGAAAAAACTGATAGAGAAATTGAACAAAACCCCACAATATCATCAAGTCTTTGTAGAAAACATCCAGTTACATGAGGGGTCTTGCTGACACTGTTGTTCTGCCTGTGCACAAATAGTGTTGTGAGGCATGTATTATTTTTAACAACATTTTGAAATTTAAAATATTAGCGTAATGTTACATTGTTCAAAATAAAGGTAGTGCCTGCCACTTTTCTGTGCTTCCAGTTTCTCTCCTTGCCATTCAACACTGTTGACGAGAACCTCACTTGATTTCTCACTGCTATTGCCTTTGCTTGTTTGCAGCAATATTCAAATCCATGTAGATTCCTTTCAAGATGCAGTGCCTGCAGGGCCAGGTTTAGTCTTAGTACAGGATCTCCAGGAGAATATCATCTAGAAGTGAGGGCTACCTGTTCTTGCTCCAGTTAACATGCTCTTGAAATTTGCAAATGCCATGCATATTTGCAAGAATGTAAGTTAAAATTTGGTCTATAGAAAATGGTAACTTGATCAGTGAATTTTTGGTGTTAGTTTCCATTTGAATTTGGATTTTTTAAGTTTTTTCTTTCTTAAGTGACATTTATAAGACTCAATAAAAGTTTAAATAGATTATGCATAAGCAATAGCATTTTATTCTTATACCATTTCACAGTAACATTCTTTTACTCCATTGTGCCTTTTTATTTTCATGCAAGTAGAATAAGATAAAAAAATTTTGGAGGAGATTGTGACCTCTAATGAGAGCTAGAAAATATTGTAGAACTTTGTTATACTGCAATTTGTGATATATACAGATTTGGCTATGCCGTGGGTCAAATATTATCCTCTGAAACATAACTATATTCAATAAAAAAATTCTCATATAAGATGATCTTTGTTCAATCCATACATACCAGTATTATCTGAAGATTCCATTTTGTAGGAGGTGGGATGGGAGAGCAGAAAGAACATACGTTTGAGTCAGGTAAAATTGGTTTCAAGTACTAGCTGCGCCACCTATTATTTCTGTAATCTTGATTATGTCCCTTAACAGGTTTGAATGTCAATATTCCTGCCTCACAAGGTTACAGTGTGCTTTAGAGGAGACAATGTATATAAGGTGCCTGGCACACAGGAGGTTCTCTGTTTTCTTCCTTCTTTTACCCTATGCCACAACATACTCTGAACACCTAGTGACTTTCTGCATTTTCAGAAAGCCAGTGTGGCAGGGTGGAGAGAGCAAGGCCTTTGAAGTTGTACAAAACCAGCCTCACTCTCCTTTGCTACTCATTGCTGTCTGATTTTAAACAAATTACTTAACCTCTTTCAGTTTCTCTTTCCTCATGTATAAAAAAAGAAAAAGAAGATTGTATCTGCAGACGTGAGGATTAAATGAGTTAGGATATGTGAACACCTAGCACACTGCCTGGCGTAATAAACGCTCAGTTAAGAGTAGCTTCAGTTATGTCACTAATGTGCTATCAAGATTTTTTTAAGGTTTTTTTTCAAGACACCTAATTGTCACTGTGTTGGAATGATCATAGCCCTCAGGATTACAATCAGCAATGGTAGAGCTCAGATAAATTTCTGGTTCAAATACTGGATATTTAATTTTGTCTCTGCCTCTGTTTGTGAGGGCTAAAGAAGCAAATCTCACTGTTGTACATGCCACGGAGCAGAAAGATGCTCGTGAGCTCAATGAAGGTTATTTTTCATGCTCCAAGAACCTAATCTTTATGACTGATGATTGTTGTTTTACTATTTGGAAAAGTTTCATCCAAAGAATTCATATTTCAGATTATCGATTTCTATTGAACTTACCTACTTTTCAGTGTAACAGAGTAAATGATCAGGGAGGTAACAAACAGTATTCATTTGATAAAAATTTCTTCAGCTTGATTTTCTTGTTGCTAGTGGCAACCAACAGAAGAATAGATCTAAAATGACAGGCAACAACCACAATGATTATAGTTTGTGTTTTTATCTTTCCCCAGTTGTAATTTTAAAATAGCCTCTCTAGTGCTTGTAGTCATAAAAACGATTACATTATACACCACTTCAGACATATTGACAAACCACCCACCTAAGCAATCCTATTCCACTAATGAAACTCTTCACAAGGCTTGGCGAGTCAACTTCAGGCCACATGTGCCATTGCTGCATTAATGGCTATAAGAAAGATGATACTGTCTATATTAGAGAAATTGTTTCTCAAAGTGAGTTTTCTATTAACTGGTATGTCTTGGATCAGCATAATATTTTGTGTAGTAGCAGCATTTACATAGATTGTATCTTTTTGAAAACAGTATCACTTCCTAAAAAAAAGCTGTATGTAATCTGTTTAAGAATTTGGAAGTTCTGGTACAGATATATACTAAAGTCCCTAAAGGAGACTAAAAATACCTCCTTGGCAGAGCTGTTCATAATACAGTGAAATTCTGTTACACTGCTTTCCAAGGACAAAAGAAGAACATCTTTGTAAGCAGGAAAATATTAACTTTACAGAAGCATGACACACCTTTGGGATGTTTGTTAGATCTTCCAAAATTGAACCTGATGTTCAGAAAAGAAAACACGCTAGAGCAGTACACTACATAATATAGTTTCACTCTTCCTCAATCACCTTGATCATTCGCAAGCCAATAGAGGGAACCTTCTAGTACATGATTTGATCTCTGCATGCTATGTTGCTATTTATCTAACTCCTGGAGTGTTGCATTCATAGGGAGAGGACTTCCAGAGGGGTGGCCATCATTGAATTTATAATAAGACTTCTGGTGGATGAGAAGCCTTTTTGGTAAGATAAGAATCCTGTACTAAGTTGCATTTCTTGGGGCCAAGGAAAGGTCTCCATACACTCCATGTTAAAGGGCAGGATTCCTTAGCAGGAACAGTTTAGGCTGCTAACAGTTACAGCCCAGTTGGGAATGGAGTTGGGGAACAGAGCATTTTCTAGTCAGCTGGGAATTAATGGAGCCCATAGTCCCGATGAGGGGAGGCCCTTAATAGCAAGATTTGACACAGGAGGCATAGTAACGCAGGGAGAGTCTCTCTGAGCTGAACAAGGCAAGAGGGCAGGGGAGGAAGCCAAGAAAGGCATGAGAGGATCAAAAACATTTTCTCCTCTTCATAAAATTTCCTGAGGCTGGCAAGCAAGATATTTTCTAATTAAAAAAAAAAAGTAGTTCTCTTAAAAAATTTTAGTGTAGCCAAAGTCACGAGATACAAGTAACAGTTCCCCATTTGGCTTTCTTCTGAGTCTGTACAAAGTTGCAACACTCTGCTTGTCTCCTTGCTTAAATTTGCCACAAGCAGTGAAGATCTGACCTTCCTGGCTCTGAGCTGGAGTTGGCTCTAAGTAAGGGTTGCCAGGGTGAAGGTTGGTAAACTAAAGATGTGATGAGTGAACTATTAACCCGATGCTTAACTCTGCTTGCCTTCTCCATCATCACTCAAACTGGAAATGGGTTAGAGCCCTCTTTGTTTCTAGGGCTCACACTGGGTATACTACTTATTGACCTGGAAAACAGGTTTGTCTCTGGGAAGAAGAATTTGGCTCCAGCCCTGATCATCAGGCATTCATTCATTTACTGAGCAGGTACACTCTTTTCAACACTCTTCAATGTACTGGTGGTACCCCGTGAATGTAACAAAATTCCTGCTTGATTGAGGGCATAGAGAATCTGTTCTGTATCTCAGTTAGTCCCATCCATGATGTTAAATAAAAGTCGATCACATTTCTTTCATTAAGTTGAAGTACTCTTCGTTTTCTCTTTGTGCTTAGGACACCCACTCTCACTGTATTGCCTGGATTTTCTCAACTTGTCTCAGGCACTTGGGAGTGATGGAAGCTCTGCAGTTAGAGGCAGAGGATTCCCTTAGAGGATTAACTGCTTGGTACACTGAGGAGCTTGTTCTTTTTTTTTTTTTTTTATAGAGTCTGAAAAATGCTGCTTAAAATAACTTAGCTCTATTGGCACAAGGTGGGAAATAAGTAAATCTTGACCTCAAAATAGCTCAGATTATTGAGTATGTAAAAACCTGACACAATGAAATGGTAATTTAGGAAATTAAAGCTGTATCTCCCTAAGATACTGATGTCAAAGATACTTAAAGGTTGGAGGGTATTTGAGGAGTAAAGAAAATTTGAAGCTTCATGAAAGCAGGGGCTGTAATTTTCTTATTATTCTATCACATGGCACAAAATCAGCACTCAATAACTAAGTGTTGGATGAATGAATGAATGAATGACTTTTTTTTGTATTGCTATCTCTTTTTCTAGAGCCTGCTTCTCTAGAGCCCATGTTTATACATGCACAAATACTTAGTAAGTGTCTACTTTATGTTAGGTACTATGCTGGAGCATGACTATAAAAAAATGAATAAAACTTGACACATGCCCCCAAAGAGATCTCAGTTCACCATTGCAATGCTTAGATTTATCCAGCAAGACTGTGTATCTATACTCCTTTCTCATCTATGTCCTGTTAAATTTTTTTAACCTTTTTTTCAGTTTTAAAAATTTGAATTACTTACTAGGCTTCATAATATTTCTCCTCCCAGTAGCCCATTTCCACAAAATCCACAAGCTTTGAATTTTGAGAGACTCTAGTGTTTTTGTGAACTTGGTAAATTAGATTCACCCTCTCCCTTCCCCCGCCCCCCCTTCCTTCTCTCTTTCCTTCCTTCCACATTGACTTCCTCTAGGTATAAATTGTGCCGTAATTCTTTCAATGTGATTATTACAATGTGATTATTTAGCATTTGGACCAGAGTTTTGAGGGCTTGGTGGCCTTGTATTAGGTTCTTATTGCTGCTGTAACAAATTGCCACAAATTTAGTGACTTAAAACAATATGATTTTATATTTACATTTCTGGAGGTCAGATGTCTGGAATGGGCTGCACCGGGCTAAAACCAAGGTGTCATCAGGGCTGTGTTCCTTTCAGAAACTCTAGGAGAGAACCACTCCCTGCCTGTTCCCACTTCTGGAGACTGCCTATATTCCTTCAATGGAGGCCTCTCCTGTCTTCAAAGCCAGCAATGGCCAAGCAAGTCTTTCTCATACTTATCACTCTTTGTTTCCCTCATCATATCGCCTTCTCTGACTCTTAGACTCTTGCCTCCCTCTTTCACTTATAAGGACCCTTGTGGTTACATTGAGCCCACCCAGATAATCTCCTCTTAATTCAGTCTCGTAGATCCTTAATCTAATCACAGCTTCAAAATCTCTTTTGCCACATGAATCAATATTCACAGATGCTAGGGATTAAGACATGGAAATATTTGGCGGGGTGGGAGTGGGCAGGCCAGTTATTATTCTGCTTACCACAGATGTAATAGGCTCTTAAAAAATAAGGTTCTTTATTCCTTTTTGGTTGAAATGGAGCTGCATCTAACCCAGATTCTGACTCTCCAAATCTTGGCCTAAATGCTTGTCTGAACTTCCCTGCTTTAAGTTCAGCAGAACAGCACCTGATATAATAATTTTGTGGAAGAGTACATTATATTATATCAAAATGAATTCTTTATTTTGTATGTAAGCAAGTAATATACATTTTAGTGAACTGAAAATGAGCTTAACTCTGCAAAATTTCGCCTTATATTTTGACGCTTTTACTACTAGTTTCACATAAATGGATCATTTTAATAATGGCATATGAATGCTATTTTTTGTGCTATAGTATTTTCCAACTTTTGTCCTCATGTTTTTTGTACTTCTTTTTCTTTTTTTTCAGGGAAAGTAAAGGAAAGCTTTACAATATTCCCTTTGAAATAGAAAGTATGGACTGTAATCACTGAAATGATATAATTACTATTATTCTAGTGAAGTGGATTTTAGTTCAGAATGTTTTAATAGATATAATAAAGCATAAATAAGAATCTTTTAGTCTGCCAGTTCCTGTCTGTTCATAAGAATAAAATGTTACTCTTGTCCTTGAGGAGTCCACAGTTTACTAGGAGAAAGAGAGCATGTACAGGAGAATTAGCAACCTGTGGGAGCAAGGCTCATGCTAGAAAATTAAATAACAGTGATTCAAATTGTGTTAGTAGATGACATTCAGACTTTAAATATGCAAGCAAAGGCATTCCTTGGGAACTGGAGGTAAATGTCACTTCCTTAAGTTCATATTTGGATCAAAGAAGGTTGACAATGCTAATACATGTTGAAATAAAATTTCTAATTTGAAAAATCTTTAAATTTGCTTACATATTTCTTCTTGATGTCACATTAAAAGATTTTGTGATATTAATGAGTAGGAAGCAATGTATAGAACATTACAATGGGTATTTAAGAGATTAGAAAATAAGTAAAAGCAATTAAAACATATTTTTTGATTGTTGAAATTTTTGTTTATAAAATACCATTGAGTGTCTATACCCCAGTGGAGTGTGGAGGACATAGGTCTGTGTGGGAAGAAAAAGAGCAAGATGGTTCTTGCTGTTGATGAATGGGGATGACAGGCAGGATCATAACAATTAATTATAGTGCAAAAATAATATAACTAACTAAATCTCAGAGGTCCATACACAATCACCCATAGTTGTTTGGAGATAATTACATTAAGACTTAGTTATTGGGAAAGAGAGAAGAATATGAGACTAAGGATGATTATTGAGTGACTGCCAAGAAATGTCCATTTTAAGAAAAATTCTTCTCCTTTAAACACATATTGCAATCATGAACCCCTTTGATGGAGTTGACTCGGGCAGCTTTAGTAGAGTCCTTCAGTAGAAGATACGATTACATCTGTGACAAGGCCCTGTGGTCATCTTCTCTTGCTTTTGTCTACCCAACAACCTGTGTTGACTTAGATGGTAGCTTTGGGAAGAATCTTATCATTTGATCCACGTAGAGTTCCAGTGTAGACTGTAAAATTAGCCAATAATAAGTCCTGAAAAAAATTTTAAAGAAAATTTAGGTCAACCTTTTCATTTTGGAAATAAGACAATTGTGATGACCTGAAGAGACCACGGAATACTCTCCTGTAGCTGTGAGTCCTGCCAGAGCCCTGTAGTGGCATATGGAAGCAGGTAAAGTGATGGTCCAGCATAACTAGATCTTTGGTTTAGGATGTGAACATCTGAATGACATAAACCCAGCAACATCAAATACCATTCCCTAGGAAGAGAGGTGAGCTAAGTCTTTTGCAGTTTGGGTAATAGATTATTGTTTGAACAAACTAAGTCCAAGATTCTAAAAGTTTTATCCTTAAGACAATTTTTTTTTGGTTACTGTAATTTCCAAGCAAGAAACAATTTTTGCTTTTAAAAATAGCCTTAAAAATAGTCTCAATTGTTTACTAAATTGACCTTTTTAATCTCAGAAACTTATTTCCAAAGCAAGGTCACATATTTGATGCATGTGCCTCAAAGAATTGCAGGCCTTGAAGGACACTAAGGCTGAGAGCAAATAGCTAACAGGAAGAAGGCAGCTGAGGGATACAAAAGTCCTACTTGTGAGAAAGTGATTTTAGCTCAAATTTTCCAGATTAGTTATCTTATTTACCAGATTATTATTCAATTTCCTCCTTGTTTTGACTGGGTCCGCTCTCAGTATAGCATAACTAAAGTAACTGAAAATCTGACCAGTGATTTGTCAGGAGCCAGTCTATAAATTCAATGAATGACAGGAGCCTGGGAATGTACCTATGCCATGCAAGGAGAACTTTAGGTTTTCTCGTAGCTGAGTCCTGTGAACTCTGGTCATATCACATTATCTTTGTTAATATGGAACCACCTTTAGACATCAAACTTTCCTTGGAAATGATTGGATAGTCATAGGTTCTTAATTAACTTGGAACTTTTATGTGTGTGGTGTCAAAAATTTAGTGTGTAATACCATCTATTGTTAAAGGAAAATTTGCATGTTAGAAGCACAAATTGAAACTAATTTAGACATATTGTTTTAAATGTCATAAAGCATTAGTGCAAGAATTTTATATAAATGTTATGTTTTTGCTTTTTAAAAGAGACCTGAGGCAATGTATCTACTTCAGCAACCTTTGGTTTTGTGTACGCCTTTCTTTACTCAACTCCCCCCCCACTTGGCTCTGCATCCTTTCAGCACTTCTGCCTCAAGTGAACTTGTGTTCCTATTGTCAACAGCAATTAGATTGGAGTTTGGGTTTTACAAGATATTCAATTTCTCCTTTTAATTTTTTTTGGTAAAATAAGGATAATATTTACCTTGCATGTTTATTTTAATGATATATGTAAATATATGTCAAGTTTCTACTGCTCAATAAGTGCTCAGGAAACTCACTAGAATGTCTGTTCATCCAGGGAGATGTCTGTGGTTTCTCTTTCTTTCCCTTTAGGGTGGATATTCAAGAAATGTTGCCAAAAAAGTGAGTACTCAGATGCAAACACAAGAGCACATGCTGAAACTTGCTTATAAAATGCAAGCCAGCTGGCAGCTATAGACAAAGTCTTGGGAGGAAAGCCTTCTTCATCTAATTCATAAGTGGGAAATGGAATTACTAGGCTTACTGCCTTTTTTTCCTCCCTTTTTTTTTTTTTTGTTTGTTTGAACTCGACATTGCTGAATAACTGTGACAACATTAAGAAGAGAGTACATGGGCAGAGCAAGGGATGACCTTTCACAATGCAGTGTTATAACCATCTCTGTGGAAGAGCCTAGAGATGATTCTATGCAGGAAACACTGTATGGGTGGTGTGGCTTCCAGCTAGCACAGTTAATAAGCAGCAAAGGGAAACCCACTGCCCGTCTTGGCAGATGTGTGTGTGTATATCTCACATGAATATATTCTATATTATGACTTGTTCTCTCTCTCTGTCTCTCTCCATACAATGATTTTACATCTATAACTGTATATCTCTATACTGTATCTCTCTCTCTGTCTCTATCTATATCTCACCAGCATTTATTTCCACACTCTTTTATACCCTCCCCTGTATCGACGGCTGGAAGCCTGAGAACCTTGTTTCCCAGACACCTTTACTTTTGGCGTTCTGGGTGTAATTTACGTTCTGTCAATGAAATGAGCTCATGCAAGACTTTTAAGGCAGAATAGAGGCTCATTGAACCCATATATTTAAAAAAATTAAAATTCCTTTACAATGTTAATAATAATTTCCCTAATTTATTGGCTTTGTAAGTTTGGAATTGTGAAGAGAAACTTTTTCACCCCTTTAAAGCAAGAAATACCTGTTCAGCATTTACTTCGATGATTGAATCCTTTATTAGTCAGGAAGGTGAATGAATTGTCTTTTCTTTCCCTTTAGCTTACTTTTCATGTGACATTGTTTGAGAGATTGAGTACAGTGTTTTTAAATAGATGACAAGGTGTCACCTTTGAGTGGCACAAATTTAGTAGCAACAGTAGAGTGTTTTATTATGATTTCTGTATAGTATGAAACCCCAAAATTATTCCTCTGTGCCTTCCTGATGAAATCACATTGAGAGGCAACATTAAGACAGTGATTGGGAGGAAAGGCGAGTGTGAGGAGGGGAGTATAATTTTCATCCAAGGAAAAAGCCCTAGACTTGCGAGAAGGTAACTGTGTGTATTACTGAGCAATGTGATGATTCTCCCACATGAATAGTTCATCTCCAAGAAGCATTCAGTGAGGCCAGCTATCAACAAGATCTGGCCTTTGAGAATCACATTCGCTTTAGGAGCAATTCCTGAGATGAAAGGTTTAGATTCTTTCAAGGAAACAAAATTTATGCCACTCAATCTCTGCAGCCTCAAAATATGAAATCATAACTTCCTGGTATGCTGTCTTGAAAACCATCAAATTATCCTAGAGTCTTCCTTTTAGACATAAAAGGAAGACATAGGTAAGACATTGAATGTTAGCAGTTAATTCATCTCCCCGTTTATTCCTAAAATGATTTAAGGCAACTGGCTATAAGATGTAATGGGGAAATACTGCTTCTTGGCCTTACGTAAAATGAGGAATTGCCCAAGATAATCTCTAAGGTGTCGTCCATATCACAGCTTTTATGGGAAAATTTGGGGAATCTGTCCTTCAAAACTGTATTACAAGGGAGCATATTAAGGTGACGTCTTAATAATAAACCTCCTTGTGTGGTGTTAAGGTGTACCTAAATTTATCCTAGAAGCTACCTGGTGGTGGGACTGTTGTGATTCTGAAGCTTATATGTATCCACAGAGTTGTTGTGAACTTAATTTCCTGGAAAATTAGGAGACAAGGATTTGTTCTCTGTTCTTGTTCCTAACTTGGTGAATTTAGCAACTGGTTGTCACCTTTCAGTGGCACAAATTTAGTAACAACAAGAGGCTGTTTTGTTACAATCTCTATATTACATGAATTCTAAAACTAAGTTTGGTGTTTGGGAGGGAAGGAGGTTAAGAGAACAGTTTACTAATGAAACAACATTTAACTTGAGGGAGGGTAATTGTAGTATTACTGAACAATGAGGAGTTTCTTTCCTGACTGAATAGATTTCCTTTAGAAGCAAAGAGTGTCAGTTTTATCTTGGGAAATTTTTATTGCCAAGATTTTATAAGAAATATTTTAAAAAAGAGTTTTAAGCAGCATAATTCACAGTAGCCAAAAGGTGGAAGCAACTCGTGTCCATCAACAGATGAATAGGTGAACAAAATGTGATATGCATAAGTGGAAATTATTTAGCCTTAAAAAAGGAAGGAAATTCTGACACTTGCTACAACATGAATGAACCTTGCAGACATTATGCTAAGTGAAGTAAATCAGTCACAAGAGGACAAATATTGTATGATTTCACTTATATTATGTATTTAGAATATTCCAATTTATAGAGACAGAAAGAAGAATGGTGATTGTCAGGGGCTGGAGGAGTAGGGAATGAGGAATTAGTGTTTAATGGGTACAGAATTTCAGTTTGAGAAGATGAAAAAGTTCTGGAGATAGTTAATGGTGATGGTTGCATAACAGTGTGAATGTACTTAAAGCCAGAACTGGCTTAAGTAGAACACTTAAAAATAGCTAAAATGACAAATTTTGCATTACGTATATTTTATCACAATTAAAAAAACTAAATTTTACTTGAAAAAAGTTCAAGATGACTTCAACTGCGTCTTCATGTTTATCCCTTTTCCTAATTTAATGGGGGGATGAGTTTCATTTCTCCAAAATTCTATGTCTCTGCTGCTTTAAGGCTGAATAATATGTCACCAACAGCTTTTTGCCTCTTTTAAGATGTCTCTCTTGGTAGGTCATGAGCTTTAAGACACATCTTCGTGGCTTTGAATTCAGACAAAATAGAGTTACAGCTCAGTTACATCTTGCATTTGTTTTACAATTACAAATGTGGAAGGTTAATTAAGAAAAATAATGTTATCATCTTGGAAAATTGCCTTTTGGGAGGGTATATGCATAACAATTTACATAAACATGTGCTATTACCGTGTCTTCTTATTATTGAACATATTTAAAAATACATATTTGGGCATCAAGTTAAAGATACTTATAGAATATTTTCTTATTTGCTAAAGTGAGCCCCAGCTGTTGATGATATGCTTCTTGTTCCCTGATGAATATCTGACCAAATCTTACTACTGTTCTTTTACTTTTTGATTATGCTTAAACTAGGCTAATAATGCCCCCAAAAGTTATTTTTCTGTTATAATAACTATCATGAATATCTTTTATGTGTCAAAGTTTCATGCAAATAATGCTAGAGTGAGAATTTTTCCTTTTTTTAAAGTAAAATCACAATAATCTATCAAGTGTTTTAAAATTCAGCTTCTCTTCCAAAAACTTGCGTACGATTTATTTTAGAAGAATTCCTCCCATAGGATAGTGATGAAAGATAGGTGAGAAGACACAAATCCAACCACCTAGACACATTTTTGGCAGCGTATAAAGCACCTTGAATTTTTCACCTTCATTAGTCCCTTTTTATAATGAGTCTGTTATTACTTAAATTTTGACAGAAATTTTCCATAAATGCTTAGTTCTTGTATAAAGAATTTAAAATAAAACAATTATTGCAAAGAATAATCAATATCCTGTAACACTTTACTGAATTTAAAGGTGAAAGAATTTATAACGTGAGTACAAACATACTTGGAAGTTTCAGGAAAGTTATTAGCAGAGAAGTCATGTAAGTCATGAGTGGGAGTAGGGATGGGGATGTGTAAGGCAGAACTTTTACTGTTAAATACATCTTGGGCAGCAGTGGCCCTGACTTCGGACAAGATTCTTTAATTTTTTTTTCCTTCCCAAATATGTTGCAAAATATAGTTTCAAGTGCTCCCAGGAGATGGTTATTTCAGTGAGAGTGAATTTCGTGGTGGAAAGGACTGGAGTTCATCGAGAGTCAGTTGTTTCCTCATGAGTGGTTTGAATTTATTTTGGGTCAGTCTGAATAAATGTCAAGTGCTTTTTCACATGGTAAAAATGAACTCTTCTATGGGCACCTCTTATGAAAGCCAGATATCCTCCTTTATGGGCAATTGTCAAATCCAAGCTCCTCTGAAAACTCAGTGTTTGTTTTCACAACTGCATTGGTGATAATATTGGACCTGACCTCATGCAGGGCTATTTGCAATTTTAACTGGTTCTACTCATTATAAATATTCATATATTTAACTGTGGAAATATTAATGTTTGATTACAGATGGTGCCCCAGACCATGCCAGGAGTATTCCATAATGTTGCATATGCACCACATTGCTACAAAAATTTGAAAATTGCTGAATTCCAAAATACCTCTGGTTCTAAAGTTTTCACAAAGGGATTTGGGTCTATACTACTATAAATATTTGTGTTACTACTCCTAAGTAATGATATTCTTTCATGAAACAAATATTTATTGCATGCACATTATGTGCCAAGCACTTTGCTAGGTGCTGGATATACAGTAGTGAGGAAAGCTTACATAGTCCCTGCTATCTAGCTGGGGAGACAATCACATGTCCAGCTATATAATTATAGATATATCTCTATCTGTCTCTATAAATATCTGTATATTTTATATATTTAAATATATTATATATAAAATTATATATAACGTTGATATATTACATCAATACTTACATATTATATTTAATTACAGATAGATATCATGGATAATCACATGTACAGCTATATAATTACAAATTGTGTTAAATGGTATGAAAGAAAAGAACAGAGTTCAGGAAAAAATGGGGAGGGGTCTAATTTAGGTTGATGAATCAGGGAAATATTTGAATGGCAATCTGAAGAGTTACTAAGAGTAGGCAGAGGAAGGGGATGGGGAAAACATGCCATCTAGAAGAAACAGGTTGTGCAAAGGTACAGGAGTAGGAAAAATCTCGGCAGATGTGAAGGGTGGAAGAAGACCATGCGCTTGGTACATGGCAAGGGATAAGAAACAGATGAGATGAAGCTTTAGAAGTAGTCAGAGGCTAGATTGTTCTGGATGGGCCATGGAAAAGAACATTTTATTCTGCTTGCTGGGTAGTGACATGATCAAATTTGAGTTTTAAGTTTATCATTCTAGGATATAATAGGAATTCTACGAATGAATTGGAGTTGCACAAAATTGAAAGGGAAACAAAAAGATTTCAGATGCAAGATGATGGAGGAAGTAAGTGGAGATAAAGAGAAAGAGATAGAGTCAAAATTTAATTTGGAGAGAAGATGGGCAAGGCTTAGTAATAGATTGGTCATAGCAGCCAAGGGAGAGGCTTGCTATTTTCTGGGTGAATGGAGGTGTCATTTGCCAGGATGAAGACTGGAAGAGGGATGCATTGATTTGGGCTGAGGTGAGCAAGAATTCTGTTTTGGACATGTTAAGTTTGTGATGTCTGTAGGATATCCAAGTGGACATGTCAAATAAATGTTTAGATACACAGATCTGGAGCTGAGATATAAATATGGAGGCTACTAATTTGGGAGTTGTCATATAGATGAATTCAAAGCATATGAACAGATGTGAATGCTTGAAGATAGAGAAGAAGGTTAGAGGCTGAGTCTTGAAGAATTTCAACATTTAAAAGTCAGATAGAAGAAGAAAAGGCAGCAATGGGGAGTGAGAAGGAGTAGCCAGACTGGTAGGAGAGGGTCTTGGTGAGTGTGGTGTCGAAAAAGCCAGGAGAAAAGGGTTTCAAGAAGTGAATGCTCAAGAATGTTGAATTCTGAAAGAAGTAGGGGGAAAGGGTTTGAATGAGCTGCTTGTTTTTGACAACAAGGGGGTTACTAGCAGCCTTGGCAAGAGCAATTTCTGTAAGTGGACTGTGATAGACCAATCAGTGATGGGGTAGAGGGTTCTTTTCTGAAGCTTGGTTGTGAAGGGCAGTAGAGAAACAGAGTTAAATAGAGATAGATGCAGGGACAAAGATATTATTTAAAAGATAGGAGCTATGAGTGCCTGTCTGAATGCTGATGGGAGTAATGAGGAGAGAAGGTGATACTGAAGATGCCTGGGAGAAGGGGGACAAAAAGTTGAGGCTACTACTTATTCTGTATCAAGATACTATGGGTATTGTAGACTTGAATCCATTTTAATCCTCACAACACCACTAGGAATAAGAATCACAGTTGTAACCTTGTGTTACATCCAAATGGCTAGGAAGTCCGACAAGAATGGTCCCAGGCTTACTCATGTCTGTTAGGAATGTCCTTGAAGTACAAAGGAAAGTGCAGATGTTTCTCTACTGCTCACCTTGGTTGCCTTCCAGTCACTGCCAAGTTTGCTCTCAGCAGGGGCTCACAGAGTCCCTTCTGGCTCATTCTCATTTCTGTCTTGCCCTCTGCCTTCTCCTTCAGTCCTGACTTTACGTCACTGTGCTACTTTTACCTACATTGGTAAATTCTCTTTGCGTTGGATTGCCCCATTCTTGGGAAGCACCCATAATACCAACAAAAGCTAATATTCATCACTTTTCAGTACATCTTGGATTTATTCATGTTCTTATCCGTTTAAATAAGTTGCTGCTATTTGCTAGGTACTGTACTATGCAGTGGTGAACAAGCAGCATGGAGCATACATTCTAATGTGTGTATATGTGGGAGGGGGGTGGTGCAAATGGTTGATACATGAACCAATACATTTTTTTAAAAAGATAATTTCAGATAATGATGAATTTTCTGAGTAAAATAAACCAGGGCAACGTACTGGAGAATTACTGAATATTTACATTAGATTGAGCAGTCAGGAACGTTCTCAATATTATGCTAAAAGACCCCTCTCCACTGAGGGTAGGGGTGGAACCAAAGAGAATCTACCTTGACCCATTGGATGGGATAAAATGAGTTGAAGGAGTGAAGGGAAAGGAAACCTGGTCTAGCCACTCTACTCCCGTTTCACAGATAAAGATCCAGAGGTCAGAGTTACCTAGGCTGCTCAGGGCTCTTTGACTCAAAAGTGATAATATTAGGATTCCAGACTCTGTCTAGTTATTCCTCAAATGAAAGTACCAGTTCTAGACCTTCAAAGGTCTCTGGGAAGCCTTGGACAAAGTAATTTATTTAGTTCTGTAAGTGAGGCTGTTACCAAACTAAGTATCTCAGGGCTAATGATGCAAAGGCGCTGTGAATCTTTTGGAGATAATAAGCAACGTCAAATCAAAATTTTCACTGCCACACCATTTTATCATTGTGAAATGTCATTTTTTAAGATAGTAAGTTCTTAAAATTCTGCCAAAAGCCGCTTAGTCTCTCCCTTCTTTTCTAGGAAGGAATGTGCCTAAATTTTCCCAGAAAAATGGGTGTTCCCTTCAGAGAACTAGATTGCTCAACCTTGCTTGGTGGCAGCCAACTCCAGACAATCACAAAAATTAGGTCAGGATATATTTTTTTATATCTTACCAAAAGTACTGTATAGAAATCCAAGACACTGCATGATAGTCTGTGCTGCACTGTGGCAGGAAAGGATCTGGAAGTTGCTATTGCTTGATTGGTGTGACAGTTCCCTCAGATGCTGGCTGGATACCTGGGGTATCCCCTGAGGTACAACTATGGAGCATGGCCTGGAGAAGCATGGGGAAGTGCTTCCTCTGGTCAGTCTTTTAGCTTGTATCTATCTAGGTGACTATAATTGAAACTGTCTATGCAAAACCAGGAAATAGTCTACTTATTTTAAAAGATAGCTAAGGGAATAAAATAATAAAATGGTTAGAAAATAGGATTTATGAGAGAAGTTTAAAGAAGATGGGGAATGATGAAGAGAAGGCTGAAAGTATCAGATCCAAGATTGGTACTTGTTACCATATCCTCCCCATCCCTGGACAGGACCTCAAGGTCCCTTTGAAAATCCTCTGGAGTGCCGCAAGGGATGTCTCAAGCCCTGCTGCCTGCTTCCGTCTGTACTTCCTTCTTCTGGTGTCCGTCCTCCCTTTCTCCCCCATTTCTTCATACCTGGTTTGTTTATCCCTACCCAACCGTTTAGTTAATTGTCCTTATTAAGCTGTATTGTTTTCTAGGTCTCTACCCTTTTAATAAGAACTATTTACCACTCCCATGGAGTGATTCACTGAAGGAAGCCCCATCCTGTTCATTCCTGGCACATAAATGTTTTTTACTAAAGCATTTAGTAAGTAAATGACCTTACTTACTAAATGTTTTAGAATTGGATGTTCACAGTATCTTTCCATGGCTGTCTTACTTTAGTCTGGTGCTTTATGAATGAGTGACAGAGAGAGGGAAAAAACAGCAGATCTCTGTATTCACACCACTTCCCAGCAGTTTGTTCTTCCCATTCCAGCTCAGTCCATGAAGCTCTTTAGAATAACATCAATTTTCTCAGACTAGAGTATTAGTTGGGACTGAAAGCCAACTGCTATAATACAGAACTTTAAAATTTCGAAGTTTAGAATTTAGATTAGAAATCCAAAATAAAAGTTTATTTGTCACTCATGTTACAGCCTTAGCCTGGTTGGCTGGCTCTACTAGGCAGCTTTCCTTCAAATAGTGATGTAGGCTCTAGATCCTTCTCTCCATCCCTAGATTTCTCCATTCAATGAGTACAAGGGTAAAAAAGAGGGAATTTTGTGTGTGAGGCCTGGAAGTCATATACATTACTATTCATATACTACTACTATTCATATACTACTCATTATATTCATATTCCATTGACCAACACCCAAGTCATAAGGCAACATCGAATTGGAAAAGTAGCTATGGCATGTCGCCCACCAGTGGACTTGGGATGAAAGGAAAAAACGTTTGTCGAATTAACTAGTTGCTGTCACAGATGCCATGAGTGAGTCTCTGTTTCAAAGGATTCTAACTAAAATGTTAAGAAAAAATATGACAGCCTTAAAGAGTTTGTACAAAGTCCTCAAAGATTCTTACAGTTGTAAAACTATTACACTTTGATATAACAAGTTATGGAAACAAAATTAGGTATATGAAAGTATACCAAAGCTTAAAATACCCATGGTGGATACACCAGAATTGCAACTCTGCCAATATATTAAATTTTTCTCATGGCAAAATAATTAACAGTATTGTAGGGTACATTGAAGACAATTCAGTCAGACTTTTGCCACTTTTGCAGAATATTTGACTCCTCCTCATTTCTCTCATTTTTCATGTTTTCAAAAGGAGAAAAGCTCCTTTGTTTTATCTGTTTACATGTGTAATCATGAAAGAATGAATGAGCAAATTAAAGAGAAAGAAGGAAGGAAGGGAGAGAGGAAGGCATGAAGGAAGAATCATACTTAATATATAAACACCCTCACACTTATTTTTCATGACAATTTTGGTACTGTTTTGTGAAGCAATTGATCCTATTATTTTTGAAATTTTCCTCCCAGCTGTGAAAAAATAAACAGGCAGAATTTTATTTCAGTGTTTATTTTGGCCTCAGGTTTTTGTTTTTGTTTTTGTCTTTGTTTTTGTTTTTTTTGCTGAGGAAGATTCGCCCTGAGCTAACATCTGTGCCAGTCTTCCTCTATTTTGTATGTGGGTTGCCACAACAGCATGACCACCACTGAGTGGTGTAGGTGCATGCCAGGGAACCAAACCCAGGCCACCGAAGTGGAGTGCACTGAACTTAACCAGTAGGCCACAGGGCTTGCCCCCTGGCATCAGGTTTAATTATTTTCCTTTTCTTTTAGTTATATAAGCTCATCTCTTAGTCTATCAGCATTCACTCCTGGCAGGACTCACTGCTAGAACATAAGTACCACGGGCTTCTGGTAGCATGTGTATTGGGTGAATTTCATCCTTTGCTTACCTTCCACCTTGCCATCTCATTCATCCAGTCAAAATTTATTGAATTACAAATGTGCAGGACAGTCTGGGGCAATTGAATGATGTGTGAGACACAACCTGCTTTTTAGGAGTGTGTGGTAGCTATACTGCAAGATGGATGGACCATCTAGAAGATACAACTAGGAACTATGGGGGTGCACATCTCTCTTCTGGTGATATCAGGAAAGCATCAGAGAGGAATCTCTAGACTCTATTCCATTGCACACTTTAACTGGGACCCCAAATCTCAAACTTGCAGGCACGTTAGGATCTGAACTTTTACTCTTGCATATAACTAACTTATTTTACAACTCACCCTACAAGCGAGGTTCTTTGCCTGCAGTAGAAGCAGATATAGAAAAACCCTTTGGTGCTCAGAACCACTAAGCTTATGAAGCTCTCTTCAGGAATCTTAGGAATCACTAATTCAGGTTTCTTTGTCTCCCACACTAAGTAGAATGACTCCAGTGAATCCAAATGACCAAATATTTAAGGCATGCCTGATTCTACTGCCCCTATGCAACTCTTTCATGGAAGAAAAAGGAAAGGCAAACCCAAGGTCACATAGATTATTAGAGACGAGATTAGAATAAAATATAGTCAGAAGACCCATTACATATAAAATATCTTACATTAGACGAAATGATTTGCTTTTTAAAGTGTTCATAAGAAATATAAGTATTTATTGACAAAAATATAAATAATTATGTTCAATAAATTAATTGTAGCTATGTTTTAGACAGATGGTTGAGAAACTCTCTTGGACTTAATATCACGCTTACTGCCTTTTACTGTCAACAAGTTAGGATTAGTCATCTTACTCTAAAGGAACAAGGGTGTAGTTATTTCCCATTGTCTCAGCTCAAAGCATCCAAAGGCTTTTCCTCAAGGAGCCAGGGTGCTATTCACGGAAGTCCCAACACTGGCTGACGGAGCTCTGCTTCGGGAAATCAAAATGTGTTGGCCCTGTCTTCTGTCTTTATTCATCATATTTATGCCTAGAATCCCTAACAATTCTTTAGTGACTTTAACATTTGCAGAATGTATCTATAGCCCTGTTTTCTTGGGCAATTCAGCAGGAGGAAGCAGAAAAAGTCTCTTGTATGTGATAGATACAGATTTTTCTACTTTAAAATGGCTAAGAGAAAAATTGTAGGCTGGAAATAATGGAAAATATTATATACTAAGAACCTTAAAGTACTTTTTTAGCTTTAAAGTCTAGGATTCTACATAATGCTCAGAATTAATTCTTATTCACTGCTTCCCCACTGCTGGCCCAATTCTCTTTTTGGAAAGATTTTTAAAGAATAGGAGCAGAGTGTTTCAATGTCTGTCACCATTTTATCAGCATTTTCACAAGCATTTTAGCAATCACATGAGTCATTTCTTCCTCACCTCCCACAAATAGCGTGGGTAAATGGAGCCATGGGAATTAAAAAAAAAAAGTAAATAATTCTGACTTTGGAATCTAAAAAGACATCACTTTCATTAAAAATACACACATAGACAGTGAGTAACCTGCCAATACAGCTGCCTGTGAATGTTCCATAAGCTCAATGCCAGAAACTTGTGTTTTGGTGTGTTATCCTTCATCTTTATCTGTTTTGGAGGCAGCGTTAAATCAGAGTGTACTGGGGGACTGACCTCATTACGTTGTATGTGCTGAATCACTGTCCTACAACTGTCGTCGCCTAGGCATGGGGCAGACTTTGCACTGTCCTCCCACTGTCATGGATATGTGCCAGTAAAAAATCTTCTCAGGGTTGCGCGATATTTCTGTTGCTGTTTCCCATTAATTATACATTAATGTGATCAAGAAGATACTTTGTTCTCTGTCTCCCTCCCTCCTTCCCTCCTTCCCTCTCTCTCTCCCTGTTAAACATTCAAATGCTTTTAAAATCCTTCAAAACAGCTTTCATTTTTAAGGCTCTGATCTAACGACTTGCCTTGCTACATCTTCAGTGTTTTGACTGTCCTCTAGTGGCTGTTTTGAATCATATTAAGTTTCAAAAAGAGAATTTATCTTTTTGTTTCTTTAACATGTCTCAAATAAAAACCTGTGTGCTTGGGAGTTTTCCTCTAAGAATGCAATGCTTTCGTGTTTGAGAAGAATAAGAGAATAAGAGAATAATGATGAATTTTAATTTCTATTTTGCCTCATCTTTGCTGCACTTTGAAAACCCCAAACCTCTGAAGTGTTAAGTAAATGAACCCACATCTGTGCAGCCTCCTTCAGTGAAAGCAATAGTTTAAGAATACTTATTCTTTGAAGACCAGACTGCTTTTGTCTGCACTACTCAATTTAAGGGAAAACTACTTTTGGAATCCTATCCAAGCTCTTCGTACTCTGAATGATTTCCACTGTCACTCTAATTGTCAACCAGGACGCTTATTTGTAATCACCCGCTTTCAATAATTTAAATAGGTAGTCGTTCAGCCAACTATTTTTATTCAAAATGCAACAAAAGCTAAAATTGCATGTTGAATTTTATCCAGATGCTGTCTTCTTTTAGGATATGCCAACTGATGCAGAGCTGTTGTTCGCTTTCTTATAACATGTCAGAAGCACATGTTTACTTCGTGAATCTCACTAGCAGTCTAAAACGGAGTCTACAATTTATATATCAGTTCAGTTGCTTACCAGAACCAGCAGGCAGGGCATTTTAAGGTTTAATTCAGTGTGCTGAATCATCAAACGTAACCACACCCAAGTTGTGTTATTCTTCAGAGACTTTAGAGACCAGCTTTTCCTTGTCTATTTGAATTTCAACAGGGATCATTTCTGTGGTTACATTTTTCACCAAGAATAATAAAGACTACTTTGAATAAATTTATCAATATGATTATCACTATTTAATATTTCTGTAAGGGCCCTAAAAGTCTTTTGTCTGAATTTTCTTTTACACTTTTATATACAAAGTGAACCAACTTATCTCAAGAAGAACTGAATCAGACGGAATCCAGATTCCTTAAGAACAAATTTCTGTTGTCTCAAAGTTTCTTTTTTTAGCCCAATAATTATTCTCTTTTGGGCAGGCAAAGGAGCTCACTCTGAAGAGTTCCAAAGCTGCAAAATTGAGAAGCGAGGTCAAAGGTTTTTCTGTTTTGTGAAATTTGTTAGATTTTGCCAAGTCCCTGAATTTGCACTGTAACAGTTTCAGGGAAAGCTTATGTTATCCTTTGTCTGGGTCCTTGTTCAAAAAATGTCTATGGAGTGGGTAATTGCTATTAGTGAATGCAAATAGAAACAGTTGCTTCAATGCAGCTCAACAGCCCTTTTGCCAGTTCCCAGTAGACCCCCCTCCCGTTTTTCATTTTGGCTTTTCCAAGTCTTCATCTCTCTCTTCGTACCCTCCCCCCAAACCACTACACTCACTGTCTGTAGATTACCTTGGCTCTTACTTCACAGAGGAAATAGACTCTACAATAACTCCTTCAAGCTTCCATTCAAATGTATCTATCTCTGCAATCTCAGGAGTGGGGTGGGGATGGAGGGCAAGGAGACTCTTCTGATTTTCCAAGACCAATCCCTCCACCTCACTCCCAATTTTTCAGAGCCTTTGCTCCATCCTTGTCTCTTCTTTCTCAGGTATCTTCAACCTCCCACTGGTCACTGACTCAACTGTCTCAGCATATAAACCTGACACACATCTGTCCCAGAGTATTGATTTAAGGTCCATAAGAGTCCAAGTGATGACCCCCAATTCCCTTCTGGGGAACACAGAGGCCACAAGTGGCTCCTTTGACAGAAGCTGCCGTGTTTTCAGTTACGTGATCCTGCCACGTTGGCCTCAGGGGATTGGATTATGGATAGAGGCTGTAGCCAAAGGCAGCAGATGTAAAGGCTGTAGCCAAAGGCAGCTCAGATGTGAGAGCCAAAACTACATGGTGTCTGCATCCTGTTTGGATTCCTGTTTGCAAGCAATAGAAAATGATTCTGGCTAATTTAACCTCAATAGGATATTCACTGGAAGGAGGTCTGTGGCTCACATATCTACAGGGACCTAGAGAACCTGGCTTAGAAAAGAGGCAGAAACCAAGGTGCTCTGAAGAACTCTGCAGTGGGGAGCATAGCAAAAGTTATACATGAAGAACAGCATGTTCAGCCTGCTGCTTCTACTGCTGCTCCTTTGATGGAGGTGGTCTGCAGCTGTCCCTACACTTGTCTGACTGGCCTAAGCCAAGTGACATGCTTGTTCCACGTTGGGCTGGGCGGGGAGAAAGAACACTGGCTCACTGGCCACTGTATGGGAGATGGGTTCCATCCCTACATCTACACACAGTAAGAGATTCTCTCCAAAAAAGATTGGAGTGTTAAGAGGCGTTGGATGCCGGACAGCCCAAACCAACAAATGGTGACTATAGATGGTTCCCTAACAGAATGAGATGCTTTCCTGGAGAGCAAGAATGCCAGATACAGAGGAGAAGTAGAAACAGAGTAGCAATAGCACAGAGAAGCAAAGATGAGATAGACTCAAACAGCAAGTGGGACATTCAGAAATTGTGTCAAGAAAATGGTAGAATCACAGGAGTAGAAGGAATGGATAGATGCCTACTCTTAGGGAGTGGTGAGACAACTGGTGGCCATAGTGCTGGGTTGCTTGGGATACTGGAGCTGGCTCAATTCTGGAAGAGCATATAGTGTTACCTAATTCATGGGCTTTGGAGTTAGAAAATCTTTGGTGCCCCTGAGATTCAAATCTCAGCTTCACCACTCACCTACTGGCTGACTTTGGACATATTTTTTAACCACCATATCCTCACTTTCCTCTTTTGTAAAAATTGTACTTACATCATTTGGTTGATGTAACAATAAAATAGCAATGCATATAAGTGCTTAGCAGTGTTCTTGGCATATTTTATGTTAGCTGTTATTATTACTATTATTATTTCATGTCTCTCACAATTTTCCAAATGCTACTCTATCCCTTTATCTTTGGAAAAAATTCCAACTCATTGTTTAAGATCCGGCTTAGGTGTTACCTTCTCTGCAAATCCATCCATGAATATTCCCCCTTCCCCAGGTGGAACTAATTCAGGTCCAACACTTATTGAGTGACTACTATATGCAAAGTACAGTATTTTTCTAGGTGTTGGGGATATCAAAGATGTCAAAGATATAGTTTAGTTATTCAATAGCCTGTAATCTAAAGGGAGAAACAGAGAAATAAATACGCAATTTTAATATCTTCCAGTAAATACCATAATAGAACTACAACAGAGTAGTACCTTGCTTTGCATTTTCTTCCGTCTAAATCATGCCTCTATTGCAACAACTATGCCATTATAATTTAGTTGTTTGTACATCTACCTCTCTTGGTAGGCTGTATACTTGTTGTGCTCAAGAATATATCTTTTTCATCTTTTTTATCCTTAGGACATATTAGGCACTCAATGTCTTTCTTGAAAAAGTATGATTCCATTATATTTTCACTGGAAAACTTAATTTTTAATTTTCAGAGATGTCATTCTTAATGTTATTACTATATAAAACTTTTATTCTGAAATTCCACAAGTTACTTCCTTACCAAAAATTAAGGTTCAGTCAGTGCCTAATGTTGTCACCTCTAATCTGGTTGAAATTTGAAGGAAGGGGAGGGAGATGTAACTGTGGAATGCCAGGCTGGAGTTCAAGGGAATCCCACACACGCAAGATGAAGCCCCAGGTTCAGGATGGCTGAGCCATGAGGGGGAAAGTAGGGCTAGGGGAGCAGGCAGAGACAGAGATGGAGCTGGACAGGCAAACGAGGGTTGGTGCATCCGAGGAGAAGGAAGAGCAGGAGAGGACACTCAGAGGCTTCCACCATGTGTGAGGGGGAAGAAAGACCAGGGTGACTGGGGCAGAGCCAGGGAGAGAGCAGAAGCCAGAGAGGTGATGGGGATGAGGCAGAAAGATTCAACTATTTATTTATTTTGGGGGTTCTATGAAACGTTGACAGGAATAACAAATGGTCAGGGAAGATTGAATGAATTATTTAATTGTAACAAAGAGAGATGTATAGGAGGGTGAGAATAGTGGTCCCTGGGTGTGAGGTGAGAGAGTAACTGTCATCATCCCAGCTTCAGGGGATGAGGACCCAAGAAGTAGGGCCCAATCAAGATTGTGGCATCCTTCTCCCAACTAAGCATTATATTATACAACCCCATACCACACTTGTGTGTGACTCCCCTAGTCACCTATGGGATTATTCACCCATAATTTAAAAATTTCATCTTGTCTGCTTTTGACTTGTGCCAATTTTGCCAAAGAGAATTTCCTTTATCTCTTGGTCTTCTTTTATGGCTTGTGACTATGATTTGTGTTGATTAATGGCTAAACACTATTTGAAAATATAATAAAGCATTATGGAGATTCTGGGTAACTAGATTATTTTTTGCTATGTGACTCAAAATTGGCAACTTTACAATTTGTGTTTTATCTCCTTGGCTGATTACCTTGATGAACCAAGCCAAATGGAAATAGAGCCCACTTTACGTGGGGTAGAACATGAGCAAGTGGACTTTGGCCAACCAAAGTTGACAATCCTTCAGGGCCAGAAAGAATCTTGTCCAATTTCTCCATTTTGCAAGTGTAGAAACTGAACTTAAAGAGGCCAAGTGACTTGCCAAGTCCATAGTGTGGGAGCAGACATAGGAGGCCATATTTCCTCTGCTTGGTTGAATCATTATAGAATCATTAATATTTGGTAGAGACAGTAAAAAAATTCTATTTTCTACCACTGGGTAAGTGGAGGAGAGATTTTTAAAAAAATGTAAATCACGTTTTATTTACCTGTTCTTCATGTATAATCTCCATTCCAAGAGGTCTATTTGAGAATCTGTGGGGAATCTGAGAAAGATAGTGAATTGATCAAATTTATACTTCAGGAAGTTATTCCAGCAGGAATATTTCTTAGTTCTGTGAATGAATTTTAAAAAACTATATGTATTTTAGAAAATATTTCTCACTCTGTTTTTTTTAACTCAAGCTCTAGTGTTTTTGGCATGATTTATTTTTTTGACTTGTATAAGAAATACATTACCTTTTAGCTACTATCATATTATTTCCAGATACTGCCATTTGTTTCTGCTTAAATTGACTTAGTTCAGATCATTGAAACTTTTATTTGTGTTTCTTATAATAGTGATGACCTGTTTGCTCTCATTCATGCTCACTTGTCTTTTAGAGCCCAGTATAATGCAGAATAAGACACTGTTACTTTGTGATCACCAGCAGAGGCTCTCTAGGAGCCCATCTCAAAGTTGCAGTGTGATATGCCCTGTGCTCAGATATTCTTAGAGTCACTGCTATAGGGTGAAGCATTGCTGTCTTTCATTGTGATTTCTGAGATCTGGGATATTAGTTCATTTATTAAGAGAGAGAGAGAGTGTGTGTGTGTGTGTGTGTGTGTGTGTGTGTAATGCTGTGGGGAAATAAATATAGTATAAAACATGGTTGCTAATGTAAAGTGATCTTCTAAATGGGGAAAATAACCATAAATACATTGAAAAGTTCAATAAAAATAAAATATTTTACCAAGATGAGGCCTCCAAAAATAGAGTATATTTTGATTAACTTTTCAAGTAATCACTTCTAATTTTTGAACATGGTCCACATGCCTTACTTTTAATTCCCATATGAGAGGTGTCATATCCGTTTTGCTTATGAGAAAAAACAAAGTTCAGAGAGGTTAACTTGCCCAGAGTCAAATAGAAAGTGAAGGAAGTGCACAAATTCAAACCTGAGTCAGTCTGTAGCCACAGTCCTTGCCATTTCTTATAAAGCTGGTATTGTGGACGTTTATCCATTTTTTTTTGTCCATCTTAGCATCAGAACCTGCTTTCTATGTTTAGGGAATGTTTTCCTTTGTGATGCCTTGAAAAGTACTCACCTTTCCAGGCTCCTTGCAGTTAGCGCATGGGTCTAGGCTCTGCTCTTCAGACTGTGAATCGGTAACTAGTGATACCAAGAAGTGGGCACCACCTAGAATATATTTGGAAAACATGAGGAGTTGAGGACAGCAACCACCACCACATTGGATTCCAAAAGGGTGCAGGGGCAGCAACTCCTGCAGCAGCATCCAGGATCTGGTCCCCAAGGCTGCCTGAATGTGCTGCGGTGTCTGTGCCCAGTAGGATCTTCCAAATGTCTTTACTTGACAAGTCCTGTGGTTTGGTTCTGGGAATTGTTTTTGGCTGTAAAATTCCTAAATTTGTTTCTCCAACCCTCCCAGAGAGTATGTGAGCTATCCAACATTCTTAAAATAATTTCCATTTCTGCTTTAATTAGCCAGAGTCAGTTTCTTTTATTTGCATCCAAAAGCCCTCACTGTTACTGAAAGTTGTACCAGGAGAGGTTGTAAGCAATAGACGTTCAGGAAAATAGGAAGGAAACTAAAATTTATTACCTGTCCTAGGAGGGGCTAAGGGGAAGTGGAAATCAAGTTAATATTAACAAAATGGACCTAAACAGCCATTGAAATTGGTGAAAAAACAGCTAATCAAATTATTACCTCTTGTTCCCTTGAGTGACAGACTCATTGAAGGCTGGGTTTGTGAGACGAAGTGATTGCTGCAAGAGGACAGTTGAAGGGTACGAGGAATTCCAGGACTGTGGGGTATAGCAATCAGCAGTTTAATAGCAGAAAATGACAAACTCCAAGTCCTTAACTCTCAGCTCAAGGCAGCAACTGAAAACCAGTCACCTTCTAAGATAGTGCTAAAAACATGTGTAATCTCTTTCAGCTACAGAGCTGAGACAATTGGAATCTACACTCAAAGATTTAGCCTTCAGGTTGCTTATATCAATTTATAACCTTCCCTAGTCTCTTATGTGGAAATTCCAACTTTGACTAACAAGGATGCTAAGTAGAGGTCTCAACATAGAATAGAGATGTGTGAGTGGAATTTGGTTGCTCAGTGTTCAGACCATCAAACACCACTGTGCCTGCCCCAATGCTCTGCGCCCAGCTTAAGCATACCCCAGGACCTATTACAAAGTCAACCTGAAAGAATTACAAGATTTTATTAACTTACGTTTGCAAAACTCTGGCTGATACATGTGGGAATGAATTCTAAAGACTGTTGACCAAGAGTGGAGGAATGCAATTTAGAAAAAGCAGAATGTGTCGATATATGTACATGCACCAATATATGTACATGCACCTTATATGCAATGCTATATTCAACTGGGGGTCATTTTAGTTACTTTTGGTGGTCTACTGATGAAACTTAGACTCAACAGTGGCCTGGACATTTCTCATATAATATGGAGGAAGAAATTAAAAGACTTAGAGGTATAGGGAGGTAAGAATGAGTTTCTTGTGTGCAATCCATTCCCTTAACTCCTGACTGTGGCCACAAGTCCTCCTTACTGAGCCACACATTGATTCATTGGTGAAGAGAGTCCCAGCCTTTTAGAAGGTCCCTATAGAGGGTGTTCTTTGTGAACCTAGAATGCAGTGAGAGGAGGCACAGTTAAAATGAGCTCTCTGATTTCACTGGGATACCAGAATTCCAGAGTGGCAGAGCACTGGAGGCAATCAGGGTTTGGGTGGGTTTAGGGGGAAAGAAAGAGTGAGTCAGTGTGGTAATCAAAATGGTTCCATCCCCAGAGATCTTAGGTGTTTGCTAATCACTCATGGCTATTGTGGGCTATTCTAGAAACAAACTATATGTATAACCCATCAAGAGAACATTTGATTTGTAAAACAATGCCAACACCAACAATAACCCAGAAAAATCTAGGTGTGGCAATCAGAGGCCCAACTTGAATTAACACATAAGAAAGGCTTGACCTTTTGCTCAATTTCCAAACTTAAATTTCAGATGCTAAAAGGAAGACCAGGTACTCTTGAAAAAGAATTCTGTGATAACATCACAAGTGTGGGTTTCTCCTAGCCTTCTAGAAGGGACCTTCAGCTATTGGGACCACTGTGCACTGGGAAAGGGAAATAAATGCCCAGACCTTTCAGATGTAGTACAAGAGTTACTCTGAGCTAACACTGGTTCCTGGCATCCAGAAGACCACTGTGACCTCTCAGTAGGAGTGAAGGCCTAAGGGGGCCAGGTAACAGATGGTGCTTTGAGCTGAATCTTCCTCAGTGAAACTTGGACTCATCTCTGTTTCTTTACTGTTTTCCTGATTTCATTATTGGAATGAAAACCCTTAGCAACCACAAAATTCCCTTGTTGATTTCCTGACACATGGGTTATTATGATAAGAAGAGCTGAGTGGAAGCCGCTAGAACTCTTCCTAACGTTTTTCAAACAATAATGCTATTCATGCATTATTTCATTCAACAATTCTTGTTGATGCTTACTATGTGTCAGACACTATGCAATGGTAATTTATTAGTGAACAAAACAAATCAAATTATGCCTTAGTGGAGCAAGAATCCTAGAGGAAGAAGACAAATGAGTAAGTGAAGTGTATGGTATGTCAGGTAGTGATTAGTGCCCTGGAAAAAATAAATCAGGGATGGGGTGGGAGTGGAGGTGGAGGCAGAGGGATTGCTTCATTTCTCACACAACCAATTGGGATTAGAATCGAGGAGATGGGGGCTGATGTGGGAGATCCTGGACCTCTCGTGGTGACCAATGTAAACGTAGATTGTGGGAATAATGAAATAATACATAGCACTGATTGCAAAAAATAATGAACAAAAAGCCAATTACACCTGGTGGAAGGGATCAAAGTCACAAACAAGGACTTAAAAGATGCAGAGGTGACGATTCCCTATCTGTTCTCCATTTAACTCGCCTGTGTGGCAGATGCAGGAGGCAATGGGTGCTGGGGAAAGAAGGATTCGTATTTCTTTATTAGGATTTTAGCTAAACATGCAACATAGAGAATCCGGTTCATTTCGGGTGGTCAGTAAATACCATGTTTTATCTTTGAGTCCTCATCCTAACTGATAGTGTGAACCTTTGCACTGATAATTCTGGTATTAATTTTAAAGCATTTGGCAGCTCAGCAGGTCTCCATGGGGTGGCGCTAGAGAGTCGAGTGCTATACAGTATTTAAATAGTATGTGCTGTAAACTTGTTTATTGTTACATTGTCTATTTCATGAATGGCTTCCCTTTCTACTCAGTTTTATCATCACTAATCAGTGGGGTAGTCTGCTGGGTGTTGGTGTCTAAACTGAAATTAAAATCTGTTTGTTCAGGATGGTTTCACGGAAGCTTAGTACAGCAAGAGAAGAGTGATTTAGGCAAGGGTTTATCTTTCAGCACATTTGTTTTCAGAACGCACCCAGTTTGATTATATAGAGTGTGTTAGCTTTTGTCCTTGAGTTGGGTAACTCTAGATTTGATCCCAAGTGTTAAAATGCAAAGAGAAGATATCCTCCTGTTTAATGTGTTTGTTAACAACATGAAGAAAAATGACGTCAGTTCACTTTTCTGCAAAATATGGCTGGGTTGATCCGAATCACCTACATTAATTTACTTTTATTTTGTTACAGAAAGTTTTTCTTCTGTTATAAGATGAACATATTTATTACAGAAAATCTGAAAAATTCAGAGACGTGCAAAGGAAATGTATTAATTTTCTATTGATGCATGACAAATTACCACAGGCTTAGTAGCTTCAAGCAACATACATTTATTATCTCACAGTTCCTGTGAGTCAGGAGTCTGGGCACAGCTAAGCTGGGTTCCCTGCTCAGAGGCTGCATGCATGGTTTTGGTCAGGGCTGTCGTCTCATCTGAGGCTCGGGGTGCATTTCCAAGCTCAAGTGGTTGTTGGCAGAATTCATTTCCTGCAGCTATAGATCTCATGGTGGCTTGCTTCTTCAAGTATATATGTTCTGACAAAAGGGAAAAGAGCTGCTTTATCCTGAAGTTTTTCTGTACAGGTCCCTGAGAGGCCCAAAGAAGATTCTCAATGGTATTTTATATGGCGGTTGCTCTCTGGGTATGTATTTATGAATTACTTTCTTTCCTTTTTATATTACTAGTGTTTTTAGTTCATATTTTTAGCATCACGTTTCCTTGGATTCAGTCTATTTAGCATTTCCAGGTTGGATAGAACTGGGATGTTATTTGGGCTTTATCTGCAAATATTGCATGATCAGCTCTTTATTTCAGGGCAAAACCTAATCTGCTTAAATAACTAAAAATTCATATTTTAACTGATCTTTTTTTATTGAGGTATAATTGACATATAACATTATATTAGTTTCAGGTGTACAACATAGTGATTCAATATTTGAATATATTGCAAACTGATGAGCACAATAAGTGGATCTCTTAATTGATCTATTTTGTGCTCATGAAAAGTTCATGACACAATGTGAATAGATAGTCTGGTGGGGATGCAGAAAGCAAGGAGATAGGAGCAAAGAATTTTTTGGTTTCATAAGATGTGAGTCTAGGCAATTCATTACAAGAATTTGTATGAGATTTTTAAATTCTATTGATATGATCTCATGTTTGAGTGTGGAGATAACACTAACATTTATTTATTCAGTCCTCATGTATTTATTGAGTGCCTAGAATGTGTCAGCACACAGGACAGTGAGAAAGACACCAGGTGTGGCTGGAAGACACCAAGCAAGGAGGCATTTAACTTAAGGATACTTGATTATTTGATTAAACATAATAAAATAAGAATTTAGTGATGGTTTTATGAACATAAAATTTTATGTTTGTTTTAAGTGCTTTTGCTAAAGCATCAGCCAGAAATATGTCAGATTTTTATGAGACCAGAGAAATTCATTACTCTGGTCTGGGCTCTTATACAGTTGTACAATACCTAACTTCATTTAAATTTTCTGCTTTATCTTTTTCTTTCCTCTACATTCCAAAACCACACACACACGTGTGTGCACACAGATTTTATTATCCAACCCTCCCCATGCATTTTCCTCCTCTCTATTGAGGTAAAAGTATTCTATTCACCCTAGTTCGAGCTGTATATTAAACAAACATTTCCCTACCTTCCTTTGTATCCCTGCTTATGCCTTATGTCTATTCAGGAAGTTTTCATGATATATTATCAACAGTTTTGAGTTTATTCAGCTTACTTTAACTTCAGTTGACATGATATTCTCATTGTATTCTTGAAATTATAAATATTTCTTTTATATTCATATTTTTCTACCTTCTCTTCTGTACTGAATCATAAATCTTTAAGAGGTCCGATCTTTACCTCAGACAAGAAATACACAGTGATATAACCTTTCATACCTTCGGGTAGTATATTACAAAGTACCAAAATGAGCTGTATTATTTTATTTAGGGGTCTCTCATTTACAAGGAACAGACTCACTAAGCTGTCCTGTGTGAGCACATAATCAGGGATTTCATGGGAATCTGAGAAGAGGAGCTAAAGTGTAGCTGAGAACTGGTGTGTCTTGTGTGTTGCTCTCTCTCTGCCTGTTTCTCTCTGAGTCTTTCTCTCTTGCAACTTTCTGCTTCTCTTTGCATGTATGTTGTCATTTATTATCTTCTCTGTGTCTGTACACTAAGCTGCCTTTATGTGAAATCAAGTTCGGCAGCAAAGCCACATGGCCTGGGTTTCAGTCTTGCTCTCCCTCTTCCTAGCTGTGGGAAAAGTTTCTTCGATCCTTTGTGTCTCAATATCCTCATCAGTAATGTGGTGGGGAGAGTCATTAATAAGAGTCATTACTTCACAGGGTAAATAAATTAAGAAAGTGAAACACCATAGTAACTACCATATAAATGGTGGCTTTTATTATTTGATTTTCGTTTCCTTATAACTTCACTTGCCTATGGATCAAGATGGTTGTCCTGATACTTTCTACAAACACCTCTGACCCTGCTGCTACCTCAGTCCCACATTCTCAAGAGAAGAATCTCTTTGGCTCAGTTCTTCTTTTTGAGCTAGGCCACATTGGTATCGGTTCTCAGCAGACCAATGGATTGGCTGCCTCATAGGCAAGTGCTTTGCTCTAGTCCAATCCCATGGATAGGGGTAGGAGGTGGAATCCTATGTGCACAATATGGCTGCTGTCTCTCACCAGGTAGAGAGCTGGGTATAACGGCCTCCTGGTAGAGGGCTCAGGTATAAGTCAGTCAGTTCCCAGTTTCCAGCAGAAGAAAGGGTAGGCAACAGACACCATAAAACATGCATTGGCCAAAGATGTAAGTGAATATGTTTATAGAAACATTGATTGGATTTTTAACAAATTTTTATAAATTGAATCATGATTTTCATTGATTTTATGACCTCCAAGATATAATTCATGAACTTCTTCTTACTGTTACTAACATGGACCCTTTAAATCTGGTAAAGACATGACACCACAGTGTTATGAAAAGAGCACAAAATTTGGAGTCAGGTGATCTGGATGAGTTCTGGGTTCCTGCCCTCAATTAATCCTGGGCAATGCATGATATCTCTCAGAGCCTCACTTTCTTCTGCAGTCAGGGACCAAAAAATTCATCTCACAAAATGCCAAATATCACATCATTATAAATATACTACTTCACAAGGAGTAGCTTCACTAGGTAGTGTCTTCACTGAGAAATTCAGCATTACAACTCAGAAATATAGAGGATGTCATGATCACAATAGATAAAAAGTCTTTTTAATGTCTGTATTTGCCAGATTCAAAAGGCTACCAGCACAGAGAAAAAACACATCAATGGTAGAGTGAAGATAACAATGAAGTATAAGTGATGTTGAAGAACAGCAGCTCAGTACTAAGCTGGAAATAAAAAACTCCAGCAGTTTCCTTAGATCGAGGACTTGAGCCTCATAAAAGAGAAAAGGAAACAATTTTGAAAATGGGAATATGTTGGGCTCAGATATAACAGGGCTCACTCTTACTAATTTCATTTTAAAAAATTGCAAAGTTAACTTACTTCCTAATGTTCATATTGCATTTTAGTAGCTCAAGCATGGTTACACATAGGATTCTGATGAAAGGCCCGTTTGTACTAACTGGTTGAGTGTCTAAAGAGTGAGATTTGAGGGGTCCATAAAGCCCCCTTCCCAAAATACTCTTCCAATAGACTGCTCAGATCTGTGTTACTGATTCTCCTTAAGAGGACACATTTTAGCTAGGCTAAGAAGTTGTGCTTTGTGGAAGATGTTATTACCTGATAGATAATGCCAATCGTATTTATTTCACAAATATTCCTGAGGGAATGAGATATATTTCTAGAACAGATTTACTTTGAGCCAGACTGGCTGCATTTGGATGCCAGCTCCACAATTTACTACCTGTGTAACTCATATTCATCTTTTAAATGGGGATAATAAGGGTACCTCATAGTCATGTACTTCATAGGGTTGAATGAGCTAATATATATAAAAACCGTATAAGTATCAACTCCTCTTATGTTAACGAGATGAGAGGAAAAGTCTAGAGGATGGAATCATATCTTAGTGAGGTGTGTGTGTGTAGGGGGCAGCAAAGGTGCATCATAAGAACAATAGGGCTGAAAACAGTAGGAGTGCTAGAAAATAATATGAAGAGCTCACCCAGAAGGGTAGTGGGTGTAAATTATCGATTTTCTTTTTTTCACTGTTTTGCAGAGAGTCATTCAGCCACTGATTAAAGCACCTTTACCACTGTGGCTGCCAGAGAAAGATTAGTGTAAGCCTTCTCTCTCATCTTACGGTCCACTAACCCTGTTATGTGTCAGTGGGAGAGTTTTCTTGTTCCCTAGTCAGTTATATTTTTTCCCTTCGGTTCCATTAATTTAAAAACACTTTTTGTACTATGCAATAGTAGTATAAAAGCTGTTCAGGGGCCAGCCTGGTGGCACAGTGGTTAAGTTCGTACATTGTGCTTCAGTGGCCGGAGGTTTGCCAGTTTAGATCCCGGGTGCAGACCCATGCACCACTTATCAAGCCATGCTGTGGCAGGCGCCCCACATATAAAATAGAGGAAGATGGGCATGGATGTTGGCTCAGGGCCAATCTTCTTCAGCAAAAAGAGGAGGATTGGTGGCAGATGTTAGTTCAGGGCTAATCTTTCTCAAAAAAAAAAAGGAAAAGTTGTTCAATGTCTATCTTATGTCTGTGTAAGAAAATTTGGTGACTGTGAAAATTTCTCAGAGAAATAGTGCTAGAAGTAAAGATGCTTTGTTCTGGGAATGTTAACATTACTGCTCAACTTGTATGTTGACTTAAGTGGAATGTTAAATGTCTGAAACTGATGACCTGAGAACTGATTTCCCACAGACTTATCCTCATTTCTACTGCTTTGTACATTGATAACCACTGTGACCACTTAGCAAAAGTACTTTTTTCTTGATGTTACTTTTGCAAAGATGATGGCACAGTGAATTACTTAGAATTGAGTTTGGTTGTAACAATCAATAAAACTCAAATGACAGCACTTCAATCAAGAAAGTTCATTTCTTTCTCCCGTTAATTCCTGGATGTAGGCATTCCATGGCTCTAATAGCAGAGAACTCTGCTTCCTGTAGTGCTCAAGGACCTAGTTTTCTATCTTGTTGCTCTTCCACCCACAGTCTCCATTTCTCAGTTCAAGCCAGTATGTCCCCATCCAGACATTGGGAATCAAGAAAGGGAGAAGGGCATGTTCCTACCATTTAAGGACACCTCCTGATGCTTCACAAAACACTCTGCTGATATCCCGCTGGCCAGAACTTACTCTCAGGGCTATGCCCATCTGTAAGGCTGAGAGCTCTACTCTTTATTCTATACAGCCATGTGCCCTGGAAGAAGGGAGACCAGCTTTCTTGGGACAATGGCAGCCTTTGCCATGCTGGGTCTAGAGTAACTATGAGTCACCCTGTAAAAGAAGATACAATGAAAAACGCACTTAAACGTTTATCCAAGTATTTCAGAGCCATCTCCAATTGTTCAGTTTTTAAAAATGTACTATTTAATTAATTATCACAAAAGAAGCTCATTTATTTCAATCAGTGAGTTAGAAGTTCAAAACAAGATGATGTGATTTTAGTGATCTGCTTGGCTTCCTAAAGCCACATTTGATAAATTCCCATAGTGGATTCTTCACAGGGTTAGGTGCATGAGTGAGTGGAGGGTTAATTCCATTCTGAGCTGGAAGATATTTGGGGAAGTCTAGGTCTGTGGTTTGGAGGCTCAGTATCAAGTCACAAGCTGTGGATTTCCTTCTCAGATGCCTTACGTGATTCTAAACATTGACTGCTTTTTTTTAAGCAAATCCTTGCCTTGAACTTCATTCAATGACTCCTATAGGACCAACGTTCTCACCATTCCTCTGGGGGACATGTTTCCTAAGCCTTTCTCCAAGGTCCTGTCAGCATCTGTCCCTGATGTCAACCACATACAGCTTCATGTTAACTGGAGTCTCTGATACTGTGTCCCTGGTGCTGAGAAACCCATTTGCTACCTGCTGCTGAACCATTATGCCACTCTGGGCTTCTGGGCACTGTCTGGAGCTTTCTGGACTGCTTGTCCCACTGGTGTGTCTTTATCCTCTGGGTTTCTGCTTCTCTATTCCAGCGCGTTCCAGAAATCCTATGTCTTCATCTGCCTAACAATCCAGATGAAAAGCGAGAGGTTCCATGACTCGTTCTAAGTCGTAATTGCATGGCGTAAAACAAAGAAACACAACCTATGTACTTATATACTTGTCATTGTAGAGACACAGTCCAAGGTGGAATAGTTGGCATTGGGAGAACACTCCTTATGGTAGCTTCAGCTACCAATTAAATTTGGAGCTGTAGATGCACAGTGTAAAAGGATTCCCCACAGGAACAAACATGCATACTGTCAGAATTCATCATCATGTAAATTAAAATCAGGTACACTTGAGATTATTGGTGATCCAGTCCAGGATGGGAAGCATCACTTCCTGCAGCAAGCCAAAAATGCCTTCTTGGCTTGAAAATTGCTTATAGAAAGAATCCTTAAACTTGCTCTTTACAAATATTCAAAAGAAAATGTACTCCTTTCTTTCAGAAAAGAAACTATCAGAGCATAGTGGGTAGGAGCTTGGGCTTTGGGTTCAGGCAGATTGCAGGGAATCCTGACTCACTTATCAACTAAGTTACTTTGGGAGAGCTGCATAATCTCCTTAAACCTCTGTTTCCTGATGTAATTTATGTACAGCACTGTATAAGTTTAAGGTATATGCACAATGATTTGACTGACATATGTCATGAAATGATTACCATAATAAGTTTAGTTAACATCCAACATCTCGTATAGATACAAGGAAAGGAAAAAGAAAAAATATTTTTTTCGTTGTGATGAGAACTCAGGATCTTTTCTCTTAACAACTTTCACGTATACCATACAGCAGTGTTAACTATAGTCATCACGTTGTACATGACATCCCCGCTACTTACTTGTCTTATAACTGGATGTTTGTACTTTTCGACCACCTTCCTCCAATTCCCTCATCCTCCTACCCCTCTGGTAACCACAAATCTGTTCTCTTGGAAAAATCATAACTCTTAGCATGTTCTGCCGTTATACTATGTTAAACTCCATTACTGTGGTGTTTATATTCTAGTTTTATGAGTGGTGAGAAATTAAGGGAATATGCCAGGTTCAATAAGGAAACCAAAAGGGAGGTGTTCTGGAATTTTTGCATAATTATTACTCCACCTAAATCCCAGTTCTAATCTCCAAAATCACACTTTAAGCCTGTTGTGATTGCTTTGATTTCTGGTACAACTGGCTATTACTATACCTGTTTCAAGCTGGTGAAACCTGAAAATGTCTTGCTTCATATGACAAAGCAGAGACATGCAGTTCTCACCTGGTATTTCAAACAGGTATCAGGTTAAGCTTTGCCATGCACAGAGCAGTTCATGGATCAGTAAATTGGCAACATCCGGGAGTCTGTTGGAAATGCAGAATCTTGGGCCCCACCTCAAACCGGCTGAATCAGAATCTGTTTTATGACAAGATCCCCAGAGAGCCATTGAGGGGAAGAATATCTGACATCATGTATTACGTTTACATTTTAGAAATAGTTATGCCAGAGTGATAGTCCTCACTATCTGTTTCAACTAATTTGTTAAAAACTGTACGTTCCCTAATTCTGTCTTCTCTTCCATTCATTAGTCATGACCTTTAGTCTTGGCTTTAGTGAGAAAGTAAGATCACTGTTTAAATTACTGTACCCCATATTTTGCTCCTTATCTTGGCTTGAGCTGGTGTAGTGATAAAACCCACAAACTTTGGGTTGACAGACAGAGATTAAGTTCCATCTCTGCCATTTACCACTGTGAAAACCAGAGTAAATCAGTTTTCTCATCTATAAGATGGGCTAATATTAATGATTCTTTTCCCGTTTAAACTTTCAATGACTCCCACAGATTTTAGGGTCAGATACAAGGCTCTGTGTGGTCAGTCCGTTTCCTAGGGAACCCTGAGTGGCTAGCTGAAACTAGCCTGTTAGCCAGAATATTTAGAATTTATGCAGTTTAAACTCTCCTGTTTATTTCTGTTTTCAAGATGAGTACAAATTTTCCATTCCCTGAACCCTACTTAGATTCGTTCAGCCAAGACTGAGTGCCCTCCATGTACTCAGCGCTGTCCAAGGGATAAGGACACAACACTGAACAAGGCAAAGAAAGCTGCTGCCCTCATGGAGCTTACATTCCAGTAATCACTGTACGCTCTGTAAATGTGTTTGCAATATTTTATTACAACATTGTTTCCCTTTCTGTTTTAGACAAATTCTACAGAACATGGCTTGCTGCATTTCTGTAACTTTTATTTGAGCATCACAAACAAAAATATGAAGGTGAAAAGACAAAAAAGTGTTGCCATTATTATTTTAATTCTAATAACTCATAAGATTTATGAGAGTTATTAAGTTTTCAAACTAAGGAATCAATGAAACACAAGTGCAATGTTACTTTTTCAGAGTCATTCTATTACTATATGGAAAAATTTAGAGGCCCCAGACACCATTTCACTTGTAAACTGCCAGATTTTAGGGACCCAGAAAAGACTAAGGACTAAATTTGTACTCATTCAGCCCTGCAAATAAATCCCAAATGTACACCAGCACTCAAAATATGGATATTTTGTTTTCACAAAGACAATTCAAATAAATAAAGTTGGCACTTATCACTTTGTTTTTCTATTCTAATAATGACTGCCTCTTAAAAAACTATAACACTCAAACACGTACACACACATTACACATACACATTTTAAAATGAGGTATTACCTCCCCAAATACTTTGAGTAAATTTACTGGGACCTAGTAGGGTTTTTTTCCCTCTAAGTAAGAATAATCCCTAGGTTTTGTTTGGTTGGATGAGGCCAGTTACAAGTTAAATTTCAAATGTTATCATTATCATCTCAATATAAAACTAATTCTAAAATTATTTTATATGCAAAACATGATTAAGAATAATCACTGGGGTATCACTTAGAAGATGAAACTTCCTTCACCTGAAATGGACGGTAGACAGGAGGGTTAAAGACTGAGAACTCCCAAAAAGGCTTAGTGACACTTGTTATCGTCAACAACGAAATCCCAGAGATATTTTCTTTATGGGAAGATGGCGATGAAGTGTGTACACTAAATTGTAATACTTCTTTTTCTTCTATTTCTGAAAGCCATGACCTTCCTATTGGTATATTTAAAAAGGAAGCTGAAGTCAAAAATGGGCTGTTGCCTCCTTTTCTTAATAACAGTGAAAAATGTGCTCCTACATTTAATTGGGAAAGTAATTTCCTAAAGAGAATTTGAGTAAGCCTTGAATAATAGGCTTATGTAACCCAAACCCTTCTCATACCTGATTTACTGCCTCACTATTTTTTTCTGCCTTCATTGGAGACAAATGTTCCGTGTACAGATTTGTTCCTCAAAAGTGGGATTGAAATATTGTGGAATAAAATCCAAACTGGTATATTTTGAAACCAGGCTACCATTTAAAAGCATTTTTCCCCCTAAGGTAACAGAAGAATGCATTCATAAAATGAAAAAAAAACAGTGTTCTTTTAACAGCTTACTACTTTAGACTTCATCATTTTTCTTACTTTGTTTCCCTCTAGTACCCCAAACTGAAAAGTCCATGGGTATTTTATGTGGAGACATGTCCAACTCAAGTTCATTAGAAAGGAATTGGGAAGATTCATTCTTACGGTCCCTTTTAGAATCTGGGCACTATTGCCCCTTTTAGGACGATGTGTGGGCCAGAGTCCTGAATCCCCTCTCCCTCTCTAACCCACCAGCACCGCTGAACACTGCTTTTCCTGGTAACACTCAGATTTCCAGGGACCAAGCACGTGATCATATTTGCTTCCATATCTTCTACCTGTTCCTGGTATTTTGTCTGAATGTAGTAATGCTATAAATTATAATGATATGCAGGTATTAGGCTCAAGTTGGAAGAATTTTAGCCTAAAAATTCTTATAGGCTTAATACAAACACAATCAAATATTCACTGTATTATAACACATAGTAATTTTTTTAAAGGGGGAATTAGAGTAATATTTGAATTTCAGATGTCAGGCACTCCATTTTTGACCCAGGGATACCATCCTTGTCATATTTCTGGTCATCCCTGAGCATCTGAGGCAATAGATGTCTGTCTTTCCCCCAGTCTTAAAATAGAGAACAATGATCCTGGCGTGCTACCATAGTAAGAGTTATTCCTTTGGGGCAGAATTACTACCTTGTTGATATTCTAAATGAGGAAGAATATGCTTGGCAGTAGCTCTGGGCTGGTGCTCTGGAACTGTGATTCAGAGCCATTTAAAATCATTTTGACAGAAGGCAGGGTGCATATGGCCAAATGATATTTTTATAGCTTTTCTCGGATTTGATGATCTCACAACTGAGATTGGACAACTTCCCACAATAACAGGTCTATTAATCATAAAATCTAGGTGTGACAACCAGTCAGGGACGCTTTTGTCCTCTTCTCAAAGAAGGTGCCAGAAAGGCCAGCAGGGAAACACATAGATGCACTGGGAACTCGTCAAACCCTGACCTTTTGTGTTCTCAAATACATGGCCAGCCATTTCAACTTCACACTCTTGCCTGTTCTCCATCAGATGATAATCAGATGGCACAATAAAACAGCTTCACTCGGATTTCAGCCAATCAGTTCCCTACTATGTTTTTAAAGCTCAAGACAGAACAATTGTGCTGCTGACATCTTGGGTGTTTAGAATTAGAACAGGGAAGGTTGAGATGAAGTAAATCTGGATGAGAAGTTTTCTTTGGCATTAAAGACACTTGGCAATAATCTTCAAAGGAGTTTGTGTGTTTATCTATTTTGGCATGGCTTTTGTTTTACTCATTCTGGAGCCCCACCTTTAATTTTGGGTAATATTTTTGCCAACATCCCTGGCAACCGTGCTGAGGCTACTCACAGTGCCACTATCTGGTCAGTTTAGGGGAAAAAAATCAGGTAATTTGAATTTTTGGCATCAATTAGAAAAATAATAATCCAGATCATTACTTTGAAGTTCAGAATGTTGGTTGTTATGTTGAGACAACCATAAAGCAATCCAAACACTCCAAAATTTTGGTTACTCATTTATATAGAACTCAGTGAAGTGGGACTTTAAAAATAAAATATCAATGAACATTTTCTTTAACTTAAAAAAAATGTGTTTCAGTTCACTTACCCCTTACCACCAGCTTCACCTTTAAGAGAAATAATGAGTACTAAAGGCAATAGTTTAGGGTATTCGGCTATCACGTGACTGTAGACCCAAGATTTAGGATAGAAGTATTTGAGAAGAGTTAATTTTTCACATAAAAATATAGTGGTCAAGTGTGTGGGTTTTGAAAGTACACAACCTTGAGGCTGAAAACATGCTCCACCTCTTGCTAGCTGGGAGCTCTCTGAGGCTAAAGACTCCATGAAATTAAGTCTTTTCTTTCCTTTATGCCGTTCTGCCTTTCGTGTCTAGCAAATTGCCTGGCATAGAAAAAGCTCAAGTATATTTGATGACTACATGAGTGTTGTTTATTTTTTTTTCTGTGCATGAAAATTCCTTTTGAGTTAGTGTTTTCATATAAAAAGATTGCTCTTTTCTCTGCTCTTTTCTGAAGATCTGTTGGGTTCTGCAGTGTACTGCGTGCTTGAAAAGATGAAACATCACTCAGAAATCTGACATCCCTTGCTTCCTGTTTCCTATTATGTTGCTCATTGTTGAGCATGCCGATGAAATTGTTTCTGAGCCTACTTCCTTATTGATTGGGTAAACGAGGTCAGAGATATATCTAATATTAAATGTTTTGTAACATTTAATAAATGAAGGAACTCTCAGCATTCAGAGCCTATATAGGGAAGTCATTGAAGCTAAGGAAAAATGATTGCTATTTTGCTGTTACAACCTTCAGTTGTATACTATCTTCTATATTCTATGACCTGTAATCATCAGTGAATTTTGTCAGCACCAGAATTAAGCTTGAGTCTTATAACCAAATAAGATTTTGAGAGTTGGTTCTCAAGGTCTTTCCATAATTGCGAGGTAGTTCTGTGGAAAGTCAAATACATGTATCTGGAACACTTCAAATGGCTGCCTATCAACTCATTTAACTTCACCAGCCTTACATGAGCAATTACTATGGGACAGGCCCTGAGCCAGGAGTTGGAGCACTCCAAAGCCAACACAGATATTTCATATCTAAAAATCGTAGGCTATAGTTTAGGATAGTGACATGAATATAAACAAAATATGATATGATACAGGTAATAACCGAATATGTACAAAATAATGGCCAACTTCACAACAGGAAGGTATTCAGAGACTGATAATTTAATTGCCTACCCAATATTAATTCTTCCCCTCTTTCATATAAAAGAACTTCAATTTTATAACAGGTGGCAAAATGCCTAGATAAAAACTCCGTTCTCTATCCTCCCTTGCAGCTGCATGTGGCCATGGGACTAAGTTTTGGCTCACGAGATGCAAGTGGGATGTTTGGGGATTGGACTTCTGGGAAGTCTCTTTAGCCTGGGAACAAATGGCTGGGATGTGGACGTGATGGCTGGAGCTCCAGAGGGAATACTGGAGGATGATGTGACCTTGAGGATGGAAGCCATATATGAAGGATGGCAAGGAAAGGAGACAGAACGAGGCTGGTCACTGATGACACAGCAGAACCCTAAACTGTCTCTCCATTAATTTTGAGGTAGAAATGCATTTTTGTCTTGTTTAAGCCACTGTTATTTTCACTCTGTTACTAGAATCTGAATGCAATTTCAGTTGATGTAAAGTGTGTAGGGTTTTTTTTGAGAGGAAGGTATTGGGGAAAGTAATGTAGAGAAAGGAATGCCTTGGCAGATTGTTCTGAAGGATGTATAGGAGTTTCCCACGTGACGGGAGATAAGGAATCCAGTGGAAGAACATTCATTGTCACCACATACTTCGTTAGATCCTGTTTTCTTTGGTTTGGAAATAATTTCAAATTTACAAAAAAGTTTTGAGAATAAGAATACTACAAAGAACACCTCTTATTCCCTCCACTCAGGTTCATCTATTCTGAACATTTTACTCTATTTGTTTGTACAGACATCTCCCCCATCTATGGTTTCACTTTCCAAAGTTTCAGTTACCCGCTCATCAACTGGGATTGGAAAACGATGTCAGGTTATGGATGCCTATGCCATTCACCTCACGGCATCTCATCATGTAAGTGCTGTATCATCTCACATCATCACAAGAAGAAGGGTGAGTACAGTACAACAACATATTTTGAAATAGAGAGAGACCACTTTCACATAACTATTATTACAGTATATTGTTATAATTGTTCTATTTTATTATTAGTTACTGTTGTTAATCTTTTACTGTGCCTAATTTATAAATTAAACTTTATCATTGGTATCTATGTTTAGGGAAAAAACATAGTATATATAGGACTCAATACTATCTATGGTTTCAGGCATCCACTGGGGGTCTTGGAACATATCCCCTGCAGAAAAGGGGGGACTACTGTATTTGTTGTCTTGCTTTTTTATGTATTTTACATTATATTACCAATATTAAATTATATACATCATGACCCTTTACCCCTGTATCACTTTGCTCCTAAATATTTTGCTGTATGTTTCCTAAGATAAAGGATATTCTCTTTCATAACCACAGTTCACTCATCAACTTCAGTAAATTTAGCATTGATACAATAGTTTTATCCAAGCAATTGTCCTTGTTCAGTTGCCCCAATAATGTTCTCTATAGAATTTCCTCTCCCAATTTAGGATCCAATCTAGGGTCAGATATTACATTTAATTGTCTTGTATTTTTAACCTGGGACATATTAATACAAGTTGTCTTTTTTTCTTTAATCTGGAACATTTCCACAGCCATTCCTTGTCTTTTGTGCCAATGACACTTTTGAAGACTATAATCTTCCTCTTTTTTTTAATATTCTTCATTGATGTGGTGTTTCCTCATGACTAGAGTGAGGTTATATATTCTCAACCAAAGACTTCATAGGTGAAATTGTGTCCTTCTCAAGGTGTCCCATCTGGGGGCACACAGCGGGCATCTGCTCTTCACTGGTGACATTAATATTAATCATCCAGGGAAGGTGTTGCCTAGGATCTCCTCTGTATCATTACTTTTCTTCACTTGAAACTAATTAGCAGTTTGCATTGAGGCACTTTAAGTCCATTTCAAGTTTCTGGTTTTCAGCAAAACTTCTCTCTAGATTGATCACCCATTAATGATTCTTGCCTGATCTAGTCTTTCCTATGGTGCTGCAAAATGATGATTCAACTCCAGTGCCCCCTCCACATTAACCAGTCAGCACTCAGTGTTTGGCCTGAAAAGCATGAGACCTCCTTTCTCTCTCATTTATTTATTTATCTATCTATCTTTTATCAGTAGATAAACTCATTAGCTCATTTTTCAGTGGTTTGTAGTTCATTACTGTACTTAGTATGTTGGTGCTCAAATTAACCCCAATTTGATTTGGCAATTGAAGGCCTATTCAATTTGCTTCCTTGTCCTTGTTGCAAGCCCCCATCACCTTTTTTTTTAAAACACTTCTTCACTTTCAGACATAATAATACATTCCCGAGTCATCTTGTATTATAAAGAATCTAGCTCCTCGTGGGTGATTAGTGAATATTATATTGTATCTTTGGATCCTCAGCCTACTTGATGTTGCAAATCTTTGTGCACATAAATTTGATATTAATTTTAAAGTATTTAGCTCAGCATATCTCCATGAAGTAAAGCCTTGGTTCCTTTTAGTCGAAATGGTATTAGAGGCCAAATTTTGGGATTAGGTACGCTTATGGTTACTGAGGTGTCTTTGCTTCTTGGCCCTTTCAGTACACAAAGCTGGGAAGTATATACATATATACTTACACATATGTACACACATATATACAAACATATAGATGTATATGCGTATACAGGTGCACAAGCACATGCACATACACATCCCAATGTATTTTAAAAAATTAAGAGTTGGGGCCAGTCTGGCGGCGTAGTGGTTAAGTTCGCATGTTCTGCTTCGGCGGCCCTGGGGTTCACTGGTTTGGATCCCGGGTGCAGACCTACACACTGCTTGTCAAGCCATGTTGTGGAAGGAGTCCCACATATAAAGTAGAGGAAGATGGGTACAGATGTTAGCTCAGGGCCAGTCTTCCTCAGCAAAAAGAGGAGGATTGGTGGCAGATGTTAGCTGGGGGCTAATCTTCCTCAAAAAAATAAAAAAAAAATTGAGTCTACATCAACACTTCCAATTCCAATCCATTTCCATGAGGTTCTTTTTTGCCATTCACTGTTGTGTATTTGTATGTCCCTTCTTTCTTAGTGAGAACTCTGGCTTTGAACAACATAAACACATTTACTCACTGCTCAATCCTATAAAATATCTCAGTTGTTTCAGAGTCACTGCACTCATACCACTATAATAAGTAAATCTACTAAAAAGAATTTGAACTTGTTTTCAAATTCTCTGCCCCCACTTTCTACCCCATATATATTGTTTTAACGAGAGAACAAATTTCAAAGTCACCAATGTGGGACTTCCATCTACTGTTGGCCTAAGGCTACAGATTTAACATGGGAATAGTCTTTACTCCAAACCTCAGTATTTCCTATACTTGGCACATTTATAGTGAGTGTAGATCCTCAATGACTGATTTGTGTATGTGTGTGTGTGTGGGGGGGGGGGGGATAATCACTGGTAAAGCACTAAGAGTATTTCTGTATTAACTGTTTTCTTTATACTTTTCTCTTTTTCACCACTTTCTAAAGTACAATAGCAAGTTGCACCTTAAATGCATACTGCTGAGTGAAAGAAGCCCGTTTGAAAGGTTACATACTATGATTCCAACTACATGTAATTCTGGAAGAAGCATAATTATACAGACAGTAAAAAGATCAGGGGTTGCCAGGGTTTGGTGGGGAGAGGGAGGGGGATTAGGTGGAGCACAGGGGATTTTTAGGGCTGTGAAACTCTTCTTTCTGATGCGTAGTGGTGAATACATGACATTACGCATTTGTTAAAATCCATAGAATGGTACAATACAGAGAATGTATGCTAATGCAAACTATGGACTTTAGTTAACAGTAATCTATAAATATCGGCTCATCAGTTGTAACAAATGTACCACACTAACGTAAGAGGTTAATAATAGAGGAAACCCGGGGTGTGGGATGGGCAAGAGGACATATAGGAACTCTGTACTTTGCCTAATTTTTCTGTAAACCTGAAACTGCTCTAAAAATAAAGTCTAGTAATTAAAAAAAATAGCATTTTCAAATGTAAAAAAACTCAATGAGAGAAACAGAGAGCCTGTATACTATTATGAGCTTTTAAAACATACCCAGCAGGGCTGGCCTGGTGGTATAGTGGTTAAGTCCCTGTACTCTGCTTCAGCGGGGTTCATGGGTTTGGATCCCGGGTGCAGACATACATACTGTTCATCAGCCATGCTGTGGTGGTGTCCCACGTACAAAATAGAGGAAGATTGGCATGGATGTTAGCTCAGCAACAATTTACCCCACCCAAACAATGCAAAACAAAAACAAACAAACAAAAGATAAGACACACCCAGCATAGTCATTAATTCATTTATCATCTAAGAAGCTGACCTAAATATTGGCAAAGGTTTTTTGTTGTTGCTTCTGATTGATTGTTTTTCTGTTTTTTAGGAGTTATAGTAAATTTGGAGATTTTTAAAGGTAGAAACAATTATATTTTATTTGGCTTTCAATGAATGATCTTTAAGCTGTCTTTAGAATAAACTCTCATAGATCTGCTAAGGCAGATCCTACAGGAATTATCTAGTTTCCTTCTGCATTGTACACCCCCTGACAGTTACAATGCTGAGATTTTTCTGGACTGTTCTCAGTGGCCAACCCACTGAATCTGAGTTCAGACTAGCAAACTCCTAAACTGTGCTTTCATGGTGGTGTCTGCTGTTCTTCAGCCTCCTGATTCTTTACCTGTGGAGTAGCAGCGATGCTCCTGGGCCTGACTCCTGGGAAGACACACAGTCTTATTAGTGTTCCACAGCCATGGAAAACACTGCTCAGGGATCAAACTTGTGTCACTCTGACAGTGATCTCAATCACCTGCATTAAATCAAAGTCCATTTGCTCTAAGATGCTGAGCAAAATTCTTGTGCCAGTTACTTCTTACTTAGGGAGTGTCTTCTCTCATTCTGAGCACAGCCATATAGCTGTGCTCTGGGACTGTACGTCCTTGTTGCTTAGCTGCCTCAGTGTTCTGCTCTGTTAGTTTCTCTTGGCTTTGAAGGGAATTGAGTAGCAGCCTGGAGCGTGCTGGCTTTGACGGGAAGTGTGGGTTTTCAGGTTGGTTCCAACGTCTCTCGCAGTTAGTCATGTGATTCATGTCATTTCCCTGGTAACCACTTCTAGTGACAGCAGCATAACCTTTTCATGCCGGCCATTTTGTAGATTTCATAAACATATAAGAATATTATTTAGCTATTAATAATGGCAGACATGTGGGCTGTTATTAATATAATTAATGCTAATATGCCTAATATGCAGTCATCACCAAAAAGGAGCAAAACACAGGATTGACGCACACATTCACACATCATGTGAAATTTAATTTTGTAATCATAAGATCAGAAGGGAATTTGGTGGGAGAGTTTAGAATCTAATAATGTTTATCAGTTTCCTTTTTTCTGTAATGATGCAAAGTAGCTACACAGAAATCATTCTGCAGAAGGTGCTAGTGTGCTTCAGGCTTTGCTGTACTCATGTAAAGCTGGAAATATGAGGAGGAGTGACCGTTAGAAATTCTGGCTTGGAGACTGTATTGGTTAGCTAGGGCTGCCATAACAAAGTACCATGAATTAGATGGCTTAATACATACAACTCTGTTATATGTCAAAGTTAAATATTTGTGTGGGTTTCCTCCCACAGTGTTGGTCCAATTAATTAACTTATCTCTCCTTATACAACACTGTACTGATTATTATAGCTTTATTACAAGTTCTTATACCTGGTGAGATAAGTTCTACACCCCACCACTGCCTTCTTATTCAGAGAGTTCTTAGATATTCTTTCTTGTCTATGTAAGTTTTAGAATCAGCTCATTGACTTCCATGCAGAGCTCTGTTGATGTCTGGATTGGAATTGCATTAAGTCTGTAGAATATTTGGGGAAAATTACTGTCTTTATAATATTAAATCTTCCTATCTAAGAACACAAGATCTGTTTCCATTTTATTTAGGTATTATTTAATGTCCTTCTGGAAAGTTTCATAATTTTCTGCATGTCACAATTTTGTAGGCATAGCTAATGAGTGCATCTTCCATTTTAATCTATAGGTTTTTGTGAGATGCCTTTTTTAAGCTCTTATAGATATTAAAACTAAATACTGAAATAAATGAATTTAGAACCATACATTCAAATTATATGCTAATTAATTGAAAAGAATTAATTATAAACTAATACATTTCAGAAAAAAGTTTGTATGCTATTTATAAAATAAAATAATTAAAGTAGTATTTATGTTATTCTTTTTTATTTCTATGATGTATATTATGCTTTATAAGGAATATGTGTCAAATTTCTGTTAAGGAAACAGAAAATCTGGGAGGATGAAGGTTAAACCATGGTGCTGATGGCTTTCAGGAAGTCAGAACTTGGAGGAATTACAGGAAATGGCTGGCCATGATTCAGATACCTGTTCACTACTGAAATGAAATAAATCATAGGAGAAATATCAGAAGCTTCTTGAAACATCTTAAATCTACTGTCTGCCAAAGCACACAACATGCCTACCAATGGCACAGGAACAATATTATGATTTCTGCTTCTCTCCCACCTTCCAAAGCTCACATGAGTATCTGTCACTGGCAGAAGACAACGTGAAACCCTGCTGGCAGGGATTCTAAGAAATGTAGTTTCTAGTCTTTTAGCCCTTATGAATAAAAGATCTTGGAAGATGAATAGTTCTGGGCTATCTATGGATAATCTACACAACACAAAATACACAAAAGTACAAAAAAGAAGTCAATATACTATATAAGTGGTATGTGCTCAAAATGTTTTTATGCTGGTAAGGATGTGCAATCAAATGTTTTTGGATAGTACTTCTCTAGTGCCCAGCAACCCTAGGGAGTCTCTCATTCTCTTATCCCGCACTTACTCTCTCTCTAGTTCACAATCCTTCTCCCTACCATCTTTCTTTTTGATCTCCTCCTTCCTCACCATCCAATAGACTTTTAGGACAAATTAATTTCCTTCTCTTCCATCTTGTGCAGGTCCTATGGTGTGTAGTTGTTCTTCAGCTATGGGTACTTTCCTCCTAAAGATTCACCTTGGAAATACAAGCAGTAGAAGATCTAGTTGAGTGGGCAATGCTTTAATGCTCTAATAGAGGCTGGGGAGACGGAAAGGCTATAAACTACTATTCACTAATTATTTTTGCTCCAGCAGACATGAACAGAAATGATTTAGACAGTGCAGGTTCCTGTCCCTGAAGTAACTCAAGTATAGTCCCACAGAGTTGAAACCATCCCACGGACATTTTGTATGAATTCTTTCTCCCAGCATCCTTCTTGTCTTTTAGTTTGCCTTTCTGGGCTCCAGGAACTGGCCTATTATTTCATCCACCCCTACCCATGGACAAGTCAGAGAGTCTTCCTTATTGCAAAATACAAAATAATGACAACAAAAACCCCTTCAGTGCTCCACCCACTTAATGCTGGCATTCATGAGGGTCATGCCTGGTTCATAAATGAGTCACAGGGCCATGACAATTGACTCCCATTGAGAATCCACAGGAGGCTCAGCCCTTAGCCCAGGGTGACAGCTCAGGTCACCTCTGTAGTCTCCCTGATTCTCTCACTCAGCATAAGACTCCTCCCCTCCAGTAGAGAAGTAGTTTTACCCATTTGCAGGCCACGAGGCACCTTTGTCACCCAATATTGTATTCTGTCCAAACTAAACAGAAGCACACATCAAAAATAAACAGATAATGACCTCAGGTTGGGTCTAGTAGGAATCCTTGAGATAAAAAGATGGGGGCTGGAACCAAATTACTCTTACCCCTTTGACTTTTCCCATGACTGACGTAGCCTGTGGAAACAAGATTATAGTTCAAAAGACATTGGTATCTCTCTGCATAGTTTTCCAGGATTGAAAAAGGACCCTGGGGAGGGCCTGTTCTATGTCTGAGGGCTATCATCGCTCCTGGGATATAGGAGGTACCAGAATCATCCTTGCTGGGTTCCCAGAATGCACCATGAATCTCAGGAGCTGTTTCATTGGTTTTCTATGGAGGGAAGGACCAGAAGAAAAGAGAGAAGTAGAAATGGTATTTATGCAAAGTATACTATATTGTTTCCATCCTTTACTTGGTTCAGTACAAGTAACATTTGCCAGGGTGTTTTGTTTTCTTATGATTTAAAAAAAATTTTTTTAAAGATATGAGCGGAGGAGGGGCACAGGTATTTTTAAGGTGATAGTAGATTTCTGAATAAAGACAATTTAGTAGTGATTTCTTCTAGAGAGGCTGTAGATAATCCTATGCCGCTGGCTGAGGAACTTGTTCTTTATGCCACACCTCATGAGGAAGACACAGCTGCCAAATTCCTCTGCACAATCCCGAAAGAATGTCTGTGCTTTTGAGAGTGTATTTGCTCAGGCCTTGTCAGATTTGGCTGTGAAGGGTGGGTCAGCCCACAGGGCGGGCTGCATACCTTCCCTGGGAGACCCAGGAAGCTGCCCAGCCACTCACAGGGCAGTGGGAACTTCAGGTGCAACATTACAATTATTGTCCTGTGGTTAGGCCTTTGCCTGGAGGTATCTGAAGTGCTTCAGTGAGATCCTCTCCATGGAAATTTGTTGTTTTTTTAAAATAACTTTATCTACCTTCAGTAAATGGCATCAATAACATGATTTTTAAAATTTCTTAACTTGCCTTGGCTATCTTGGCAAATCACACAGCTAGGTGAAATAATGTTGGCTTTCTTTCCTTCTAATCTTTGCAGTCAGCTCAGGAAACCCCTGGAAGAGCTCCCCACTCTTTCTGCCATGGGGTCTGCTGAGTGAGTGAAAGGGAAAGTAAGGTGTTTAATGCTGCTGTTTTACAGTGTGACCCATTGCTTCAGTATCCCAGTCTTGTCCTACCTTACTGGGGACTCCTATGGGCTACCTTACCCAATTTGACTCCAGATTTTTTTTTCTTACTGTTGCAGAAATAAAGATTTGGATGAAAGAGTAATGGACAATAGATCTTATCAAGTAGCTTCATTAGAAATCCACTAGGAATTACTCTTGCTGCTAGACAGAACTTTGCTCTCATTTAACTGTTTCAGTTGAACCCATCTATTTTAACAGAGCAAAATGGGGCTTGGTTGGGAAGGGGAAGACAGAGAGGGAATACATGATTATAGGTTTCAGTAATCTGAGGATAATGCATTTTATATATGCCCTTTTCTAGAATCTGAGATGAAAATAAAAGTATGAAGACCACACAACTTCTCCTTTAGCAAATGGACAAGAAACAGTGGCTTGCATTCATGGATAGGATATGTGAAGAATAATATTTGATTCTGTAACATGAGCACATCAACTTATAAAACATTTTTTCAGCTCGTAGCTTTCCATTTGATGTGATGTGATGACTTTTTCTTTTAACAGTGGACCTTTAAGCGTGACACTTGCCAAACATTCATGAGGGAGTATGTTTATTCAGAAAAGAAGTGTGCATTGAATGTCTCTTTATTCCTTCCTACATTTTCTACACCTACTTGTTCAACAGGGCTTATGAAAAAACAAAGTAGGTAAAGAGAGTGGATGAGAATATAGTGCAATGTCAGGGGTACTGGAAAGGTCTGATTTTCTAAAAGAATCACATATTTGAGCTGTAAAATGAAAGAGAATTCCAGTCCAGTTTTTCTGGGGAACTTTCTTGGACTCTAGTGGCTGTGACACTGGAATGAACCACAGTCCTTCCCCAGGTGTCCTACAGAGTAGGAGGGACACTTATGTGGGTCTTCTCGGGTTGGTGTTGTGCAAGCAAAGATCAAACACTTAAATTTCTCAGCCTTTCTACATGGGGTTGGCCATGGGTGTGTGAAGTCAGGGTCCACTCCCTGTTTCTGTGTTGCAGAATTATAGTTAGACTGGATCGACAAGTCAGGTTACGTGAGTGCTTCTGAGGGGGAAAAAATCCTAACCATGACAGCTTAGGTCAGATGTGACAGTGGGAAGTCTAGTGTTGGCTGCCAAGGACAGAAAATAAATGCACTAAAGTGAAAAGGCTTCTTTTCAAGAGGATCATGCAATAGTATGCAGAGGAAAGTGGAATGGTGGGTGTGTTGCAGCAGGAGCAGCAGAAGATGCAACAGCAAGTAGCAGAGGGTTAAAAACTCTGGCTCTTCCCTGTTCCATGTTTCTGCTGTGAAACTCTAGGCATGTTGCTTAACCTCTCTGAATCTCAGTTTCTTCATCTGTGAAATGAAGATGATAATAGCACTGTAGAAAGTTGTTGTGACGATGAAATCAGATAAGATGTAAGTGCTGTGAAGGTTACCTCACATAGTAAGTGGTCAAGAAATGTTCCATAATTTTGAATGGCCTCTGCTCTCACTTCCACACTAATGAAGTTGTTGAATCTTTGGCTAGTCATCTGATCATTCATAACCTCAGTATTCTCGTCTTGAAAACGAGATTTTTGACTAAGTGTTTATGATCTTTTTTCTCATTTATCATTCTCCCTCCACAGGGAGAGGAGGAAATGAAAGACATGTTTTTCCAGTAGAGTTGGTTAGCATGAACCAGAAGTTCACCCAGTGCTGCCAGCACCAGCTGCTGCAGACCGTGCTGCCCGTGCTCATTCCTTTATCACATTGTCTACAGCTGCTTTCTGCTACAATGGCCGAGTTGAGTTTTTGGATATGGTTCACAAAGCCTAACATAAAATATTTGCTATCTGGCCCTTTAAGAAAAAGATTGCTGACCTCTGGCCATAGAAAAAGAGCGAAAAAGGGGGTTGATTCTGAGTTGCATCAGTTATTGTTAACAATGAAAGCTGTCATAACATTTTTATTCTGTTCGATGCTTTCATATCAACCTTTGTCTCTATCTGTGCTCAAAGCCAAGCAGTGTCACATTTTACTTGCTAATGCAGGATTTGTGAACAAGGATCTTGATGGTTTCTTGGAAATTTCTCCTGATTGGGAGGAAATGTTCCATATGAAGCACTTTTTAAAAATAATTGTCATATTTTGAACAGACGATGACTTTGGAATTATAGGTCGGTATTGTACCTTTTACGTATAAAAATGAATATAATCAAGTCTTTACATCCTTTTCTCTCATGCCTTGAGAAGTTGATTGGTCTGTTAGTTTAACGTTTCCTCACCTTCTTTCCATCAGGTATTAGTAGAAGTGATAAAAGTCAAGATTTATTTTCATAGAAGGCATCTGAAGGTATAAACATATGTAATTGTTCTTCCTGAAATAACTAAATATTAAGTAGAGAAAATGGAAAATAAAAAGCAAGCCAACAGTAAAAAAATTAAAAACATATAAAAAATTTTAAAAGAGCACGAGTTACATGAAATAAAAAAGCAAATTACCTCAAAGTATTCTCAATGACCTTAAGGCTTCTATCTCTCTCATACGCACCCCCACACACCCACCCACACACCCCCCCACACACATTCCCAAATTATTGAGGCCAACTGTTTTTAATAACTTTAAAAGACTTAGGAGAGGAATGGGATGTTGGAGGGGGATTTGTTGCAAAATCAAATAATAAAGTGCACCAATTCCAAAATATTTGAGAATCACTGTTTTCTATGAAAGTCATTAAAATTATCGTCAATTTTGTTTCAGTAAATGATAATCCATTAGTTTTACAATAATGTTTGGAAATTAATTTTCTTTTTAGAATTCTCTACTCTCTTCTGCAGGATTTATCCTCTGATAATACAAAGTAAAGGAAATGGGAGATAATTTGAAGATGAATTGTGAGGAAAAACATGAGGAGGAAGAGGGTGGAGGAATCAAGTAGTGGGCAGGGGAAGTGAGTGGGAGAGACTGAAGGTAAGGTAAGTGGGGGCTTTTCAGATACTGTGTGTGAGGAGGGAGCAAGAACACAATTTTGAGAAACCCAGGTGGTTTGAGAGATTCAGTCAATCAGAACGTCTAAGGAGTAAAGGAAAACAGCAACAGAAACATAAGTATGAATGGGGAGGATGGTTTGAACCACATTTCTCTAGTTCAGTCTCTTGAAGGCTGAGATACTGAGAAGGAAGATGCACGAAAAGAAAGGGTGATTTCATTTTCTTGTCAGATAACTTCTGTTCCATTTTTCCATGTGCCACATGGTGATGCAAATGTATTCAGTTAAGAAACAATTACTGAGAATTGGATAGGTCAGGCCCAGTGTAGACACTAAGGACTCAAGGATAAATAAGCTTGGGCTCCAGCCCTCAAGATGCTTACGTTCTGATGGGGAAGAAAAATGCAGGTAAAACTATCGATGTGTGTGTGTGTGTAGATATATATAAATCTAATATATATGTTCTATATATGTATAAATATATATCAGATGTATACATATAAATACATGTGGAAATATAAATATATGGGGGAATATATGTAGAGGTATGCATGTGTGTGCGTGCTTGCATAGGTAATATATACAGCTTAGGTATGTTTTCCCCAAAATTCAGCTGGGAACAGTTTTCCCATGATCTTTGCAGTCAATACTCAAGCATCCAGTGATCATTTGAAAACATGATGAAGTTAATATTTTTGTATCACTCATGAATGGAACATAGGGAATGACTGTTTATAAAAATTGCATGTTTTTCTAGCATTTTGCAAGATTTTAAAATGCAAAATTTTAGATGTAATCCTGAAGAGGTTACTTATTTTTAATAGGATAGATTTTTTTGTATTTATTTACTAAATCAAATAATTGCATGCATTTTGAATTTTTGTTTACTTAATGAAATGTTTAGTTTTTAAATTGTAAAAGCAGATGAAATTATAGAGACTGCTGAGAAATTGTAAAAATATTCTAGGTGCAATAGACTTAATAATGTTCCCCCAAAGATGTCCACATCCCAATCCCCCGACCCTGTGAATATGTTACCTGGCCTGGGAAAAAGGAGCTTGCAGATATTACTAAATTAGGGATCTTGAGATGAGGAGATTACCCTGGATTATCTGAATGGGCCCAACATAATCACAAGTGTCCTTATGAGAGGAAGACAGAAGAATCAGAGTCAGAAATAGGAGATGTAATGCTGGAGCAAGAGGTTAGAAAGATGCAAGGACAGAGTCATGGACCAAGGGATGCAGGCAGCCTCCTGAATCTGAAAAAGGCGGAAATAGATTCTTCCCTCTGAACCTCCAAAAGGAACCAACTCTGCCAACACATTGACTCTAGCCCTATAAAACTGACATATTTCTCATCACATGGCTATTGGCTGCTGCATTGGACAGCACAGTGCTATGAATGTAAGGTGTTTGAATTTTATGGGACATGGGGAATTTATGATGAGTTTGAAGCTGGGGAGTGACATGATTGCATCTGTTTTGTAAAAATAATGTTAGGGGGTGATGTGTCTACTAGGGAGAAAGCTATAACTTATGTGTGCTATGCCTGTAGCCCACCTTTGAGCAGTTGCAAGGCTTAGGGGAACCGTGCTTTGAACTAGGCAGTGCTGTTGCCTTGGTCACAGCTGATTTAGATAGGGTAGGTGTCTCGGCAAAACTGTCCTCTAGGGCTTACCAGAAGCCCAGGAGATGGCCTGGTGCAAGACCCCTACCTATAGGAACCCAGAATGGGATGGGAACTGACCAACTCAAACAGATCTCGCTCGGAGAATTTAAACTGTACATGTAGAGTCTGTGATAAATTGGTAACCTAGTCAAAAGAAGAAGCAGGAAGAGAATCAGAGGTTGGGGCACTGAGTCATGGTAGGGAGACTCATAGATTTGCTGTTGGGTGCCCAGAGTTTCTCAGGACAACTAGTGTTTATGCAAAGTAACTAGAAGGAAATATTATTTAATTTCTAAGAAAGGCTGCTGACACTGTATCCTGTCTTCCTTATAGCCCCCTGAATTTTTAAACTAAACTTCTGTGCTGTGAAGGTTAATTTCAGGCCTGGAATTAGCCTGAGTTATTCTACTAAAATAAGAAATGAGCATACACGACATTGATGTGAAACATACTGATTCATAGCATATCTTTGTAACCATGCGCCCTAAGAGTTTCAGCATGGTTTGTACCAGCTAGTCAGCATTGTTTATTAATAACAGTGAGATTGATGATTTATACCTGGTGACCTGGTCACATAGCAGGAATATGTTTATGTGACCGGCTGGATATGGGAAATTCCAGCTGAGACTCCATTTGGGTGATCCATTCACAAGTCAGGAGTTCTTATCTGGGAGAGAAAGTGGATGCTGCAAAGACCCTTCCAGAGGGAGACAACTGAAGCTCACAGGTGGCTTCTCTGATGCCTTACTGTCAGACAGCTTTTAGCTATGATGCTTATCTTTACTTTCATGTGGTTGCTACATTGCATCTTTTTCCTGTAATAAACTATAGATTTCTAAGTTTCATCATTTTGGGTACTGTGGCTCTTCCCTGTTTAACTGCCACTGTTAGTGCACTCCCCTTGCCTGAAGTTTCCAGAGCTTATCTCTGACCTTTGCAACCTGAAAAAACCTAACTGACCCTTCAGGCGACAGATTTGGACAGGGAAGAGGAGAGTTAGCAGGTAATTGAAGTAGTGTTCCCTCAGGATTATGAGGTCCCAACCAAAGCAGGAGCGGTGAGAGTCAAGTAGAAGGGGAAGGTTAGACTGAATTAGGAGATAGAATTGGCAGGGATGGGTGAGTGAAAATTTAATTGGATGTGGATATGGAAAGAGTGAGGGAGGAGGCAATGACAACAGAGGTTTCACCCTTGGGCAATAAGTTCAGCTGTGATAACTATTATTTGAACGATCTCTATAAAATGTAGAGAAATCTTGTTTTAAGAGAACAGAGTGTTACAGGTGAGTCAAAGAGCTACTAGTATAGTCCTTAGTTTAGCCTACTATAGTCTATAGTTCAGCCAAGGATAGAAAAATCTGATAAGAAAATCAGGTTTAAAAAACAGATAGAACAGATTTTTGGCAAACATTGACTATCCCTTGTGTATGCACATATTGTTTGTGATCATTAGTCCTTCATTCAATCAACAATTAGTGAGTGCTACTATGAGTCAAGAACATGCTACATGTTTAGCACATTGTCCTAATTACATCGTCTTAATAAAGGCAAATGTAAAGGCCTGGTCTCTGATCTCAAGGGGTTTATGATATAATACCACGAAATATTTGGCAATGGATAGACTGGTGTAAAGTGGAAGAAATGACTGTGAATTGAAGAAATCAGAAATGATGATCATGAAATTATGAAATAATCTGGGTTTAAAAGTAAGACTTATAAAAGTTGATTTGCCATTCTAAGTTTTTCAGTGGAAGAAAGAGCAATTCTTCCTTCCACTCCCTATGGAATTGTTTATTTCAGCCTGGGGCCAGGAGGATGGCACTACATTTGCAGTGCAGCTCGTGTTTGTCTACAGAAGACTATCAGACTAGGAAAATATGGACATATAACACTCTGAGAAATTGGTAATGATGGGCTGCAAAAATGCTTGTTTTAGCAGTTCTGGGAATAAGGAAGAAAGCAGCAAAACTTTCAAGTAGGGTTTCTCAACTTTGGCACCATTGAGGAGAGTTTGGCTGCAAGTCCTGCTTACCCAATTATATCTCTGCTGCTACATCTCTCACTAATTGGATCAGCTATGCCTCAGATTGCCAAACCGTGAACTACATTCATAAGCAGAAATCTGGAAGACATTAAGAAGAAGATCTACGAAGGCAGAGTGGATGGATGACTCTTCTCCTTCTTGATCATCTAATCATTATCCAGTTAAACTTCAAAACTCAGTGTCAACATCATTTCCCAGGTCCAGGTAGAATTCTTCAGTCTCTTCATTAGGTGATGCCCATAATGTTGCCCTGTATTACTTGATCCTGGTGTATTATAGCTTTTTAATTCAATGTCTGTCTCCCAAAACACAGTGAACTCCTAGAGAGCAAGCACTGGGTCTCATTAATTTTCCTGTCCCTTGGGACTGAAACAGTACTAAAAGCATATTAGGTTCTTAATAGTTTTTAAATAAACAAATGATTAAAGAAGACAAATAAGGATAAGAGGAATAAATTGGTAAATTCATTACAGAGGACAATTTGTTAATATTTATCTACCAAAGTTAAAATGTATAAATCCTTGGATCCAGCAATTACATCCCCAAGAATTTATCTTACAGACATATACACACACATGTGCCAAATATTTAGGTACACTGTTATTCACTTCAGCATTGTTTGTTAGCAGAAGCTTAGAAATAAAAAAATGTCTGTTAACAGCGGATTGAAGAAAGAGATTACAGGATATCCATACGATGGAATGCCAGTCAGCTATGAAAAACACCATGTGGAAAGATCTTCACAATATAAAGTTAAAACAAAAAAGTGAGATTCAGAACAGTGTAATATGCACACATTTGTGTTAAAAAAAGGAGGAAATATCTATATCTTACATTTGTTTGTGTATGTATATATATATATGAATATATACATATATATGAATGTCTCTGGAAGGACCCAGAAGAAACTAACTGCCATTTTTTGGAGATTGCCATTTGAAGAGAGGGAAAGACTTTTCACTATATTCCTTTGCATACTTTTAATTTCTGAAAAATATAAATATATGACTGGTTCAAAATATTGTGTAAATATTTTTTTTGAAAAAGAAAATTGCATATGGATTGGTTATAGCAAATCTATTCTTAATTGCCAAAACTTATTAGCAACCAAGATGTCCTTCATTAGGTGAATGGACAAATAAACCATGGTACATCCAGAAAATGGAATATTGTTCAGTGCTAAAAGAAATGAGCTGCCAAGTGATGAAAGACATGGAGGAAACTTAAGTGCATATTACTAAGTGAAAGGAGCCAATCTGGACAAACTGTAGAGTGTATTATTCCAACTATATGACATTTTGAAAAAGGCAAAACTGTGGAGACAGTAAAAAGGTCAGTGGTTGCCAGGGATTAACAGGGTGGGAGGGATGACTAGGCAGAGTTCAGATTTCTGGGGCAGTGAAACTATTCCATATGATCCTATAATGGTAGATACATGTCATTATTCATTCATCAAAACTCATAGAATGTACAACACCAAGAGTAATGTCCTATTGTAAGTTATGGACTTTGAGTGATAATGATGTATCAATGTAGGTTCACCGATTGTAACAAATGTGCCACTCTGGTGGGAGATGTTGATAATAGGGGAGCTATGTATGTATGGGGAGGGGGTGGGGATTATGGGATTCCTCTATACCTTCTTCTCAATTTTGCTGTGAACCTAAAACTGCTGTAAAAATAGTCTCTTTAGAAGGAAAAAAGAAAAGAAAAGAAAACTAGTGAGTTAGAGTTGCAATATCATTAAAAGATTCTAGATTCTGAAGCCATTCCTGGCCATTCTCTGGTCTGACATTGTGATCTAGCATATGTGGGCTGTGATATATTGTTTTTGATGCTATGCGTGATGTAATTTCAGGCATACATACATATAACATACATTTCCTGGTAACAACCATTGCACTTTTCTGTCACTATTAATTGGGGCTCAGGCCTGCCATAAGTTTAACTCACCTTGTAGTCCAGCCACAGGCCCTCAGTTAAAGTGCCCAGGCTTCTTTCTGGCACTTATGAGAGACAGTGGATCTTCATAGCAAGAATGTGGGCTCTACAGTCAGCCTGTCTAGATTGGAATTCTGGACTCATCTAATTCCTAGCTGTTTGTTCTTAGGCTTTTGTTTTCTCCTCTCTATCACGACAGAACAACAGTGCCTGTAGCATAGGGTTTTTGTGAGGATCAGATGAAATAATATATGTAAAGCACTTAGCAGTGATTGGTACGTACTTTATTATTGTAGCTATTATTGTTATTTTTATCATCATCATTATAATCATCATCAACCATGCCTAATCTCTGCTGGCTGCTTTGGGCAAGGGTAGTTGCCTATTTAGAGCATGAAGACATGTCAGAAAGCCGCAGGAACTCAGGGCTGGGTTCTCCTGGTTCCTCCTGATGTTATCTAAAGAGCAAAGGTTTTGAGTCCTGGTTAAAAAAACCTGATATCTTCATTGTGACCTGTCCAGTTGGCAAAGAGATAGATTTCGTTGGTCTCACTGCCCCAAGAAAGACGTGGGCATAAGGGTTAGTGATTGGCCCATAGTGAATAGCAGGTCTGTACAGAAAATGGAACCCGGGCTCCTGTGGGCTCTGTGTTGTGCTCTCCGTTGGTCTGCATCATGTTGGTGCCATCAAAGTGTACTAAGCAATGCACCAGCTTCTGCTGCATGGGTGGTTATTCCTTAACGCTGACATCTGTCTACTCCCAGCCAAGGAGGAATTGGTTCTGTAATTATCACCCTAATGATATTTCTTTTGTTTTAAAATATACCTAACATTTATTTTCTCCATCTGGGAGAAAAATGGGGAAACTTCTATTTTTCAAAGCCTCTAAATCTTGGTGTAATAGATTAGGGAGCTTTGAGACGCTGGTTTGTCCTTTTTGTGTTTTTTGGCATGTTCAGCATCAAGTTTGGCATCTCTCTGGGGCGAGGAGGTGTCCTAGTCCATTTGGGTTGCTATAACAAAATACCACAGACTGGCCAGCTTATAAACAACCAAATTTTAATTCTCATAGTCCTGGAGGCTGGGAAGTCCAAGATCAGGTGTTAGCATGGTTGGGTGAGGGCCCTCTTCATGTTGCATCTTAGTCTGGGCCCTCTTGCTGTGTCCTCACGTGGTGGAAAAGGCTAGAAAGCTCTGTAGGGTCTCTTTTATAAGAACACTTATATGACCTAGGGTTCCACCCTCATGACCTAAGCACTTCCCAGAGGCCCCACCACCCAATACCATCATCTTTGGGGGTTAGGATTTCAACATATGAATTTTGAGGGGATACTTTCAGACCACAGCAGGAGGTAACAATCATTTAATAACAATTATTAAATTAATGTGTGAAAAGTGATTAGAACAAAACCTGGCACATTAAAAGTGTTATATAAGTTTTGCTACTTTCATTATTATGTCATAATAAGTGCTCATTTTGGCTGATTGTTTCATTGAATACAACAGAGAAGAAGCACTGTCTTCTTTTAGGAGACAAGTCAGCAAACACTCCCCCAGCTGAGACCTGTGGCAGACACTGCTAAGTAATCATGGCCCTCCCCTGTGTAAGTCCAAAGTTGCCTTACAAACCTCATCACATCCCTCCAGGCAGCCAGCACCAAGCAACTGGCATGGGCACCTGCGATAAAACATTTGCTGTCCCAGCCTAAGAGCTTATGTTCTAAAGAGACCTCAAGAACTCCGACACTCCCCTAGAAATAGGTGTGGTGAAGTCAAGTTATTCTAAACATGCTCAAGGCTTCCCAGTTCAAGGCCTAAAGGAAACCAAGGCTGAAGTTATTTGGCCACCTCTACACCTGTGCACATTCTTGATTTGACCTCTTCAAATTTTGAGGTTCTTAACTTTTGACATTCTTTTTGCTGAATGTCTGTTCAGCAATGAGGAGGTCTGAATTTTGCCCAAGCATTTAGACTTAGCCCTTTTTTGAATCAAAGATTTGGTTCTAAATGAAAGGACACTGGTGTGACTTGGTTTGGGGTCCTGGTATGTGAAATAAGAGAAACCCTCAATTACATGCACAAATAATTGCTTGTAAGCTCAAAAGCCTTGAATCTACCTTGGGTAGTATTTTATTTCATTATAAGGTAAAAATTTATTTTTCTGATTCTGTATTTTAAGAAGGACAAAAATGTACATTTAAACATTCTGTAAAGTTACTACTTGTCCCTACAAACTGGCTCTTAAATTGTTAGCCCTTCATTTGGCTAAATGAATACTGAGTGATGCTGAATATAACTTCTATTTTGCTGAATATAAACTGTTTATGATGCTGAACATAACTTCTGATTTACTTTTTGAATTGAGCCAAGTCATATCTTGGTTTTTCAAGTTTCTCATCTGTAGTATTAATATCCAGCTTCAATCCAATCAACATTTATGGGCATCAGAGAAATTTAAAATATATTTCTAAGATATTTTGCATATATAAAACGTCATAAAAGGGCTATACAGACATGTCTGTATGATTTACTTTTAAAGAACGTTTTCCGTTTTAGATTTTCAAATTACTCAGCTCAGATATGGGCGCATTAAGGAAGTGATGTCCTCGTTCATAATGATTGTGTACTGCAATTGCCTATGCCTTCCAAGCTGAACATTTCTATTTCTGGTTATAGTCCCCTCCATAGGCATAGCTCAGCTGGACTGTAGTTTTCAGGAGCTGTCTTGAAACTGGGGGGATTTAGTTAATTGTTGGTGTGGCAGATGAATAAACGCGACCCAGGAAATTCTAATGACCCGGCTTCTCTCAGTAATGTTCCAAATTTGCTAAGCTTTTTTAAAGCCTCCTGGCCATTATGGAAGGTGCATTCCAGAACCTGTAATAGGAGCCCCCAGCTAGGTGGCTCTTCTGCATTATTCCTTCCTCTCACCAGAAGCAGGTGTTGTCTCTGATGTCTACTGCCCTCCTCAGATGTGAGAGAAGTTTCAACCATCCTTCTCACATTTTTATATATGGTGAAATTATATGAGGATCCGAATTCCTACATTTCAGAATGTGGTTTTCCTCTGACAGTTTTACAAAATATTCTGTGTGTAGAATTTGTGTAACAAATTCCTTACATATTTCCTGATCCCAGGATTCCAAAAGATTTTTCTCTCCTAAGGGATCTTGGTTCCTCTGAGCAGTGTACTTCCTCTGTGTGTATCTGCGCCCCAGCCTTCCAGGTACTATGGGCAGATGGAGATTCCTCCTGCCAAGAGTTTTTTGTTTTTTAAAGGAGAATCCAAAATAGGCTGGGTACTATGCCAACTTGTCAGTGATATAGTTGTACATATTGTTGATATCAGCTAAAAGGGTGATAAGAGAAGCACATTTTTTTTTTGGCATAACAAGGCCATAAATTATTTGAAGAATTCACCAAAGACAGTAGGTCCATGAGTGAGCCTGTTTTAATTGAATTGGTATTTACACAAGGTGACACCCTCTTTCACACCACCCACCTCCTCCCTGGGTGACTCAGCCACTGCGGGAGAAACCTCTGAACTGTTCATTAACGCAGTCAGGTAGGGGTGGAAACCACATGCAGTAAACTCCAGGTGCACATTTATTTCAGCTGGATCCACGTCGGATCAGTGCAGGCTGTTTAGACAAAAAGTCCTGGTTTTCTGCTCAAGAGAGGTAAGTTTAATTATATTTGCAAACATAAATACATCTGCTTTACTTGTATAACTTTCCCTGTTTTCTTCGCAAATGATTAAAATTAGAACTGACTGTATTAACTTTGTCTTTTTTCCAGTTAAATTTTCACAGCTTCCAACGGGCTGCTCTGCTTGTCAACAGCTCTGCTGTTCCTTGTTGTGATTTCAGATTGCATGGCTTTTAACTTCTTGGCAATTTTACGAATTTACAGGCATCATAGAAATAAAAGCCTATTTGAGTTCCGTGTGGGAGCTGTCAGCTAGTGAATCCTGTCACATATAACGATAGTCAGGTCTTTAAGTCAAGGGACTGGCACTTGCTGGTCTATTTTTTCAAGTGACTATGAAAGCATTTTTTAAAAGGACCTCCCTGTTTTCACAGATGATGCTTTTAGTGAAATGTGAACTCTATTGTTTTATGGATAAGTCTTATTGTTTTTTCTTGACTGCTAAAAACATTACAAGTCACTGAGCTGTGAGAGAGATGCCAAAACCATACCCTCTCCACCCTATCTTCCCCAAATAAGAAAATCACATTTTATTTTTTTTTTTTTTTGCATGAATGTACTAAGGAATAAAGCAGGGTGGGCTTAAACGGGGGCGTGTGTTTTCCCACAGGGATCTGTGTGCATTTGGCCAACTTTTCTGTGTTATATTCTGAGTTCTAACCTAAGAATTAATTAAGGGATATGGGGACAATTTTCAACCTCCATTCGTATCCTAGTCCTGAAAAACCAGTTTTGGAAGCCCTTTGATAAGAATGGAAAAGTTATTTTAACCAGGATTTCCTTTATAATTAATAGCTAAGCTGACTTGTCTGACTCCTGCTTTTTTTAACCACCATTTCCATCTATGATACAGAGCTGTGGGAATCCAACGTAGGGGGCGCTCAGTTTGCAGCTAGCAGCTCTGTCTTCCAGAGGGCGTTCCCCACAGCACACTCGGCTCTGCCTTTAGTTCTAGAGTTTTTGTTGCTTCCCATTGCTGACTAGGTCATGTGCCATCTCAGGGGTTTGGAGTTCGATTCCCAAGGGTTTACTAAAGAATTTTATAACTTGGCTTTCAAACATGTAGAGTAATCAGTAAGCTAAAGTATAGCATTTGTGAATTATAATTTTACTTTTAATGAAATATGATCAAATTTAAAACTGGCTTTCACTTCCACTGTTTATAATGCAGATATGGTCTTTCTGATATTTGCTGTACTCCAGTGTTTCAAGTACTGAAAAAAATCAATCTGAGAAAACTGAGATATGACATCATCAAAAATTTTAGTAAGACATTTAGTTGATTCTAAATGTCAGGATAGACAGAGAATGCAGATAAACAGGCCAGGATTTTAATTAAAATTTTAGCGTCTTGTTAATCGTAGGTCCAATTGACACAGATTTTCACTTGGAATGGAGCATAGGCTTATTTAGTCTAACTTATGAATTCTCTGGATGAGGACAACAGAAGTATAAATTCTAAGTAACTTTGCCAGGATCATAGTAACAGTAATGGAATGAGAAGCCAGATCACCTGAATTTTCCCAATGATTTTTCAAATTTTTCCACGTAAAATATGGAATAGTAATAAATGAGCTTCCTTCTGGCTTTATAAAAGGACTACAGTGGTATGTAAATGAGAATTTCCTAATCCAGTAGTACCTGAAACTGTTGTTATAGTGTGTATGGTATGACTATAACATAATGGGATACGTTTTTAATTTGTGGTTTGTGGAGTCAGTCTTGTTTTTTATTATATTCATGGGGGTTTAATCTCAGGAGCCGGCAGCCTCTCTGTGGGAAGGTGGTGTGGTATGTGTGTGTAGGTTGTGGTACACCCAATCCCCCAGTGAGGCACACCCCTCACCTCACTATCATTCCACAGGTGCTGCTTATCTGGCTGTCTTCTCTAACCACTGGAATTTTGACTGAAATACCTGAGAGATTCATTTTCCTGAGGACTTTGTAAACAAAACAAAGAGGATATGTTTTGAATGACTGAACTCAAATTGTGGAATGAACCGCATATAATTCACTAAGCAGTCAACTTAAGCAAACATGATTTAACTGATAGTTTCCCGTATGATTTGGGCATTAACTCGAAGCATTCTTCAAGAGGGAAGTGATAAAGTCCTTGGCCAGCAGCTGCCCATGGGAAATCTTTGCTGGTCCCACACAGCTTGTCTACTGACATAATTCTGCTTCTAGGCCATTTATTGAAACTTTTCCCCTTTCTCTTGCTGAGAACTTTGAGATAAGGGTTTTATGTATTAATTGATGTGAACCTGTCTGCAGTTGCTCAAAGTTCACTTTTTAATCAAAAGTTTTTATGAAATATCTTGAATTATGTCCAGTTAACTGTTGTGAAAACCCATTTAATTTTAGAATTTTGGAAAGTCCCTTCCTCAAATGGATGCTTTGTCACATGACAGCTACAGTTATTAGATTTGCATTTTATGTTAGTTGCTAAACTTTTTTACTGATGTGAAACATGCTTTTATTGTGATTATTAATTGAAAGAACGAATTTTATAGATATCCATTAAATGACAGCCATCTCACTTCTAGACATGAGAGCCACTAGTCCTGAATACTCATTGTAATTGTATACTTGAGAGCGCTAAGCATCTAAATAATTTATTTTTTATCTCTAAATCTAAGTTTCCCTGCCCTAAAATGTGACTGAGTTTCCATTGAACTTCCTGGGAGAAAATAGTGAACTATAGACCATACTTTTCAAACTAGGATACATCCGTCTCGGGGAACTGTGGCAGTATTGCAAAGAATGCACAGAAACCACAGGATAAGCATGGGCCATAGGCATCGGGAGCCAACTTTAGTTAAGGGGTTTTGGAGAAAACTGCTCCTACAAGCCTTCTCTCTCCTCACTCCTTTCCAGTGTCTTCTCTTCTGTCATTAGGTAAAAGTTTGAAAGGAATTCATATTGAAAAAAGTGCAGGGCGGGAATCCAGATAAACTTGGATTTAATCATGACTCCACTGTGACCAAGGGTAACATATGATCATGCTTACCTCACAGCACCAATGGATAAAGGGAAAATTTAGGATTCTTACTGAATTTTATCTATTTTACATATTATATATAATGTATATATATTATATATAGTGTATATAATATATAAAGTATTATATAATATACATATCATATGACATAATGTGACGTATATTATATGACTATTTCACCATAACACAAAGGGATATAAAATATCAAGAAAAAACTCTCTGCAAGAAAAATGTAGGACCTGGATAAAAAAAATCACAAAAGTTTACTGTAAGGCATAAAGACTTTCTTGAGTAAAAGCTTCTTTGAGTATTTTTCCTGGATGGACAAATTGAGTATCATAAATGTCAGCTCTTCCCAAACCTTTTTATAGGATTCATGTAATTCCAATAAAAATTTCCAATAGAACATTTATTTTGGAACCTGAGAAAATAATTTTTAAAGTTTATCTGAAAGAAATGAATGAGTGAGAATAGCTGGTAGAATTCTACAAAGCAAATTAATGAGGCATGCTTGCACTAGATATAAAATGTATTATAAAAAGACAATAATCAAAATAGTTTGTTTCTACTGTAAGAAACTAAACACAGATTTCTGGAATAAAACAAACAGCCATGAGGCACGTTCTAAAATATGGAAGAATTTAATATGTGACAAAGGAAGAATCATATATCAATGGGAGAGGTATTCATTTCCCCATTAGCAAAGTAAATCCATATGGATTAGAGTTTCCTTGTAACAAGAAAATATTTTTTAAAAATTAGAAAGATAAGCTTAAATATTTAATCTCATTGTTCAACAAATATTTCTCTAGAACTAATTATGCATTAGATACTGTAATAAGCTCTGGAAATACAGGTCTGGAGAAGACAGTCTTAGTTACAGCCCCCAAGATTTATAATGCGTGTGTGTTTGTGTGTGCATGCGCCTGTGTGTCTGTGTGTGTGTGTTGGGGATGGGGGAAGAATACTCAGCCACACAAATGGGCAATCCATATAGTAAGTGTTGTTATGGAGAGGTACTTTTTGCTATTTGAGCACTCAGTAGGACCCTAAACTTAGCCTGGGGAGGTAGGGATGCGGGCAGGTTAGGATAGTGTCACTGAATGCTTCTGAGAGGATATATAATGTGTGACATGAAGGATGAATAGAAATTTTTCCTGAAAAGAGAGCAAAGGGTAAGGAGAGCTCAAAAAGGAGAATGTTTTAGGCACAGGGCGTAGAGTGAGCAACAAGCTAAAGGTGATAAAAAGGATGAAACGCTCGAGGAACTGGAGTGACTCATTGTAACTGCAGCTAGAGTTGAATGAGGAATGGAGAGTGGGGATAAATGAGGCTGGAGAGTATAGACTTGTCAGCCTTGTTAAAATCTGGATTTCATCCTGACAGAAATGGAGCATCATTGAAAAGTGTTACGCGAGGAGTGTCTACTTTGGCACCAGTAAGAATGGATTAGAAGAGAGTAAATCTAGAGACTGGGACTATAGCTAGGAAACCATTAAGATGCTAAGGAGATTATGATAACTTGAATAGGTAGCTTGAGTACAGAAAGAAATACAATCAAGAGATATATAGGAGTAGAATCGTAGGACTTGGCAATTGCTTGGATTTTAAGTCAGAAAGAAGTTTCATGGATGGTCTACAGAGATTTTTAAAGAGTGGAAGGATTCATAACAAGAAAGGAGAATACAAAATTAAAAGCCGCCAATCAAAAAAAAAAATCAGAATTGGGAGCTAAATGAAAAACTCAGAAAGTAAAGATGAATGTTTCTGATATGTAAAGAAAGTAAGAAAGCAATAATAAATCTATAATAATAGTCAATGGAGAAGTCACAAAGTAAATAAAATGACCAGTAAAATGATGAAAATATGCAGTTGAAGCAAAATGACTCTGCTTTCTCCTATTAAATTGTTAAAGAGATTAAGAAATGATCATTCTAAGTGCTGGCAGATGTATAGACACTCATATGCTGCTGGTAGATTTAAACTGGTATAAAGTTTATGAAAAGAAATTTGACAATAGGGATCAATAACATTTTAGAAGTTATACCCCTTGGTAAGTAATTTCACTTCTAGGGATCCATCCAAAGGAAATAATTGGAGATGTGGTCAAAGATTTTGTGTATGGTTCTGTTGGAAACATCAGAAGAATTACATTATATTGATAAATAGACCCGTAAGATGATATATTTTGTATTTGCAGCAGAAAGAATTATTTAATTATTTTTCAAATGCCAGTAAAAAAATATGTATCAGTAGATCTATTGGCAAAGAAGAATCCTGGAGGAAAATAACAATGATTGATGAAAGTTATCTGATTATTTTCTTCTTTATGCTTTCTTCTATTTTCTATAATGAGCACGTATTACCAATATAATGAGAAAGATTATACTATGTAAAATTGGAATCAAGAATGACTACGTGACAGAAGTGTTGTGAATTTGAAATATGATAAGGTATTTAAGGTAACTAACAGCGTTTTGCCTCATAGTCTGTAGTCAAAATTTGAGTTTTCACTCATTTAACAAATATTTTCAGCTTGAACTGGAAATACCCTATGAGGGGCTCAGGTGATACATAATTTTTATTAAATAACATTTTTATTAATGAACATTAGACCATTGTCTTTTTAAAATGAAATAGATAATTGCCCCAGAGAGTAAGACTCTTCATGCTGAAACTTGATGTTATCATTCTGCAGAAAAGATAGGTTGTGGAAATGCGTGGGTGAAGGTCTTATATTAAAAACAAGAACCAACAGTGAGAAAATTTTATGGTTGGTGGTTCCTCAGACTCGGAAAATTGGTAGCATATAGACCTCTGGCTAGCTAAAAGATTTCATTTGTGCTACATTCTGAACTGTTTCGCCATCAGTAAGCAAGTTTCCCAATGCTAAGCACAGACTGTGAGGCCATGAGACTAAAGAACTAGCCAATTTCTAAGCATTGCAGCAGGCTAAATGAGTCTTTACCAGTTTGATAGTTACTGGATTTCCTTCTACATTGCATAGTCAGGCTAAACACAGTCCATTAATTTAAATGGACTTGTTAATATTTAAACTTCATGAAGCCCTATTTGTTTTCTCCTTATGTAATATTTCATGTTCTCTTAGGTGATAATTAGTTGTTTGATGGGTTGTTTTATTTATCTCCCAGGAGGTAATGCTTCTGCTCATTGGTTTGTAATTATTGGGCTCCTCTTCTTCTACTGAAAATGGTTTTACAGCATTTGTTCTTTTCCACTTCTTAGGTGGTTTTCCCTGTTACCAGTGATTTCTGTTAACAAATACTGGTGAATCTGGCATTATTAGTGGGCTGTGAAACTCTCAGGAATTTTTCATACACCAAGGTAATACCACCAGAGTTTGTGCATATGCCACTTTCTAGGTAATTTTGCTGTATTTCTTTCCTTATTCTATGTTGGCTTTTTAATACTTTCCATCACTATAGAGATTTCCTCTAGGCAGCTACTTACATTTGGTCTTTTCCATAAAGATATCAATTTACGTAAGTATATTACAAGCTTCATAAATTGATTGGAAGATCTGGGAGCAGGTAAAATATCCAATTATCACTCTGTGCTGGTCTCATGATCCTTTGGTAAAATGATCAAAGAAAGTCTGCTCCAAGTCTTGCTCTTGGTTGAGGTCCATTTTGAATCTCTACGCGAAGGGAATGTCATTCTTCTCACCCTTTCTTTTCAGTCTAGTAACTTTCCACCTGTTGGCCTTTTTTTGTTTCCTGGGTTTCTGGGACAGGAACTGTGGTGTCAGGATAATTTGGGTTGGAATCCCAACTGTGTGCTAGCTATGTAACCACAGGCAAACTACTCATCCTAATGCCTCTGTCTGTCCAGAAAGAACTAGTTTCACCCACTGTCGGCATTTCCAACTCCTGCCCTGCCTGCAAAACGACTCTGACTTCATTGAAATCATTCACCATAAAGTTTCACTTAGGTGTAGAATGAGGATGATAATAGTGTCAACCTTAAAGCATTATGTGGGTTTTAAATGAGATACAACATATAAAATCTAAGCCCAATATAGCTATAACTATCACGTGATCCAAGATATCATCAGTCAGAACTGAATTCTTTCTTGTTTTTTCTCTTTTCGTGTCTCATCCTCTATTTTGTTAATCTATTTTCTGCTCCTCCTCTTTTTCTTTTATGTTTTATTTCTCCTGTTCTCTTTCCTGTATGCACCACCGCATTCCAGTTTCTTTGCTCACACTATTTTTCTTAAGAGAAAATTAGCAGAGAGTAGTAAAGATATTATTAGGTAAGTCAAGAGGCATTTTGTCCTGGGGTGGGAAGGGAAGAGTGAGATCTGCAAAGTCTTTTTGTCAAGAGGACCCATAAGAAGAAGAAGAAGATTGTGGCTTAGTTGGGAGGCGGCCCAGGGAATTCCTGGAGTTGGGACAGGACAGCTGGGGCTGGCACTGGGCAAGGGGAGCAGTGGATCGATTACCTAATGGACCCTAACGCTCCCATGGAAGTGCTATTATTTAAAAATAGAGGATACTGAAGGATATTGAGAAAAACCATGTGAAGATGGAGAGAAGCTGAAAAGACAAATTTAAAAAATAGAGGATGCTTGATAGTTTCAAATGTATCCAAAGAGAACTAATAAAGTTGATTGGTTTTGTGATTCAGAATTTAAGTAGAGTGGTTTGTATCTAAAATCTAAAGACAGACAGATATCTTTGGGCGGAAGCTATAGGTAGTGAGTAAAAACTAGCTCCTTCTGGTGTTTGGCTGCAAAGAGGAAGTGAAAGATGGACCAGAAGTTGAAGTTTTTTTTCCACTACCCTTACTGACTTTGATATCATGATTTCACATCGGAGTTTTTCACCTATGCATTCAATGTTTTAAAGGGAAGCATTTTTCTAGTTCCAAGCATAATAAAGACAGGCAACTTTTACATATAATGTTCCACATTTAAAATACAATTGCTGGTGTCGGCTATTGTTAGGCATGGTACAGGTAACAGCTTTTTATAGGGGCCAAGATTAGAGTTTCATCTTTCCTGTGAGAATTTAAAAAGCTAATTAGAATGAAACTGAACGATGGCACTTAGAAAGTTCAGTTGGCTAAACTGAGGCTACTTAGGTGTCATTATTTGGGTGTTGAGTAGATCTGAAACTCAGGCTAGCCTCAGTCTCTGAAGTCAGTAATTTCTTTGAAGAATGACATAAATAAAAGATTTTGCTGCATATATTTTTTGACACTAAAAATTTGAGAGGTTGATAATCTCTAATCCACTCTAAAAAAGGATATTTTTAAAAAGGGTGTTATTCACAGAGACGTATGTTATTGATCTATTTTTAATAACAGTACAAGAAATATCCACTTATAAAAAGTTTTCTTTACATTCTGGGCAAGATGGAAAGAGGTCCATTGCAGTGAAATTTCTGTGGAATTAGAGGTTGATGAGATAGGGGCTTCACCTTAGAGATTTTAAATTGGAGCTTCTAGAAATGCTTCCGGGGCCACCAAATGGGCCGACAAGATGGTTAGGGTGACACGGCCAATGGGTCCTAAGGGAAAAAAAATGTGCAGACAGAGCTGAGGGAGTTTGTGTTGGAGAGTAAGGAAAAACATGTAGATTTGATGAGAAAAAATTTATTTTCCCACAATATTAGCCATTTTAATTAAAAACAAACTCCTACATACTTATTAAACCATTATCACTTGACAGTAGAATACATTATCTTTTCCCTTCTCATTTACCTTGTGTCAATGGACCACAAGGGGCTAGGAAAGAGTATAAAACATTATCAAACTATCTAGTAGGGAGATAGAAACAGGGAAGTAGTCTGGTCAGGATTAGTGCCAGGCCACTCGTGACTTCAGTGTAGCCCCAGGAGGGGTGAGGCTCAAGGCTGAGCCATCCAGGGATGTTGGAGTAGCCATTCATTACTGCTGCTCCTCCCAGCTACTCTGCTATTATTTTCCATCTTTTGGGACTCCAGGGCATTTCCCTGAGTGTTGGTGTTGGCTATATCACGTGGTACTTTGAGTGAAATATAGCGTCATGTAGTGGAAAGAGCCCTGGCATTGTGGTGATATAGACCTAATTACAGTTCCTGGTTCTGACACTTACTGAGTGATGTTGGGGAGGTTATTTAACTCCTCTGAGTTATGTGTTCCTGTAATTAGGGCTAATAGTTCTCACCTGAAAAGATTAAATAAGATAATGTGCATAAATCACGTGGCTCATAGTGGGGACTCAACAAGTAATCCTTTTTGCTAGGAACATTGAACACATATATCACTGGAAATAATATTTTATTTTTATTCATTCATTCATTCATTCATTCATTTATTTTTGAGGAAGATTAGCCCTGACCTAACACCCACCACCAAGCCTCCTCTTTTTGCTGAGGAAGATTGGCCCTGAGCTAACATCCATGCTCATCTTCCTCTACTTTATATATGAGATGCCTACTACAGTGTGGCTTGATAAGCAGTGCGTAGGTCCATGCCCGGGATTCAAACTGGTGAACCCTGGGCCACCGAAGCAGAGCATGCGAACTTAACTGCTATGCCACTGGGCCAGCCCCAGAAATAATGTTTTATTTAAACATTACGAATAATGTTTTATTAATAGAAGAGTCACTAATATCTTATATTTTCTAGACCACCATGGGATTTTAGACCTTCTATTTGTTCCACAATGGCCTTGTAACAGGTGGGAAAAGCATTAAACTTGAGAAACAAAAATATGGTAAAGCAATCTCCTGAACAAACTAGGAGGTTTATTTTTCTCTTGCAAAGAGCAGTCCAGAGATAGATAATCCAGGACTATTGTGGCAGCTGTACGATACTGTCCAGGAACTAGGCTCCTTCTTATTTCCTGCTCGGCCCTTCTCAGTGTGTGCCTTTAGTCCTTGTGGTTCGTCCATGGTTCCAAGACGGCTGCTCCTACCTTCTGCATGGCATCTTAGTTTCAGAGAAGGGGAAGGGTGAAGTGTAGAAGGCCAAGTTCTTCTAGCTGACTTTCACATAAGAGCCAACAAGGTAAAACTGGGATGTCCAAGAGAAAGCGAGTGGGTTCCTTGGAAGCTATTCCTAGAAAGTATCCCAGAGGCTCTGGGGTGGAGTCACTGAGGTGTTTATAGGATACCAGAGGCTAGTCATTGGCGGGGAGAAAGAGTTAAGGGCCGTGAGCTTGTTTAGATGTCTTATCTCATTTGACTCCATTCAACTAGGCCTTCTGGAGAACGCCTTGCTACCAAAGGCGTGAAAATATCAGACCCTCTAGCAGGAGATTGGATCTGGTTAGAGCCAGTCCTGAATATAAGGTAAAGAAGAGATACCTGCTTTTCTCTATCCAACTCTCTGCAGGAAGTGCTGACCATCTGGCAGTCCCTGACACAGAGGAAAAAGTGACGAGCCTCAAGCTAGAAAGCTTCAGGGTCAGTCCCAGCTTTGCCACTCATTAGCTACTGGAGCCGAGTCTCTGCAAAGAAGGGGTTATATATATAACTCTTAAAACGTTGTTGTGGAAACCAAATGGGATAAATTATAAATTACTATAAAATCAGCTAAAGTGTTATTATTAAACTTTTCTCCTTGCCCAGCAGAACCTAGAGGGGCAGCAGAAGCCTGGCTTGGGAGGAGAGTTGAGGTGGGATATGTGTAGCAGACCAAGGAGAATCTAAAAGACAACAGCCATATGGAATCGTACATACGTTGTCTTTTTGTCTGGCTTTTTTCATTTAGCATGTTTCAAACTTCATCCATATTGTAGCACTTATCAGTACTTTATTCCTTTTTATTGCTGAGTCATGTTTCACTGTATGAATGTACCACACGTTATGTATCCATTCATTTGTTGATGGACATTTGAGTTTTTTCTATTTTTTGGCTGTTATGAATAATGTTGCTATAACTCTTGTTTGTGGACATATATTTATAACTAAGGGAATATAAGGGAAGACCGAGAGAAGTCTGCTCTGTGAGGGTTTGTCTGCTGCAATGATTCCTTGAGAGGCTGCCATTCTTCTCTTGCTGTCAGGCACTGGAAGCAGAACTCAGGCGACTTCCAAAGAGTGAGATATCAAGAGTCAGGTAACCCCTGCTGTCTCCCTCCCCTCTCTCACTCTAGTGCCAGGGCTCTGGTCTAGTCTTGCAAATCACCCATGGTGAGCATTATCGCTGGCTGCTAAGGAAGGAGTTGGCTTGGTTTAGAAGCCAAATTCTGCCTCTACACCTTGGGCATAGTCTCCCTGAGCTTCCGTTGTCTTATCTGGGAGATGGAGGTAACAATAGCTACCTTGCAGATTTTATTTAAGGATGAGAGACAGTGCTTGTGAGGTACCCTCTTCAGAACAGGTGCTCAACTAACAGATATTAATGCTATTGGCAATTGCCCCATGCAGTAGGATAACTGAAAACATAATGGGCGGAGGTCAGAGATAGTGTGGCACGAAGCTCTTTGAATGACTTAGCTATTTTGGGAATGATTAAATCACTTTTTCCATAAGTTCTCTGTTAGTTTGCTAGGGCTGCCATAATAAAATACTACAGACTGGTTGACTTAAACAATAAAATTTATTGTCTCACAGTTCTGGAGGCTAGAAGTCCAAGATCAAGGTGTCAGTAAGCTTGATTTTTTCCGAGGCCTCTCTCCTTGACTTGCAGATGGCTGCCTTCTCTCTGTGTCCTCACATGGACTTTTCTCTGTGCACCCACATCCCTAATGTCTCTTTGTGTGTGCAAATTTTTCCTCTTATAAAGTCACCAGCAGATGGGATTAGGGCCCACCCTAACAGACTTGTTTCAACTTGCCCTCTTTAAAGGCTCTGTCTGCAAATATAGTCACATCCTGAGGTATCGGGGGTTAGGGCTTCAACATATGAATTTTGGAGGGACACAATTCAGCCCATAACAAGCACCTAGGGAGTGCCTGCTCTGCCCCAGATGCTGAAAATATATAAGGGAAAGACTCAGGCCTAGCCCACAGGACACTCTCAGCCTTTTAGGAGAGAGAGACAAATATACAAGATAATTGTAAAATGCCTTCTCTCTGTTTACCCTGCCCCTTGTCTCACGACCAAATGTGCAGTGTCTACAAACGCATCATCAGATAACTCAGCATTTTGATCACCTCAGAATCCCAGCTCAATCAGCTGCGAACTCTCCAGGTCTTTACTAGCTCAGGGAAAGAATTTATCAGAGCCCATTTAGAAACAGGAAATAGATTAGCCAAGAACCCAGAGAAGAGGAGCCAGACTGAGAAGAAGTGTACAAGTAGTTGAGATTGACGATTGTCTTTACATGTCTCTTTTCCTCCCCTTTCAGCCAAAGTTTAAGCAATCCCCCAGCATAGCCAGCGAGGGGCTGCCCCACACTCCCTGTGTGCCCAGTGGCCCAAATTCAAGGCTGTTCCATCCCCTCCCCACCCCCAACCATACCTCCCCTATGTCTTTGCTCTGCTTTCCAAGGCATGAAGTTAAGAATTATTGAGCACCTACTGTGTGTTGGGCAATAATTAGACACTTTATATATGTCATCTAATTTGATCCTCAAAACATCTCATTTTACAGATGAGGGAGATGGCCTATAACACACTCAAGGTGACACGTCAGTAAATAGCACCCTTTAGATGCAGATCTTTCTAACTTCACTAACCCTTCAGACTCTCAGCTATCAGTGGAGTGCACAGCTGCTGGTCTCTGTGAAGGTAATGCTGCGACTGATTACAGCGGTCGGCAGTCTTAGGTTGCGTTCCCTTGAAGCAGTGTCTGAGAGGAATTTGGGCATCTGTGACTTACTGAGGGTGTGCTCTCTGGGGAAAGGAGAAAAGGAAGCAGGAAGGGGTGGCAAGGGAAGGAGCTGAGCAGGATCTGCTTTCTGATGGTCTAGCTTCAGTCTGATCCCACAGTGAGCTCTGAAGCACAAATCACCTGGAGAATTGCTCTACTTTGAGGCAAGAGACTCATCTGTCTATTCCAGATCAGGCAGTCACTGGATGCAGGTTGTAGTGCGTGGGGAGCATGTGTAGACAGGCAGCCCCACCAGCTGAGGGCCAATCTCCGGAGGAGGTCCAGCTTGAGCCTGCAGCCCCGAAGCACGAGCACGAGTCTGGAAAATGGTCTGGGCACCAACAGCTTCCCCTTCTCACCAACTTTAGGGGAATTGACATGCTAAAAGGTGCCCCCAGGGAAAACAATGCCTTCATCCAAAGGAATGGATCTTCACCACTTCAGGTCCTATGGTGGGTGAGTTATTGTAGGAGATAGTTTTGCATGAGAGGGCTGGAGATGAGGGCTTTCAGAACCCCCAAGTTATACGTATAAACAGCTGTCTGATAATACTGCTGTAAGTCCAAATAGCATTGATAGCTTACAGTGATTTTTTGCATACATTATTTATTTGATCATCACAACAACCTTATAAAATAGATGGCAGGTTTCATTAGCCCATTTTACAGGGAGATTAAGTGGTTCAATTGTAGAACGTGGATGCGATAGAGCTGAGCCTAGCACTTGCTTCTGACTTGAGATCTAATTTCCATCTAACATTCCATACACTGTCTGGTTGTGTATGGGCTCTGCAAAAAAACGTGATACCCCACCTAGCGTGACCAGCCATCCTGTTTGCCCGGGACTTCCCTGGTTTTAAAACTGGAAGGCTCACATTCAGGGAAACCCAGGACCAACTGATTTATTTGTTAAGCAAAAAAGACAGTGCCTGGGGTCCACAATACCTTTAGGGGCCTACAAATGGGTTCCAATTTCAATTCCTTCTAACAGCAGAAGAAAAAATGAATATTATAATAATAATGAATATATTGTAATAGAGCCAGGCTGGATTATTATTCATCTTTATACTAACACAGTCATAAAATATAATTTTTAAGTGTGTGTGTGTGTGTGTGTGTGAAAGAAGGCCATGAAAGCAAAGGTACCTAGGATTCACAGTCAAAATGCAGCTCTGGAAACCCAGTCAGTCCCGGGCAAACTGGGACTGTGGCTCCCTCAACTCCCTAACAGTCTAATCGTAGCAGTTGGTCATAGCGAAGAAACTTTGGGCTTTCCCATGCAGTGGTTGCCTAAAATCACCCGTGTTTCCCCAGATCTGTGATTTCCTTGCCTCTGGCTACTTCCCTTCTGATCACACATCAGTTGCCTGGGTTCACTCTGGCTTCCCTAGGGAAGGGCTGACGAGATTCCCAGGGCACCCTGCATACTGTGCAGTCAGCTCCATGTCTCTGTCTCCCTACTGACCTGACCAGACACTTGCCTTACTCATCTTTTCCCCCCTAGTTCCTGGATCAGTGCCAGACACTCAATACTTATTTATTTTAAACTTTGTTTTTTAAAGATTGGCATTTAAGCTAACATCTGTTGCCATTCTTTTCTTCTTCTTCTTCTTCTTTTTCTTCTTCTTCTTCTTCTTCTTCTTCTTCTTCTTCTTCTTCTTCTTCTTCTTCTCCTCCTCCTCCTCCTCCTCCTCCTCCTCCTCCCCCACCCCTTCCTCCTCCTATTCCTCCTCCCCCTCCTCCTCCTCTTCCTCCTCCCCCCTCAGTATGGCTTGATGAGCCGTGATAGGTCCGTGCCCAGGATCCAAACGAGTGGAACCCTGAGCCGCCAAAGTGGAGCATGTGAACTTAACTACTTGGCCACGGGGCTGGCCCCTGCTTACTTATTGATTGAATAAATGAATTAATTGATGACCTGATTCAGCTAATTGCTTGTTATATAACATTAGGGACACTAAACACTCTTGGTGTTCTTCATCTATAAAATAAATTCTTTGGGATAGATGGACTCTAAGATTCCTAGGGGACACTTTATGTCGTGTATTCATTATACCAGATCATGTGACTTTGTCAATGTCATTGAAGAATGTGTCTTGTCAGCAAAGAAAGAGTCACTTGTAGATTCTTAGAGTCATTGTTGTGTTTTCCCCACCCCTATTTTTTTTTTAGATCCTTACCGGAAGGCAGCATGTCCAATTTTACCTTGAGAAAAACATCTCCTACAGGAAATGGTAATGTAGATGATGTTTCTCTTACTCAGAAAACTTAAAAATCCAGGAAAAACAACTCAAAGGTCCTAGTTCTTTTGTTTTGGGTTTTTTTTTTTTTTTTTTTGCTGAGGAAGATTTGTCCTGAGCTAGCACCTGTGCCAATCTTCCTCTACTTTTTAGTATGTCAGCATGGCCGCTAACAGAGTGGTGTAAGTTGGCTCCCAGGAACCCAATCCAGGAAGCCAAAGCAAAGCATGCTGAACTTAATCACTAGGCAACCGGGGCTGGCCCCCTAATTCTTTTATATAGATATTGAAAGCTTAGAAGCAACAGTCTAATTTAATTAGCATTGCTTAAGTTAGGCTTAAGAAAAAAAAAGTGCCACAGTTTTAACTCATGTAATTGCAATTTAAATATATTATTTTAATCAATAAATATGCCCTTTCTTACCTGTGACCTTCTTTGCTGCTTGCTCTCATGAGATCAAAGAATTAGTTATTTGTAGTGAAATGCACCAGGACTTATTGACTGTTATTTACCAGGTACAACAAACAGTCCTGTGTGTACTTCTGAGGTGTGTTTCTTTTTGAGTAAAATGACCAACCCTACTACTCAGCCATAAAAAAAGACAAAATCATCCCATTTGCAACAACATGGAAGGACCTAGAGGGAATTATGCTAAGCGAAATAAGCCAGACTGAGAAAGACAAACACCAGATGATTTCACTCATATCTGGAATATGAACAAACACATGGACAAAGAAAACAGTTCAGTGGTTACCAGAGGAAGGGGGGTGGGCACAGGGGAGTGAAGTGAGGGGGAGCACTTATGTGGTGACAGTCAAGAAATAATGTACAACTGAAATCTCACATCGGTGTAAACTATTAGGAACTCAATTAAAAAAAAAAAATCAAGTTTGGAAAAAAAAAGAAGAAAAATGACCAACCCACTAAACCCTGGCTTGGTTTATCCCAGGCCTGTGGGTCTACATTCCCAGGTGCCAGATGGGACCTCATGAGCTGCACTGGCAGTTTCAGTTGGCACCTGAGCAGTTTTATATGTTATCTTTGATGATGGGGTGTGGGATTTCTTCTTTCTTGCTGGTATGTCCTACTTTGAAACAGTACTGGACTTGCCAGCCTAGAAGATTGACGCTGGCCCATCAGATGTGCGTCTCGAGATTTCCAGGTTAACAAACCCACACTCAACTCCAGGCAATTACATCTCCCAGGTTTTCATTTTTCTGTTGATAGATATGAAGAGTACCACTCAGGGGACCACACTGAGGCAGCAGGGCTTTCTTGAGATGAACAAAAGAAGGACTTTCTTACAGGATAACAGCTGGATAAAGAAACGTCCTGAAGAAGAAAGGTAAGAGGGTATGGAGAGAGGGGAAGGTGGATGAGCAGAGAGAGCCATTCTCTGTTTGGGAAGCTAATGGCCATCTGAAAAGCACATACTCTCCTTCTAAAACACTTTGTTGCATGGCCTAATTTTTGGGAAAATTTAGCAAGCATAAATTTGTTATATCATATTTTCAAGAATAGCTACCAGTTTTAATATTCACATAGCTAAGAGAATGTGAGTCATTAGTGAGAGAAAGCAGGGTTTCATTGTTATAACTGGAATAGACATTTGTGCCTACTTGAGAAACTGAAAAGAAAACATGGCTTTCCAGTTTCCGAAAAGCTAATATTTAATCCATGGTAGGGACAGTCCTGGGGCATGTTGATGATGTCAGTTGAAACAAACGCATAGTAGTATTACTCCAAATTTACAAATTTAATAATCATTTACCTAAAATTTCTTTTTTTTTTTTAAAGATTGGCACCTGAGTTAACATCTGTTGCCAATCTTCTTTTTTTTTTCCTTCTTCTCCCCAAGGTCCCCCAGTACATAGTTGTAGATTCTAGTTTTGTGAGTGCCTCTGCTTGTGCTGTGTGGGACACTGCCTCAGCATGGTCTGATGAGTGGTGCCATGTCCACACCCAGGATCCAAACTGGTGAAACCCTGGGCCGCTGAAGTGGAGCACGCAAACGTAACCATTCAGCCACAGGGCGGCCCCAATCTAAAGTTTCTTTATGCTCAAGTGAAGTAAATTCTCAGCTCATTTAAGTCCTGACTGGGCCATATACCTCTAGGTATTGGAAAGGTGGTGGTAGATTTGTAAGGGAAAATATTAACCACCAAGAAGGTTTTGTCTGCTTTGAGATGTGCTTCTGTTAGGTATATGTTTAAAGATCTAAAAACTATGACCATAGGCACATTGCCTCATTGCCAACATAGATTTACAATTGACACTTGTCCAGCCTAGATATATTTATCATAAATTATATATATATATATATATACAAATATGTATACTTTTTTGATTCCTCTTATGTGTCAGGCTTGATACTGGGTACTTTACATATAAAGCATTATTAAATCTCACAACAATCACACAAGGTAGGTATTATATCATAATTTTACAGAAGAGGAATCTGAGGCTCAGAGAAGTTAGTAACTTGTCCAGTGGCACGCAGCTATTAAGTGGTGGAGTTGAGATTTTTAACATGACCCATTGCCTTTCCGTTATACCGCTAGTTCTCAATCAGGGGCAGTTTTATCCCCAGGGGACATTTGACAAGGTCGGGAGACATTTTTACTTGTCAAAATTGGGGATTACTCCTGATATCTAATGGGTGGAGGTCTGGGATGCTGCTAAGCAGCCTACAATGCACAGGACACTCCTCAAAACAAAAATTTATCAAACCCATGTCAACAGTGCTGAGGTTGAAAAGCCCTGCATTACAGAATACTTACTGTAAACCTTTTGCTAAACTGTCCATATGTGCTTATTTGAGGAGCCATACTTGTAACTGTTAAATAAAAATGTCTATTAACTTCTGGTATTAAATATTATTATTTTGAGGAACTATAGGGGTTTTTGGAGACTCACACTAACTTTTAGAGTTAACACTCTTGGACAGCAATCATTTCCTTCGATGAAGCAAATTTACTTCTTCAACTGTTGAAGCCTAATGAAGCATTTCTATTTTCCCATAGTGGTAGAGTGATGTCAAATGTAGATCATAAATTTTGGGTTGCAAACATTTGCACAGATGGGTAAAGATAGAGATGTCTAAGACAAATTACAGTTGGTAGGAATGATGGTTTTATGCCAGGCATGCCTCCTTAAAAAGGCCCAGGGAAGCCAGCTTGGCTGGCATGGCAGCTGCTGAATGAAAGGGAAATTGGCTCTGATGCTTCTCTCACTCCCACTGGCCCAGTTCTGGGCTATGTGTTATACTTCTACTTCAGGTAAAAACACGTCTGGTGTTTGCTACTCTCTCACAAGCTCAGGGAGGGGATAACAAGAGGGATGAAAAGGTTCTCTTGGGGTCCCTGAGGGTGTATATTTGCTGGAATTGTTTCAGTTTCACTGTTCAACTTTCCTTTTAATTATGTACTATAGTTCTTTTATAGCTTTATTATAAATGGTTCCAGAGTGTTGAGTAATGTTAGTGGAGCAGAACCAGGAGAAATGTGGTATATCAGGTTTGGTTAGGTTGATATGAAAAAGGTTCAGATACTGCATTGGCTCAAGGCCAAAGGCTCTACTACAAGCTTTGACATTTCCTAAAATTGCCTGTACTTTCAGGTCTGCTATAGGTCTGCTTATATATAAGTAAGAAAGACATAGCTTTGGGACTTTATGTAGGAAGGTCTGTTGCAGGGTGGACCAAGAGGAAAAGCAGAGGTTTGGAATAAAAAGATTGAGTCCTAGATCCACCTCTGTCACTTGCTAACCTTTTGGCCTTGGGAAAGCCACAAAATCCATGATCAATGTCCTCATCTGTGAACTGGATATGAGGGTGTCTTCCCTGCTTAATTTACAGGATTATTTTAAAGACCAAACAGAGCAAACTATGTGTTCTCACGGTTCAAAAATGGCTAAATTTCCCTTCAAATGATAAACATCCTTAACCACAAATATTGGTGCTTATTTTCCTACTTTTAGTCAAGGACACTATCAAGTCTATCAAAAGAAAATTTCCAGACATAATAGGCATAATTAAATTTAAAACTTCTTGGTAGAAAGCTTTTGCCTTCCTATAGAAAAGGACTTCTCTAGTACATATAAAGTAGATGACCGCATGTTCTCATATTTTGGTAAAAACAAAGAAACAAACAAAACAAGAAACACTCATTCCATTGTTGAATCACATGGAAATCTCGTGGGATAAGTTAGAATAATGGTCATTTGTACTGACAAACTTATTTCTTTTCACCATGATGTTTCATGTGCTGACTGGTTAAAATAAATACGTAGTTGTGTTTTCATGCCTGAAGTAAAATGAATTAACCTTGCCAAAACTTGTGAGCTCTTTCCTGTCTCCTTTATTTAGTGCTTACTAAATACTGTGGTAACTTTTCACATGACTTAATTTTGTTCTTTCTCTGTAGAGATGAAAATCATGGCAGGGTGGTGCTCACCCGACATAATTCCCATGATGCCTTGGACAGGTGAGTGTTTCAGACAAGTTACATCATTAGCAGAAACACAAAGACGGTAGTTTTGAGAGAAGACTTGTTTAAGACACGCTGAATATTTGTGGCTAGCCTCAGGCTTTCCCTGATGTTCTGAGCACGTGAAGGAGAATCTGTGATATCATCAGGGGTTTCTACAGGGTAAACTCTGCTTCTCCAGCTCCGTGCTTCCAGAACTACAGCCTGGAGGTGTCGAAGAACCAATCCTCCGCCTGCCCCACTGCGGGGGCCCTCCTGATGGGAAAGGGAAAGGGCTCCCACAGAAACATCACCAGATGAAACATCTCTGAACCTTAGGGAAAGGAGACCTAAAATACAGACAGAGCTCCAAGTTCACTTGCTGTATTGGACAGTACACTTCTTTTAGAAACTCTTAGGCTTGTGGAAAAACACTAAATGATACTCAGTGGCAATTAGACTGGCAAATACAAATTAGTAGGAAAAATCAGACAAAATTAGTAATCACAATGATGTAAATAATCTAAGATTGATCAAGTAATTAAATAATATTCTTATTAAAACACGTTTACACACAAACACAAACAAACAACCACACCCATCAGAAGAAACTAATTCTTTATCAAATACAATTTTATCTGCTCTAGTAGGCTCTGTGTCACCAAAAGGTACTTGGTAAAGGAGTGTGATTGTCTTTCTTTGTGTGGACTTTAAAAAGTTAAGTAGACACCTTGAATATGACTACTTTAGAAACTTTTATGTATGAATTTCTCTAAGCCCTCTTTTACCCTTGTGCGTAATTTTGACTTGTTCTAAGGGTCCTGAGCTTATAGCCCTCTGCACAAAGAATCTGATTGGTTTTCTGGTTTCCAGCCTTACTCCATTTGATTGACTGTTCTGTGATTCAACAGATTCTACCTGTGTCCTCTCCATGGTTTTCATGATTTTGAAGATTACAGCCTTGTTCTCAGTTGGGCTTCATCTCACCAAACAAAGGGAGCCTGATCTTTGAGTTCAGCCACCAGTGGACATGGCCCCCTCCATTTTATTTGCATTTCTCTGGAACTATTAACGAAAGGGACATACTGGTTTTGAAGTGTAACTGGGAAAACTAAGCTTTATGTTCTTTGTATGTTTTAGGACAACAGAAGCTTAATGCCTTGTGTGCTTATTTGGTATTTTAAGCTGTATCGGTTTTCTGAACCCTTCCTGTTGGTGGATAGCATTTTAGCTAAAGTAGCACATTGAGGTTTTACCTTCAGTAGCAAAAATCTGTAAGCCTGAGACATTTTCACCTTGACCTATAACTAGTGTCTCAAACTACATCTTCCTAAAAAGGTAGTGTAGATTATTTTTCTCCTTGCATTTGTTCAAATGGATGCCCACTTGGCACTTTCCTGCCCTTGTGCAGAAGCTGTTTGGTGCTTCACTCAACACTGCTTTAGAGCACCTACTTCATGCTGACATTGTGCCAGGTGCTGGGAGTACAAAGATGCTTGACACTACCATGACTTTAAGGAGCTCTCAAATTCGTGGAAAGAGATGGGTCCATAAACTAAAACACTAACATTTGCTATGGAAAGTGCTACTGTAGAAGTGTGTGACAGTGCTGTTGGAATAGAGAGACTAACTCTGCCTGAATAAATCGGACCTCACCAAGGAAGTGGTCTTTGGGGTTGCTGCTGCTGCTTGAAGGGTGAGGAGGAAAAGTTTACAAGTAAGAAAGGGTGGCTGGTGGGCATGGAGCAGGGAAAAGAATGCTTCCTGTAGAAGTGACAATGTGTGCAAAGAGCTCTGCATAGGCAGACTGAAAATAAAGGAAAAGGAAGATAAACAATATATTCTCATCACCTTAGATAACTGCTTCGTATTATGCACAAACTAAGAAATTTTGCTGTGTACTTCCTCTGCCAGATCAATAAAACATGTCAAATAAGGCTGATAGCACAAATGCCTGCAGGGATGCCTACTGTGAGCCAGACACTGGCCTAAGGACTGGGAACAAAACAAAGTCCCTGCTTTCATAGAACTTGCATCCTAGTTGAAGGTGGGTGGTGAGGACGACTGAAAATAAATAAACACAATGTACTATGTCGTGTTGCCACAAGTGCTAGGAAGACTAAAGCCAACTAATGAGATGTAAAGTGATGGTGTCTGTGAAGGGGCTGTTTTATAGAAGGGGGTCAGATGGCCCCACCTATTTGCATTCACCCATTACACACGATGCTGAACCATACCATGATTTCACTCCGGGTTTCCTTAAAAAGTTGGGTAATTGCATTAGGCATTTTTCTTTACTTTTTTTCTTGCCTTTATGGACATTATTCCCTCTACTTCTGTTTGAAAATGTTCATATCTGTTTATCCTCCAAGACGCAGCTCAAACTGTACCTCATCCATAAAGCCTTCTGATTCCTACCTCTGGAAATAAAGTTTCTCAACTTAGAACTTCCTTGCACTTCACCTGAGCCTCTTTTACAACACTGACCATTTTCTACCTTTGGATGTACGTATCTAATTTGTCCCTCTAGCTCTGTGTGTGTAGTGTCCGCAGTTATTTCATTCTTGACTTCCTCATAGTCATCGCACAGTGTGTTATATATTGTTTACCTCCAAATATTTACTTAATAAAAATTTACTACATTAAGTTAAAAATTAAATCTTATATATACTGTTTTAGTAGTTTTACTGATTCAATACCTTTGATCTGTCAGCTTCAAATGAAGCTTTGAAATGCAAACACAATAAACCATGGTATAATTTCTCAAAGAGCTTGTTTTCCCTCTACCATGGGCTCATATAAGGCATTAAACAGGATTTTGTTTTTTGCTGATTTATGCCTGATCAAGATATTTCCACTGCTTTGATGAACATGATTCCTATTATTGAAGCTTCTTTCCTCTCTTTCCTTGTTTTCTTGTCTTCTTCCTGTCCCCTTTTTTCTGTGTATCTGTTTTCCTCTACTGTCTCTGCCTCTGTCTCTCCTCTTCCTCCTTCTCTCTATCTCCTCTCTCTTCTCCTTTTCTTCCCACGTCTATCCTTTCTCTCTCCTCCCACTTTCTTCTTTTCATTTCTTTCCAGCGTTTCCTGTTTCTCTCTTTTCCTCTTTCTTCCCTCTCCTTCCCTCCCTATTGCCAGCAAATTCTCTTCTTTCAACCCTGTCCACGGTGCTGAAGTTTAAATATAGCAATTTGTGTTTAGCCTGTTATACTGGCTTATGGTGCTGCTGAAACTCTGCAAACAAGACATAGCCGATTATAAGGGATTGAGTACCTATTATGTAAAAATCAACAACATTGACAAGAGTACATATTAGTTATTAACCATTTTGCATGTTGTGTTATATGGTTTTATATGTCCTTATCCCCAGTTTGAATGTGTTACATTGTAGTTAGAAATAATCAGACCTAGAGAAGAACTCCTTTATTAGCATGGGGAATTGGGTTTTCCATAATTTATTCTATTCAAGTCAAAACGTTGGAAGTTTGGATACCCGAAATCTGTCTTTTCTTGATAATATGTACATTTCCTACCTGAATAGGTCAAAATTTTACTAAATACATGATAGGCATTATAAACTATTTTTTTTGAAATTTATTTGATCTTTTTGTGATTTTTTTTTTTTTTGCAACAGGAAAACAAATGAGAGAGATGAGCCAAAAGCCACAATTAGTCGGTACAGATCTGATGACACTTTGGACAGGTAAGGTGTTTTTGAACCTTGTAAGCGGAATGCGAAACATGTTAAATCCTATTTCTTATAAAGCATGAAGTATTTAAACGTTTACCAAAGTAAGCTTTGAACCATTGATATTTTATCCCCAGAGACAGAAGGGCTATAAGGACTGAATTATCTTTTTCTTCACAACTCATAAAATCTTTTTTTCTAAAAGATTTTTCTAAAATCCTGCTAATAGTCAATTGATATAAAGATTCCAAAGAAATTGCATTGAGTATAGGTAGAGTGGGCACTACGTGGCATCTGTTCAATTTAAAATAGAGAAAATATTTATTTTTGTGAATATGAGTAGTCAGTCCTTGTTCTAACTTTTGGTCCTTCTATCCTGATGGTGGAGAAACAGCAGTTTCTGTACAACTACTTTCTGGAGAGACTGTAAATTTTAACAATACAATAGGTTTGATCTATTCTAGGATAAAGACATTACCTCTTTACCTTGGAAAGTGAAACTGCTCTTTTGGCACTGGAGTCACCATATGGCTCATAGAATGAATCTATTAAGTGTGCCTGCTGTTAGTTCTCTCTTGCTCAGAGGGAAAGGGCTCATCTGTATAGAGAAAAGTAGCAATGTCTATTCAGGTTGATGTGTACATGCCACAAATCACATTTTTATTTTATATTTGGTAGAGATGCTTAGTAAGCATAAGAAAAGAGTTAACATTTTTAATTGGAGTCTCTACATAATAGACACCCGAGGCCATTGAGAGTTGAGGTCACTCCCTGTAGCCAAAGACGTGCTGCTAGTGTAGACAAAAATGTCCTCTGCCGCATTTTAAGCAGATACGCTGAAACTTATGGTATCTAACAGATTCTATATTCAGACTATGCCAGTGTTAATTAATATAGCAAATGTGTATCCTTCTGCACTCTTCATAGGTTTTTTTAAGTCAGTCTCCCTAATAGAGGACTGGTATCCCTAAGGGGCTGGCCTCACTCTTGTAGTTAAAGCCTTGACAAAAATGAGTTTGTAGAAGTATGTGTGCAAGATCTCGTCTCCACAGCAGCGTGTGGAGAGATGAGTCAGAGGACCTCTGTTCATTCACTCTCGCCTTGCAGACTGTCCTATTGCATCGTTAACTGAATAAGAAAACGCTATTTCTAAGAATGAATTTGATATTGAGATAATTAGGCCTCAAGAAACGATATAATATTTGGGAGACTTAAGCTTTTGTGGGCTGAGTGTCTGAAAGTTTCTCTCAGGTTGGTCAAGACAGAACCTTGGAACATTAGCAGTGGACCAGACCAGACCAGACGGCACAGGCAAACTCGTTGAGTCGTTCTCAGCTTGGTCTGCAAATTAGAAACACAGACTGAACTTTAAAATTCTACTGGCAATTTGATCCTACCACCTCTCACCCTACCCCCAGATTCTGATTTAATTAGTCTGAGGTGAGACTCAGGCATGTTTAAACCTTAGGAAGTGATTCTAATGTGAAGCCAAAATTCAGAACCACAAATCTAGCCCGACCCCTTCATTTTTCTACACTAGGAAATGAGGACAGAGATTACATGCTTTAATTACATGGAGGTTTAAGGCATGTTTGGAAGAAGTATCCTGGTCAGCTCATTCCCCTGGCAGTCCTGTCTCCCAACAGTAAGCTACATCTCTGTAAGAGTGGAAATAGATGTGAGGGAGAGAACACAGGGGTCAGTGAAGAAAGGCAAGTTCTGTTAGCAGGAGTCAGACTTTTATAACGTAGGCCACTCCAAATGCGAGATGTGAAATAATTTTAGGAGGAAGATGATTAAATACATCTGTTGTGTGCATTTCAATAATACTGTGTTTATTTTAAATGAATATGAGAAAAGTACTGAGTTTACATTTAAAGAGTTCCCTTTTAAAATATACACATGTAGGTAAAAATATGAGATGTTTTACAGGGACGTCAGTAAATAATAGTGTGTGCAGTATGCATTATGTCCTGAATCCTGAGGGTAGTTTAATTACTAAGTTGGAAAACCGAGGTTAGGGAGACCTCTAGTGTTCTGTGGTGGAAGTGTAACTTTTCCTTGGCTGCTTTCGATCATATTGCTGCTTATATTGTTTGAGTATTTCCTGTCTCCAAGACTGACTCATAGTAAAACAATCTATTTTATATCAGAAGTTGGCAGAAACTTAATTTCCAAGAGAAGTACAAACTTAATTTCCCTAATAAGAAATTGCAATATACTTTGGAATGGTGGTTTAGAGTTTTCTCCGTTGTTGTTCATAGACTGATACCCCTAGTGGCATGGGAGAGAAAGAATAATAACTGAAGGAAGACACATTGACCTAACATATGAGTCTTGGAACAATCACCCCACAGAATCAGGCGTATGACATTGGGCCCTACTGAAAAGATTTTAGAGAGAGGCTACTTCCTAGCTGTGTGGCCAAGAGAAAGTCACCCACCTTCTCTGAGACTTCATTTTTTCATCTATAAAATGAAATAATTACACCTACTCTGTAGGTGTAATTCCTCTGAAGAGTAGAGGAAAATGTATAAAATGAGTGGCAAAGAGTAGTGGGTATCTATTTTTATTATTACGTGCAGTAAGTATTGCCCATAAAGATTTACACTGTAGAATTTAACTTCATTCGATTTTAACATCTGACTCACCTTTATTTATACTTTGAGAAGGTTTGATATTAAAGTTCTGTTTGCTTTAGACAGATTGTTGTTTTCACTGTACCAGAGCAGCAATTTCCCAAGATTATTTTTATCTTGAATGAGGGTCTCACAGAGAGCTATAGAGTCTAAGTAGAGTTCCCAAGGAACATAAGATTTAAGACTTAGGGTTTCCTGACATCCTACTGATGGTATTCACGGTGTTTTGCTGCAAAGCCCTTTGAATGTAAACATCTCAGAGGCTCAGTAGCAGGGGAGATGTTCATAGTCTTTGGCCTGATGACCACCTTAGGTGTGAGTTTTTATACGTGGGTTCTAGGATTCTGTACAAGTCACTTCCTGTACTGTGAACAGTCTCTTGAGGTTATGGGGCTTGTAGGATTCCAGCCTTCCTTCCTTTTTGCATTCAAGAGTTATCAGTTTGTGGCAGTATGTACCATAAATAGAAAGTGTGTTTGGGGTTGACTCATAGAATTTTAATATATTAGAGTTTAAATATTTACCCAATATTTAATTTTGGAGTTAAATATTTATGCAGTATTTTATTTTATTTTACTTTACTTTATTAATTTTTTTTTAAGATTGGCATCTGAGCTAACATCTATTGCCAATCTTCTTTTTTTCTTCTTCTTCTTCTTCTTCTCCTCAAAGCCCCCCAATACATAGTTGTATATTCTAGTTGTGAGTGCCTCTCTTGTGCTATGTGGGATGCTGCCTCAGCATGGCCTGATGAGTGGTGCCATGTCTACGCCCCGGATCCAAACTGGTGAAAACCTGGGCCAGCCAAAAGGAAAACATGAACTTAACCACAGCCACGGCTCTGGCCCCTGAGCCAGTATTTTAGTTACACATGTCAAAATAACATCTAGGGATTGAAATTATTTTAAAGCTAAGAAAATTAAGTCATATTTTTCCCTACATGATTTTTTTTTTTTTTAGTAAGGAAGATTGGCCCCAAGCTAACATCTGTTGCCAATCTTCCTCTTTTTGCTTGAGGAAGATTGTTGCTGAGCTAACATCCATGCCAGTCTTCCTCTATTTTGTATGTGGGATGCTGCCAAAGCATGGCCTAATGAACGGTATGTAGGTCCACACCTGGGATCTGAACCCTCGAACCCCAGGCTGCTGAAGTGGAATGTGTGATCTTAACCGCTAAACCACTGGGCCAGCCCCCCACTTTTATTTTGTAGAGTGAAGCAAAGTTAGTGTCCATCTTCCCAGGAATAGTTTATATAAAGCCCTGTACTAAAGTTGATGGTGAAAGTGAATATTTAGAGAAAGTTATAGTAGACCCATAGTATGGGATCAACAGAAGATTCTTTCTGACTCTTTTTTTTCCTGAGCCTAATTTTGCTGCATCCTAGTTTTGTGCAAGCCTGCTGAATGCTCCAGAAGACAGTTCCACATTACAAGAAAAACCTTCCTATCTGGTGAGAGGGAGAAAAGGGAAGGAGTAGGGGCTATAGTCATGAGATCCCACCATTAGCATGCAGACTAGAGGATTCCTGAGTTTCTTTCCTGACCCAAAGAACAGACAAGTATACCTTTTCCAGACCTACCCTCCTTGAGGAGACTCCAGATTAGCGAGATTAAAACTTCTGATGGCCAGTAGGGCCTATTAACTAAATGTGTTAGTCAAAGTAAACTAATTTGCCATGGTAGAATAGCTCTTTTAACAAGTTCCCTCTCTTGCCCCTAAATCTCTGTGGTTTAGCACAACAGAAGATTACTGCTTGCTCTCATCAGAGTCCATTGTGATTGGCTGGAAGAGGTGGAGGGATCTCTCTCCATGAAGTGACTCAGGGACCTAAGTTCTTTCCATGTTTTAATGCTTCCGTCGTCAACCCATGGGTACCAAAGCCATGGTGGAAGGGGAAGAAAGAGCATGGAGGATCATGCAAAAGGTTTTATGATGGGTCTGGAAGTGGCAAACAATATTTCTGGCCACATTCTTCAGTCTAGAACTCAATCACGTGGTCCCAACTTAATTTCAATGAAGATTGGGAAATGTGGTCTTCCTGTGTGCTCAGAAGGAAAATAAAATGAGTGTGGCAAACATAAACATTAAAAAAAATCCTTATGTCTTCCATTGATGCCTTTTACTGACATAGGAGTTACTGTCATTGAGTAGATATGTTATTAAACAATAATGAATATAAAATAGTTAATGAGTTAAATGCTCGATGAGTCAGAAAGGCAAGTGAGGCAAGTAGAAAAGCATAAACTTTAAAAATTCCAAACTGTATCAAAATAGCCTCATAAATAGATTTTGTCATAAACAGCTTTTTTTTTAAAGATTTTATTTTTTTCCTTTTTCTCCCCAAAGCCCCCTGGTACATAGTTGTATATTCTTAGTTGTGGGTCCTTCTAGTTGTGGCATGTGGGACACCGCCTCAGCGTGGCTCGATGAGCAGTGCCATGTCTGCGCCCAGGATTTGAACTGACGAAACACTGGGCCGCCTGCAGTGGAGCGTGTGAACTTAACCACTCGGCCATGGGGTTGGCCCCATAAGCAGCTTTTTTTAAGTGTAAAATTAGAAAATTTTAAATGTAACACCTGCAAAAGTTCCCTTGATTAGAGAGAGATTGTGTTGTGAAGTTGTTCTAGCATAAAAGAGGTCTGAAAGGAGTTTAATAATCCAAATGTTCATCCAGACTTTTGTCTTGTTTCTTTATAAAGGATCTCAGACAGAAATGATGCCACTAAAACCTATAAGGCCAATACCTTGGATAACCGACTAACCAATAGGTACCAGTATCTACTGACTTTGGGAAAGGCTCAAGTATAATATTTCTCTAAGCATTACTTATTTACTTACAATTCTTCAGTCCTACTTAATATCTTTCTGTAAATTCTTATCGTCTATTTTTTAATACAAGAGTTCTGGAGTAAAAAAGTACTCCTGCTGGTGGTTAGAGAAAAATAAAATCTTGTTGCCTGGGTTAAAAACCAAGAGAGCTCATTGCTTCAGGCCGTCATTCCTACCAGATTTATGTTTCTGTTTAAGTTATCCTGGTGGCAAGATTATGAAATACATATAATTGCCAATTTTATACTCTTATTGCTAAAGAAAATTACTGAACCCAACAAATAAAAGCTTTGGGCTTAAATGATATTGAATTTTCTGAAGGAAAAAAGTTTCCTTTGGAATCTCGTATAAGAGATAAAAAGATTATGAAATTACCTTATCAAATTTATTCAAATACTGAGACTTTCTTACTCTCAAATAATGTTTAAATTTTAATAATAATAACTCTAAATCCAGGAACAATTACAAATCAATGCAAGTATAAATTCTTTCTTGCTGCTCAAACTGTTGCATTTTTTTTTCCTTACCAGAAACATGTCCACGTTTAGATCACCAGAAGCAACAAAGACGTAAGTACTTTTCTAACTGAAGTTACGTTTTAAGAATAAAGTGTAACTCTTGCATGTGTTTAAGAAAAACTAAGGTACTCTGCCCTCAGGCCAAAGTTTCATTATAGTATAGCCACTCCCTTTCACTTAGGCAGATTTGAGAGGTAGAAATACCAAAACGGTCCTCACAGCTTCAGATATTTACCATCTGGACTTGAAGACAAAGAGTTTGTCGACCTTTCCTCTAATCAAACACCAAAGCTTAACTCTTCTTTTTGCTTTTCTTCCTTTTTTTAAAATCTAGATTCTTTATTTTTTCCCCCACAGAACCTTTTTAATTTTCCCTATTCCTATGGCAACTAACTCTTTCTTCCCCCCGTTGCACTTGCCTCTCAAAACACCCATCACGTCTACAACTCAATTGAGCCGTGAAATCATGGGTTTGCTAACAACCTAGTTCAATAAAACAGATTTTCCCTGGAATGTACTCCTGGCGCTTATAAACAGCCCAAACTTGCTAGAATTTTGAAAACTTAATTAGTTTTAAAATTTGTATTACAAATAAAGTAATTTTCACCATGGACCACACTTCTCAGCAGTTGAAACAGGCCTGGACCACTTCCATTTTTTTGAGGGTCTGTGTATATCAATACATACTAAATAGAGATTTTAAATGGTATATTTTTAAGTGTTTTCTTAAACAAGTTAATGCTTTTAATGCAAAAAAATTGCTATATAATTCTGTTGGTCACAATATAATTACAGGATTAAAGTACATATATATATAAGTCTATACATATGTATACAAATCCATAGCACACCTGAATGGATTGGTCTGGATTTCAGACACACAATTAACATCATATGATGAATGCTTTCTTCATTCAATTCCTTCTGTTTTAGTTACTTAGATGAGAGCCTGACACTGTATAAAATGGGTCAACTAGGGAGGAAATTTTTCTTTTTGTTCTTCGTTCTGCAAGTGAAACATTGTGTGGTGGATAGAACACAAGTGGGATATAAGTAGATGATAAGACCTTTCAAAGGTAAGGTAGAATAAAAAAGCTTCAGGAATGTGATGATTTGCTGTTCTTGTCATTAAACAGGCAACCTGGAGGTTTGTTCAGTGCAAACGCCACCAGCACCCCCGCTTCCACCTCTGCTGCTGCTCCTGTAAAGAAAAAGAGGTACCACGGGCTCCTTGTGTCTGCCTCTTGCTGATATTCTGTAAGGGGCTGTTCTTTAATTTCTGAACCAAATCATCCTCCAAGGCCCCCGGGCAGCATTCGAAAGTTGCTCTGCCCTTCCTCCTTGCTCCTTCCTCCACTTCCCAGGGGTTCAGTGCCTACTAGATTTTGTTGTCCTCAAACTTCAGTCCTTCTTTCTGCTAATCTCCTTTTCAAATATGTGATCTTTTCTTCATTTCCTTCAGTGTTGAATATCTAGATAATGCTTTTGGTGATAGAGCTCAAATACTGAAGGGTGAGCTACTTCAGGTAACACCTTTTAATAGAGTCCTACCAAAGGGGATGTGTTACCCTGAAATATTGACTGCAGTGTGACTATATGTTGCCATGCCCCTGAATCCAGCCCACATCACGGCCGCGTCCTCTGCTTGGTAGACTGGGCCGACCCTCCTTCCAAGTAGAGTCAAAGGCCCTATCTGGAGACATGGATCTGTGTTTGTGTGATTATTGCCACCTCCTTGGACTTCCCTGTGTGGCCTCCAACATTTTTCCTGTGCTGAGTTCCATTTATCTAGTAGGCGGAGCAGCTAGTCCTGTGGTGGCAGGATATTCTTCATGACACAGAATGTGATGGTGGAGGTGATTTCTGCCTGTTGAAGAGAACACAGTGCTAGCGATTCATGATGCTAATGGAAAACAAGCATTCATGAACCTCAGTGCTTTTTAAGTTTTCTCTTTTTCTTTTCTTTTTTCTTAAAGATTGGCACCTGGGCTAACAACTGTTGCCAATCTTCCCTTTTTTTCCCCCAAAGATTGGCACCTGGGCTAACAACTGTTGCCAATCTTTTTTCTGCTTTATCTCCCCAAACCCCCTGTACATGATTGTACACGATTGTATATCTTAGTTGCACGTCCTTCTAGTTGTGGGATGTGGGACGCCACCTCAACGTGGCCTGACGAGCGATGCCATGTCTGCGCCCAGGATCCGAACCCTGGGCTGCTGCAGCGGAGCACGCAAACTTAACCACTCGGCCACGGAGCCAGCCCCAGTTTTCTTATTTTCTTTGCTTTCACCTAGGATTATGCCTGGTATAGGGTAGGTGCTCAATGTTTGTAGATGGACTGGCTGACTGCCATGACGCTTCCATAGCCATCCTGGAGAGAAACAACCGATTCTATTTTTCCTGTAGTTGGAATTCTGTTTGTATCTGCAGAGTCTCAGAAATGTGCTCACCTTTCTCTTAGACTCAAATTTCACATCCGCCTGACACTTTGCCTATTAGAAACAGATTCCTAAGGTTGGAAGGGAAATTTAAGGTCAGTTAGTTCAACCTTCTACCCACTGCAAGAATCTTTCTTTTGACCAGTTAGGCATAATTGAGGACCACTTTAGCCAGCAATGAGACTCTCCCTTTTGTGACATAACTTTGACTAGCTCTCGTGGAGAGCATCTACTACTTATACTGAGCTGAAGTCTGCTGTGATCTACTCTCATCTCATCTTGGTTCAGTCCTGTGGTGCCTCAGAGAATACCTGCTTCAAGAATTTACAGCCAGCTCTCCTATCCTGCTTATCCCAGCTTTTCCTTCTCTCAGCTACGTCACTCTCCTCTGAACACCTTCATTTTTGGTCCATATCTTAGTCTTTTTGAAAGAGCCCTTAGTTATCTCTACCAATTAAAATTATGCTCTAGTAATAGGAAAACATCTTTCTAATCGGATGTATATATATTTGTGTATATACATATACATATATACATAATTGAAGTTAGAATTACTGTGGTGTTCATTTATGTTTCCAATTTTCTTACTTGTCAGAGTTGTCTATCACACAGTTTTGTTTGTTTGTTTGTTGTTTTATTGTGTGTGAGGAAGATTGGCCCTGAGTTAACGTCTGTTGCCAATCTTCCTCTTTTTGCTTGAAGAAGATTGTTGCTGAGCTAACATCTATTACAGTTTTTTTTTAAAGCTGTATTTTGAATAGAGCATAAGACTATTGTTATTTTTATCATGAAATATTTCAGATATGTAGAAAAATAGACAGAAAAAGAGGTATGTTGATGATAAACACCCATGAACCTAGTATTTACATTTCACAGATGTTATTATTTTCCAGATTTCCCTCAGATTTCTTTTAAAAGAAAAGTCTACATTGTTTAGTGTCAAAAGACATGGGAAAAGGAATTTACTCAGAGGAGTGGATAGCTGGGATTGTAGGGCAGTTACTTCCTATAGCATTTGTGAAATAGTTTTCATTTTACTTCCAAGGCCTTGTAGAAAAGTCATCTCATTGCTTTTTTAACTGTCAAATTATTTTCAGCTTTTCTTGCCTGGCATGTGGGTGGGACCAGGCCTTTCAACCACCATGTTTATAACTAATGTCATTTCTTAACAGACAGTCCTGGTTTCCACCACCCCCTCCGGGTTATAATGCCACCCCAAGCACAGGAGCAAGCAGAAGGTAAGGGAAAGGTGTCAGATGTAATTGCTATGTAACTTGATGGAGGAAGGTGTAGGATATTGACACGTATAATTGTGGATGCTTTGCAATAAATTGGAGGCAATTTTGTGAACTCTGAGCACTGAATAAGACAGTGCCCAGTGGGAGTGAGGTCAGGGTATGAGTGCCCCTGGCAGGAACCCTGATAAGCTGCGATGAGTAAGTACATAGCTTTTTTAGTTTGCCAGGGTTGCCATAACAAAGTACCAAACACTGGGTGGCTTGACAGAAATATATTGTCTCACAGATGCAGAGGCTAGAAGTCCAAGGTCAAGGTGTTGGCAGAGTTGGTTCCTTCTGAGGGCTGTGAGAGGGAATCTGTTCCACGCTCCCTTCTAACTTATGGTGGTTTCCTGGCAATCTTTGGCATTCGCTAGTTTGCGTAAGCACCATCCCGATCTCTGCCTTCATCTTTAGATGGCGTTCTCCCTGCGTGCATGTCTGTGTCCAAATTTCCCCTTCTTGTAAGGGCACCAGTCATACTGGATTGGGGCCTATCCTGCTCCAGTAGGACCTCATCCTAACTTCACTAATTACATCTGCAATGATCCTGTTTCCGAAGAGGCTCACATTCTGAAGCACTGTGAGTTAGGACTTCAACCTATGAATTTGAGGGGAACATAATTCAATGCTTGAGTGGCAGAGAAGAGAACGGAGTCCACCAGCAGGTGGGGCTCCAACATGAGCTCCTGGTGCACAGCTGCTTCCGGGCTGTGATGAGCCCAGAGGAGTGCATGGGGTTGCTGTGGCAAGTTTCTTGAAAACGTTGAGTGATAGATGGGTGGTTTTTACTTTTAGTTTTTTGTTTAGAGCAATAATTATAACTAAAATTATAGACCATATGGGGAGGACACCTTGTTCTACCATTTCCATGCTAGGAATGTCAACAACAATTTAATATAATAAATGTTTAATAAGTGATTACTGTGTGCCAGATATTTTTCTAGGATCTTGAGATATGTCAGTAAACAAAACGTGGAGCCTTACTCCAGCCTTCAAGGAAGCAGACACAAGTGTAGAACTCCTATAATCTATGTCGAAGAAAAATAGGTCTCTGACTGGGTTTTGCTTTAGGGTATCCAAAATTGTTTTCAGGTCACCAATCTTTAGAGTATCTTCACCAAATATTTCCAGGTTTCAATGGTACTTATTTTCCAAATTCAACAATTGGAAAAGAGAGTTTTTAAATGTTGTGCTTGTTTAATACTATATTGTTTTAATTTCCTAAAATTTTCACCCGCTATGCAGGCTTTTATATCTCTGTGCTTTCCAACTAATGGAAATATTTGGAACTAAATATCTTCTATTATAACTTAGGTTTGGTCTATAAGGATGTAAATAAACTTTAGTTGACCAATAGACACAAAGAGCTCAAGTTGCTTTTTTCACACCTGTTGTTGTATCTGTATATATATATATATATTATTTATATGTTATATATTATTTTATATAGATAACAATTATTGAACATGTTGAACAATCACTACTTGAAATTACATACACCTTCTGTTAAAATGTTTTTTTCTTTTAAACCTGCTCATTTATAGGTGACTTCCAATCATATGAACTGCCAAGTATGGATTATATTTCTAGTTTAAAACCTTATTTCCCCTCAAACTGTGTTTAGATATTTCTCTATGAGTGATAAATTTCATAGAGCTACCTAAATGGGAGAATATTAACTAGGAGTTTTGCTAGACACTATTGTTTCCTGAGTATTGTAAAATCCATCCAATTCTGTCTTGACAGACAATAACTGGTACTTAGAAATATTTATTACTTATTTCTAAAATAACTTCTTATTTTTGTCTTCTATTCATTATTCCAAAATTGATATAAATTATCATTATAATAAGCAACTGGTTATATCACTGTGTAAAAATATGGAAGGATTATTCATGAGTTACCAGCTCATGCTTTCAATGCCTACTGAGCTTGTGGCTCTCTGTTTGCATTAGAACTGACAGTGCTTGGCTAGATGCCCTTACAATTTATGCATTGCTGGATGTGATTTACATGGAGGATAAAATGAGTTCCAATGCTCCTATTTCTGATTCCTGGATCAGATCCACAGCACTGGAACTAAGGAAAAGAGAAGATTATTGGACTAGGTTGATCAATTTAGATATCCATTCCTTTCTCAGAGTCACAGATTATTAATATAATGGCTACACTGAAAGACTTCTCTTTGAGGATCAGAGCTAATGTCATGCCAAGTTTTCAGGGGAAGGAGAGAATAATAACGATGTAGCAATGCCTTTGATTTCTGAGGTGCTTTTCTTCAGCAGAACTCAAAGTACAACTTCTGTTTCTCACCTTTAATGCCAGTGCATTCCTAGGGCTGAGAAATAGTCTTTTTAGTAAAAACTGGAAAATAGAAGCAATTATTAAATGATGAAAGGAAGCAAAGTCTTCAAAAAGAGATCTTTGTCCCCAGAAGACCACAAAGAAAATGAAAATAGGTCAAAAATAGATAAAAATGAGGGACTGTGATTTTAATACTAGCTAATGGCTCCATGTTAACCTTATTTCCCTTCATCCTACACTTATGCACTGTGTCCTTGCCCCTCTTCTCTCCCCTCCTATCTTCTGCAAAAGAATTTCCCCTTAATATGGACTCTCTCATTCTCTTTTCTGTTCTTAATTTTGTGAACTTTCATTTTTTCCATCACCTAGTCTTTCCTGGAGATGTCATTTCTCCCACATACCCGCGTCTGTGCAGCACATTTGAAAAGACCATCAGGCTTCCGAGTCATTACAGGAATGAGTCCTTTTCCTGAACCTTTCTTCCCTTTTCCCCCCTCTGTAGCCTTTGACACTATGGATCACCCTGATCCTCAGTTGTTCCTTTCTTGACTTATACAGTGTGGAAGAATCAAACTTAGTTGTGTTTGAATTGAAAATTTGTGTTTGCGTTAAAATCTATTAGAGACATGAGGTAAACTGCACCGGGTCTCAAGCTTTTTTATCAACAGAAGAACCCATGACGTCACATCTTTATCTATATTTATATGTATAACTATGACTATATGTCTGTCTATGTCTGTATTTATTTCTATATCTATAACTATAGATGGAATTCTCTGCATGTAGTTCTCTCTATATAATTAACATAAGCCTGGTGAATTTAATTAGAGCGTAAATGAGAAAATTTACTTTTCTAAAATAGCCATATTTTATAGCTAAAGAAAAAAGCATTTTCTTAAAACAAGTATCATTTTATGTACGATACACATTAGTCTTGCATGAGAGGGTTAAGACCTGGGTAATCAAACAAAATTTTGGGATTAAGAGTTGAATATCTTTGAAAGTCTCTTACCCCCTTTTTGATAAAACCAGATTAAAGAGAAAAGCTGTAATTCATGATAGCAAGACAACATGTAAAGTTTTGAACTTAAATAAAACCTTTTCTAGCTGATTTCTAAGGTTGCTTTTTAGTCATTGGGATGTAACCTTTCTCTGACCTCCTCTTCCTTCTCTTCCTGAGCAGGGAAACAACCACATAGTGTTTTGAATGACCAACCTGTTTCAGCAAAATTATTTCCTCTGAAATATTCTTGTCAAATGCTATCAGGACCTATAATTTCTTTCCATTTTAATCAAGATTGAATCAAAATTTTAGCTTTATAATTGCTGTTGCTCGTTGCATTCATCTGACTCTCCTCCTACCTCTCTGATCAAACCCCCACCTCACAGGTTTCCCCCCTTCTCCATGATCAAATGCCTTTCATCTGAAAAAATAGCCTCCTAAAAATGAACAGCCTAATATTACAAATCCATTCAACCGGCACCCTATCTCTCCACCACAGCCAAAGTTCTCAGAAGACTTGATACTTTCCATCTCCAGTTTTTCTGGCTCCTACCACCATTAGTTCATGGAAACAGCTCTCCCCAGATCATTAACGTTGCTGATAAATTCTTGTTGACACATCAGTCCCAGTAATCACTTGACCTTTCAAAAGGCACCACTGGCTATTCACATCTGTATGAAATCTTCTCTCTTGTTGCCTTTTGAGAATCCCTTGCCCCCATCAACACACTCTCCTGGATTTTCTTTTGTTTCTCCAGCCGTTCTTTCTCAGTCTCTTTTGCTACCTTATCGTCTTCTACCAATCCGTTAGATGTGGCTGTGCCTAAAAACTCAAAGTCCCTCTTCTCTTCTTATTTTGTTCTCTGTCCTTTGACAGCATTATCCATGTGTAGGGCTTCAGTGGCCATTTGCATACTCGCGACTCCTTCATTTTTGTCTACTCTAGACTCTTCTCTGAATTACCTTTGGAGAGCCAACTGCCTATTTGACACCTCCACTTAAAATGTCTCAAAAACACTGCAAACTCAGCATGTTCAAAATGAGATTCATAGTTCT